>NC_063264.1:24219019-24884237 GCF_019578655.1 Ricinus communis
ATGACAGCGGAATCTAAGAAATAAAATAAGAATGGAGGGAATTCATAGAAGAACAGTAAGAATGAAAAAAGAGAGAAAAAAAATAGAATAAAGAGTATAGTGATGATAAAAATGATTGATGATTTCCACAACAGTACCTCCTTCCTTAAATGACCAATCATTAGCTAATACTGTTAAAAAGATAGTTGGCAGAGAATCTTCTAGCTGAAGGACAACTAACATTTGATAACAGAATAATAAAAAGACAAAATTAAATTCAGCAATACAAAAACTAATGCATAACTAGTTCTAACCAACTTATAATGTCTCTTCCCATATTTCACTACTCTTGGTTTCCACAATTGAACATCTTAACAATGGGCTGGATTCCTGACATTTCTCCCTTATTGATGAAGCTTAAATCTTCCCAAGTAGCCTAATCTTCTGTCATATTCGACCACTGAATCAAGACTTGAGGAATTGACTGTTTCTTTCGAGTAATGTTCCTTTCTTGGAGTACCAGTTTTGGTTCCAACTTGAACTCCCCCTTATAATGAATCTCAGGCATCTGTTGTTTACACTGCACCCCTTCCCTACAAATTTCTTTAACAAGGACACATGAAAAACTGAGTGAATTTGTGAAGATGCTAGCAACTCCAACTTATAGGCCACTGAACCAACTCTTGCAATCACCTTATAAGGTCCATAATATTTGGCTGCAAGCTTCAAATTCCTTCTCACTGCCACAAAGCTATGTCTATATGGCTACAGCTTTAGTAAGACCATATCCCTTACTTTAAAAACTCTCTTGGACCGTTTCTTGTCATCAAACTATTTATGTCTATTAATTACCTTATGCAACTGTTCCTTCAAGGTTTGTGTCAACTGCTGCTACTAAAGTGGAGCTAGCAGGACTAGCAGTAAAATTTGGAGGACTCATTCCATAGAGAGCTTGGAATGGTGTCATCTTAAGGCTATTGTGGTAATTTGTATTATACCACCATTCAGCAAGGTACAACCATTTATTCCACAGTCTAAGCTTCTGAAAACTCATACACCTTAAATAATTCTTTAGGCACCTATTTACCCTCTCTGTTTGGCCATCAGACTGAGGATAGTATGAGTTACTAAGATTCAAGTTGACCCTAACCATTTTGAATGGCTCTTGCCATAAAACACTTGTAAAAATTATATTCTGTCAGACACAATATCCTTGGGCATGCCATGTAACTTATAAACATTGGACAAGAAAAGTTGTGCCACCTTACTAGTAGAAAACGAATGAGACAGAAAGATAAAATAGGCATTACTTGGAAAACCAATCCACAACCACCATGATAGTATTCTTGCCTTCAGATTTAGACAGCTGCTCAATAAAGTCCATAGAAATCGATTCCCAAGCTCTATTAGAATCTGGTAGAGATTGAAGCAGCCCTCGACTACTCACATTTTCAGTCTTGCATTTCTGACATTTCACAATTCATCACCCATCTATAGATGTCTGCTTTCATGCTCTTTTAGAAAAAATGTGACTTGAGTCTATTATAAGACCCTCTCGTGCTAGAATGTCCTCCTAAAGATGAGTCATGCATAGCCTACATAATTCTTTCCTTCAAGCCATTGTTCCGGTCCAATCACTAACCTTCCTTTATACTTAAGTACTCATTGGACATAAGTATAAGACAGTTTAGCATCTCCATCAACCAACAATGCATCAATGATCCCTTGTAACCATTTATCTCGTGAGTAGTTGTCACTCACCTCCTAGATTCAAGTTGGTACTACTAAAGTTGTAGCAAAGATAGCACCCTTCTACTCCTTGTTCGTGCCAACCCTTTCTAGATAAAGCATCAACAACTTTATTCTCCACCCCCTTTCTATGAGAATGTTGTAATCCAAAACCAATAACTTGGTAAGCCTTCACCGAATGGGTATGAACCTTCCGCTGTAACAGGAATTTAATGCTTTCTTGATCTGTTTTAATTATGAATTGTGAGTTCTCTAGGTAGTCCTCCACTTGGTCATAACAATATAATGGCCATCAATTCTTTTCATAAATTGATGTATCATGGTGCTTAATACTCGTGAGATTTGCCGATGTAGGGCAATGGTCTTTAGTGTTGCATAAGGACTTCTCCTATGCCCCATCACGGCACCAGTCTCCCGGCATAAATGATTGAGAAATTTCGGTAATGCTAGCACAAGAGTTGTACACATCGTTGTTTTTAATTGCTTGAAAGCTTCTTCCGACTCATGGTACCCCACTTGAAGGCTTCCTTCTTCAAGAATCAGTTTAAAGGCTTGCTAATAACTCCATAGCCTTTAATAAATTTTCTATAATACCTTGCTGAGACCTAGAAAGCCCTTCAAGGCTTTCACATTAGCCTAGTCTTGGCTACTCCATCATTGCTTCTATCTTATTCTTGTCATTCTCATTCCATGATGGTTGATTATATGGCCCAAGTACTTCACCCGAGTCCGATCAAAGGAGCATCTTAGCATACAATTCATGTTATTGCGATTTGAAAAGTAATCTCTACATGCTCCAAGTGCAACTGCAAACTTGAGCTATATACCAAAATATCATAAAAAGACGGCCTCAAATATTTTATTCATTAAATATTGAAAGGTTGCTGCTGCATTTGTCAATCCAAAGGGCATCACTAAAAATTCAAAATGGCCATGATGAGCTCTCAAAGTCGTCTTGTGTACATCAATAGCTTTCATTCTGATTTGCTGATAGCCTGATCTAAGATCCAACTTAATGTAATACTCTGCACCCTTAAGTTCATCCAATAAATCTTCTACCATAGGAATATGAAATTTATCCATGATAGTGGCAGCATTAAGTCGTTTATAATCTACACAAAACCTCCAACTCCCATCCTTTTTCTTCACTAGCAATACCGGGTGAGCATAAGGGCTACTCGGGGTCGAATAATACCATTATGAACCATCTCCTTAATTTTTTCAATCTCAAACTTTTGGAAATATGGATATTTGTAAGACCTTATATTAATAGGGTCGGGTACCTTTTTCGTGAGTGATAACATGCTCATGGTTCCCGCTTAGGGGTAAGGATTCGGGTTTGTTAGAGAATTGTTTATAATTGTTAATTAGGGTTTGAATTGATTCAGGTATGGCTGTTTGGTTACTAGAAGTTATAGTGTTTAAGTTTTTAGGCTTATCTACAGTTAAGCAAGTTACTGAGAATAGTTATACCGTCACTTGATTCCAACCCTTCCTCGGCGATTTCTGTAAACTCTTCCCACTCATCAATTTGAGGTTGGCCATATATGTTACCCAATCAATTCTACTTGCTCCTGTCCTTTGTTAAATGATAGTTTCATGTTCACAAAATCAAACACTATGGGATTATAATGTTTCATCCAATCCACTCCAAGCACCATGTCATGCCCACCTAACTTTAATACCCTGAAGCCATACTCAAAATCATGGTTCTGCATCTTCCACTAGAACTTCTCACATTTTGTTTTGCTTATCATGTTTTGGCCATTTATAACTGTAACCCATAGTGTCTTGCCTTTAGAAACAGTAGCATTGACAGCTTTTACCATCCTAGCATCCACAAACCAGGGGGTGCTTCCACTGTCCACAAGGATGATGATTTTCTTACCATTCACTTCTCTACTTATCTTAAGTGAATTGGCAACCTCAATCCTTTCTATAGCATGCATTAAAATTTCAAAGCTATCAATGGCCTATTCCATCTCCTCATCACAACCCATCTCTCCTCCTTCTTCATTTTCCTCTTCTCTTGTAATCAGAATATGTAATTGTTCTGGTTTGCAAGTGTGTCCTATAAAATACTTGTCTCAACATTTGTAGCATTGACCTGTATTTCTTTTTTAGGTAATGGTTGGTTTTTAGTTGCTGGTGGTATTATAGGGTTCATTTTTTTGTGTGGATCTGCTAGTATAGGATTAGGTGGGGTGTTTAGGAGGTGGTTTTTGTCTTTTGAACATGGCTAGGACAGATTGCTCTTATAGTTTAGCTTGCTCACAGGCTTCATTAAGTGTTGTAGGTCTGAATAACTTGACCATAGGTTTGAGCTCCTTAATCCACTGATAGAACTGAAGACGAAGTAATGTTCATCTAACCAAGGGTGGTATTTCAGCTTAAGGGACTTAAGTTCCTCAAATTTCTCTTGGTAATCAGAGACTGGTCCTTTCTACTTCCTTTTGTTGAATTCTTCAACTACATTAGTCATTGTTAATTCCCCAAGCATCTTACACAATTCCTTCCCATACTCTTTCCAATCATTATTTTGATGTTGCACCTGCCATCCTTGGTACCATAAATCCGCCTTCTCCCCCAGATATAAGGGAGCTAGGTTGATTTTCTAGTCTTCAAGAATTCCAAACAGTGGAAGTATTTTGGCACTTTTGAATCCACAATCTAGGATTGGTTCCCTCAAATATAGTTACTTCTACCTTGGGCATTATATTTCCAAAATAATTATTTCTAGATCCATAATTAGAAGAAAAGCCACCAGATCCAAGACAGGATTGGCCCAATTGCACATTCTTATGTATAAGGGATGGAGTAGGTAGAATTCCATTAGCTTCCATTTGAGTCTGTATGGTTGAGGCTACAAGATGCATAGGAGAGTTTTGGGATGTGGCATTATTTGTGGTTGCATGGTGGCTCGATGCTTTCATAATTTCCATCAGCTGGTTCATCTGGTTTTATAAGGCTTTCTACGAAGATTGCATAGCCTGTTGTACCATTAATTGTTCCTGATATTGTTTCTTGTGCTCCTCAAGCTTATTATATATCTCTTTCTCAAATTCCTCACTCTTCTTGTCTAAGGCTTGGACTTGTTCTTCCATCGCTTAAATCAAGAATTTTTCATTAACAATAGCTTTATTTTTCTTGTTCATTTCTCTAATATGAGCTATTGTCAAGTGTTCCTCCTGGATTTGACTGCTTTAATAGCAAACTGTCGGGTACCTAACTTATAAATTAATGGAATCTAAGAAATAGAATAAGAATGGAGAGAATTCATTGAGTTGTACAGTTGGACATCTCACCAATGGGCTGGATTCCTAACATAGAATTATAGAACTATTTTTGGACTTTATCGTTAGCTTAAATTTGGATAAAATGGTTTTTCAATATTGTATCTAATGTACTAAGTTAATACTCGAAAGTGTATGTACCAAAATATAGTAATGTGGTAAACACTCTGAGGTCGATCTCTCAAAAAATACATAGCACGGTCTTATTATAAAACTTAATTCTCAAATAAATAAATTTAAAAGTAAATCTAAACACCCTAAACTAAAATTTTAAGAAAATAAAGTTTCTAAGAAAAATAATAAAATAATAAAGTAAATATGCATATATGTATAATTTAAGAAAAACTATATAATAAAAATAATATTTAGTTTCGCCAACTACTTAGTACTATCTTTTATATAACAATAAGTACAAATCTAATGAATGAGAGGTGATGTTTTTTTCTTTAATTATTCAAGTTAATAATATAACTAAAACTTTCAATTCGAGTATAGGATGAAGTAAGAATGGTATTTCTAATGCAACAAACTAATGATATTCATAACAATCATAAATACTAATATAATATGATGGTCAAATAATATTTATAACTGAAATTAATTAATATATTGAATAAAAAATTATTCATTAAATATAAAGTAACAAAGTTCATACATAAGTAGAAAAGTTTAACTAAATACTAACAAAAAATTTAGTTTAACATCTCTAATTCTAGTCACGGTTATTAAATAGTTAAACATAAAACAAAATAATAACAAAGTTAAAGTCTCCCTTTAGATCCAAAATGTCTTCAAGGGAAGAAGATGATTGGTCCTCACTCTTTAATACCAAAAGTTTTCTTGATCTTGAAAGATTAACTAAAACAAAAAACGAATATTTATGATGAAGAATCGTAGAGAGTTTCAGAGATAGGAATGGTGTTCAAATGCATTGAGAAATGTAGCAGAAAATATATAGGAGAGACCTCTCCTCTTTTATCAGATCTAGATCTACAGAGATATATATAGAGAGAGAAGTCATCTATCAAGATAAATCTCTCCATAGATAAATACATCTAAGATAAGTCTATCTTAAAATAAGTATACCCAAAATAAGTCTATCTAATAGATAAGTTTATAGATATTCTTATCTCCACCAAATATAATTCCATAATAATTATTTATATAAACTATAATAAAAATACCAATAAATAGAATATCTTTTGAATAAATAGTAGAATTGAGTCAACATAGTAAATAGCAAATCCACACATCTCAGTCATAATAATTACTTATATAAATCATAATAAAAATACAAATAACTGAAATATTATCCGGATAAATAGTAGAATTGGGTTGGCATAGTAAATAGCAAATCCACGTATTTGTCTTGGACATTTGATAGAAAAACATCTAAATAAGTTTCTTTTCCAATATAATTTGTCTATAATTTCTTTTTTTGCTAATAATATATGAAATCAGACAATTAAACTAAAATGAGATATAAACATTTATTTTTATTATATTATATATATATATAAAAATATATTATTGAAGTTGTAAAATATCCTAAGTAATTATGTATAATTTAAACCAATATTAAAATATCTATAGTTAAAAACTTTAGAATTAGATCATTCTTTACCTCTATATTACTAATTAAATAATTTAGCATAAAATAAAGCAGATCTTTGCTTGTTTACTATTTAAGCCTAATGGACATTCGTTGCGAAGATATATTAGAACTTAATAGCTTAAGCTAATTTTAAGTGAGATGATTTTTAATATTTATACTATTGCTATAACTTACTTAAACACTATTTTTAGACTTTACCATCTATATATATATATATATATATATATATATATATATAAATTTATGAGACAATTTTTTTTTGATATATATGTTTAAATTTTTACACATAAAATTTTTGTTTGACATATGAGATTCAAGGTTATATATAATTTTAAATTTTTTATTAATATATTGATTCATACATTATATTCCTAATTAAACACTGACTCTAATTCTAAAGAATAGTATATTAATTATATTTTAATATTATATTAACTAAAAAATAATTTACTATTCAGATAATAATACTAATTCTATAATAAGAAATAGTACATTAACTATATTCTAATATTATATTAATTAAGAAATTAATTTTATAATTAGATAATAATTCTAATTCTAAAAAATAAAATTTACAGTTATTTTCATGAATTTGATTTTTGAATTTTTTTATAATATTAAATAATTTAGCGATTTTTTTAAATACATAATGGTCAATACTTGTTTTGTTAGTTATCTTTATATAAATATTTCTCAAATTTTAAGAGATTTGAGAGTTCCAAATTCTTATGAGATGGAAAAAAAAGTACTGCAAAGAAAGATGGAAAAGATCATCGAAAAAAAGGTTGTTGAGTAAGAAGAAATCTATAAGGAAGATGGAGTTGGGAGAGTTTTGCTTCTCCTATTGTTCATGAAAGGAGTTCTAAGAAGATCATCATTAAGGAGAAAGTCTCTTCTAAAGTATTTTGTTGTCCTATATATATCCCATTTTCACCATCACCATCGGTAATAACCCAAAATTTAGAAGTAGAAATCAACATGATTTCAAAAGATTTTTAAATTAATAAAAAGCTTTTACATGAAGATTTCTATTCAAAGAAAAACCATTCCAAAAAGCTTTGGTTTTTTTAAAAAATTTTATAAGAAAAAAGATGGTATTCAAGAAAGATACTATAATTTTGCATGTAAAACAAGATCCAAATCATATTTTTTTATTAGTTTCAGATTTATTGCAAAGAAAATAGTATTTCATATCCTTTCAAAGATAAACTCATTAGTCCAGTTAACATTAGGAACAAAGCCCCAGAATGGAAGGTCAGAGAAAATCAAACCATCCAATCTGAACATCCGCCTCTTAGGAAGATAACCATTCGAGCTCTGAATCATTAGATTCATTGCTTTGGACTTGATCTATAGCACTGATATTTCTACTGCTTTGAGGAGTATCTGGTATTAGGTTTTTGGAAGACTCGAAAGTGGTTAATTTACTAAGTTGTTCTCTAACTGCTCTAGCAAACTCAGTTTGTTATACACACACACACACACACACATATATATATATATATATACACATATCTTGATTTTATTATTTTATTTATTTTTTAATTGTGATAATATCTTATTTAAGTTTATTTTATTATTTTTATATGTTTTATTGACTTAGAGTTTCTAAGTTGATCAAAAGAATTATCTCAGTTATAAAATTGGTTCTAAGATGAATGATGAAGTGTTGGAGAATTTGAAGTCTAAGCTTTCAAATGTTCAACTTGAAATGTTTAGGGAGAATTGCTTTGGTTAGTTTGTTATATATATATATATGCAACTATTCCAAAAACCATTCAATGGAAGGATATCATTCTTCCAGAAGAATGGATCCTTGGAGGGGCAACTCAACCTGAATCACCAAAGTAAACAGAGCCAAATACAAATCTCAGAAACATAACCCAGTTTTCAGATGGAAAAGTAAAGCTTACATTCAACAGGAAATCAACCTTTTCTAGATTTTCTGATAATGACTCTTCAACGTCAACCATAGATATTGGAAGGGTATCAAAAATACCTTTTGTTATTTAAGCCCCTTACAAAGAACCAACCCCATCATAAACACAACCAAGATTTTCAACATCTGATATACCAAGCTCAAACACTATATTACAGAATGTTGATTACCAAAGTAATACCCCTAGACCCGCATACAATGAACCAAAGTAAGATGATGATATAGAGACCGTCTCTACCCCCTCTTCACCATCACCATCTGCAATAACTCAAAATCTAGAAGCAGACATCAACATGATTTCAAAAGATTTTTAAATTAATAAAAAGCTTTTACATGAAGATTTCTATTCAAAGAAAAACCATTCCAAAAAACTTTGATTTTTTAAACACTTTTTACAAGAAAAGGACAGTATCCAAGAAAGATACTACCAATTTTGCATACAAAACAAGATCCAAATCAAATTTTTTGATTGGTTTTAGATTTATTGCAAAGAAAACAGTATTCTATATCCTTTCAAAGAAAAACTAATTAGTCCTATTACTGTAAGGAATAAAACTCCAGAGTGGAAAGTTGGAGAAAACTAAACCATCCAGTCTGAACATCCTCCCCTTAGGAAAATAACCATTCCTTATGGAGAGAATGAAATAGAAGCCACACCTTACAAATTAGTAGAAGAGGAGCTTGAGAAAAATGTCAAGAATATTGTTCAGCCGAATAATTCCTTGAATACCTATCTTAACACAATAGGAAAGCAGCTTGTTAGGTTAGAAAGCCAGATCCAAAAACCTTTTATAGTCTTCACCTCTCCAATCCCCAACACTGATCATCCAAAAGAGATAAGCCAAATAGAAAAGCTCAAAAATCCAGTCTTCAAATGCTACCAAATCTCAAAGCCTAGCCAAGACCAATTTCAGAAGCAAACTGAGTTTGCTAGAGTAGTCAGGGAACAGTTTAGCAAATTAGCCACTTCTGAGTCCTCCAAAAACTTTGTACCCGATACTCCTCAAGGCAGTAGAAATATCAGTGCTAAAGATCAAGCCCAATGCGATGAATCCAATGATTCAGAGCCTTAAAATGTCATCGAAAAACTTCCAACATCAACAGATTGGGATGGCAAGCCCCTAGATTGACTTGGCATACTTCTAGGAATACTGCCCCAGATCTAGGGATAGAAAATAGAAATAATATCCTTACCCAATCTAGATTTAATGCCTCTTCCGTCTATGAATGGAATATAGATGGAATGTTAGAATACAACATTCTTGGTCTCTTACAACAGATGACCATGGCAGCCAATGCCTACAAAACCCAAAGCGGTACCTTTGATAGAGCCATTGTTGAACTCTTTATAGCTGGATTTTCTAGCCAGCTTAAAGGATGGTGGGATTACCATCTCATACAAGCATAACAGCTCCACATCCTAGGTGCCATCCAAACCACCATAGAAGGGACTTCCATCTTAAATGAGCTAGAAAATTCTATTGAGGATGCTGTGTCAACCTTAATCTTGACCATTTCCCTCCATTTCATAGGAGACCCTTCTCTTCTAAAAGATAAAAATGCTGAGCTTCTCAGCAATCTAACCTGTAAAAAGCTTAGCAATTTCCAAGCCTATAAAGATACTTTCCTAACCAGAGTCATGCTTAGGGAAGATTCAAACCAACCTTTCTGAAAAGAAAAATTCTTAGCTAGTTTACTTAAGATACTAGGTGAAAGAGTTAGGAATACCATAAGAGAAGCCCATAATGGCCAGATCCCTTATGATTTCTACACTTATGGTGAATTAGTCAGCCTTACCCAAAAAGAAGGATTGAAGATTTGCCATGACCTTAAACTCCAAAGACAACTCAAATGGGAAATAAAGAAGACTAGGCAAGAACTAGGTAGTTTTTATAACCAGTTTGAGTATAATCCCATAGAACCTTCCCCCACCTGCAAAGGAAAATGCAAAAAAGATTTTTCTAAATCTTTTAAGAAAAAAATGATTTGTCAAAAATAAGAGAACTCCCAAAAACAAAGAGAATTTCTACAAAAAGCCATCCTATTCTAAATTTCCAAAACAAAATTTCAAAAATGATTTTAGCAAAATTACTTGCTACAAATGTGGGAAAAAGGGTCACACTTCAAAATATTGCAAGTTTTCTAAAAAACTTCATGAGCTCCAAATAGAAGAAGAAATTTTGAGTAAAATTTTAGCTCTTCTTGTTGATTCCTCTGAGTCAGAATTTTCAAATAGTGAGGAAGAGTTTCAAATTGATGAAATAAAAACCTCATCCGATTATTCTGAATCAGATTCTGATGATATTCTAAAGAATATTAATATGCTCACTAGGCAACAAGAAGCTCTTCTTGAAGCCGTCAAGCATATTAATGACCCTCAAATCCAAAAGCAAGTTTTGAAAGAAATTCTGAAAACTAAAACCCTTGTCCCTTCCTCTAGTAAGAACACCCATGATCTTACTATAATCTTGGATAAAGCGAAAAAGTTAAAAAATCCTCCCTACCGTTCAAGAACTTCAAAAAGAAATCAAAGCTATCAAAACAGAGCTCAAAGATTTGAAAAAAAAAATAACAAAATGATTCTATTTTGCTCCAAAGCTTGATTCTCAAACAGAATAGTGATTCTGATTCTGAAGAAGAAGATGATTTTCAAAATCTTGAGGTTTCTGAAAATGTTCCAGAAAACTTCATTAATGTTTTAAAAGAAATCACCTCAAGAAAATATTTGATCCAAATAAAACTCATTTTCCTTGGAGTTTCCAAATAGAAACTATAGCTTTATTTGATACAGGAGCATACCTCAATTGTATCAATTACGAGCTCGTTCCTAAAAGGTATCATCAAGAAACAAAAGAAAGGCTCACCTCAGCCAATAGTTCAAAGATCAGAATTGCGGAAAAAACCGAAGCTGTAATTCTAAATAACAATGTTGCTTTAAAAAATGTTTTTATTCTTACAAAGGATTTACAGCAAACTGTTATTTTGGAAACTCCTTTTATAAATCTAATCACTCCTTTCAAAGTAACTACTGCTGGTATCATTTTTAAAGCTAAAGATTCAAAGATTGTTTTTTCTTATATAGAAAAACCCAAAAAGAGAAATCTCAATCTTATAAAAGCCCACTCAATTTATAATTTTGAGATAAATGCTTTGATTAAAGGAAAATAAACCCAGCTTTTCCACCTAAAACAAGATATGGGTTTGAAAAGAATCCAAAGTCAATTGCAAAATGAGTTTGTCCAAAGAAAAATTTCTGATTTGCAAAAGAAGATTGAAAAAGAAGTTTGTTCTGATCTTCTTAATGCTTTTTGGAAAAGAAAACAACATATGATAGATTTACCATATAAAAAAGATTTTTGTGATAAATAAATTCCCACCAAAGCTAGACCCATTCAAATGAATGAAACCCTAGAAAGCCATTGTAGAATAGAAATAAAAGATTTAGAGCAAAAGGGTTTGATTACCAAATCCAGATCCCCCTGGTCGTGTGCAGCCTTTTATGTCAACAAAAATAGTGAGATAGAAAGAGGAACACCAAGGTTGGTAATTAACTACAAACCTTTGAATAAAGCCCTAAAGTGGATTAGATACCCCATTCCAAACAAAAAAAGATCTTCTTCAAAAGCTTCATTCTGCTTTTATCTTTTCAAAGTTTGATATGAAATCAGGATTTTGGCAAATCCAGATTCATCCTAAAGACAGGTACAAAATTGCATTTACAGTTCCATTTGGCCAGTACGAATGGAATGTAATACCTTTCGGATTAAAAAATGCTCCTTCTGAATTTCAAAAAATCATGAATGATATTTTCAATCCTTATTCAAAGTTTTGCATTGTCTATATCGATGATGTGTTGATATTTTCAACTTCTCTAGAGTAACATTTCAAACACTTGGAAACATTTTTCTATATTGTTAAGAAAAATGGTCTAGCAGTTTCAAAGTCCAAGATATCTTTATTCCAAACAAAAATTAAATTTCTTGGCCACTACATCTCCCGGGGAACTATCACCCCAATTGAAAGGTTTCTAGCCTTTACTTCAAAATTTTCAGACAAAATTTTAGAAAAAGACTCAATTGCAAAGGTTCCTTGGCAGTTTGAATTATGTCATGGATTTTTATCCAAATTTGAACTGTTTAGCAAAGCCCCTCCATGATAGATTAAAGAAAAATCCCCTTGCATGGACTGATGAGCATACAAAGATTGTCCAAAGTATTAAAAAGTAAGTTTCTAAAATTCCATGCTTACACCTAGCTGATCCATCTGCATTCAAAATTTTTGAAACTGATGCATCAAATTTAGGATATGGTGGAATTCTTAAGCAAGTTCAAAATAACAAAGAATGCATTGTCCAGTTTACTTTTGCACACTGGAATGATACACAAAAGAATTATTCAACTATCAAAAAGTAAATTCTTTCGATAGTTTTGTGCATTTCAAAATTTTAAAGCGACCTTTTAAATCAAAAATTTCTTTTAAGGATTGATTGTAAATCCGCCAAAGAAGTATTACAAAAAGATGTTCAAAATATAGCTTCAAAGCAGATTTTTGCCAAATGGCAAGCTATTCTTTCTGTTTTTTATTTTGAAATTGAATACATAAGAGGAGATTCAAATTCAATTCCAGACTTTCTAACCAGAGAGTTCCTTCAAAAACAGGAGTGAAAATGTCAAGAAAATCGAGAGCAAAAAACAAAGAGGAAAAGCCAACTAAAGCTGTTCAAAACCCGAAAAAGAAGATTTTACGCTCCTCTTTAAAGCCTATCAAAACCTGGACTGAAATCATCTAGGAAGAAATGAAAGAAGACCTAGCACAAAAGCAATTTCAAATTCAGGAGTGGCTTGCACAACAATCTCCCGAATTTTTAAAAAGAGTCGAAGAATATTCAAAACAACTAGTAGAACTTTACCCCGAAGTCTCTCTAAAGACATCCTCTCCAAAGACATCCTCCTCTTCCAACAAAGGTAAAGGTATACTTTCTATCCCTTTTTCAAAACCTGAGATAGCAATTTTCCCTCAAAACCTATCTCAGAGCTCTCAAAGTATTTCAAAGCCTAACTCACAAGAAATAGTTTTGTTGCAAACAAAACTTTTCAAAACTAATGAGTATATAGAAAAAAAAAATTTCCAAAGTATTTTAACTATTGAGGAAGGATTCTGTACAGAAAGCTCCTCAAAACTAGTTTCACAAGTTTTTCCTCCAAGATGGTACTTTAAACCCTGGAATATTTCAAAGCCCCAATCTTACTTTTAGTCTATCATTGAGGTAACTGGTTCTGCAAAGTTCAAACACTTCAAAAAGCATAAAGACCACAAAGACCCTGCATACTTCACATTCACCATCCAAAGAATTCTCCACCCTTCAGATCGGGGAATGGATTTACATTCACCAAGATCTTTTCCAACTTCCCTCCAAAGCACCTACCCATCAAGCCTAAATACTTCTTTCAACTATTGGGATTACCAACAAGCTTGGTTTAATACCTTTCTTTTACAAAACGAAGGACAAAGACATTCTTGGCTTTTCTACTTCGATACAAGCACAATCCAAACTTCAAAAATCCCATATTGGTTTAAACAATGGTGGAATTTTTATGGCAATATTCTAGAGACCATAATTTCAGAAGTTCTACCTCTGTTTAATCTATTCAAAGCCCACTATAAACCAAACAAAATAGAAAGAAGTTTTCCCCCCTTTACTTCTATTTTGTTCAACTTCTTTCTCCCCTAGGTATGTGTATAGTATTTTCATTTCAACTAAGCAACAGATGGAGAAATCATCCTTGCCCAAAGATTCAAAGTTAAATAGTGGGATAAATTTAACCACCAAGAAATATTATCCCTAAAGATGGTACAAAGTTTTCTTTCAAAGAATAGCTTCTTGCTACCTCCGAAAGAACATACCACTATCCTGGCACAGAAGTCTTTCATTATTCCAAAGCTAGCGGCGGCTCAAACAGAAGAACATTTCTTACAATTGATCAAACAGTTGTCAGAAACCGCCTCTTCAAAAGGAAAATCTAAAGCTTCATCTTCCTCTTCTAGCACCAGCTCAGCAGCAATTGATCTGGATGGAGACTCGAACGAAGATGATTGTTTTGGGATATTTAAGCCCATCAAATAATATCTTTGTAAAACTCTTGGGTTGAATACCAGAAATGGCAGCCCAAAATAATTCTACAATGGGCCAATGCCCAATATAAAAAAAAGTCATTTAAATAAAAAGAAAGAAGATAAAAGACTCTGCACCTTTACTTTTTTAAAGCAAAAGATTCATCACTATTGAAGCGTGGCAGACAACTTCTGCAAAAGTCATGGAGCCTCTCACTCCATTATCAAAAGAATCCAAAAGATGTGGAGCCCCTCACTCCACTATGAAGAGCATCCAAAGCAACAATTATGAGGCTTGAAGGCTGAAGACCTCTATAAATAGAGGAGTTTTCCAAATAAGAAGGCAGACTGAAAAATAATAAGAAACTCTTGTATTCTTCAAGTCATACCATTAGAAATATAGTGAGAAAAGAGAGTGTGAGAGTGATCCTTCCTCTTGTATTCACCAACTCTTGTAAGTTATATTTCTTTTGTTTAAAGCTTTCATTTTAAAGCTTTTATTTCAAAGTTTGTAAATTTGTTCATTCATCAATAATCAAGAACTTGTTATTTTATCTTATTTCCATTTCTTTTAATATTTAATAAGTGTATGCTCTGTGCTTGCCTCGTCTGAGGATCCTGCATACCAGAAACTTGTTAGTCTCTACCTTTTTAGTCAAACCACTCCTGAATTTGAAATTGCTTTTGTGCTGGATCTTCTTTCATTTCTTCCTGGATGATTTCAGTCTAGGTTTTGATAGGCTTTGAAGAGGAGGGTAAAATCTCCTTTTTCGGGCTTTAAACAGCTTTAGTTGGCTTTTTCTCTTTAATCTATCTTGATTTTATTATTTTATTTATTTTTTAATTGTGATAATATCTTATTTAAGTTTGATTTTAGTTTATTTTATTGTTTTTATATGTTTTGTTGACTTAAAGTTTCTAAGTTGATCCAAAGAATTATTTCAGTTATAAAATTAGTTCTAAGATGAATGATGAAGTGTTGGAGAATTTGAAGTCTAAGCTTTCAAATGTTCAGCTTGAAATGTTTAGGGAGACTTGCTTTGGTTATTTTCTTTACATGCCTAGTTTAAGTTTCAACCGCAACTTGTTCACTATTTATTGTTGAGGCATTGGAGCAGCCTAATATGAATGAGTTGTGAATTTCAGTTATTGGTCGTCGTTTATGCTTCTCTATCAACGAGTTTGCATTAGTTACTGGTTTATGTTGTGTTGGAGATGTGAATAAGTTGCGTTATGCTAGTGATAATAACACTTTGATGAGTAGGTATTTTGGTGGAGTTGGTAAAATTAATGAGCAATCAGTTGAAGAGTGTTTTTGAGTCAAATGTGGGTTTCAAATTAGGATGTTTTAAAGATTGTATTGTTATATTTCATGCATTTTTTCTACTGTCTTCTTGTAGAAAAAAATATGTTAGTAAAGAAGACTTTGATATTATTGATAGTGAAAAATACAATTCTTATCCTTGGGGGAAAGAAGTCTTTGATGTTACATTGTATTCTCTAAAGGGAAAGGTTGATGTTGGAAAGAGAAAAGGAGGTTGTGTTTTTTACAGATTGATTTAGTCTCTATTTTTGTAAATTTTACTTTTTTTTATTTTTTTTTTCATAATTCTTACACTTGGTTTACTTGCCCAATCTGACAAAACTGTAAATTTTTCTCTATTTATTTTTGTAACTTTCATTTTTTTTTATTTTTTTTTTTCTAGTTAAAATGCAAGAATATCAATTCTACCTCTATTGAAAGGAAGAAGCTGAAACTGAATGGATTTTTTAGTAAAGAAAATAGAAGGTTGTTAATGTTGAGGGAACTGATGCAAGTGAAGTCGATGATGATAGTGATGGCGATTTTGTTCCTCCTGATCCTCCAAAATCTACTGAAGTATCTACCTCCAATCAACCAAAAGGAAACATATAGGATGAAATGTTATGTTAAAATTGTTGAAGAAAGTCTCTTCTAGGAGGAAAAAGTCTACAAAGATTTTTTTTTTCTTTTGAGAAAAAAGTTATTTAAGACTTGTCTTCTCTTAGTCAAGAGTTCTCTTCCTTTAAATTGTTTGTAGAACTAAATTTTATTGAAATGTTTAATGTTTTAGCTTCTTTCAGGCTATATTTCATACTGATTGAACTGCTAGTTCTATTTTTTGGGATAAGCAATTTCAGATATTTTTTTATTTTATTTTTTGTTTATTTATTTTATATTTTTTATTAAGTAACTGATCTATTGATTTATTTGTTTATGTTATAGTCTGCTGAAAATGCTGAAATGAAATGAATAAGGGTAGTATTGATAATGAAAAGGTATTTTTAGTTCTCTTTTTTATATGCTTTTTTTGTATATTTTTTATATTCTTTATATATATATTTTTCTTGTTAGGTTTTTGTTATTAGGGGTGAAAAAGGTTTTTGTTATTAGGGGTGAAAATGAGAAAATTAATATGAAAGAAGATGGTGATGAGGAAGTAGATAGAGAAAGTGATCATAAGAAAGATGATGGTGATGACAATAATATAAATGATGATGAAGATAAAGATGCTGATGATGATCGTAATGATAAGAAGGATGATGATGGTGGTATAAGTGATAATGATCGTTGACCTAAGAGTCAAATGATCTTTATTTTGATCTTAATAACCAAATTGAATATTGCTAACTTCATGTTTAAGTGTCTATATAACAGTGTATTAAAAGATTTCAAATTGGCCAAAGCTTCCCAAAGCTTTCAAGAAAGAATTGTAAAAAGACCTAAAAAGCGCGAGGGCGCTTTTCATGTGGTAACAATTATCCAAGTTGTTGAAAACTCCATCTGACAACTTCCCAATGATGGAGCGACACCTAGCAGTCAACTAGTCAACTCTTTGAAAAACGTGAGGGCACTCTAGTTTGAAGCATGAGACTCAAAATGGTAAATGGTTCCGCGATAGGGAGCACGAGGGAGCTTCTGAGCGCGACCAGGCCAAGTGCAGGGGCGCTATTCTAGCGCGGGGGCAGTTTTTGCATTTAATACGATGTCAGTAACCATTGTAACCACAACCACCAAGTCAAAGCGACGTGTTTGGAGTCATTGGATCCCCAATGACTCTTTTCAGAAAGTGTGAAGGCGTTTTTCATGCTTACAGACAACTTTTGCCATGTCATTTAATTTGTATTTAATGAGTTTAGGTCCTTTTATAACAGCTCTAAGAGGTAGGTATGAGTATTAATACTCCTCATAAAGACATAAGATGTAAGTGTGTGATTGTGTTATGTCCAAACTCTTACAAATTTATTTGTCAACTTTCTACACCTAATTTTCTTCTTTGTATAATGTATTAAGTTGAATCTTATTGTTCAACTAAAACTCTAAAGGATTGTTGTGTGAGTCTAGGCATTAAAAACACAAGAAATTGGTTGTTGAGTAATCATTATTACTCAAGGATTAAGGGACTTACTGAGGAATTAGTTCGCTAAAGGAAGAGGTTAAGTATTAGTCTTAGAAAACACCAAGTTGTTGGGTGAATTTGCAAAACTCAAAGGTTATAATCTTGAAGACTATAGTAGAATTACTACAAACCTTTATGTCAATTTTTCTAATTCTAACTCTCTTCCAATTCTCTTTACTCTTTCTTAAGTCCTTGTATGCCTTCTAAAATTTATTTATTTTCGTAATTTGAGGTCACCAATTCAACCTCCCTTCTTAGTTCCAATGGACAACAAGTGGTATCAAAGCTAAAACACTCTTATTAAGCTTCAACGTGAGTGTAAAGACCAATGGCAAGCAATGAAGGAGCTCAATCCCTCAAGCCATTCTTTGATGGATCTGACTATTGCCTTTTAGAAATTTCGTATGAAAATCTATTTAGATTCATATGGCATTGAGGTGTGGGACTATGTGATAAATAAATGGAAGGCTTCCACCGAAGTCATAAATGATGAAGAAAATATTCTCCTTAGAGAATGAGTGGATGCTCATAAGAAGCATAACCACAAAAATAGCAAGCAATGGCTATTCTTGTGAGTTGTCTTCCTAGTGAAGAATGTGGAAGAGTACAACATTGCACTATGGCTCATCACATTTGGACTACCTTGGAGAACTATCACGAAAGCACCAAGAAAGTTAAATAAAAAAAGATCCAAGTTTACGTCATCGAGTATGAAATGTTCAAAATGAAGCTAAACAAATCCATCACGGACATGACAAATAAGTTTCTCGCCATCATCAATAACACGAGAAAACTTGGAAAGTATTATGAGCTAGTGGATATCAACAATAAAATCCTTAGGAGTCTTCCTTTAAATAAATATGGTGCTAGAGTGGCTAGTATTGAACAAGCAAATGAAGACCTAGGAAAGATATCTACGGATGTTCTCATAGGCAAACTTCTAATCCATGAGATGTCTCTAGTCAATAATGAATTTGATAGAGATGGTGGAAAGAAGAAAGCACTAGTACTAAAGGCTATCACAAGAGCTCAAGAAGGAAAGGATATCCCAAGTGATAGTCTAGATCAGGAAGAAGCTTAAAGTGAGAGTGATGACGTGGTCCTCATCACCAAACATGTAAAGAGAATTCTTGAGGCCAAAAGGAGAAGAAGCAACAAACCTTTCACAAGCAAGAAGCCCTTCTCTAAATTCATATCAAACAATTAAGATCAAACAAGGACAAAAAGGATAAAGTCACTTGCTATTAGTGTGGAAAGTAAGGATACATCAAGTCTGATTGTCCCAAATACTTGAAGAGGAAAAAAGGAGGCAAAAAAAAAACTTAAAAGTTACATGGAATGATACATCCTCATCCTCTAATTAGTAATAACTCTTTAGTAAACAAAGTAATTCAAAACTCAAATAATACATTTCAAATTCATTTTCTTTCAAATGCATATAAGACATTTTTTTTTCTTTAATGTACATCCAACAATTACTTTTTCTCACATTCTAGTTTTTTTTTCTTCCCTTTCACATCTCGAAATTCTTAAATCAACAAAATATCTTTTTTAATTTTTTCTATTTATTACTAAAATCAAACTAAAATGCAACATTATTTCATAAAAATTAATATGTTTTAAATTTTATATTTTTCAAAAATATACCGAACATATATATTTTTTCTTAAATATATTTAATGTATACCTTTTTTCATCTTATCAGGTTCTTTTTTTCTTTTTTTTTTTAGATTTGATATTGAAAACATATCTCTAAATTCTTAAATTAGTAGAATAATTCTTAGATTTATATTAAAAAGAAACAGTTTGAGAAGGTTCAATTGTCCGAAATGAATTTCTAGTCCAGATATCGGAGCGTGGAAGATGGGCAAAGATTCAACAACCACTTGGAGAACGTGGAGCCTTTCTTTCAAAAGGGTTGCTGCAACTACAGGTGAAAGATATATCTGATCCATGCATAATATCATGATCACAGGGGCCAGAAAGACTCGGTCATAGGAACTTAGGGAAAGATCTTGAGCTCTAAACCGCCTTTCCCAGATCTATGAAAGGTGAAACGTTGAAGGTCCACAAGATCAATCTTGTTGGGAGGTACTGCCCAAGGAAAGAAAAAGGTACCCCTAGGAAAATAAAAATAACAAAACAAAGAATGCCAATGCTTTTCACAGATGGAGATGGACGAGATATGCCGCTCTCGTGCTGTAGAGATGTTCCTTCATGGCAATAGAGATCTGAAAAGCTATCTCAAAATCGACTAGAATGAAATAATATTTCACAAAAACTAATTTTACATTGTTGAATCTAAAGATCTTTTTTGACAATTCAAAATTTACCTTTACTTTTCATATTTGTTTGCTGACAATGATATTTTTATTTTTAATGTTGAATCACTTCTGAGAACCATCTTGTTGGTCAATTTCTTGTGTTAAATGATATCTGCATATTATTTTTGATATTTAATATGAGAATCATTTACTTTTTACTTACCTTTTGTTTTCGTTGTTTCTGTGTGTGGTTCTTGATATTGTTTAAAAAATAAAGATTGGGTATTTTTATAAATATCTTTTCATATTAGGACAGTTTTGTTGTCAGAAATTTTTATGGATATTTTTATAAATATTTGATCTATTTATTGCATTTGTGAAAAAATTGCTAAAATTTATCTTGAATTTGGTCCAACTATAAATCCACTAAAGTTGGATGTTTCCAAAACAAAGAATTTAGAGAAATTGTCCCAAATCTAAATCATTGAGTTTTAATGCTCGCATCCAATCGCGGTGTTTGATTCAACTGTTTGTTAATTTATATGCAATAATTAAAAAATATTTTTTTAGTAATATTATAATAGGAAAAATGATACCTCTAACTAATTTTAATAAATTTGAGGTCTATTTTCTTGATTATTATTATTTTGCTATTTTAAATTTGTTTTTTAATTTAATTAAATGCTTGAATAAGTTAAAATGATACCTCTAACTAATTATGAAGATTGAAGTGCTTATATAGATTTTTTAAATAGTTAATTAATTTAAACACTCTTATCCTAAATAATCTCATATTCTTTTACTTTCCTTTTCTTTCTTTATTTTTAATTCATTTTCAATACCATTGTTTTAAGACTTTTATTAATTTCTCTACTTCATCCAATTAAATACTAAACTATATTTTTTATTCTTTTACTTTTCTTACTTATCTTAAGGAAGAAAAAAAGATAAAAAGGAACTATATTCGTTTGGTATTGAGTTTTACTTTTCAAGAACAATGATTTTTAAAAATAAAAAAGATAATTAAATTTCTTATTTTACAAAAAATGATAGAGAATCAAAAAGATGGGACACCAAAATCATAGAAAATAAGAAACAAATTAATAATAAAAAGCAGAGAGAGGAATAAAAGAAATAAGTTATAACCAAGAATAGGGATATTAAAATTATTTCATATAATTATTATATACACTTGATTAAATAAAAAATATAATTCAAAAATTTTAAAAAATAATTTAAAAAATTAAAACCTTAAATTTATAATTTTTTTAACTATTACATTAGCCGCAATAACTGATTTAAACTAAACTAGCTGTTGATATGATAAATTTTTTTTTTTTAAAAAGCAACTAATATTTTGTCGATTTTTAGAATAATAATTAATTTAGAAAAAAAAAGATTTCTTTAACATGATATTTATTTTGCAATAAAAGAAATGCATAACTCCAAATTCACTCCAACTCCCTACCAATTAATTCTCCAATTCCAAATTTTTCTTGACTTTGGAGATTGCTTCTCCATTATGATCAATCAAGTCTCTTGAAGTTCTTATTATTCCACTCAGTAATTGATTTGGACCTTGACCCTTTAGTTTTTACATCATTACTTCTTTTGGGGGAATTTAAAGTCACATGTAAAACAATACTCTTGAGATTTACTTTCTCTGTTAAATTATAATTAATTAATTTTTTATTTCAGTATTATTTTATATTTATTTTCTATTAAACAAAAAATTAAAAAAATTATAACTCCTAAAATATAATAAATATTTTAAAAGTTACTTTAAATTTAAGAAAGAAGATTATGACTCCTAAAAGTAATAATGAGAAATTAATTTTGAAATTCTAAATTTTAAATATACCCTTTAAAATATAAAAAAACATATTTAAAATTTGTTAGAAACTCTCTCATTCTAGAAATAAATTTTAGATTTCTTTCTTATTTTAAATTATAAGTCAATTTATCTTTTTAAGATGTATTAATTTATTAATTTACTAATATACTCATAGATAATATATTCCATCATTAATGCCCTGCCATTTTTATTAGTTAAAACTTAAAACATCAGGCTGCATAGATTAAAGTGTCATATTTTAACTCAGGCACTCTGCATAGCTAAAGTCTTTCTAATTGCTATAGAAAAAAAAAAAAAAAACATGACTGTCAGTCTTTCTAAATCATTATATGAGAATAATATTATATTGTTATATACATAATAAAATATTTTATCTAATATATCCTTTGTTGAAAATCTAGAGTTTATAATTCAAATTTTATATTGGAATAATTTATTATTTTTCAAATTATATGTTTAAGATTTATAATAAATAAATATAAGTTTGTTATTCATCTTTTTTTCATGCTCTTACATTAGTGGGTGGGTTAAAAATAATTAATTAACGTAATTTTTTTTTTCAAATAAAATTATGTTTCACTCTTTTGGTTGATTATTGAAATACGACAACAATCGTCCGATCTTACTTTAAGACCTGTAAATTTTTTAATCTTTTGATATATTTGATATAAAAAGAGTGCGTTTCTTGCACCTTTATTTACTTTTTTAGAAAAAGTTATCAATTTAATTAGAATTCGCACAAATTAAGTTTTGATATAAACCATATAGTACGATTAGTAATATAAATTAATGACTTATAAGATTTGATTAAATAATTGATTTAAGTTCTTTTTAGTCTAAATCATCAATTAATCGTAAAATAATTCAAAGTCAATGTGGACCATGTTATAGCACATTGATATAAATTCAATATTATTTAAAGTTTAATTAATTAAAAGTAAATCTTAAGTGGTACATATTATTACTTGTATAATTTCAATTAAATCAAAATAAATCAAATAAATTATCATAAAACAGGAGGCAACAGTTAAAGAATAAATATATGTTTTTGTATCAAAAGTGTAATATGTGTTTTATTTTTTTAGCATTTTTAAGAACCTTCAATGTTTTTATTTATTTTTAGATTATAAATATTAATAAAAATATCAATATTTAATAAAATTAATATTTTTTTATTAATTTACCATCTAAATAGATATTTTATTATCATATAAATATTTGACTCGTATTTTCTAGAAATATATATACCTTCATTGTTTATAACAATAGTGAAAAATGTGTTGGTGACTGAAATCTCTAGTTACTCTACAATTAAATATTTTGCTTCATTCAAAAATATTGATTGATAAAAATATACAATTATCATTTATTTATATTTTGGAGTCAATATATAAGAAGGGTAAATCTTTTAACTTATAAGTAACAACATTAATTACTAAGTAATTAATTTTATTGATTGCATCAAATTGAGCTCCAAAGATTATCCTATCTTTTGTTGGGAAGCTTAAACACATGAAATTAATAATAAAAGAACTATCAATTCCAATGTATTCAAAGGAAAAAATAAAGAACAGAAAACAAAATAATTATAATTATAATAATCAAAAAGTGGTCCCATTAATTATCATAATTAATCACCACGTAAAACTGAATAATTAGGAGACAAAAAAGAAGGAGGAGAAAACAGACCAGAAAAGAAAAAAGCTATCAATAATGCAACACATAGATATTATACTCAACAACAGCATCTCCTGTGGCAAGATCCAACTTGTGAGTTTTTGCCTGAACATAGCCTCTAGCAAACCGGAAAAGCCCACTTCCTCCGATCACCGGCATCTCTCTCACTGTTGAAAACACCGAGTTCCGCCCTAGTACTGTGATAGTGCTACCATTATACTTACCTTCGATAAAAGCAAAATTCATAGCCATCAACAACCCGATCTCTTCTTGGGAAGCTTGCGCATAGAACCCTTGTGCTTTCCCAACTAACTTGGAGCTCATTTCTGGGCCTAGCGTTAATGGGTTGTCGATCATTCTTACAAGGCCAAAGCCTGTTTTTGAAGTGTTCAGCGGTGGCCCCGCCACTTGTACACCAGTAGGGTTAATGCCTGAAACGATGTCATGCCAATACAAGCGAAAATGGCTTAGCTTCTCTTTCTTGAGCCCAAAGAGCTTTCTGTCCATGGTTCTAACAAATTCATGGTTATCTCCGGCCACCAATATGGTGGTAAAAGAAGAGAGAAGAGTGAGGATAATGAATTGAGAAGCCAAATTGATGGATCTTGTAGTAGCCATGGACAACGATATAGAGAAGGTCTCTCACACAAAGTAATCTTTTTTAAGTTAGTGGTGGTGAATATTGTTTGTGTGGGACTGTACCTGGCTATGTTTCTTCCTCAATTTATATGGGGAGGAGCACCTCAACTTTGATTATATATATATATATATATATATATATATATATATATATACTCTTTCTTTCTCACTTCTTACTATTATTAATATTATTTTTCTTCTTTTGTTTATTATTATTTAGATTTGTCAGGACAATAATTTATTTAGTAGAAATACACATGTGGTTAGAACCCTAAATGTACTAGCAATCAATGAATATCATAAATAAAAGAAAAATATAGAAAAATTTCTATCGATTGGATTTTGATAATTTTAAATATGCATTTTTAAATAAAAATAAATTTTCTAATATTAAATATTTATAACCTGTGAGAATTTAATTTTTTTCTTACTTTGATTAACCATAATTATTATATTATCATTAAGAACATGAAATTTTATGAAATCGATTCAATGGCTAAATAATAAAATTAGATATTATTAAATTTTAAATTTATATTAACAAATATAAGTAACATTTTAATATTAGCTAGTTAGAGTGAATATATCTAAATCATTATAAATTATAATTTTTTAATATTGAAATATTTATTTTTATCATAATTTATAACTATATATTTTTTATTTTTAAAAGTACATACTTCAAATGTTAAAAAATAAAATCAACAAATATTTTTAATAATTATCCCTAAATGTAAGGTTGAGCTTAGAAAAGATTTAATTAAAATTTTAATATATGTATCACAATATCAGTTGATGTTTAATATTTGCCTATAGTCATAGAATTAGCACATATTTGTATACAAAATAATATTAAAAAATAACTTATTCATTATATTCTTAATGTGAATTTATATAGGTAGAATTAATATATTAATTAATAAATTATTTTCTAATTAAATTATAGTTCTATTTAATTTATAAATATATAATTATCCACTTTTCATTTATCAAATTATTATTATATATATTCAATTAATTATTAACTAAATTTTGTACATATAATATTCTTAATAAAAGAAAATAGTTCTAATCTTTCAAATAATAAAACAATAACAACAACTCATATTACATATGGACCAAGGACTAATTTTTATTAATTGTAACTAATATTTATAATTTTCATTAAATCTTTTTACATTAAAATTTGAGAAAAAAAAGTCAAATTTTAATTAAGGTTTAAACTTAATATTAGTTATACAAAATATTAAAGTAGTATATATTCTTATGTCCTTAAATGTAAAATAAGAAAACAACCCTTAAAATTCTAGTGTCCCTCATCAATCTAATATGACTTACCAACTCCAAAGGACATCTTATGAAATATTAATGATGATGATGTACAAGAATGCAATGGGTTATGTTGTTCATTTATTTGGTCATATATTATTTTGGCATGATTTTGATTGGATCTTGAACAAAATATAAAGTTTTTTCTTTTTACAAATCAAAACCAATTTATTCTATATTTATTTTACAAAATAAAGAAAAACCCATATTTAATAATCTAATATAATTTAAATTGAAACTTTTATTTATTGCAAGTGTTTATTTTTCATTATTAACTTGCTTTTCTTGACACATGACCAAAATTATATTTTCTTCAAAAAGAAAAATATATGATTTCTGATGTGTTTGTTGGACCTAACATTAGCAATAGAAGAGTCAATCACAGCTCACAGCAATATCTTTCACACAGTGGGTCCCAACACTTCAGGTCGGACAAACACTGTCACGGAGAGGGGCAATTTAGTCTACTCACATGGGAAAACTTCAGCGTGACGTTAGACACACTGCAGCTTCAGAACTTTCCAAGTCTCGGTTGACTATTCCCTATGCTCAAGTTTACCTAAGCTCGGCGGGTTAGATGAATACATTGTCATAATTTTTGAAATTTAGATAAAAATTTATATTAAAATTTTATAATATTTCAAAATTAAATAAAAAATTAATTATAAGTATTGATGTTTAAGTTAACTAACAAAAAATATCTTAAATATAAAATTATTAAATTACAGCTAAAAATAGTTCATATATTTAGATGAATTAAAAAAAATAACTTATTAAAATTGGACGAAATAAGTAATCAGGTATAACTTTCAGATGCTTTCGACGAATGATATTGATAAGATTTTTAGAGGATGGGTGAGGCGTAGTGCAGGTAATCAAATCTCGAGTGGGAAGACGGGGATTAAAGCGTGTAAGAAAGTGGAGTAAGTCATAATTAGTTAGTGTTCCTTTTGTGGCATGTTTGCCAAAGCCTGCAAGACAAATAAATAATAAGCTAAGCCAACTACTCCATTGGACTAGGAGAACACATTTATAATATTAATATTCCCTTTGAGTAGGTTCATTGATTTACCCATCTACTTTTCTTTATTAATCAAATTAGTTAGGTCAAAAAATAATCAAATATACATTTAGTTTAAATAATAAAAATATTTATTTTTAGCTAGTAGAAAATTTAAAAATAAATTTCTATTTAAATGAATTGTCATCTTTGTGACAAATATAAAATATAATTATTTCTATTTATAGTCTATAATGAATTGAGTTTTTTATATATTAAACAAATAATCAAATAATAATCTTATAATTTCTAAATAAACTACTAATTTATTAGTTATTATGTAAATTATTGTTATTATCTTACTTATAAATTTATTAATTAAGAACTAAAAATATTCTTTTTATTTAAAGTCACTTATATATAAAATTTAATTAATAATAAAATAGATATTTAATAATAATTTATAAATAATAATATAATTAATATACCACATCAAATTTAATATATTAAAATATTTAAATCATTAATATATTATTTGTATTTGTTTTTAGCAAGAAAAGATAATTATTACATTATGCTTTAAGATTAAAATTATTATGATTAGAAAAATAACTTAGTAGTTAATAGATTCAATAACTTGAGCACATGTAAAAACTTTATCTAAGAATATTTGTCACATAGCTCGATTTTATTTATATTAGTTATCTCTAGGTATGTTTATGGTTATTATTATTATTTTAATTATAAAAAATAAAAAATAAAATAAATTAATAAAAGTTTAGTAGAATTTTTAATATTTTAAAATCACTTATCATATTTTAAAAAGTAATGATAACTAAAAATATTTTTAATAGTCTTTCTTAATAAGATTTATAATATATTAGAATCATATTGATACAATAAATATAGGCTTATGTTAAAAATATTTTATTAAGTTATTTATTGATTATATAACTAAAATTAAAATATAATTAATATGATGGTATTAAACTAGAAATTATTATACAATTAAAAAAATTTATTAGTTAATATAATATTGAAAATATTATTAAAATAATATTTTTTAGTATTAAAGTTATTATTCAACTAAAAAAAGTAATCTTCTAGTTATAAATTAATTATACAATAAATATAACAACTATAGCATCATCTTCATGCCTAAGTCAAAATTGTTAAGAATGTCAGAATCACTATATTTGCCAATATATCAAATTAATTAAATTAATTTGGATATGTTTTCTTTAATTTATAACAAGAAAATAAAATAGAAGATTCAACTTAGGCAAAATTAAATTAAGATCCACTTATTATTGTTAGATCAAGCACATTTTATGTTATAGGTGCATATATAATAAAAAAATAATAATTGTTTTTTTTTTAACCACAGAAAAATACATAATTTCTCTTTATAACCTTGAAAAGTAACCTTAGCCAATAGTTTGATTTAGATTTCAAATGTAGTTTGATATGTAACTTCCTTAGCTAGAATTTGGTTTTCATGAATATTTTGGCTTGCAACTTTCCAGAATGGGGTGGTTGTGGTAAGACTGAGTCAAATCACTCCATGAACAATAATTCAAGATACTAGCATCACATATTTTAAAACTACAAATATATGAGATTTAATTTGTTATTTATCTTCTAAACAGTATATATCTTTTATATTTATTTTTTATTATTTATGTTTCTATCCTTTAGGGATATTTCTTCCTAATTTGTATTGTAATAGAAATCTTATAAAAAAGAGTTTATATAAGTCCTTATTCGTAAGTATTTCAATAAAAAAAAAATATTGAATCGAGTTTCTTCATGGTATCAGAGCAGGTTGTGTGAAATCTCTATTAAAAATAAAATGTCTTCCTCTCCATCTGAAACTCCCACTAAATCAACCACTACACCATCATCATAAATTATTCATATTTTTTTAAAAAATTCTGACTTTAAAGCTGGAATTTAACCCTTACTAAAACCAATTATGACACTTAGTCTCAAATCATGGAGATGCATATCGCTGGGCGTGAGAGATTAAATTATATTATGGGAGATTCTCCTCAACCCGAATCAACTGATCCTTCTTATTCCAAGTGGTAATGCTGAAAACTAGAAGGTTAAAAGTTGATTATTCATATAAATAAGAACTAATAAACATTCAAGCCTCTTGAGGCTCATTCTTCTTAGCTTGGATCAATAGAAAATAATTTGGCTCTTAATTATGTTGGTTGTCACCAAAGTTTGAACAAACACGACCATTGCATTCTTAAGCTTTTTGACTCTTGCTCTTGTGATTGGTTCACTTCCCATGTAAAGAGGATCTTGCTTGGATTGACTTGTAGTAGCATTAGGATGTGTCTTCTATTGTTATTTTTTCCACATTTCTAAATAATCTTATAATCTTAATATTCCATTTATTTTCTGTTGTATCAATAATTTTTTATAATATTTTTATTTTTTTATTCTCAGTGACATTATATTTATTCTTTTAATAATATGCTATTATTCATATAACAAAATATCACATATTAAAATTAATATATATATATATATATATATATATATATATATATGAATTTTTATTAGCAGTTTAATTTTTTTATAGAATTATAGAAGTTAATCATACTTTAATATATGTTTGAAGATATTATTTGTATATATGTTTTCTTATATATTATTAGCTGTAAATAACTAGAATTTAGGTTATAATTCTGCTCTATTAATTAGCTAGATGATTTTCTACTAGTTTTTTTCCTTAATTATAGGCCTCTGAACCTGTATAAATTCCTATATTTGGAGTACCATGAATTAAGGATTTTTCCTCTTCTCCTTCATAATTTAGCTCTTATTTTTCTTCATGGTATCAGAGCCAATACTGATTCTTAAATTCTAAAATCATCAATCATCATGGATGATGAAAGTACATCAAAGAATTCAACATTGAATTCTGCATCGAAATTGAGGTTTGAACATGATTCATCTTCTCCTTATTTCCTAAATTCATATGATAATCCAGGTACAATTCTTGTTTCTTGTCTTCTCAAAGGTAAGAATTATCCAACATGGAGATGTGCTATGATGAATGCTTTACGAGCCAAAAATAAGTTATGTTTCGTTGATGGCTCTTTATCCAAACCAGATGTGAGTAACCAAGAAATTCAAGCTTCGGAAAAATGTAACTCAATGGTTATTTCTTGGATTTTTAATGCCTTGGCTTCAGAATTGCATGATAGTGTTGCATATGTAGATACAGCCTATGAAATGTGGGGAGATTTGGAAGAACGCTCCTCTCAAGGAAATGTTCCACGCATCCATGAGTTAAAAAGAGAAATTTGTTTAGCTCAACTGAAAGATCTTACTGTGGCAACCCACTATACTAAATTAAAAGTCTTTGGGATGAGTTAGCAGCCTATTCTACTATCCCTTCATGTATATGTGGTGCTGGAAAAGAAATCTTGGCAGAAGGGGAAAAGGAAAAAGTTCATCAATTTCTTATGGGGTTGCATGATCAGTACGAAATCATTCGATCTCAGATATTAAACATGGAGCCTTTTCCTTCAATCAACAAGGTTTATTCAATTAGCCATTGCTTCAATTGGTCGTGATCATTCAATAGAGGCAGCAGCTTTTCTTGTCAGACTATTCAATAATCAAACAAGAGAACTTACAAGAGGGCAGCAAAAAGGGATTCAACAAGGAGGGATGAACAAATTAAAATGCACATACTATAATAAATCTGGGCATACTAAAGAAAAGTGTTTTAAGCTTGTTGGATTTTCTCCGAATTGGCAAAATAAAACAAAAACATCCAAAGGGAAGACAAAATTTCTATCATCCAATAATGCCGTTGCAAGTCCAAATCAGCCTATGGGTAAAAGTTTTAGTCTCACTTAAGAACAATATGAACAACCGATATCCTTATTGTCCCCTGCTAGTCAGGATATAACAAAGTTTGTTGGTAAGATCTCTCAGTCTGATGATAAATCAGATTGGATCTTAGACAGCGGTGCCTCTGAACATCTTACATGTGATGCACCCTCTTTATTGAATATGAAATCTTCTTGCTCTTTACCTCTCAGATTACCAAATAGGACAATTATTCCTGTGCACTCCATTGGCCAAATTAAATTATCAAATATGATTTTAAATCATGCTCTTTACATACTAATCTTCTTTCAATAAGTAGATGACAAGAGCTCTTCAATGTTCAGTCACATTTTTTCCAACCTTTTGTGTCTTGCAGGACCACAAATCGAAGGAACTGATTGGAATGGGTGAATTAGGTGATGGCTTATATTACTTTTACCTTTTACTGCAGTTGCATCTCTTTCTCCCTCATCCACCTTATGGCATGAGCGGTTAGGTCATCTTTCACTTGATCGATTGTCATTAATTCCTGAATTATCTAGTTTATCTTTTAAAAATTCAAACAAATTTTGTGATGCGTGTCATCGAGCTAAACAAACTCGTAATATTTTCCCTTTGAGCAATAATAAATCTATTTTTCCTTTTGATTTGGTTCATTGTGACATTTGGGGACCTTATAAAACCCCATCTATTTCTGATGCTCATTATTTTCTTACAATTGTAGATGCACAAGATGTACTTGGGTTTTCCTTCTCAAACATAAGTCAGAAGCACAAAAATTCTTCATTCAATTTTATGCTATGGTTTTAACTCAATTTAATCGCAGTATCAAACAAGTTAGGAGTGATAATAGTCTAGAGTTTACTACTGGTTCCATGTCTAATTTCTTCTCTCTTAAGGGTATTTTACATCAAACATCTTATGTTGAAACCCCGCAACAAAATGGGATAGTAGAGCAAAAGCATCATCATCACTTGTTGGAAGTTGCTCGTGCTCTTCGATTCCAAGCAAATTTACCAATCAAATTTTAGGGTGAATGTGTTTTGACCGCAACTTATTTAATAAATTATACTCCTACACCTAAATTGTAAGGTAAAAGTCCCTATGAGATGTTATTTTCAAAACAACCATCATATTCTCATTTATGTGTCTTTGGTTGCTTATGTTATGTATATGATAAAAATCGATCAAAAGATAAGTTTGCACCTTGTTCTAAGCCATGTACTTTTATTGGTTACCCTATGAGACAAAAGGAATATAGAGTTTATGACATGGAGTCACATAAATTTTTTTACATCAAGAGATATAATTTTTTATGAAAATCAATTTTCTTTCCTCTCCCATAACCCTCCAACAGAGCCAAATGTTGTTGTTCCGCTGCTGATCCCTGATTCATTGGAAATACCAATTGCTGAGCCTCCATGTCATGACTCTCCAAGTTCATCTCTTCAAACTAATCTTGATGATAATATTACCACACATGAATCCATTGATTCAAACCATGAAACTTCATCTAAAAACTCACCTGCAGCAATCTCTAACGAACAACCAAATTTCTCCCAAAACCCATCACGACCTCAAAGAGCTCATCATCCTCCCTCTCGCTCAGATGATTATGTGTACCAGCTCCCTGGAGTGGATAAGTTATCACACCCCACATCCAATGCAGTTTCTTCAGGTACTCCTTATCCAATATCAAGTTATTTATCTTATTCACGTTTTGTTCCATCTTATCAAGCCTTTCTTGTTAATGTTTCTATTGCTAGTGAACCAAAATGTTTTTCCCAAGCTGTCAAAGACCCTAAATGGTGTGAGGCTATGAAACAAGAAATCTCTGCTCTAGAACATAATCAAACTTGGAGCCTAATGCCATTACCCTCAGGAAAGAAACCAGTTAGTTCTCGTTGAGTATACAAAATAAAACACAAATCAGATAGCTCTATTGAGTGCTACAAAGCGCGTTTGGTTGCCTAAGGATATACACAGATTGAAGGATTAGATTATACTGAGACCTTTGCCTCTGTTGCAAAATGAACAACCGTTAAATGCTTATTAGCTGCTGTAGCTGCCGAAAATTGAGAGTTACATCAATTGGACGTGAAAAATGCTTTTTTTTTCATGGTAACTTGCATGAAGAAATCTATATGTCTCCTCCTTCAGGCCATCTCGCACCAAATGATTCTCGTGTATCTCGACTTCACAAACTGTCACGACCCCATCTGTGGGCTCGTGACCGGTACTAGGGAATGGGTAGGCGTAAGGCTACCGAGTCCCGTAGTAAGCCTGATACTCACTGACTTAAATAAATCTCAATCTCATTTTACTGATTCCACGATTTTGTAACCATTAAATTTACACAATTAATTTGGTCTGCCAGAAGAATTAGGCTAGACCCGAAACTACAAAGCATTACAACTGATACATCTACTTTTTCAACTGCGGAGAATCTAAGAATTTACAAATTTACATACCAAATAATACATCACCCGATGATGAAGGAGTCGGGTTACTAGATAAGAGTCGTGGGAAGACTAACAGTCACGGATCTGAAAAAATAGTAAAATTGAGACTGTCAATCTCGAGAGTGAGTTAAAATCATATATCTAAAAAAATTTACATATACTTCGATCATACATTTATTTAATTTGAAATAAGCATTAAGTCATGTAAAAACATACGTGCCATGCCATGCTTAAATAAAATAAAATAATTTTCACACGCTACGGGACGGAGTACTACAGTAGAACCCTAATCCCAACACAAACATCTCGATCAATCTCCATACTGACATCTCGGCTGATCTTAACTCTAAGATCCCGACTAATCTCATTCCAATAGGACTGGCGCCCAAAGAGCAAAGCTCGACTAGGGTCCTTAACTCCAGTCCGGTCACTTAATGTTCACTATCTGCCTTAGCCTTTCGGCTCTCTTATTCCAATAGGACTGGCGCCTGGAGAGCAAAGCTCGACCAGGGACCTTACCTCCAGTCTGGTCACTTAGATTTCCAAATAAGTCGGCGCTTAGAGAGCAATGCTCGACCACGGACCTTTACTTCGGTAACCACACTCTACTAAGCCTAGAGAGCAATGCTCGACTAGGGCAAGTCCTAACTTCCCTTTTTAAATTTACCAATTCACCATTTTTCCATAACTCTCAGACTTATACCGCTCATCAAACTAATGTTCTTCTGCCGTCCAATCCCGAGTCAACACAAAATCAATAAAAATCGTAATGCGGAAAATGAAATATATGTAAACATCACATAACCAAATAGTCAAAATATTAATCTTTTAATCAGAGATATCATATAAAATATTAGCATGATACACGTAAGCAGATATATGACTTTAACTCACAGCTTTAGCAACCTCCTAACTCTGCTCCGGTGCCTCGGTTGGAGCAAGCCAAATAGATGGATTATCTAATCACGGAAAACAATTCATCAAAACGCTGAAACAATTGACCATTAATCCTAGGTCTAGATTCCTAGGACTGATTGTCTAAGAATCATGACTCGGGTAAGAAATGGTCTTCCTAGCAAAATTGATGTTGAGTTAGGAGAATTATCTTCTTCCATGTCAAGCATATAAAAATCTGCAGGAAATACCAATTCATTCACTTGCACTAAAACATCCTCTAAGACACCCTTAGGATACACAACCGACCTATCCGCAAGTTGTATAACAACAACCATTTCTTTTAATTTACCACATTTTAAAGATGCATAAATTGAATGAGGCATGACATCTATTGAGGCTCCTAAATCACACATCGCCCTCTTAATTTCAACATTACCTATCTTACAAGGGATAGTAAACGTACCTGGATCCTTGCACTTAGGAGGTAGCTTTCTTAGAAGAATAGCCGAAACATTCTCACCCACACTTATCTTTTCCATACCTTCTAACTTTTTCTTATTGGTGCACAACTCTTTAAGAAATTTAGCACAACGAGGTACTTGCTTAATTGCATCGAGTAAAGGAATATTTACCTCAATTTTGCAAAATGTCTCAAATATCTCTTTTTCCTCTTCTTGTTTCTTAGATTTGGCAAATCTTTCGGAAAAAGGAGGTTTTGTCACCAATACCTTTTATTTCTCGTTGTTTGGTACTTGAGATTCATCGGTTTCTTAAGATGAAGTCGCTACTTCTTTTTCAACCTCCTCTTCTAAGGCTTGCCCATGCCTTTTTGCATCATCAAATTCTTTCAATTCTTTTTCGCTTCTCAAGATTATTGCACTAGCATTGTGCCTTGGATTGACAATTGTTTGTGATGGCAATTTACCTTGAGATTCTAATTTGCTCACTGAAGATGCCAATTGCCCTACTTGAGCCTTTAAATTTTATTTTAGATGCGATTGACACTTTAGCGCAGGAAACTTTTGAGTTGGAACACGAAGACAAGTTACAAGTTGCACTCACCAACAACCTCAATCCAAAAGAACTTCTATGCCTTGAAGCACTTTATGTGATAGATTAACCTCTACAAGACACCATTTTTGCATTGGATGCACTCAAGCTTGTGAAAAATAATGTTGCTTATATTGATTTATCTTATTCTCATAAAAAGCTTATTCCTTCTACTATACAGGCACCAAACTTAGAATTGAAAGCTCTACCTAGTCCTCTAAAGTATATGTTCTTAGGAGAAAATAAATCCTTGTCGGTTATCATATCTAATAAACTCACTACTTTGGAAGAAGAGGTGTTGATTCGGGTACTTAGAGAGTACAAAGAAGCAATTGGATGGACTATAGCTGATATCAAAGGATTGGGCCCCTCTTTGTGCATGCATAAAGTGTTTTTAGAAGAGGAGAGCAAGCCATCTAGAGAAGCCCAACGCCGACTATACCCTCCTATGATGGAAGTGGTAAAGAAAGAAATTATGAAACTTCTCGATGCAGGTATAATCTACCCAATTTCTGATAGCAAATGGGTAAGTCCAATTCAAGTTATCCGAAAGAAAACGGGTATAACAGTTGTAAAGAATTCAGACGGTGAGTCAGTTCCAACCCACATTCAAAATGGGAGGAGAGTTTGTATAGACTATAGAAAATTGAATACTTCAACTCGGAAAGATCATTTTCCTCTCCCATTTATTTATCAAATGCTTGAGCGTTTAACCGGTCATTCTCACTTTTGTTGTCTTGATGGTCAATCAGGTTTTTCACCAAGTTCCGGTGGCACCCGAAGACCAAGAAAAGACAACCTTCACTTGTCCATTTAGGACCTTTGCATATCGACGGATGCCGTTTGGTCTTTGTAATGCACCCGCAACCTTCCAAAGGTGTATGGTTAGTATATTTTCAGATTATGTAGAGAATATCATAGAAGTTTTTATGGATGAATTTACGGTCTATGGTAATTCTTTTAATGAATGTTTAGCTAACCTTACTAAAATTCTTAAGCGGTGCATAGAAATAAACCTAGTTTTAAATTATGAAAAGTGTCACTTCATGGTTGATCAAGGTCTTATTCTAAGTCATATTATGTCTTCTAGAGGAATTGAAGTTGATAAATCTGAGATAGATGTGATCAAATCCTTGCCTTATCCCGCTAGTGTGCGAGAAGTTCCTTCTTTTCTTAGTCATGCAGGATTCTATCGATGTTTTATCAAGGATTTTTCAAAAGTAGCTCAACCGTTGTGTAGCTTACTACAGAAGGATGTTGAGTTTCTACTCGATGAGTCATGCAAGGAGGCATTCGATAAATTGAAAGATGTGCTAACTTCAACACCAATTATTCAACCACCAGATTGGACCCTTTCGTTTGAGATCATGTGCGATGCTAGCAACCATGTCATGGGTGCCGTCCTTGGGCAGAGAGTGGGAAGAGCTCCACGTGTCATTTACTATGCCTCAAGATCACTAGACAATGCACAATGTAACTACACAACAACGAAAAAAGAACTTTTAGCCATTATTTTTTCTTTAGAGAAATTTCGCTCAATTTACTTGGAACTAACGTGATTGTTTACTCTGATCATGCAGCTCTCAAATATTTGCTTTCCAAGAAGGACGCAAAACCAAGGCTTATTCGTTGGATACTCTTACTATAAGAGTTTAACTTGACAATAAAATATAAGAAAGGAACAGAGAATTTGGTCGCGGATCACCTTAGTCGCCTAATCATAAATGAAGAACCATCACCTTTGAAGGATGAATTTCCAGATGAGCATCTCTTTTCTATTCATAATTCTATTCCTTGGTTTGCCGATATAGTTAACTACATAGTTACTAGAACGTTACAAAATGATTTATCTAGGGCTTAAAAGGATCGAATTAAGAGTGATGCCAAATATTATATATGGGATGATCCTTACTTGTGGAAATTTTTCTCCGATCTAATCATTAGAAAATGTGTGTCACAACATGAAGTTGCATCCATTCTAACATTTTGTCATTCATATGCATGCGGAGGGCACTTTGGCCCCAAAAGAATGGCTCGTAAGGTGTTAGAATGTGGATTATTTTGGCCCAATTTGTTTCATAATTCATACATGTTTTGTAAAGCATGCGAAAATTATCAAAAGACAGGAAACTTAGGACATAGGGATCAAATGCCACTTACCTCCATTCTTATTTGTGACATATTTGATTGGGGTATAGATTTCATGGGTCCTTTTCCTCCTTCTAATGGTAATATTTACATACTTCTTGCTGTGGATTATGTTTCAAGATGGGTAGTGACAAAAGCTACTCGGACTAATGATTCTAAAGCTGTTGTAGATTTTCTTAAGTCTAAGATTTTCTCAACATGTGGCACGCTAAGAGCTTTGATTAGTGACCGTGTCACTCATTTTTGCAATAGTGGTTGAAGCCTTATTGAAAAAGTACAATGTCACTCACTGTACTTCTACGGCCTATCACCCACAAACAAGGGGGCAAGCGGAAGTCTCCAATAGAGAAATCAAATCGATCCTCAAAAAGGTTGTCAATCCTATTGGAGTGCACGACTTGAAGATGTATGGTCTTATAGAACAGCTTATAAAACCTGTATAGGTATGTCCCCTTATCGTCTAATCTTTGGGAAGCCGTGTCACCTCCCTGTTGAATTGGAACATAAAGCATATTGGGCGGTCAAACAATGCAATATGGACATAAATGAAGCCGGTTCACAAAGAAAATTGTAACTACAAGAGCTAGAAGAAATTCGTCTAAATGCATATGAGAGTGCACAAATTTATAAAGAAAAGACAAAGAAATTTCATGATAATATGATTTCAAGAAAGAGCTTTTGTATCGGACAAAAAGTTCTTCTCTATAATTCTAGACTCAAATTGTTTCCAAGTAAGTTGTGTTCTAGATGGAGTGGTCCTTTTACTGTCACTAATGTTTTTTCTCATAGTGCAATAAAAATTCAAAGCCAAGATATAAAACCTTTCTATGAGGGATTTCAACTTGACAATATTGCATAAATTAACTTGGAGTGTCCAAGTTATACATAGCGTGCGACCATGTCTAGCCAGAGACATTAAATAAAGGCGCTTTTTGGGAGGCAACCCAAATTTACTCTCTAGTTTGTTTTACTTTCTCATCATTCTACGATTTTTATAATTGATTTTCTTGTTTCCTTACTAAATGTCTTTTTATGAGTTTTGGGGCAGAAAATAACTATGTTTAGCACAAGGGCACGCTACATTTTGAGTTAATATAAAAATAACAGAGTGTGCCCACGCTCTAACAAAGAAGATCTTCTGTCCAAATTCTTAAGAATTGAGAATTCAAAAAAAAAATGTAAATCATCATTTTTTTTATCGTTCATCAATTTTTTTACCCTAATTATGCAAGCAACTTGCGTTCTCCTCCACATCAATAACACCGCACACCCCTCACCCTCACCGCCCACGCCTCACCCTCGCAGTACAGCCCTCGCCCTCGCAACCCACCTCGCCCTTACAGCGCACCCCTTGCCCTCGCCTCGCCCAGCCCTCGAGAGCATCACGCATCGCCAGCGCCGCACATCGCCTCGCCTCGCCCAGCCCTCGCCAGTGCCGCACATCGCCCTATCACCCTCGCTAGCGTGCGTTCTTCTTTAGACCTGCTCGTCGTTCGTCCTCCTTCTCCATAAAAACCAGTCCAATGGTTAAGAAAAGAATGGGTCATAAGCCAAAGCTAAAGGCAACTCCACAACAATCGTGCAAAGTCAAATAAAATGTTTCAAGTTCACGAGCACGAATTGGAAAAGGGATGCATATTTTGCCCCCATCCAAAACTAAATTGACAGGAAATTTGATATTCAGTAAGTAAGTCCACAAAGAAAGGTACAAATTCTTCTCTCAATAATCTATTATTCCTTGCAAATATATTGATTGTTTGACTTTAGAAAAATTGAATATTAAAGAAGATGTGGATAAGTACATTGATAATATTGGATGGCAAGCATACTTTTCGATTAATTATCCATGTTATATTGAACTTGTGAGTGAGTTTTACACTACTTTTGAGTTTGATAAGAAAGTTGATATTACATTGAACACTCCAGGTGTAGTGCGTTTTAGGTTGTTGGGTAGGGAGTTCAAACTCTCAATCACACAGTTTAACCTTGCCTTTGGTTTTATTATAAATGATTATGCTAAAACTGATGAATATGCGAAGTCTGTTTGTGATTTTCTACTTGAATTTGAACTAGTTCCTTTGTATAAGCAAATGTCTACAGGCATCACATATGGCCTTAGTAAGTCACAAGCTAGTTATCTACATGACCAAGACTTGAAATATATTCATAGGTTTCTAGCTTTTACTTTTTCAGGAAGGAAAGATATTTCTGGCATACTTTCAAAAACTGAGATTTTTTTTCTTGTGGTGCATGCAAAATGGATCTAAAGTGAACCTTGGATATTGGTTGGCTTCTCAATTTGACAATGTTATTGTGAAGAAGCGTCCTATGATTCTAGGTTCTTTGGTTACTCAATTGGCTATACACACAAATTTGCTTAATATTGATAATAATGTCCTGCATGTTGCTTATGATATGCTCTATTTGGATATAAAATGCTTAATGAGTATAGGTTTAGTATGGAAGAAGGAAGTTGTGCCTTGTTTTCAGTCTATAGGTCCTATCACGAAGAACATTTCAAAGCGAAAACTCCGTCAAGAAGAGGAGGAGGAGGAGAATTTAATTTCCAGCAATGAACCATCTTCTCTTGGATCATCCTCCCAAGGGCGATATACTGAACAACTCCAACGCCTTGAATAACGACAAATAGAAATGGAATTGAACTTGACGGCTTTCTTCAAGCACATGGGTTTTACTCCACCATATCCACCTTGTTGTTAGACATTTTCGCTATGCTTAGCATACTCAGAGAAGTTTCACCATTCCTATCTTTTATTTCCAATTTGATATGTTAGGCATTATATAAATACATTGGGGACAATGTATGAGTAAGTGTAGGGCGTTTACAGGCTTTTTTTGGGCATTGTACATGCATGCTAAATCTTTTTTTTTTTTTTTGGTATTGTTCTACGATTGTGACTTATGAATCCATAATTTAAATTGTTAAGAAGTGCTTGATTGAGTTAAAATATAATAAGAGATTTGCATAAATGATTGAGTTTTTATGTGTTGCATTGTGAGTATTATTTTTATAATTGATTTGAATGAAAAAGTGCATAGAACTTAACACATAATAACTTTTTGTGAGCTTTTGAGCTTAAGAGCATTCATCATAATATGCTCCATATTTTTCTTGATTGTGTGATTGTCGTGTGTAGATTGATTTTTCTAGAACTTGCTTTGTTATACATATTAAGGTCATATTAATGGATTGAATGCATTAAAATGATAAGGGCAATTAGGGATAACCAATTTGAACATCTAAAAAACCACCTTGATTTTACCCCTAGTGAACCAATTTTGAGCCTTAAACATTTTCTTTGTTTATTAATCCCCATTTAACCTATTATAGCATTTTCTTTCATTTTACCTCTTTTGTAACCTAAGTTGAAGGATTTTGTGAATTGATATGCATGAAACTTTTGGATGTTCATTAGGATTTCAAGTTGCAATTATATTGTGCTATTTCTCAAGTTGTGGAAGAAACTAAATAAAATCTTCTTCAAAGATATTAAAAATAAAAAAAAATAAAAAAGAAGAAGAAGAAAAGAAGCAAAAAAAATAAAAAAATGAATAAAAAAGAGTTCATGAGAAATATATTGCGTGCCAGAAAGTAACTTGAATTGAATATTATTGTTCCTAAAGGTTAAGTTTCATGTATGTATGTTTTTGTAAAAATTCTTCAACTTATTTATGGCCAAATTTCCTTATTACCTACCCATTACCTAAGCCTCATTACAACCTTATTAAGACCCTTTGATTTTTTTATTTGATTCATTGTTTAGTGGTGGAGATTTGATATATAAGCAAGCTTATGGTAAAATTCTTTCTATGCATTGACTTGAAAGTTTATAATTACCCTAAAACACCTTGAGTACATTGAGAGAAATTCTTGGGAGGGTGTTAAAGTTTTATTGCACTTTGATTTTGAATTTATTATGAAAATTAATACTCATTTGTGTTAACTTGTAAAGACTCATTTGTGGATTGCGTTTATCTCTTGCTATATTTTGATTTGAAAAAGTGAGACGTGATAATTTATATAATGGATGAATATGTCATGAGAGGAGTTGAGAGAAAACCGAGCATGCTTGGTGATTTTAATGAATACTTGAGGACAAGTATTGTTCAAGTGTAGGGTATTTTGATAGTGTGCATTTTGTGCATACTAATTATCATATTTTCTTGGTTATTATTAAATATTTAAGCTTAATTGTGGATCTTAAATTTGATTATTGATTTTTATGTTAGACAAAATATTTTGATGCAACATGAAGCCAAAAGAATGATATTTGATGAGTTTTCATAAAGATTGATGCTTTGGAGAGTTTTGGATAAAAGGGAGAAAAGATGGCAGAAGATCTCTTCAGTTAGAGCGTGCCCACGACGTATTCCAGAAATCTGAATTTGTGGAAAAAGACTTAAAGTGATATTATTTGCCATGTGACTTTTTAATTCATTTTTGAGAGTGTTTATTTACTAAAAACTTCTTAGTACTTAAGGTTATTTTAGGAATCAATGATTCTTTTTTTAGACACAACTTCTACTATTTCTTATTGGGCAAGTTTTCCCATTTGAAAAAACTTAGGAGATTTATCCATTTTTTTAGGGTTTGAGAGTGAAAAAGGGAGGCTGCGGACCGGTTTTTCTTCTTCCTCTCATCCATTATTTTAGCTTTCTTCTTTGCTTTATTTTCTCTATAACAATTATGTGTGGCTGAACTCTTTTTTTTCCAACTCAAGGTTAATTAAGGTTTGAATTCATATGGGTTATGAAATTTAATTGTTCTTTATTATTTTCTCAAATTTATTAATATTCATGTATCTTCTATGTCTATTAGGAATTCTATTTTTGTTGATTGTGTAAAAAAACCTATTACTCAATTATCAAGATAGTCTATGCCAAATTAGAATATTAAATCCGTAATTGTTTAATTATTCTAATGATTAGTGGTAGAATAACATACTCATGTTATGTGGATACATGATCTAGTATAAATGAATTCATCTTATGTATTTGTTGGCTAGAATTGGGTTTCTCTATATTGCATTACTATTGGTAAATTACATCTTGGAAGCTTTTCTAGGGTTGTTTATTCAATAAGAGAATTAATCAAATGGCTTTCATTGATTAACGAAAAATTAAGGAGAAATTAGGTTGTTAGAGCTTCTCAACAACTATAACCAATTTATTAATGGATTTGGAAATTATATTTGCATCAATGATCAATTCAATGAATTAAAATTGAGATTATACCTTGGGTTGGAGTTTTCTCATATTGGTTTATCTTCTCAAATTTTATTATTGCTTCTAATTGATTTCTAGTTTAATTTGTTTTGAATCCAAATTTAAAATCCCCCTTAACCATGACTTCATCAAAACAACAGACAGAACCCTTGAGACTAAGCATATCCAATAAGAGTGTTTCGGTTGAAAACCAAACCAATACTGAAGGAAGACAGCTCCCGAAAAACAAGTTGAACTTAGGAACTCTAGTTTTTTAGCCTAGAAAGGGTTTTGGTCGGTCCCAATTTGCTTCTGATGAGGAGATGGAATAATACATGCGTGATGTTCCAGTGACGAAACCTTTTTGATGAGTGTCGAATCCAACAAAAATAAATTCCTATTCTTCAAATAAAAACAACTTGTAAATAATGACAAGTAGGGCCGGATCCACAGAGATTGGTAAGATTTATTTCTTTAACAAAATTCAAATCCGGAAATCTGATGTAATCAAGGGATTACAAATCACAAAGATTGGATTGAAATACCTGTAAAGAGATTGAATAAAAGATTTGTATTAATTTGTAAATAAAATGTGTGTCTACTTACAACAAACTCTCTACTACTATTTATAATTACCAAGTCCTATATAAGCAAGAAATCCTAACAATATATTTCTCCAGAAGAAAAAAGAAATCCTAGCAACATAAAACTTTATCTCTTAGAATCACTACTATAATTAAAATCCTATCTATTATATAACTTTGACCCATACTTTCCTTATTTAATCTATAAATATTTAATTTTTGGACTTTCAAGCTGAATTTACATAATTTGACCTTCGATCCATCAATTAAAGCCCATGGCTCTTTTGGACCAGCTTCAACAATATAAGTGCCAACTCTTCCTAATGATTCATAGTAAAATGACCATTAGTTGCAATCAGCTCTCTCAATTGGGGTGGGTAGTCAATTATTTCCGCTGCCCAGTTTATTACTTTAACTGATGAACTGATATATACTCTTCTAGTGTTTTCTTCCACTTACAATTATGTGTATTTGGAAGAGTGCCCTTAGGCTTAGCCTAATGATTATTAGGTTAGCTTTCATCTTAATTGCAAAGTTGTCCCCTCTTAATCAATAAGAATCGATATATGTAAAAATATAATTATATATATCTATACTTATGATTGTCACTGTCGGTTTGAGATCAAAAGGTTGAATATGCTTGCAAATCGATGCTCCATTAAATATTCATTTTTTGGCTAAAATGACTACTTGCAAATATAATATTTATTTATTTCTTAATAGCAAATATAATTAGAATGTCAATATGTTAGAAAAAAAAGGAGGTTTAACAAAATATATTATTAACTGTATTTAAGAAAAAAATTTATATATATTTTAAAAACTAGTAGTAAACTAACTATTTTCAAATATCCTTCTTAATTTTTTTAAAATTTTAAAATCTATTAATGCAATAATATAAAAATTATTTTAAAAATATTTATTAATTAATTTTAGTATTATATATATTGATACTATGAGTATAACCGATATTATTAGATTTTAGGATTAAAAAGTTATTATATAATTAAAAATAATAATTTATTATTAAATATAATATTAAGAATATATTTTAGATGTTATTTTTTAAAATTAGAATTTTTATCTACTTGAAAAATTAATATATTAGTTAATATAATATTAAAATATTATTAATATACTATTTTTGAGATAGAATTAATATCATCATCTGATTGGAAAACTATTTATTAGTTAAAAAATATAATATAAAATATAACTACTATGTTATTTTTTAGAATTAGAGTCCATATCTAATTAACTTATTAATAAAATAAATTAATAGAAAAACTTTATAATTACATATAAGCTTAAATCTCATATATCAACATATATCAAAACAGAAATCTATATCCTGTTAAAAATTAAGTATATATTATCTAATTAGAAAATTAATTTATTAGTTAATAAAAATTAAAATATAATTAATATGCTATTTTTTATGATAGAATTAATATCATTATCTGATTAGAAAATTATTTATTAGTTAATATAACATTAAAATATAATTAATATACTATTTCTTAAAATTAGAATCAATATTTAATTAGAAATGCAATGTATTAATTAATAAATTAATAAAAATTATAAAATTATATATAAACTTGAATTTTATGTTTCAAAAATAATACACATGTCAATTAAGTGTCAAAAATTAAACGTACATATCAAAAAAAATTTAAATTTCAAAAGTTATTATATATAAATATTATAGATTATAGATTCAAAATCCATACTTTCATTGAATCTCCATTGTATAATTAAAAAAATTAATTTATTATTAAATATAATATTAAGAATATATTTTAAGATGTTATTTTTTAAAATTAGAATTTTTATCTAATTAAAAAAATTAATTTATTAGTTAATATAATATTAACATATTATTAATATACTATTTTTAGGATAGAATTAATATCATCGTCTGATTGAAAAACTATTTATTAGTTAAAAGATATAATATTAAAATATAACTACTATGTTATTTTTTAGAATTATAGTCCATATCTAATTATGAATGTAACTTATTAATAAATAAATTAATAAAAAAATTTTAAAATTACATATAAGCTTAAATCTCATGTGTCAAAAATAAATACACATATCAAAATAAAAATTTATATATATTATCTGATTAAAAAATTAATTTATTATTTAATATAAAATTAAAATATAATTAATATGTTATTTTTTAAGATAGAATTAGTATCGTTATCTGATTATAAAACTATCTATTAGTTAATATAATTATTTCTTAGAATTAGACTCAGTGTTTAATTAGAAATATAACGTATTAATTAATAAATTAATAGAAAAAACTATAAAATTACATATAAACTTGAATTATATGTTTTAAAAATAGTACACATATCAATTATGTGTCAAAAATTAAATGTACATATAAAAAAAATTAAATTTTAAAAATTATTATATATAAATATTATAAATTATAGATTCAAAATCCATGCTTTCATTGAATCTCCATTATCATAAGTCATATTTTATACCAAAAGAAAATTAGCCTCCAGTCTTGGGATACTTTGAACAATAATACATATGCCCACTTTAATGATAACAAATCAGGAAAATAACAGATAGAAAGAGTGCGATTCAATCAAGTAAATTAATAAGAAACATCTTTAAGGTCATACCCACATGTGCAAAGCTCAAGCTATGGCGACTGCATCTCCAACTGTTCTTCTTATACCCTAATAATAATTAACTTATGAATAATTATTTAAAAAATATAATTATTTGGTCGTGCAATCAGAACACGAAAATCCCAAGAATAATTATTAGTAACTGTTTTTTTTTTCTAAACCTTGCTTAAGTATCAATCAAATATCCTTTTTTTTTCCTTTGTTACTTTCTTGGGATCGTTTATTGTTTAAATTAATTATCATTCAAACTTAGTTAACTATGCAGCTCGAAAAAAGAGACCCCAGTTTCTGTAATTATTGCTGCAGGAATGAGAACGCAGAGAGGATATGTTTTTTTCTTTTTCTTTTTTTTTTTCTTTTACAAGAAATAAAAACAATTTATATTGCTATTATTTTCGAACATTGAATTACACATTTATGGTTTCTTTTGGTATAATTAACGATTTATGTGGTTTATAATGTAAAAGTTTTACATTTTATTAGTAATATTAGGTCATTAATTTTCTTTACATAATAAAAAAGATTATAACTTTTTACATTAAAATGTAATTTCTTTATTGTCTCATAGTTTCTACTATGAAATTATGAAACTAAAAATCCTATGGAAATAGTTACATAATTTATGTTTTATGTAAAAATCTAGAGTCAGATCACATGAGATATTGTTCATTTTAGTCACAACTGCCTCACAGTTTTGTTCTTTTGGCGGGTTCGAGAACTTCCCAGAAGGTCCCATTTCCTGAGATTTTTTCGCACCAAGCACGTTTAACTTTGGAATTCCTACAACTTCAGCCAAACAACCAAAAAGCAACTCATGTGATTAGTTTCGATTCTTTACATATATGTTATCAATTATTTTCATCCCATTTCGATGTGCAATTCAATTTATTCAGAATGGCAAAGAACTCTAACTGTCACCTAAAAAAAAAAAATTGAGACTGTTAGTCTCGAGAGTGAATTAAAACAAATAGTTCTGTAACTAATGCAGTCTCCTCAATAAAATAATATTTATTAACTTAATATATAATGCTATTATATATCAAATACGAGTCACACTATAAGTCTTAAAATGTATAAAATTCATGTAATTTTTTTTCGATCTAGTTTATCTATTCAGACTAGATAACTTTCTCAATGAATTATGTACTAAAAAAATATGAGTAAATATTAATAAAAAATATTAATTATTTTATTTGTAATTAAATAATTATTAAATTTTAATTTTTTAACATCAATAAATTTTTCCCATACAATTAGATGATGTTTTCTTTGAAAATAAGTTTCTAAAAATTAATTTCTCTAAATTCATGTTTGATTATACTATGTTTATAGAAAAGAAAATTGTGACTTTGTCCGAGGGACAAAGAAAATATATTAGTTTTAGGATTTGTAATAATATTTATATGTCCGATTTGCTTCAGGAAAACCTGTGTTACTAAATTCAAAATTTAATATTCATATAATTATAAATTAAAAATTTGAAATCTTTTTATTATAAATGTAAAAATTGGTTGACTATACATATAATTTATTCAAAATAAATTGGTAAAATGGCAACCAAAGTATGCATAGTTTATTATTCTTTTAACAAACTAATAAAACTTACATAAAAAAAATTTTAACTTGGAAATGTGATATTTTTTTGTTTTTTAATTTTTAGTTTGATGGGATTTAGAGTCTGACGCTTGCTTCTAGAATAGTTACACCTTACTACTAGGCAGAGTTTTCTTATTGATTTCCAAGATTGATTACTGTTTAAAAATAGTAACACTAACTATTAATCTCAGATTTAATTAGTACTGCTGTTGTCTCTAGCAATACAAGGTAATGGAGTTCAAACCCAATTGGAAAATGTCAGTAATAATAATAATAAAAGGCTACCAGATTGTGTGAATGAAGAAAAGATAGATATTTACAGTAGAATGAAGAGAAGATAACTCTCAATTTGGTCCAATATGATTCACTGAACATAAGAAGGATTGTAATTAATTATAATGCCATACAGTTCAAGAAATAATCAACAGGAGCAAGGCAAGTGACAAGAACAAATTATTATATGGATATAATCCGTCATATCATTTAAATACCGATAATTACCGATCGGTATTTAAATTACCGCATCAATTATCGGTAAGTCATTATTTTTTATTCTATTTATAATTTTTGAAATAAATTTATATTTTTAAAAAAAAATAGAGTTTTATCATTTTTTTTAATTTGAGCGAGATGTTCTCATTTTATCAGTTTAATTTTTAAATAATATGGTGGATCGCCTCTATATCGAGCATTACTTATTATTTAATACCATGGGAGTTGCAAAGTTAAAATTAGACTATTAACAGAACATATAGCAATGAAATGAAATGAAATAACTAAATTGCAAAATCTCCAACAAAATGGGGTTGCTATTTTTGTTATGTTCAGTGCTTGAATATCATCTAGCTTTGGCAAGAAGATAGACAGAAACGTAATTCCATAAAGTTCCATATACAGTAGACAAAGGAAACTTGAAGGAGTAGCCATCAGACAAAGATTAAGCTCAAAAATGCAATTTTGCATGTTGTATGATCAAAATGCAAGGAGGATCTAGTTTTGCAAGTACAGCCCATTAAGGTTCCCAAGGCATAGCTGCAATTCTGAATGCTGTAGAATAGCTTTTCTCTTCATAGTAAATTAATAGATGACAAAGCTGGCAAATACCCATAAATATGTTGTCATTTGTTGAATACAGATTGGTGAATTCTATGGCTGATTTGGAGTTGCAATTTGAAGAGTATCATCCAAACTTTGATGCAAAATAAAGTCAAAGTGTGTATATTGTTTGAGAAGTATTTGCCCCCTAGCCCACTAGTATTTGCTGGCATATTGTAAAAGGTCAGATTATAAGAGTATTTTAACCTGTCCATAAAATTATTGTTAGCTTGTTATCAAAGAATACTAGGTTAGTTAATCAACTCTTAAATTGATCAGAATTCCTAGACAGCCACCCTTTTAAATAAATTCCAAAAACTAGCATACATAATACTGAAATACATATTGATCTTTTTAACTTTTTTGATCGATTTATTTTATTGGGTATCTGAAATTTTACTTTATTCTATTACGCCCTTATACTTTTATTTTTATTTACTTTATTGAGTTCTTATAAGGACTATTATATTATAAGAATTTAATAAAATAAATTAAAAATTAAAAAATGCTAGCAACACTCTCTCTTGGACATTCTTTTAGATAATTGTTCTCCTATTTATTTATTTTATCCAACTTTTCAATCTAATGACTTGCTATTTATTTAACAAATTAAACTAGTTTTATATTTTTTTTCTACAACTTTACTTATTAATAATTAATTTTAAAAATATTTTATTATGTGAATAATAATATTTTTATTTTAAAAATTAATAAAAATATTTTATATTTTTTTAAAAATATAAAATTAATTTAACTTGTTAAATAGATAACAAGTTATTAGATTGAAAATGTTAGATAAAATAAACCAATAAGAAAGTAATTGTCTAAGAGCATGTCCAATGTACTTTTTATATACCAAACTCATTATTTTAAAGAGTTATTCTTTTCTTTTTAGTATACATATATTTAGAACGTGTCTGGTAGAATTCTTATAGGTAGCAAAACACTCCCTCAAGAGTTTTTACGCAGCTGCATACCTAATGCTCAAACTCGAGACCTTAGTTAAGCTAGAAGAAACTCTTATCATCTCATCTATGCGCTCTTGAATCTTATTCCTATGCACTCTTTATTCTTTAGATATAAAATAGAAAGTGAATTTGGCTCTCTACATATGGAGAGCCAAACTTCACTCTTTGCTCTATATTTAATAAATGCACTATAAATTTTTTCATGCGTTTAATTTATTTTGATATTTATTCTTCTTGTTTTTCTATTGGTAAAAATTAAAAAAATAAAAATTAACTTAATACTATTAACTTTTATGGAAATAAAAGAAAAATAAAAAAATATATAAAAAGTCTACTGGACTAAAATAAAAATATTTATTTTTTATATTTGAATATTTCTTAAGATATTCTTTACCACAAAAGTTATACTTTTTAAAATAAAGAGGACTATTGGGAGTTCTCTAATAGAGTGTTCAAAAGAGGATGTTGCTAGCATTTTTCTAAAAATTATAAAATAAATTTGAAAAATCTAAGAGTTTAAAAATTATATTTTGTCAATTTTTATTAGTTTGGAAATCAAATGGTGTCACGAGTCGTTTTTCACACCATAGTAAATTCATATTTTCAGTCAAAGATAAACCATCAATGCTCAAAATAAAGAATTTATACAAAGAAATCTATCTATTATGTTCATAAATTAAAGAAGGGATTACTGATTGTGTATTATTTATATCAATATTCTAAGAATTTCGATGTTCTCAACATAAACCATTCTAGTAACTCTGCAGGTGAACATGAACCATTATGGAAATTCTAGAAATAAGAGGAAAGAAGGAACTCAAACATGAAATGAACCATGATATATATGAACCTAAGAAAATCAATTAGTGACATGAAAATTTAAACTACAAACTCATGCTCCATTATCGACAAGATTGTAAAAAATGGATTATGAATGTGTACCAAAGAATATGAATTTGAAAAATGTAAACTTAGTCTGATAATCTGAGACAGAATTATATGTAACCATGTCGCATGATTACGTCAAGCTGAAAAAGATGAAATAAATGTCAATAGAAATAAAATAAATCCCGATTTTTTATTAGGAGAGTCTTATGGTAATAACTTTCTGATTCGAAGAGAAAGTTTATGGAGATATTTGTTAACGTTTATGGAAATATTAATAAGGAAAAAAAAAAAAAAAAGAAACAGTGCCCAAAGAAATTCATGAAAGAGATGACAATGGTTATAGAGGTCATCGGTGGTCGGCCAGAATCTAATAATTCCCGGCTTCATCTTCTTGTTCAGTTTAATATTAATGTTATTCATATAATAAACTCAAAACAATTAAGATAAAAAAAGAATGATGAAATCTAAGGGCTGAGAGTTGTTCACGGCATTGTAACTAAGGTTGCCGTAAAAACACTCCACTTCTCAGATCAAACGTAAATTTTACGGTATCTTTAGCCATTTCCGGCGGCGTAGTCACAGGCCGTCAAACTTTTCCAAATCACCATGCTATCACACTCTCTCTCTTCTCTCTCTCGTTGACCTCTATCATATACATATAAAAGAGACACCACCTTGTAGAAAACGAAACTGCCATTTCTGCACTGAAAAGGAGCAAATACACTGATCGTTCATTCAATTATTTATGGTAATGGGATCATCCACTGGTGGTGGTGGTGGTGGTGGTGGTGGGGCTGGTGGTGTGCCGCCAGGGTTTAGGTTCCACCCAACAGACGAAGAACTGCTTCATTACTACTTGAAAAAGAAGGTTTCGTTTCAAAAGTTTGATATGGAAGTCATTAGAGAAGTCGACTTGAATAAGATGGAGCCCTGGGAGTTACAAGGTATATATTCATATAAGAATTTGTGTATATTATATACTTAATTTCACAGATTATGCAGCTATCTTTTGATTCTTTATTATTTTGTTAACCACAAAATGAATTGTATGAGCTTAATTAATATATAAAAGTAATTAATAACTGTATTTGCCTGCTTAAAGATGATAATTATTAGATTTAAGGACAAATATGATTCCAGTACATGCATATATAGTTTCAATCTTTTAATTATAAAATATTTGTAAAAATAATTATGTGAACTTTATTTAAGAAAAGGTCTAATGGTAAACTATGTAATTTTTGGTAATTTTGCCCGATTTTTTAAATTTTTTAGCAAAAATAAATTGAATTATAAAATTATTTTCATTGGTTTTAATTCAACAAAAGAACAATAAGAACAATTAATATTTTGAGCAATATTAAGAGTATTTTTTTATATCTACTTGGTATTTTTCTTTAATAATACCATAAATATACACGGATTAGAGAAAATACGTAGTTTTCCATGAAATTATGGTGATTTGTAATACGTGCTAATCTATTTAAACCATTCAAGCACACTTTTTACAATATGTATCACTTATGTATCACTCATATATCAGTTTAATGTATAAATCAGGATATACACTTAAAATAGGTAAGAAATTTTGTTGGATGAAAACTCAATCTTAGTTGATAAAACATAGAACATTAGAGAATATCTTGTCTTTTGCTTGAATAAAAGGGTCCTTTTGTCAAAACTGCTACTATAATGAATTGATTGATAATGTCCACAGAGAGATGTAGAATCGGATCGACTCCACAAAATGAATGGTACTTTTTCAGCCATAAGGACAGAAAGTATCCAACAGGATCAAGGACCAACAGAGCGACAAATGCTGGATTTTGGAAGGCAACAGGGAGAGATAAGTGCATTAGGAACAATTACAAGAAGATTGGTATGAGGAAAACTCTTGTCTTCTATAGAGGAAGAGCTCCTCATGGCCAGAAGACTGACTGGATCATGCATGAGTACCGCCTTGAGGATGGTGATGATGTTAATGGAAACTCCAATGTAAGACCCTCTCTCTCTCTCTCTCTCTCTCTCTCTCTCTCTCTCTCCCTATGTTAAACATACATGCTTGCACAGATACAATGCGAATATGAGTCAATTTGTTATGATATGACTATTATTAAGTAGTCTAGTTTTGCTTTTCTTCTCGCATCTAGTCCTCGACGTACTTAATTCACCTACTAGCTAAATGCATATCGCAATTTAGGTATAATTTTCATTTGTAAATGAAGTTGAAGAAAAAAAAAAATACATGTCTATATGATAAGAAAGACAACGAAAGTTGTCTTAATCAGAAGTAGAATATATTTACAAAATTTTGTTACATACTGAAAGTAAAGGATATAGTTGAGTAAAGGATCATAACTTTTTGGTATTAGGCCTTGATGATAAACATTTCATATTTTTGTATGCATGTGTAGGAGGATGGCTGGGTGGTATGTAGGGTATTCAAGAAGAAGAATCTATTCAAAGTTGGAAATGAAGCAACAACAAGCATCAACTCATCTGATCATCAACACCTCAACAGCAACAGCAACAACCCATCAATCACCATTCAACCTCGCAGTTTCATGCACAGGGACAGCCAGTTATTACTACGTGATCAGCTACCATTTGAACTGAACAAACCTGAACTTGCACTTCATCACTACCCCCACAACATGGCTACATCTCAGTATTCTCTTTTCCAAGTACAGACCCTAATGCCAACACAAACCAAGCCAGTAGGGTATGACCAATACCCGAACCCAGCTAGGGATTGCGAGAGTGGCAGTGAAAGTCTTAGATATGATCAGGCAGGTCTAGACGTGGGCAGCTGTGAACCCACCCATCATCATCATCAACAACAAATGGGTATAGGAAGAGATGAGGGAGGTGCTGGGTTGAATGACCAGTGGGCTATGCTTGATCGGATTGTTACTCCCCACATTGGGGAGGATGATTCTTCTAAAGGCGTCAGGTTTGAGGATGCAAATGCTTCATCAGTTAACCCTATTAATCACCTCTCTTTGCGTGGGGAGATGATGGATTTTTGGGGCTATGGGAAATAATTCATGCTTCTAAAAGTTCTCTTTTCACTATTTTTTTTCAACTCCCATTTTTATATAAACTAAGAATTCATATTGAAGATGAACATATAAGCTACAAAAAAGTAAACCATATATATATCTAAATCATGTTATTTTATATTTTATTTTATTTCTCTGAAAAACAAATTGTGAAATGATATCTTTTAAATTGTACATTGAAACTTAATTAATTGTCAGATTAGTTAAGGTCATTAATTTCTGCTATGGTGGCATTGATTCGATGTTAATTAAACAATTATATTTGGACGATTAATTAGCATATGATCAAATTTAGTCGCTAAGTTTAGGATCTAGTTTTATTTCAGTAACAAAATTTTAATTTATTTTATTTTGATTTATTTAATTTTAATTTTAATTACATTTTAATTATTTAGCCAATAACAAATTGACATGCTGCATTTATCTCTTAATTATTCTTTTTCTGTTAGTTATTTTTTCTAACTCTTAGGAAATGTGCCTTCAGTCAATTCATATATTTTTGAACAGGCATCCTCAAAGTTCTGATGGGCTAACACCCAGTTTACATTACAAAGTGCATAGCAGACTTAGCAGCTAGTTTATATCTTGGATTATTTATTTATAAAAATACCCCTTTTATAACCCAATAACATTTTTATCTAGAAAAAATATTACAAAAATCTCTTTTTTACGTAAAAGAATTTGTAATAGTACGCTATTTTTTTTAAATGTCAATTTGTGATTTAAGCCGTCCTTTTACATCCAATAGAAATAAAATTATAAAAATGTGACATGATTAGTGAATTTTTTTAGATTTACAAATATTTTTTTTTTAATTTTTATTTTAGAATCTATATTATGATATAAGTCTAATTAATTTCTCCATTTATTAAATATATATTTTACATCAATTAATTAATTAATATAAATGCTTTCTCCAAAAATTATTATAAATTTAAAATTTTACGCTACGACTATGACACTTTTCAAAAAATTTATCTCTACAAGTTAAAGTTTGAAACCTGTTTCATTCATTTTATACTATATAGTTGGAATTATTTGTAGTTTGTGTTGGATATTTTTTGAACTAATGTGACGGTAAACAAAATTTCTTCATTATTTTGTCATTCTTTAGACCTATCTAAACATTCCACTTTACTTGATATTTTGAGTATAGCTTAATTTGAGAAATTTATAAAATTGAAAATTTTATAAAATTAATAAAAATTTGTACTTCTAAAAATACGAGCTCATAGAAGTTCCCTGCTAATTTCCTTTTGTAATAATACTATATTACTATAGATTTTTCAATTTATGAAGAAATTTGAAAAAGAAATCGATGAATATTACTGTAAGGTGTGAGTTTCTTTTTTAATACTATACATATATTTTTTCTATTTTATGGATTTATAGATTTTTTATCTTTTATAAGGAAAAAAGATATTTGCTCAATTATTATTTTATGGATTTAGTTTTTAAGTTAAATTAAGAATTTTAATTTAAAACCACTACATATTGAAATATATAATTAAATATTTAAGTTGTGTTTATATTATAAAATAGATTTTTAAATTTAATAAATTATTATTTTTATTTATTAAAAGTAACTCTCACTCTCTCAACTAAGAGAGAAATTGAACTAAAAAATCAAAGTCTTGGGCTAATTTGAACAAAAAGATCAAATGGAGTGAATTGATCTTTATTAAAAAGTTCAAGAACCTTATTCCTAACTATTATACTTATATATGCTTCAACAGTAGACTCTCCATAATAATTAATACATTTATCCTTATTATAGGTATAAATTTAATGCCATTGTAGAGGACGATATATGTTTAACAATGTTCCTTATATTTAGACGAGCGATAACTCATTGAATTGGTTTACCAGCAAATATTTTAGCTCAAGGTTGTAAAGACAAGTTTCCATTGCTGCCATTGATGAGTATAATATTTGGCATCCAATTTTTTTTTCAAGTTGTTAATAATTGAGTAAGGATCCATATAAATTGTCATTTAAAGTGACCCATACTTTTAAAGACGAAACCCTATCATAGTTGTCTATTACTAATGCAAGGAGTACCCCTATTGGTAATTCACTACTTCGAATACCATTTACAGTAAATAAGGGTAGAAAAGTTCATCGTGCTCTTAATTTTTGTGAGGATAAAGATAGTCAAATTGATGATGACAAGATATCTATATAATGATGTTGGGTGAAGGAATACATCATGATCTTTTCCAGATCTTTTCTCCAGAGACTCACCGGAAAAAAAGAGATATGCGGGATAGGGCTGAGCACGGATCGGTCCAATTCAGTTATTTATAAATCACCAGTATCATACCAAACCTCGGTTATTTTAAAATTGAAGGTACCAGTACCATACCAAACATAAAAGAATCCAATACCGTATTGTACCAATTTTACGGTTCAATACAGTTCGGTTCGGTGCTATTTTCAGTTCTAAAAAATTTTAAAAATATAACTTTAATCTCATCTTTAATCAAATATATTTAGAGAAAATATGATTACCAACCTAAAAAAAAATAGCATGAAAATCTAAATTAAAATTGCAATCACATTCTTGAACAACCTGTTTCGCAATTCAGTCACTTGCAAATACAATAATTCATTTAATATTCAAATACAAACCATTAAAATATATATTACTGCAAGCATAAAAATATTTTACAGATGGCAATCATTAAAATAAATAAATTTATAAACTTTATGTAGTACTAAAATACATGTCCAAAATTAGCAAAGCAATGTTATTACCTCCCCTCAAAATTAGCACTCCACATTTAATCTTGGCATAAGGGACTCACCAATCTCAGGATCTTGAATAATTCCTACAATAAAAGTAAAAAATTACGTCAATAAGACTTAACAGCATCAACAATAAACAAATATATGTAAGAAGTAAAGAAATTTCACCTCTTTCAATATCCTCTATTGATTCTTCTAGTTGGATAGGTTTATTTGAACTTATAAACTAATCTTTACAATAAATGAGGACCTCCGCTGTTGTAGGAAGTAAAGAACTTCTATATTGTTAAAAGATGTTTTGACAATTTTTTCTCAAGTTTTGTTTGATCATTTTCAAAAAAAAAATTAAATTTATAAAATATAATTTAATATATTTTTTTATATTTTAATATTAATTTATAATAGTTTAAAAGTTAATAAATTAATTATTTCTAAATATTTAATTTTTAAGTTTTATTAGTATAATAATATAAAAATTATTTTTAAAATAATTATTTCTTAATTTTAATATTTATATAAATTAATACTTTTAGTATAATTAATATTATTATTCTTAAAATAAAAATATTATATAATTAAAAATTAATTTATTAATAAATATAGTGTAAATAATATTATATTTATATAATAATATCTTTTATAATTTTTACTAATTTATATAACTTTTTATTAAATTATGTATACTAGATTACTAGTATCAATATACTATGTGACATTAATATATATAACTTATATTTTGTATAGAGTATAAAGTATATTATAATAATATGTATTATTTTTTATATTTCGATAACAATTGCTTGAATTATATAAATGATAAATATGAAATAATTTTTTATAGAGTATATGTATTATTTTTTTTAATATATGTATTTTTTATATAATATAAATAATTATTTATAAATATATGTAAAAATTCGGTTCTACGGTTTGGTCCGGTCAAGTACAAGACGGATCGGTTCTGGTACGGTTATGGTACGGTTTTTACTAAAGAACCAGTACCATACCGTAATAGTAAAAAAATTCGGATCGGTTCAATTTGGTTATAAAATTTTTTAGTTTTTTCGGTTCTCGTACTTTTCGATATGGTTATTTGGTTCGGGCGGGAATCACCGAGATCCATGCTCAGCCTTATAACATAATACCAAACTAACTATTTGTTGGCTGTAAAAATGTCATGATTTGTTTTATTTTTTAGGAGTATTTCATCATCTGCAACAAAGCACAATGGTTAAGGTTATATTATAGAAAATACATAATTGCTCAATTAGAAAAATAATTTAACACTACAATTGGTAGTGATAAGTATACTAATTACAGTATATTATTTCCTATACCTTTCTTTTCTCTTTTTTTGTTTTGCAGTATGCTCGTTGGGAAGCATTTTCTAATGCTCTACTCTATTATTTCTTACGTTGCTACGTGATAAGATCTGGAATAATTTTTGAAAGATTACATGTTTTTCAAAATAATATATATATTAAATATTTGAAGTTATTATAATATAATTAATAATTTACAATACTAAATTTGATTATATTTGTAATTTGATCTACAATATCGTATGAATGATCTATCTAGTAAAATAATATATTTCGATGAATTGTTTTATCAAAGGAAAATTAGGACTAGAAAAGAAAACTAAATATGTAAATATAATTACATAATTTAATTCAATCATATTACTCTGATTTCATAATTATGCGGTAATCTCAAAGATTATGCAAAATCGAATCCCATAATTATGCTAAGTTCTATTTATAATCAATATTAAAAATAAAAAATATTAAATATCTCATCTCTTTTTGTCATATCTCTTGCCTACATGATATGACATCTAATACTGTTACAAAACTATCCATTGATTGTAAAATATTAAAAGATAATATTGTAAAAGTATTAGATGTCATATTATTAGAGAACTTTCAAGAATAAACATTAAGAACTCTTTTTCAATTGCGGATCCCTAAGATACTAACTTCAAAATCCAAAAGACAATCCTGTTTCTAGGCCTAAGAAAGCTAAAATCAAGTATCTTAGAATGAACAAGAGAATTAGAATCTTAAGAAAGCTAAGTTCTTAAAATCTCATCCTTTGAAACACTCCACAAAGAAGTTGTTCAACATTCTTTGAATGTTTTTTAAGCATGTATTCTTTCAAGGAGCAAGAATAAAGCATAACAAATTTTAAGGTAAAAATACCAATTATCATTCAAAATCAACTTCTTAAAAATGAAATTTATACTAGCCTTATAAATGCACTAGAAAACTCTAGTTCTAAGCTTATAAGGATTTACATCTCATCTAGGATATAGATAACCTTTCTAATACAAAGTAATGACTAAAACAAAGTCCTAATTAGGGTAAATACATATATGATCGCCCATATTAAACCATAAAACTCTAATTTACTTAAGTCATGCATATAGGCCTCATAACATAAGCCAGCTTGGACTCGAAATTTTAGTATATTTTGATTCAACTTCTTTTGTCCATTTAAGCTCAAATAAAAGATTAAGTAAGCCCATTAAACACTTGGACTTGTAGTACATTAAGTTGAGTTGGGCTTTCACTTAGAGTAAAAATCTTAACTCGTAATTTTTCTTAAGCCGAATTTACAAAGCCTAGTACATATGGAATTAAGGCTTGTTAATACTTATCAGATCTTGATCTGGTTATTGGGTCTTGAGACAATTGTATTAGATCTTGGCCCCAATAGTTTGATTTTGATCTTGGACTTCTAGCCTTGGTTGAACTCCTCCATACTCTTGCTTATCTTTATGAAATCCATGTGATGATTATTGGTCCATATCACATATGAAATAGGCAAGAGGTGGGACAAAAAAGGTGGGCTATGTAGCATTACTCATTAAAAATATGGGTATGTTTCATATAAGGAATGAAGTCTAAACCTTGTCATTTGAGTTTAATTTAGCAACTTTTAAAATTTACAAATATTTTAACTTAAATCTTTGTATATTTAGCTCAAATTAATCATATTTTTAACAAAATAAAAAGGAGAATCGATAAAAAAAATCAAATTATTAATCTTTATATTAAATTAAATTAAAAAAATATATAGATATTTTAAATAAAATAATTAAAAAATAAATATTGTCTTTTATTAGTGTTCTTATTGTTTTATTCTAATAAAGACAATGATAATGAAGGATATGACTATGGTGGTGATGCTAAACGCAATGAGAGAGGTAGAGGTGAGGGCAATTGCGACAGCAATAATGGTGGTAAGAGCCACTAATTGTTTAATTACACTAATTGTATTAGAAGTAGAGATAATTATATTTTCGGTGTCTAAACTTGTCAAAAATGACAATCGAGTGGTTGAACTTTTAAAACTAATAATAAAGTATGGTAATCTGTAAAAAACTAACAAAATAGTATTTTTAATAGGTCACATACTATAAATACCGACATTAATTTTTTATGTTAAATGAGATGGTAAATAAAAGGCATGTAGTAAAAATGTGTTGTAAAAATAATAAAATGACAAACTTATTCATTATATACAAACGCATTTTTACCAAATTATTAGAGTTTTATAGTACAATAAATATTATGATTTATAAATTGAAAATTAATGATTAAATCGCTAAATTAGAGATTAATAGAGGTTAGAAAAAGAGGTTTGATGGAAAGAGATTCTGAAAACATAAATAAGATAAAACTTACCCTAAAGTTATATCACTAATGAATCTAGATTAGTTTTGACGCGTTCAACAATTTTTATTCTCTCATCTATATCAGTAAAAATTTAAGAAAAATCTAAAAGTCACCTGCTAAAACACCATTTTATTATTATTTTACACATTGTCACACTTAATTATTAGTTTTAAACATTCAACCACTCAATTGTCATTTCTTGACAAGTTTAGAAACTAAAAATATAATTCAACCTTAAAACTATAAAATATTTCCTAAAAATTCATTCTAAATTACTTTAATTATCTTTTATTCAGAAAGAGAGAGTGTATTTTTCAAAGTAGGATTAATTTAAATTAGATATACAAAAGTTTGGACTAAAAAAATTTTAGATTTAGTTAAATTGAAATGAGACAAGACTAACTATCAAATTGAACTTTGTTCCTATATATAACAAATACTTTTATGTTATTTGATTAGGCTGTGAATTTGGGAATTGTTATATCCTGGACCCAGGTACATTTGCATCATATACCCAAAACTAAACACACGCGTGTGTTAATAGTTAATTAAGTTAGGTGCTTTTGTAATTATTGTTAATATTGAATAAAAGATGAATACATATGTTCATTGTTGAAATGATGAAGCTTAAATACAAGAAATATAACTTCTTTCAGAAAATAAAGCTACTGCAATTGGAAATTAGGACTCAACAAACAAAAACAACTAATTGATTTGACTAGGTGCCACTTATTCACATATGCTAAAAACTAGCTAACAAACTTGGACTCATTCTTCAAACAACTATAGCTGTGATCTTATCAGCTTTGTTCAAGAAAGGCTCAAATTCTTACACACCTCCTTTGAGACTTTTCTTGACTACATCAATTTTAATCTTCAATTCTCCAAGCTTTGACCTAGGTAATGATTTTGTCAGTAAATCTGCAAGTTGTTCCTCAAATTTGCAATGTTTCATTTCAATGGTCCCATTCTTTTCAGCTTCTTGAAGAGCATGATATTTAACACTGATGTGTTTAGTTCTTCCATGGTGTATTGGATTTTTTGCCATGCAAATAACTGATTTATTGTCACACCAAATCTGAGTTGGACCTGGACTTACTTGAGCAATATCAACCAATATTTTGTTAATCCACAAGGCTTGATTTACAGTTGTTGTTGCTACAATATACTCAGCTTCGGCTGAGGATTAAGCCACTACATCTTGCTTTCTTGAATTCTAAGAGAATGCTCCATTGCCAAATGAAAAAATATAACCAATTGTACTCTTGGAGTCATCAACGCTGCCTGCCCAGTTACTATCAACATATCCTTCAAGAATTACATTTTCATGCCTGTTGTACCAGATACCTTCATTAAGAGTCCCTTTCAAGTATCTAAGAACCCTTTTTGCTACACAAAGATGAGTTTGAGATGGGGAATGCATGAACATTGATAACAGACTTGCTGAAAACATGATATCCGGTCAGTTGCGATTACATGAAGTCGCTAACTATATACGAAAATACAAGCATCAGCTTGTTTATTTCTATCATTCTTGGACAATTTTTGATTTGTGACAAGTGGAGTTGTCACTAGTTTACACTTTTCCATTTTGAATTTCTTGAGTATGATGTCTGCATATTTTTGTTGAGAAAGGAAAATTCCTTCATTTGATTGATGCACCTCCATACCCAAAAAATATTTGGCTTCTCCAAGATCGGTCATTTCAAAAACCTGCATCATTACTTTCTTGAATTCCTCCACCATAAGCAAATCATTACCAGTTATAAATAAATCATCAACATATAATGACACAAGTAATTTTCTGTTGCCAACCTTCTTCACATAAAAAGTTTATTCATTTTGGCTTTTGCAAAAACCTTGATTGATAAAGTGAGCATCCACTTTGCTGTACTAGGCTCTAGGAGCTTGTTTCAGTCCGTATAGAGCTTTCTTAAACTTGTAAACATCATTTTCATGACCCGCAACCACAAGACCTTGGGGCTGGTCAATATATATGTCTTCTTACAACTCACCATTCAAGAATGCTAATTTTACATCTAGATGAAAGATTTTCCATCCTAAATGTGCTGCAAGTGCTATGAGCATCCGTATGGTTTCATGTCTTACCACCGGAGCAAATGTATCTCCAAAATCAATTCCAGGCAACTAGGAATAGCCTTTCACTACCAATCTGGCTTTATGCTTGTAGAGGGAACCATCTAGATTTATTTTAGACCTATAAATTCATTTGACACCGATGACATGTCGATGTTTTGGTCTTGTAACAAGTTCCCATGTGTTGTTCTTGTTAATCATGGCAATTTCCACTTTCATTGCATCTAACCATTATGGTAGTTGTGACGCCTCCTCAAAGCTTGAAGGTTCAGCTATGATAAAAATTCACCTACCATAAAAGTCAGCTAAGGATTTAGTCCTTAGCATTGGAGCATCAGGTTCTGAATCTGACTTTTGAGTATGATCAGCATCCTCCACATCTTCATTGATATTGAGAATTTATTGAACTTCATTAGTATTCCAATTCCAATATGCAGCCTCATCAACTTGAATGTCCCTGCAAACAATGATTTTTTTTTGTCTCCAAGCTATAAACTCTATAACCTTTTGACATTGATACACAACCTAAGAAGATACCAGTTTCAGCTTTCATGTCAAGCTTGGTTCATTTTTCTTTTAGTATATGTACATAACATAGTGATCCGAAAATTCTCAAGTGACTGACTGAAGGTTTTACACTTGTGAAAGCCTCAATTGGTGTCATATCTTGAACAGCTCTTGTATGTAATCTTTTCAATAGATAGACTGCATTGTATACAGCCTCCACCCAAAAAGATTAAGGCAAATGCTTCTCAGTAAGCATGCATCGCGCCATTTCCAAAACGGTTCTGTTTTTTCTCTTTGCTATGCCATTTTATTCTGGAGCATAACTTACAGTAAGTTGATGATTGATCCTCATTTTTTCACAAAATGAGTTGAATTTGCTAGAAATATATTCTTTTCCATTATCCGATCTCAGCTTCTTTATTTTGCAGCCACTTTGATTTTCTACCAGAATTTTGAACTTTCTGAACACTTCAGAAGTTTGAGATTTGTTAGACAAGAAGTAGACCCATGTCATTCGTGTAAGATCATCTATAAACAAGATGAAATAAAGATTGTCGTTGATAGATGAACACCTCATTGGACCACATATATCAGTATGGATGAGCTCAAGTTTTACCTTAGCTCTAAAACCAGCTTCAGAAAATGGTTTTCTGTGAATCTTTCCCAATTGACATGCCTTGCAGATTTCAGTGCTTTCACCACTTATCTCTGACATATTTGAGACCATTTCACTAGATTCCATATGTTTAAGAGCATTCAGGTTAAAATGACCGAATCTTTTATACCATAGTTGTGTATCATCATGCTTTGCTACAAAAGCTAAATGGGTTATTTGGTTCCAACATATAGGAAAGCTTCTATTTCTCATTGCAACTCTTGCAATTTCAGCTCCATTTTCATCAAACATGATGCAAAATATTTCTTTGAATGAAAGAGTATAACCCTTATTCATCATCTGTGCTACACTTAATAGATTTTGGTCAAGTTCAGGAATGAACAAGACATCAAGGATTTGCTTTGCACCTTTGCTAGTTTGTAAAGTAATGGTACCTCTTCCTTTTGCATCTAGAACTTTCCCATTACTAAGTTTCACACTCCCTATGTAAGTTCTGTCCAACTTGGTAAAGAGATTCAAGTCGTTTGCCATATGACTAGTGCAACCGCTGTCTACGTACTAGGTTTGTCTTGAAGCTATTCCATTTCTTGTCACCATGAATAGATGATCTTCGGTTGGCTTTTGCTCTTTGGTGTAGTTGGCTTCTTGAGTTGGTGGTTGTTGCTCTTGCTAGTGTTTCTCCTTTTGACAATCCACCTCCATATGTCCTCATTTTTTGCAAAATCTGCACTGAATTTTTCCTTTATGCCAACAATCCTTCTCCAAATGATTTGTTTTCTTGCATGTTCCACATGGCGGAAATGTGCCTCTTGGTGCAGCAGATGCCTTGCCTTTATTTCTTTTATCAACTTTGATTTGGCCACCATGAGTTTGTTGATTGCTGTTATGTCTTGCTTGGAAGGCTTCCTCCATCATAGCTCCATTTCTCATAAATGATCTAGCTTCCTGAGCTTGAAGTTTACTAACAAGATTTGAAATAGTCAGCCTTGTGAGGTTGCATGATTCCTCTATTGCGGCTATTTTGGCTTCAAACTTCTCAGGTAAGCTTATCAACATTTTTTCTACTACCTTGTAGTCTTGGATATCCTCTTCGTAGAGTCTCATCTGATTGATAAGCCCTAGCACTTTGGTGGAGTATTCCTTAACCGTTTCGTTGTCTTTCATCTTTAATAATTCAAACTCTCTTTTAAGAGTTAAAATTCTGACTATCTTGTCTCTTGCATCACCTTCGTATTGCTTCTCAAGTTCATCCCAAATGTCTTTTGCAGCTTCCAGTTGCATTATCTTGGTGAAAACACAATCTGGTAAGGCTGAATAAATGGTGGTCACAGCCTTGTGTCTCTTCATCCTTTCTTCTTCATGGTACTTTATCTGAGCTATAGTTGGATCAGCTCTTAATGGTGGGACTAGTGAATTGTGCTCAACTATTTCCCAAAGACCTAATGACTTCAGGTAAGCCTTCATTTTTACTACCCAGAGTTGATAGTTTTCACCTGTGAGTGTTGGAACAGCAGGTGTATTTGAATTGCCAAAGGCCATTTGTGCTTTCAAGGAGGTTCACTCTTTAAGTGTTTAGGTGTTAACTCTCAGGTGTTTAAGCTCACACAAACTAACTCTTGTTTTGCACACAAATTCATAACCCTTAAGAATGAAATACTCTGATACCAATGTTAAATATTGAATAAAAGATGAAGACATATGTTCATTGTTGAAATTGTGAAGCTTGAATACAAGAAATATAACAACTTCTTTCAGAAAATAAAGCTACCGCAACTGGAAATTAGAACTCAACAAACAAAAACAACTAATTGCATTTGACTAGGTGCCACTTATTCACATGTGCTAAAAACTAGCTAACAAACTCGGACTCATTCTTCAAATAACTATAGCTGTGATCTTATCAGCTCTGTTCAGGAAAGGCTCAAATTCTTACAATTAAAAAATTTGGCTTGTAATATGATTAAATGTCTAATTAATTAAAAAGACATAAATAAACTAATACCACAAATTTAAATTCATTACAAGATACATAAATTATTATACTCTAAAATAATTCTTTTATTACATCCCAACTTCTCATTTTATATTAAATACTACTAATAATCTTATTATTATATTTTTATTTCAATTATTATATTTTAGTATATTTTATAGTTCTTTTCACATAAATTTATTTTTTAATAATATGCTAGTATGAAAATATTATATATTAAAATTAAAATAATTTTAATCAACATAATTAAAAATAAAAATAGAGAAAAGTAATTTTATATTTCTAAGAATATAACTGATTTTATTTTTATCATTTTTGTCCTTTCTCAATTTAATTCCAAATATCACCATTATAGTTTAAATTTATAAAATGACTTGTAGATTCATATATTATAAATTATAAATTCATCATATATACATCTGAGGTTTATAGATTGTAGTTTGGATACTCATAAATTAAATAAAAACATAGTCATATGTTAAGATAGATTCATCAATAAAAACTAATGAATACATAGTTTGATTTCAATGAACTTGACACTAATAAAATATAAATATACACTTTATAGGTAATCAACCTAAAAACTATGTTTAATAAATATGATACTAATAATAGATGAATATACACTTTATAAGTAATGAACCTAAAATTTATGTTTAATAAACCTGAAGTTTATCTTTAATGAACCTGAACTTATAACAGATGAATATACACTTTATAAGTAATGAACCTAAAGTTTATATTTAACGAACCCGACACTTATAATATATGAATATACACTTTATAAGTAATAAACCTAAAAATTATGTTTAATAAATCTAACACAAATAATAGATAAATATACACTTTATAAGTAATGGATCTAAAGTTTACGTTTAATGAACCTGAACTAATAACAGATGAATATAAACTTTATAATTAATGAATCTAAAATTTATGTTTAATGAACCTGACACAAATAATAAATGAATATACACTTTATAAGTAATGAATATGATACCCATGTAAAATATAAATTAATACAAGTTAAATAATAATAGGTTCATATCAACAAACCATAAGTTCATTAAATATACATTTGAGATTCTTATAATATAATACATTCATAACTTGAAAAGTGAAAAGGACAATTATTAAAAAGTTGATATATACGCATTTTTTTTATTTTTTAATATTGTATTTATAACAAATAATAAAAAATTAAAATTTATTAACTATTATTAAAAAATTTAGTTTTTTAAGTAATAATATAATTAATATTTAATGTAAAATAAAGTCAATTTCAAAATTTAATGCTTAATAAAATTATTAATTTGCCAAATATCAAATATAAAATTATATTATAAAATTTATAATTAAGTAGCTTGGGACATGACTATTTTATTGTTCATAAAATCATATAAAATTAAAAAAAATAAAAGAATTAATACAATTATTGAAAATGTGTATTATCGTATTGAAAATGCTTGGAATCACTTTTAATTATTGATAACATTAAAGGAAATTCATTTTAGCAAGATGCAGACACAAGCACATAAGTATCAAAATTCAAATAAGCACATTTGAATTAATTTAAAAAGATTTTCAAGTTTTAAGCAAGCAAACATTAAAAAAATGAATAAAGTAGGAGAGAATAAAAAGATAATAAAGAAAGAAACACAAAAGATTTATCGTGATTCAGCAATCATGCCTAACCGAGTCATTAAAGATAGACTCTGAGCTTCTCTCCATATTAACTCTATTAACTATATTAACGCACTAGACTTAAGCCTTTATAGTATTTTATATAGGAAATTTTACCACTTACTTAATTTCTTAAAATAATTACAAGAATATTTCCTTTTTTATTTTTATTCTTAAAATTACTCATTATTGTTGTCAAAAGTACTCATTCTTTACTATTTTCATCTTTTATATTAGATGTTCGGTCCAAAGTCAACATCAAGTGCTATTGTGACCTACCAATGATTTGAAAAATTCATTTTCAGCGTCGAATAAGCATAAAATCAAATAAAATGCAACAATATTTCATAAAAAATCAAAATGTATCCAACATATACCTTTTCATATGAAAACACAATACCTATGAAAAAACCAAATCTAGGTATGGTTGCAAATAAAATCCCGTAAATAGATTTATGTTTTTGGGTATTTTGTTGTTAGCAATATTTGAGGGTATTTTTGTATTATTTTATATTTCTATGACATTTATGAAAAAAATCCTATTTTATAATCCTATTATTTTACAAGTAGTAATTCCTCTCTCTTACTATAAGCTTTTTATAAGGTGCTTGCAACCCAGCATCCGATTGAAAACTTTTACATCTAACACCTATATAGAACAATTTTGCTCTAAAATTAGAACACTTGACGAAGATATTATTTTAATTTTTAATACATATTGGTATCTCATGTAGTAAAGCTGACTCTTCTTTATGTCATTATACTAATGCTAATATATGTGGATGAGATTGTGCTCATAGGAAACAATAAAGGTTACATTCACATTCTCATACGGAGACCTCGGCATAGAGGTGCAACACTTCTCTGGAGGCATTACCATTTCACAAAGAAAGTATACCAGAGATCTTCTTGAACGAGCAAAAATACTTGGCAGCTCTTATATCAATAAACTAATGGCTTTCAAATCTCCACCAAGTCCACAAGAAATGAGTCCAATTGAAGCAAAAGAATTTTGAAGTTTGGTAGATACACTTTAATACTTAACCTACACTAATCCTAACATCATTCAAGCTGTCAACAAAGTATGCCAAGGACTCCAAAATTTAATTGAAGGGAACCTGAAAGTAAACGCATTCTTTACTACCTCAAAGGAACGATGGACTATGGAATCAAGTGCCTAGCTCAAAGTTCCTTCGAGTCGTATGGATTTTGCAATGTGGATTGGGCAGGATGCCCAGATACTACAAGGAGCACCATTGATTATTGCATCTACTCGGTTGCTAATTGGTTTCTTGGTCTTAGTAGAAACAACCCACAATCCCTTGGTCAAGCTCTAAAGTTGCATACATGTTAATGGCCACTACCACAACCGAGTTAGTTTGGAAACATTCCTCCTTATTAAAGACATCTGTCTAAAACTCTATGACACCCCACAACTATTTTATGGCAACAAAAGTGCTCCCTACATTACCATATAAACCATGTCTTCCATGCTCGTAAAGAACATATAAAGATCGACTATAATTACTCCGAGAGCATATAGATGAGACGATAAAGGTCTTTTCTAGCTTAATTAAAATTTTAAATTCGAATTTTAAGTATGCAGCTATATTAAAACTCTTGAGAGATTATTTTACCATCTGTAATAGTCTTGCTCGACACACTCTAGATTAAAATTAGATATGTAAATTTTATTTGATCAAGAAAAGGGTTGCCATTGGTGCTTTAACCACTCATTACATTTCCTGTTCTCATAAGATTGTGGATACATTAATAAAGCGTTTACCAAAGTTGCCATTTTTTAACTTTCGACCCAAGCTTGGAGTCCACTATTTCAACTTGAAAAAGGATGAAATGGAACATAATCAAGTTGAGGACAGAGGACCTGTAGAGTTCAGGTGTGATCATACCTTAAGAGAGTTCTGTGGTGCAGATTTACAAAGTTTGGGCGGAGGACCTGCGAAGTTAAGGCGTGGGCACGCATTAACAGCACAGATCTTAGCTTGGAACGCAAGTCGTAACTTGAAAGGTGCTCATATCTCTATACTTTTTTGATAGAATGTGTGATTGGTATTATTATTAATGAAGACAAACATGTTACTGTGATTGAGCAAGTTACCCAAGCCTTTAGGCTTACCCAATTACACCCAGAAAAGACTAATCTGTAGCTCAATCACAGGAAACAAACCAAGGACCCAAGATAAAATAAATCCAGCCTTATAAAGCAGGTAGAATGTCCGAAAGGTGCTACAGGGAATTACACAGAATCAAAAACTGAAGCTCAGTTGCTACTGATAGAATATTGCAGCGCCTTTAGATGAGTGAGCTGGCGAGGCAAAATTTTTACTCATATGATTAAAGGATGCCTGAAAGAAAATCACCTCGAATGTCAGAGCAAGCTCAACGCTAGAATTGAGCAACAAAATCAGTTTGACGATTTACATCAGACTTTTCCAGAGCGTCAGCAGATGCATTAGCTTTCTCTGAAAATGTGCGAGATAGAGAAATAAGGGCAAAGCTCAATGAGGGCTTTGATTTTGCAGAGTAGATCCCAGAATATCCATGGACTCTCAAGGAAGTTGCCATTAACCCATCCCACGACATTTCTTGAGTCTGATTCGATGACTAGAGTCCTATTTCGCAAAATTTCGAAAGAGTTAGATAGTTCAAGAGCTTTCAGCACTGCTCGAAGTTCGACCTCGTTAGATTCCATTATTCAAACCGGACGCGCAAATATACCCACAAATTGACCACCAGGATTCCTTAGAATACCACCAATGCCATCTGCTCCTGGCTTGCCGATAGCAGAAGCATCCACATCCAGTTAGGCAATTGTGAGACGGGGGGGCCCATATGCTGGTTGGTCTTGAAGGGTTTTTGTTTTTCCCAGTTCTTGATGCATTCAGAGGATAGGAGGATACGATTTGCAGCAAAGGGGAAGGAAGGATCAAGAGTAGTGATCCAGAAGGTTAGTCTAACTAGGATAAGATCAAAAAGCAGATTACTCAATATCAAGGAGTCTGCTAGAATATCTTTGGAAATTAATACAAACAGATTACTTACTAAAACTAGTCATTAAATCTCTCCTTAAATTTCCAATATATTAGGAGACTAGTTTCACTTGTATCTCTCATACAATTTTCAAGGAATGAAAATTATTTTTGCTCTCTAAAAGTTTTCCATTGTATCCTCAATGAAAAGAACTCCAACGTTATCTTCAATGCACTCATTATGAATTATACCTATTGGAGTACGACTGTGCATCAACCTAAGCATTCTCATTTTAGTAATGCTTAATATGAAAACTTATTATGCATTAATCGCCCAAAAGTCACCATTACATACAGTCACTAGTATAGGAACTCTCGGCTGTTGTGGGGTTCTTTTCACATGGAACTAAGTGATAGGAACTCTCTCGGGTGCATTCGGGTGGATCTATTAGTCTGAGACTTAGCTCCTCAATTCTATATTTTTCTCCATCTTTATTATTAATAAAACTCATTTCATTATAAGAAAAATAGTCACCGTTATACATTATTGGTATTTAGGTTACCTCCAACTTCAAAATACATGGATTATGTTTTTCTGATTATATTTACATTTCATAATGAGCTTGGACGTTATGCAAGTATAAAAGTTTACATCTCATTATCTGTTTTTGCTTTCTTTCCTCTGTAACAGGTAATCTGTTTTATCTCTATTGTTTCTATTGAATTGTTCATCGTTTGCAGGTTTATTTATTCTTGAGGGACAACCCATATTTTTCTAAGTGCTCCATTACTTTATGTCAAATGTCAAGAGACTTTAATACATGAACAATAGAGTGTTCACAATGTAGTCTTGCCATTCTCCTGTTTACTTCTTTTTTGAAAAAAGTGAATTCAATTATTTTGCTAAAGAAAATACTGAAACAAAGCTAAGAATGGTGACATGGACCACCGTCTCAAAGCAAAACTTTTCCCAATGATACATATTCTCCATTATCTTATACATTTTATTTAGGGTTTTCACTGATCTCAAGCTTTTTCCTTGTATATTCTTTTCACCTATCCATGTTCTGGTCCATGGTCGGTTGCATGTTGCACTCTTTGATTGGTTCATGCTTTTGACAACGTACGATTCTCAACCTGGAAAAGTTCCCACCGTCCTTCAATTATCCTTAACAATTGCCACATGCGGGAAACTCTAAACTCCATGTCAAGCTACATAATCTATTTTCTTCTGTTTTTTAATAATTTTTAAAAGCTAGTCAGAATGGCCAGTTGATACTCTCTCCTTTACAGAATTTGAAAAATTTTAAACTTTTCGTTTATTATTTATTATAAGAGAATTATATGTTTAATATCTTAACCGGGAGTTAATTTTATTAATACCTTTTTATAAAAATTAAAATAATTTCAAATTATTTTTCTTTTTTTTTTTTAATTGCAGCGACCGTAATTTCTTTCTTAACTTTTAATAGGCTAATATTCATTAATCATGTGACAATTAAAAATTAAATAAATTTCGAAACGACACACAATACTAATCAATATAATAACATATATAAATTCAGAATTAAGTTAAAAAAAATTAATATTCTTTAGATTGATGTGGTGAGGAGGCATTCATCATATTTTATGAGAATATTCATATTCATTTCTTTCAAACTTTAATCATTAAAGTTCCTGTAGCAAAAAATAGGGTCTGTGTGAATTAGGTCCAAAACTTTTTTATTCTCTCGAACTCCCTATAAAAGACATGTGCCTGCTAAATAACTTTCTTCTCTCAATCAAACCAGTTCATTCTAGAAAATATAACTGTGATACAGTTGCTCTTACATCTACAAATAAACCACCTACCTCAACTCCATAGCCTAGCACTTCTCTTCTTCTTCATCATCTATAACCATGGCTAAGTACTATAACAACTCATACCTAGACTACTTCTCTTATCTCTCTATGCCATTGCACCTATTCCTTTTCATTGTCATACTCATTTTGACACTAAGCTTTTCATGGTATATAAACTATGAGTCTAAATTTGAGGAGTTGATCAACCAGGTGAAATTGTTTTTCATGCTCTCCCCTCTTCTCTTACTACTTCTTGTTCACTGCCTATCAAGTGGGTTTCTTCTTGTACAGTTACCAGAGAGAGATTCACTTCATAGAGCTGGAGGTTCTCCATGGGGAGTTGCTCTTTTGCTTGTGTTTCTTCTGTTCATGATATCTTATCAATCTTCTTTTCATGAACGTTGGTTCCCTCTTGTTAATAGATGATATTGTCAAGATGTAAATGTATTATGTCCCTTCAAAATGGTTCTGAATGATTGGTTTATCCAATATAATATATGATCATGTGGATCAAATTTTCTGTCAATAAACTGGTAATTTCTTGTAATGATACTGTTTGTGTATACATGTGAACGTGCAAAAAGGATCTCCAATCATGTTTATTAATTAAGATGTTTTCTTAATTTTGCTGTAATGATATATCTTAAGAGTTACGACTAATTCCATCTATTTCGCACTGTTGTCACAATTATACTTAGGTCCCTATATCTTTTTCTTCTCTTAACTAGCTTATTTTAATTAATTATATTATATGAGATTTGGTTTGTATGCTATCTTTGTTTTGTTATAATATTTTCTTTCAGGCATATGGAGTGATATAGGAATAAATTCAAGGATCATATGTGAAATTAATTTAAAATGATACAAATAGTAATTAAAGTCTTTCACTTGATTGCCTCAAATTAATAGGGCGGTATTGTATATATCTCGGTACACCAAATCCTTGAATCTCTAGTATATGGACAGTATTAAGTAGTGGTGCAAACAAAGTGAGCTTTTCAATGTTTAAGCTCGGCTCATATAACTAACCGATCTAGATAATTTTTTCTATTTTAGAGTTCGAATTTTGCTCATAATTAATTCGATATACTATATAAATAAACTAAACTCAAACTTGGCTCATATAATTGCTCAGTATTCTATATAAGTAAGTTAAATTCGAACTTGACTTGTATTTAAATTTGAATTCAACCTCAAAATAAAGCCCGTTAAATAAGTTCAAGCTTACTAAATATGTAATTATAAATTTTATAATTTAAAATAAATTATACATAAAATAAAATATGTACTTAAATTCTAAGATCTAAATAATTAGATTAAATTTTTGATATAAAAAATAAATTCAATTTGTGAGCTCATATACGAGCTAGAATTGCGATTTTACTAACGAACTGAGTACTATTAAGCTTGAACTCAGCTCGTTTATTAAACGAACTCAAAAATGCAGTTCGGACTCGACTTATTTATCTTGACGAACAAATTCAAACGAACTTTTATTGAGCCACTTGCAAGCTATTCGAAGTTTGGCTCAGCGTAATACTAAACATGAGGCTGTGGAGAAGTTATAGGAATGAAAAGTTGTCACTTCATTAGTTTTGTATAGGTATATTTACGAGAAAATAGAAATTAGCACGAGCAAGTTGTTTAAAACTATAGAATAGACGGTTTAATTCAAAAATATTGTGAGCTTGACTCATATAAACATCTTTACTCAAATTCCCATAAAGAATAGCATTTGAAATATCCAATCCCCTTATTGCCTAACCAATCTTTTTAGCTGTTGCCTTTACAACAGGATTGGAAATTTCATGAAAAACTCAATCCTTAATTGTTTATTGTAAACTTTGGCAACTTATAAACATGATTTATATGTATGGTGCCATCAGGGATTCTTTTGACTCTCAACACTCATTTCTGGGTGGGATTAGAATTAAGAATTAATTTACTGATTGGCATAAAAGAAAAGGGCCATGAGGAAGAATTTGAATTTGAATTTGAATTTGAAGAGAGACAATTTCCTGTGACGAAAGCCAAATAAGCGGGCATATGTCTTGTAACTTGGACCCAAAAATCTCGATTTGGAGAATTATTGATGTAGCAAAACAATGAATTTTGGCAAATGCTAACTTATATATTTGGATTTTATTCGTAATGTGATTAAATAGATATTAAAACTTATTTTTTATAATATTTAAATATTTTTTAGTATTTAGCTTAATTCAATACTCAATATATACTACTCATAATTATTTAAATATTATAAAAAAAGTTAAGGGTCATTTAGATTAAATTAAAAAATAAAAATATTTAAGAGATTGTAAAATAGAATTTAATTATTTGTTAGGTTAAATTAAAGGTTAGAATAACTAAATTACCAAAGTATAGGTGTTTAAATATATATTCTACTATAAGTTTTCTATCAATCCATTACATTTCAAGAATAATAATCTTCTATTAGCCCAGGATAAGAAAAAGAATAGGTTCTATTAACCCATTAATTCAAAAGAATTCTATATTAGAAAATGAAGATTTAGCCAAAGATCTTTCAAATAGTGAGGGAATATCTCATAAATCACATGCATTCTATAGAAATATTTATCAAAAAAATAAAGAAATATTACGGAGCCATACTTATAGAACAGACTTTACATTTTTAGTGCATAACTTCAGAAATTTTAGAAATTTTGTATTAAAATCTTCTAAATTAACAATATTAAGTATCATATTTTAAAAGTTTGGAGTATTGATCCACATAAACTAAGACCTTTTAAAAACATAAATATATATCTCAAGTATACACTTACCGTGATTAAATAGAAGCATGAAATCAAATATTATGTTGTCAAAATGATAAATATATCTACACTTGTTTTATATAATCAAGAGTTTTTAAAGCAACGCCAAGCTGGATTAAATACTGTTTTCAAACATAGGGATTATCTAATGAGATTTTTTCCCACCTTATGAAAGAAATATTTATAAAACATTCTAATATAAATCGAAATAATATTAAAAAGGAACATATATTATATTCTATGCTTTATTTTCAGATACCATGGGTTGTTTGATAGGCTTATACAGTCTAACTCGAAGATAAAGAGGACTATAATAATTATGATATTCCATATTTAAAAAGAATTATCTCAATAAAATGGTAGTACAAATTTGAGATGTCCAGATTTCATACCAGCATGGATATTTTCACTGTATCATTAAATAATGAGACATCCTTATTAGGACTATCAGCCTCACCATTATCCCTACCAGAACTTATCAATTCCCAATTAATATTAATAAAAATCCAACATCCCAATATATTCAAAAAAGAACTTAACAGTTCTTAATCATGATAATTCAATTAGGAAAAAATCATAAGTGCCATCCTAAGATTTAGCATAGAAAAATAAAAAGATATGTGTGCTAATATATACATGAATAATGAGCAAGCATAGCCTTACTTATTTAGTAAGTACAAATTTATACATAAATTTTTCATAATAAATAAATAAATGAAAAGCAAAAGAAAAAGAAACAGAAAACCAACTCAATGTAAAGACATACGAGAAAAAGTAGTATTCGAAAAAGGTAGAGACATATGAAAGCCTAGGTATTTGAATGACTTGAAAATTGATGGCTTTTGGTAGCCTTTGAGAGAGTAAGAGGTGGCTTTGACACGTTCAAGGATACATTCCATAGTAAATAAGAAAAAGAGAAGGAAAGAAGACACGTCGAATACAATTCAAATGAGAAGGAGATCAAGTACAAAATAAAAGGGGCTTCTCTCGGGATAAAAGGCAAACAAACTTTTATTTAAACATTCTACTATTCTACCTTTCTTTACCTACTTAGAGTAAATTTCAGTATACTCTTAAGCAGTGTGTTTATTTTTTTAAGTTTCAAATAAAGTGTACTAAGTTCTCATAGCTTCTTTGTTTATATCTTGTCTAATTTAACTTTTTAAATTAATCTGATCACTTTTATTTACTTACTCTTAATTTTATGTCTTCTTTTAATTAAGTATTTAAATTTATTATTATGTTGCTTATTATAAATATTTATATTAATATATATTGAATATTGTGATTTGTATTAAATTAGCAGTTAGAATTAATTATAATCCTATGTAAGGATAAAATTTAATTGAATCCTATCGTATTAAATCATCTATACTAAAATCATAAAGATAAATTAAATAATAACCTAAATTATAGCAAACTAAGCTTTAAATTAGATAGTAAGCCTTGAATTAAATAGTATTATATCAAGAAAATTAAAAGAAGAACATTAAAAAATAAAAATAAACCAGCATGAAATTGATAAAATAAATTAACCGGTAATTGGATAATATTAAAAATTTAAAGTTAGGATTAATAAATATATTATTAGGTTAAAATCTTAGGATGAAAATCATTACTAATAAACTCAAAGCCAATCATGTATAATCTGTAATACCCGGAATTTTTATATATTTAATAATGAGTATTTATTTATTTAATTTATTTTATTTTATTTTTATTTGGTTTAATTTGAAATGATTTAATGGAAATTTTAATATTAGTCAATTAAATGAATTATTTTTCTATACCCAATTAGTTGAAATTTTAAGAATTAATTAAGTAAATTATTTAAAGGGTAGAATATATTTTTGGTTATTCTAATTTTTCCCCAATGTATATGTATATGTATATGTATAAGTAAAATTATATATATTGAAAAATTTTAGAAGAAATTGTAAAGGATGTTTTTATAAAAGAATTTTGGGAAAATTGGTATTTTAATTGATTAGTGGTATTAAATTTTAAGTTGAAAATTTATTATTTAAATTAATTTTGTGTTAGAACTAAATTAAAAATTTATTTTGGAATAAGGATTGAAAGTATAATTTTATTTTTATGGGGTTTTAATGGAAATTTGTGAGTTTGGTATTTTCGTAAATAAATATGTCGGTCAGGGGTATTTATGTAATTATGTATTTTCAATAATTCGGATTTGACCCAAATAAATTAGTTAAGGGTTTAATTGAAAGGCTAAAAAAAAGTTTAGTGGTTAAACTGGAATTTTTCTGGATGGAATTGTATATAATTAAGAAAGTTGAGGAACCAAATTGTAATAAGAAAACGTTCGGAGGCCTAATGTCGATATTGAAAGGAATGGGATCGGGGAAGAAAAAGAAAAAGGAAGAGAGATGTCGGGGGGAGAGAGAGGAGTGCGCTGAAGGAAGGAGGCTGGCGTCGGGGCCGTCCGTCCGGGCCGGCAATACGGCAGTGGCACCAGCGAGAGAAGGAAGATGGCCAAAGCTTCCTTGCCGCCGTGCGGGCGCTTCCGACGTCGGTGGTCGCTGATCTTGGTGCCGATCGACTCCTCTCGGCCTTAGCTTGGTTTTGGCGGCGGCGGTGTCGACAATGGTGGCCGGAAACGGAAGATCCGGTGGAGAGAGAAAATGGAGGCAGCCGGCATTTTTGGATTCTTCCGGCGAGCTATGGATGATCAGAGGACATATCCCGACTCTCCTCAGCTCAAGCTTCGCATTGGCACCGGTTTCGTGGCGATAGGACTTCGTTTGCAAATTGACAGCCGAGATCGTCCGTAAATCTCTCCGGATGATCGGGTGTCAGATCAGAAAATCGGAAGCGGGGATCATCATCAGCACGTCGTTTCGAGTCCGATGGTGAGTTCAGATCGTCGATCGAACTCCGGCGGCTGGAGGCGAGTCGACCGAGCGATCAAGTGTCTCGGTAATTTTTTCTCTGGCCCGTAATTTTGGAATTCTTGGTTTAATTGTGTGTCTAATGGTTTATATTGAGTATTTGATGATATTTGTGAGTCAAAAATAATTGTCTGTCAGTTGCCTGCCTCGTGTTTTGTGCTGTGTAGCGGAGTCGGAAAAATAGTAAAGTTTGGGGACTCGACTCCCGTTGTTTAAATTGTTGAATATTTGAAGTGTTTTTCTAGCAGGTCCTGGACCCATTTTTACGGGGGGTAGTGTCCGTGTTGTAGGGGAGGTTCTGCCGGATTTTCGGTAGAATTCTCCCGAGTCGAGATTCTTAGACAGTCAGTCCTAGGAGTCTAGACCTAGGATTAATGATTGATTGTTTCAGCATTTTGATAAATTATTTTCCGTGATTAAATGATCTGTCTGTTCGGCTCGCTCCAACCGAGTTACCGGAGCAGAGCTAGGAGGTCGCCCAATTCTGTGAGTTAAAGTCATTTAATCATTGCACTATTGCTAAGTCTGATTTAATATGCTATTTTAGAATTTATGCTTAATATGATTGTTAGTATCGCAAAATAAATGATTTCACTTGATTATTAATTATTGAAATAATATAAATATTATTATTAGTAACGCTATAATAATACATACGTTATTATTTTTTCCTCACAAATTACACGTTGCTTTGTCCTAAATTCTTAATCTTTATTTTGATAATGTGTTGGATGATTTAATTAGACAATGATATTTATTAAATGTGATGTTTGCGATTTGAAAAATGTGGCCTTGTAGAACATGCTGCCTGATGGGTTACATCAGGACCGCGCCCGCACCGGTAATGATCATGGACGGGTAATAAGATTTTTATGAGTTCGCCCTGGTCGAGCATGGCTCTCTCGGCTGATTTGAGTGAGATGCCGGAGTAAAGGACCCTGGTCGAGCTTCGCTCCCTGGGCGCCAGTCCTATTGGAATGAGATGCCGGAGTAAAGGTCCCTGGTCGAGCTTTGCTCTCTGTGCGCCGGCTTGACTTATTTGGACACTTAAGTGACTAGACTGGAGGTAAGGTCCCTGGTCGAGCATTGCTCTCTGGGCGCCAGTCTTATTGGATTAAGAGAGCTAAAATGGCTACTAGAACTTGGGGATTAGGGTTCTACTGAACCAATCGTCTTGTAAAAGTAATAATATATATATATATTTTTTTTATTTATTTGGTATGATTATAGTAGGATTGGTATTTATATGCATGATTTGATATACTGATTCGAATAATTAATATCTTCTGTGAGGACTGCAATAGTCTCTAGATTATTTGATTTTAGCTCACTCTCGAGACTGACAGTCTCAATTTATTTTTTTTCAGATGCGTGACTGTTAGTCTTCCCGCGAATCTTATTCAATAACCCGACTCCTTCATCATCGGGTGATGTATTTGATTTGGTATGTAAATTGGTAAATCTTAGATTCTCCACAGTAGTAATAGTAGATATATCAGTTGTAAATTTTTCTGAGTTTCGAGTCTCGCCTAATTTTTCTGGCAGACCGAATTAATTGTAAATTTAATGGTTACGAAATTGTGGAATCAATAGTATTAATTGAGATGAGATTTGTTTCAGTGGTGAGTGTCAGGCTTACTACGGGACTCGGTGGCCTTCCGCCTACCCATTCCCTAGTGCCGGTCACGGGCCCACGGATGGGGTCGTGACATAATCACTAAGATTTAATGAACTAATATTTGCGGAAGCGTAACTGAATTTATAGTGATTGATTACTCTTTAGTGTTGTGTGGTTTGTCTTCCATATCAACACATATTTTGCAGAGATTCTCTGTATTTTCTAATTGATGATGGAACATTAATTTTGAAATAAAATCTATGTGTAACTTGGGAAGCATAACCATTATATATATATATATATATATAACAAAGCCCTAATGTTAATTTTTTTGGTATTTCTATCTCGGCCCATCATAAAGATAGAAATTACCTTTAGATCTCTATACATTAAAGGCTCGTAACCTATTAGACATATTAGAGCCAAATTATCCAAACTTTAGTAGATAACTTTTAATTCAACTCATTTTCATATAGCATCCTATAATATATAATTACTGTCATATAAGTCCAATGTTTGATTACGGATCCAACAATCTCTCAATTGCGCTATATTTATAACCTTATAATTATGCATTGTCAAAACAATTGTATGAGCTCAACTTTATTGCCATCTAAAATATATCCATAATCAATTTAGTCCATCAACTATACCAACGTAGGATCAAAGTGGCCTTTATTACATATTTCATAACTCGATCTATCAATGGTCACATATGCTGATACAATTAAATGACATGGATATAATGTGGATGTGTAGCATAAAAATCTCATATAATATGATCTTAACATATCTATTTCCAATTGGTCCATCCTTAAACCTTAGTCAGATCAAACGATGTGCTAAAAATAGAGTGTGAATAAACTAGAACTTTATTTCTATAGAAGACAACCACAAAACACCATAACCAAAATAACTATTTTGAAAATCAACTTAGTCATGGGATTATAAAACTTATACCCCATAGATCTTTCAAAATATCAAATAAAATAGCAACTCACTGTCCTCGAGTCTAGTTTCTTTTCATTAGGCTTATAAGGCCTTGCCTTAACTCGATAATCCTAATTATAAAGGTGCTTTAAATTAGGCTTCTTGCATATCCAAATTCTATAAGAAGTTCGACAGTTGCTTTAGTTGGAACTCTGTTAAGGATATATACTGGAGTTTTAACTACTTCTCCCTAGAGTGTTTCTGGTAAGGTAGAATGATTAATCATGCTCCTCACCATGTCTTTAAGCGTTTTGTTTCATCTTTCAGCTACACCATTCATAGTGGATGAACCCTACAAGGCGTACTGCACGATGATATTACATTCTTCTAGGAATTTAGTAATGGTCCTAGACGTTGTTTACCCAAACCATCATATCTCTCATAGTATTCACCACCACGATCAGATTTGATGCTTTTGATTCTTTTGTTAAGTTGATTCTTAACTTTAGCCTTATATTATAGCCATATCTAGAAAAATCATCTACAACCATTATAAAGTATTATTGGTCATTCCAAGAAACCATAGGGAGTAGTCCACAAATATTTATATGTATAAGTTCTAAGACGTCCAGAATCCTATTAGCTTCAAATCTCCTTTTATTGGTTTGTTTTTCCTTTATACAGTTAACACAGACATTAAAGTTAGTGAATTCTAGGAGATCTAGAATTTTGTTTGACATAAGTCTCTTAATTCTCTATTTAGAAATATGACCTAAACTATTGTGTCATAACACAATTGAATCCTCTTTGGTTAATTGCAAGGATTCATTAAATGAAGCAATTATATCGATTGAATAAAGATTATTGTATTTTGATAAAAAAAATCAAAACCAAACAATTTTGAATCATGAAACAAATTGAATTTTTCATTCCCAAATGAACAACAATACTTTGATTTGTCTAAAGTAGAAATATAAATCAAATTTTGTCTAAAAGACAATACAATAAATGTTTCTTAAGATCTATAAAAAATCCAGTCCTTAACAATAATTTAAAAGTTTCTATGTTTCAACTTGAACCGTCTTGTCGTCATCCATATAGACATATCTTTCACCATCATTTGGCTTTCGGCAATTCAAGCAATCCTGCATAGACACTCTGATGTGAGTTGTTGCACTAAATCCACCATGTGTGTTTAGGAACCATATTTAAACTAATTTAACAACAAACCAAATTAAGAAGTATACATTTCTTAGCATTGCCATGCATGATAATTGGTGCATTAATTATTCTTACGCCCTTTAGCTCCACGAAAGAAACAACTAGTACTTTCACTATCAAAGACCTTGGTTATGCTAAATACTCCTTGGGACTTGAGATTGCTAGGAGTTTAATAAGTTCTTACATTAACCAAAAAAAATTATACTCTAGACATTATTGCTGACACTGGATCAATGGGTGGTAAGCCTACCTTGACTTCATTTCCTAAAGGACATTTCTAACTCATTCTACTTCAATCCTTCCTAAACCTGACAAGTACAGATGTTTAGTTAGAAGGTTGCTATATCTCAATCTTACACAATCTAATATCACTTATGGAGTTCAACAATTAAGTCAATTTGTTAGTACTCCTCACTCTTGTCATTGGGAAGTTGTTTTGCATTTGGTTTGATACCTTAAAGGAACCCCCTTTAAAGGCCATTTCTATCATATATTCATAACTCTTTGAAGTGGGAGGCTTATTGTGATGTTGACTAGACAACATGTCCTGACACCAAACGTTCCCTTACTAGTTATTGTGTGTCTTTAGATCCAACTTTGATTTCCTGGAAGACCAAGAAACAAGCTACTCTTTCAAGGTCTTCAGCAAAAGCAGAATATAGAAGTTTAGCTTCTAAAGTCTGTGAACTTCAGTGGATAACATATGTTTTACAGGATTTCAAGCTTCCCTTGCAGCTTCCCATTCCTCTTTAGTGTGAAAGCAAAGCTGCTCTTTATATTACAGCAAATCTAGTCTTTCATGAGAGGACCAAACACTCGACATCGATTTTCATCTTGTACCTTTCATAAGTTGGGTTTTGTTTCTCCACAGCGCATTTCCACCAAAATCTAGCTTGCAAACCTCACCAAACCCTTTTCTACACCTCAATTCAGTTTTCTTTTTTCCAAGTTGGGCTTGATTGATTTTCATCAATCTCAAGCTCTAATTTGAGGGGGGAATATGTACATATTTCTATTCCTAGTTAGTTGTAATTGTTTCCACGTGCAGTTAACCCATTGGTTCTGATGAGCAATTGTTACAAACGTTAAATTAGTTAGAGATGCTTACATGTGTAGCTTTACTATTTGTTGAATTGGTTAGATTAGTTATTATCTCAATTTTTATATAACAGCTTTCTTCTCTTTTTTTGCTTCTACAACATCGAGTAATAGAAAGTATTTTTTATATTTTAGTATAAATTTTTATTCAAATTAGAAACAAGTTCCACTATGTGAATGAATTCAAATAATTAACGTCACAAATATTAATTTATAAAATTTATTTACAATAATTATATTTAAAATATAAAATAAATATTATTAAAAATAAAAATAGAAACTAAACTAATAAAATAATTTATAATAAATGGATAGTTAGTACTCACGAACGTTAAAGTTGAACCCTATTAATATATCACAAATACTAAAAATTAAAAAGAAAAGTATAGAAAAGTATTTTTTTTTTCTTCTTAAGGTCTGGACCCTGCCACTAATTATCATTAACTTCTTTTGTTAGGACATTAATTAGATTGATTTTTAATAAATAAATAAACAGAGTTAGTTGCTGAGTATCAGACTAATTAATAGGATGGTTCTAAAATATTATCAATTTATTCCAAAATTTATTTCATCTTAATTTTTATGAAATTAAAAAATATATATTAATTTTTATTAATTGTGAGTTCATTGTAATTAATTATAAGATTAATTGTTCCATAACTGATTATCTTATTAAAATTTCATATTACATTATTATTAAATTATAAAAAGAAATCATATCGATCCTAAAATGATTAAAAGATATAGACCTTTAAACTGAAAAAGCTTGTAACAATAAAACATCTTTTTGTACATTTCTCAATTAAATTTGAAGCTGTCCAAATTTGATTCCAAATTCTTCAAATCCATCACATTACAATTGCATACTTAAGAATGATGGTTTTAAAAATTCAGCCGAAATCGGTCGATTTTAGAAATAATAATATAACTGGTCACTAAATTTTACATTTAGTTTTATTTTAATCATAAACTTTAATTTGTTTAATTTCAATCATTTAACTTTAATTTTGGTTGCAATATAGTCACCTTGATAATAAAAAATTGACATGTCATATTTTTCTTACTTAATTATATTTATTTTAATAGTTGTTTTTGCCACGTGTCAATTTTTCATTTGTGAAGTGACTAATTTAAAATAAAATTAAAATTGGATGACTGAAACAAAATAAACTAAAGTTTTTATAACTAAAATAAAATTAAATATTAAATTTAGTGACCATTTATGTCATTTTCCAGATTTTAACTTGTTGAATTAGAAATCGATGATAAATTCAGTCCAGCTAAACTTTGAAAATTGAAAATTCTATCAAATTAGAATTTAATCAAGTTTGACCATATTTATGAATTTAATAGGTTAGTTTTATTATAAATATTCAAATTATTTTAAATAAAATTTTAAATTTTTTAATATACTCATCAAATTAACAATCAAATCGATCTAACCGGTGACTAAACATTTTTCGTGGTTTAATTTTTAATAATATAGTTATTAACAAATTACTCCATCGATTGTATTTCTACATAGTCTTTTTTTTGTCTCACCTATTGCCCCTCTGATGTGGCATTTACTTTTTATAAAATTGTCCTTTAGTATTTTAAAATCAAGGGATAATTATATAAAAGTGCTGGATGCCACATCAGATGGGCAAAAGCTGGGATAAAAAATGATGGGATGTTTAGCATTTTCCTTTTATGTATGAGTATGCTTCAACTGATCCAAATTTTTTTAGTTTAGTTTGATTATCTATAAAATGTTTAGTCAGTTTAATTAATAAAATTAAAAATTTAATTATTTAACTTTTATCAAAATTAAACGAAACTAATTGTTGATCGAAATTTTTTTGCTTAGACTTGGTGTATGTCTCCACCTATACATCGAATTGATAGATGATTAACAGATATTCATTAATTTTAAATAATGGTATATATATCAATCATCCAATACTAAATTGAAAAATATTCATATATGTGTCACTCTTCTATTAGTTATGGTGTATACACCAAGTCTAGATAAGAATCTCTCTATTCCTTATCCGAATATTAATAATTTATGAGGATAAGTATTATTTTTTTAAAAATTATCATCTAGTTTTATTATTTGACTATTTTCTGTATGTGATTTTTTCAGAAAAAGAACAAAGATATAGGTTAAGAATCGGGATAAAAAAATTATTTCACCATTAAAAAATATCGATTATTAAGGATTTAGCGATCTTCACTTTGACTAGCCATTATTATCATATTCTGTGTGTTTGATAATATGGTTTAGAGTTTAACAACTCAAAAATTTATTTTTGATCGTTAAATCAATCTCATCGGATCAATGACTTCTTAAACATCAATTTAACGGTTAAATAATAAAGTTATAAGTTGTTAAATTTCAAATTTATGTTATTAAAGACGAGTAACATGATAATAATGACTGATCGAAATATAAAAGTGACTCAATTTTTATAAATTAAAAGTTTTTAACGGTAAAATATTTTTTTAGGATAATTTATAACTAATGTGTGAAATAAGACTCACATATTTTTATATAAAGCTCAAAAAATTATCCTATAGTTTGGCACTTTTTCACTCAAGGGATGAAAATATTTTTCGTAAAAAAATGAATACTGCGTGTTTTATTACAATATATTTTTCTTACTTTTTATATAATTTTACGTGTATTTAACATGAACCATTACTAAATTATAATTTTATAAACAATGTAATTTCTCACAATATATCATATAATTTATAAATATATTAAAATTTTATTTAAAAAATTATTTTTTAGATCTAACTAAAATTAAAAAATTATATATTTTAATAATTATTATAACTATAAAAATCTAATCATATGTTAAATTATTTAAATATATTTATATATTATTAAATCTTTTATATTTCTATTAATATTTATAATTTAAAAAATAAAAAAAATTTAAATATTTTAAAAATTATTTAACAATGAACTACATATTATTTATTTGATAAAAAAATATAGTTATTTTTCAAATACAAAATCGTCCTGTTAGTTGTTTTTGTTAGTTTTTTTTTTTTTTTTTTTTTTGAACTTTGTCTTCTATTTTTGTTAGGTTTCCAAGCGAAAAGGTCAAATCAGAAATTCCTCTTTCATTATAATGCTATCTCTGTCAGATGTCACGTGAAGCTCTTTTATTATTGTTTTGGCCCCTTACCCACTTACATGTCAACCACTTGCCCCATTACATAAGACAACAAAACCAACACTGAGTCAGCTTTGCCATGGCTCGTCTCTGTCACATGTGTGGACTCATTAGGGTTTTAGTTCAAGAACAACCCCAAATAAAAAACAAACAAACAAACAAATTCTTCAGAACACTCTGATCAAAATTTTGAAATCAAAAATCACTTTGTTCAGTTTGAAAGAAATTTGAGGGAGGAAATAGACAGAAGCATATATGCTTGGTTTTTAAGCAAAGAGGGCATTTTGAAAAGAACAACAGAGGAAGAAGGTGAGGAAATCAATGAACATGATTTGTGCTTTTCCATTCTAATTTTTTTTTTATTTTTAATTCATTAAAAATATTTTTATGAATGTATTTTCAACTTATTTTTTTCAATAAATATGATATTCTCTTGATAATGATAAATGGGTTTTAATAGGACTCATTCTCAAAAGCTAGTTCATAGAAAGAGAGTGCATAATCCACACATATACACTATAATAGCCCAATAATTTATTAATGTGGGACAAATACAACTTCTAACATACTCTCTCACGCTTATCGTGTCATATAAGAAGTCTAAACCCATTATTGCATATGAAAGGCTGGCTCTAATACCATGATAAATGAGTTTGGATAGAACTCATTATCAAAAGCTAGCTCATAGGAAGAGGGTATCTAATCCACACATATACACTATAACAGCCCAGTAACTTATCGATGTGGGACAAATATAACTTCTAACAGTTGGTAAATGTAATTTTTATGTCTTATGAGAGAATGAGAAAAATTAATATATTTCTTTTTATAAGTAAATATTTTAGCAATTTATGAAAAAAAAATAAACTATCATATTAAATAATTTATATTTAATCTCTTAACTTTATAGTAATTTTAATTATTTTTTTTTAATTTATAAAAGAATTAATGTTGTGGACTATGTAATCTGATAGTCATTTCTTTACATTTGCAGCGATGAGAATTTAAATTTACCAATGTCAAGAGTAAATAATTTTACTATTTAAGTTAAATATAAATCTAATTTCAAATATTCTTTTAAAAGATTTATTATTATTTGAATTAAATATGATAGTAATGCTCATAAAGAAGTGATGATAGCAGGAGGTAATCACAAGAAATATATGGAGTTGGATTAGTTAGGGAAAAGATGGTGGATGGCAGCAGCAATATCAGTTTTGAGATCATATTCTTGAAAAATTATAAATGAGTGATTCTGATTGTTTGTATTTTAATTATTAAAAAAATAATTTAAAATCAAAATGGCATTTCCCAGACAATAGGATCCTTTGTTTTTCTTTATATTAGAAAATCGGCTTTTCATTTAATCAAGTCAAATGAATTATAATTTCAGTAATAAATGAAAAAAAAATGATGTTATTTAAATTTATAAGTAAGATAATCTATAATTATAAAAATTGATTTATTATTAATATTTATAAATAATTAAAATTATAAGATATATAAATAATTAAATCATTTTACAATATTAGATACTAGCCAAAGTTAAATAATGTATTAAAAAGAATAAGTCCTTTTATGATTTGTATATTTAAAATAATGTAAATTTGCTAACTGGCAATTAAATTTAAATAAAATATATAAACATATAAAATAAATAAAATAACATAACTTTTTTTACCATTATAATTTTTATTTTTTCATTTAATTTAAATATTTTGACTAATTATTAAAGCTTGTCTTGTGAAATAATTAAAGTTTAATTATATATTAGAAATAAGTTAATGATTATGAATTTTAAATAACTAGTATATAAGTAAAGTGAAATGCTTTATCAAATTATTCAATTATCATTAGCTATTTGTCTTTTAATAATATTAAAATTGTTTATTGATTTCAATTCCAATATTAATAATAACCAAAGAACAATTAAGGAATCGATTCTATTTTCTTATTCTCCTAAACAATTTAATTAGTATGATAATGTAGGTAATGGTGATATAAGTGATAATTAATGATAGATTTACAGGAGGATAAAGTTTTTTTTTTAAATTATTTTATTTTTTGACACTTTTTAACTCGAGGGAATGACGAAGACATCTTTTGTATGAAAAAAAGTACCATGTATTTTTTATATTCTTAATTTTTTATGTATATATTTATATTTTTATTAATATTTGTATAATTTTGTATGTGTTTAACTTGAACCATCATTAAATTATAATTTTATAGACAATATGAAATCCAATAATGCATCATAAAAAATTTATAAATATATTAAAATATTATTTAAAAATTTATTTTAAATTTGATTAAAATTTCAAATGAAAACAAGGAATTTTTACTTTATTTATTTTAAATTTATTTTTTATATTTAAAATATTATTTAAATAGAAAATAAAGAGCTCCTTACAGAGTAAATGTGTTTTACAGATTTTATAAATTTCTTTATAAAATATATTTTTTTAAATTGGAAAATAAAAATTAAAAAAATTATATCCCGTAATAGGTGATAATTAAGTGGCTGAACTAGATTTAAGGACCCCGGTCGAGCTTCGCTCTCTAGGCGCCAGTTCTGTTAGAATGAGAGAGAGTCGAGATATTTAGTGTTGGGATTGGAGTTCTGCTGAGGTACTCCATCCCGTAGTAGTGAAAGTTAGTTTTATTTAAGCATGGCATGACACATTTATTTTTGCATGACTTAATATTTATTTCAAATTAAATAAATGTGTTATTGAAGTATTTGTAACTGTTTTTGGATATATGATTTTAACTCACTCTCGAGACTGAGAGTCTCAATTTTACTGTTTTTCATATCTATGATTGTTAGTCTTCCCGCGGCTCTTATCTAGCAACCCGACTCCTTCATCATCGGGTGATGTAATTGATTTGGTATGTTGTCTTGTAAAATCTTAGATTCTCCGTAGTAGAAATAATAGACTTATCAGTTATAAATTATTGTAGTTTCGGGTCTTGCATAATGCTTCTAGCAGACCGAATTAAATATGTAGAATGTAATAATTAAGATAAATTGTGACATCAGTATATCAGATGAGATTTAATTAAGTTAGTGAGTGTCAGGCTTACTACGGGATTCAGTGGCTTTATACCTAGCCATTTCCTAGTGCCCATCATGGGCCCATAGATCGGGTCATGACAAAGTTGGTATCAAAGCTTAGGTTTAGATTTCCTTCGAACTAGGTTAAGATTCTTGGTACTGCGGAGCTAGGATCAAGTATGTCTTATTTGTTTCCATTGACTCAAGTATCTCAGCTTTCACTGTTAGAGAGTCTATCATTCTTTTCTCGTGAGTTTGTCTTTGATACTGTGTTGAGGATGGGTGTTGTAGCATTAGCAAAAATCAGAAGCACGGTAGACTCGTGCCGTTTTCTTCAAGTGACTAGTGCAGACCGGCCTTGGATGCTTTGATTGTTAGTTTGATGGTGGGCACCACCAGTCAGAATTAGTGCAGAGCATAGTTGCAATTGTGTCATGAACTGCCTCGTCATTGCATCAGACATCGCTTTATTTAGCAGCATCGAAGTTAGTGCATGGAAAGTCGAGCAGAGGTCAGAGCTTATATGGTCGAGTTTGTGGTTGTAAGAAGCTTAAGAAAGGTGGTAGGAGTATTTTCGGATGCTCGAAATCCAGACAAGCTTAAGCGAACACTATTTATTTTTCTAAGTAAAACAAAGTATTTTAAAATACAATATTGCGCCCAATCCCAAAAGAATTCATTATGGCATTTCACTGTTAAGCATGCACAATTCCATAACTCATTTTTAGGGCATGCATCATACATCGTGCATTGCAACCCTTGGTGATAGAGGGCATCATCACCCCGGTGTACGATATTGTAGAATTTTATATAAAGAAATTGGCTAGAGATTTTACGATTTTATAAGAGTATTTTTCAAGATAATAATTTCTATCAGTGTTGATTCTAAAGTAAGTAGATAAATAAATTTTTTAAAATTAAATGGTGTTAGCTTAGGATTCTCTGGATGACAAGCTGAGTTGTTGTGAGAGTGAATCTGTGGCGCAGTAGGCCCCATGTTGGATTATAGAGGAGACTTCTGGATTTCAGTCGAAGAGGAATTTTATATCAGAATGGCATGGTTTTGTATCGATTATGGCAACCAGATGGATGATGTGATGTGGATATTAAGAATATTCTGTACGTGCAAGGGACACGTTGTTAGGAAGGATTTGGCGAATGGATTTTTTGCGAAACCCGAGTTGGTCCAGATCTTTCTGAGGAGATTCCTTTTTGCCACAAGCAACTGAAGACAGCTTTCAGAAAGAAGAGGAGTGGTTCGAACCCGAAGTGGAAGCGTGTGGAGATTTGTATTAGAAAATATGTAATCCTAAGGCGTCTCATGTGCAAGAAGTGATGCGGTTTGGTAAGGAAGGTAAGTTAGCCCTTCTTGCGTAGAACCCTTGGAATTATCGGCAGGATTGATGAGGTGGCATACAAGTTGGACTTGCCGCTGAACTTTCTCGCAGGTCAATCCAGTATTTCGTAGGTCTATGTTGAGGAAGTGTATCTCGATCTTTTGTTTGTGTTGGAACCTCGGTGCATAGAAGTAAGTGAAGATTTGACTTTCGAGGAGCAGTAAGTCAGGATCGTGGATTCTCATATTCGCTAGTTTTCCCCAAGGGTTTTGTCGATGGGTCTTCTGATTGAATATTTCTGCCCAGGAAAGTACCCAAGAGGCTGAGCTAGAAATGAGAGGTTCCTATTCTCATTAGTTTCAGTCTTAGGGTGGACCTCTTTTTCCTTTAAAATTCGAGGGCGAATTTTTCTTAAGGAGGGGAGAATGTAATACCCGAATTTTTCTTTAATAATGATAATATTAACAATAATTAATAAATGAGTTTTTATTTAAAATAATTTTACTTTATTTTTATTTGGTTTGAATTGGAATGATTTAAATGGAAATTTTAATGCTAGACAAATAAAAGAGTTATTTTCTATATCCAATTAGTTTGATTTTTAAGAAATTAATTAAGTAAAACCTTTGAGAAATAAATTATATTTCTGGTTATTCAAAATTTTTCCCCAAATGAATAGATATAAATTAAATTCTATATTTGAGAGTTATAGAAGAATTTGTAAAGGATATTTTATAAAAGAATTGTTGGAGAAAATGGCATTTTAATTAGCTAATGGTATTAAGTTTTAGTTGGAAAATATATAGCAAAATGATTAATTAAATTAAATTTGTGTTAGGATTAAAACTGGAAATTTAATTTGGAATAAGGATTAAAAGTATAATATTATTAATATGGAGTTTTAATGAAAATTTGTATGTTTGGTATTTTTATAATTAAATATGTCGGCAAGAGCTTTTTGGTAATTTTATATTTAAAAGTAAGGGTAAATATGTAATTGTATATTTTCAATAATTCTAATTTGGCCCAAATTAAATTGTTAGGGGTTTAATTGAAAAGCTAAAAAAAAGTTTAAGGGTTACATGAAAATTTTACAGGACGTAATTGTTAGTAATTAAAAAAGTTGAGGGACTAAATAGTAAAAAAGAAAAGTTCAGGGACCCATTGTCGATGTACAGAAGAAAGAAAAGAGAAAAAATGAGAAGAAGGTGTCGGGGTCGCCGGGAGAGAGAGAGAGAGAGAGAGAGAGAGAGAGAGAGAGAGAGGAGGAAGGAGAGGGGCCGGCCGAGCTCGCTAGCTAGCAAGAGCTGGCGGGCAACAGGCGATAATAAGAAAAAGGGGGCAGCGGCTATCAGCGTCGTTCTGGGTGTTTCCGGCGACCAATGGCGGCGATATCGGTCTTGTTTTTACCGGTGTGTTGAGGGCTTCCTTTTGGGAGTGGCGGTGTCGGCTTTGGTGGTCGGAGGAGGGAGTTCCAGCCAGGTGTTGGCAGCCACTTTTTTGGCTTTTTCGGCGAGCTCCGGCAAGGGATGGATGATCAAAGGGCATATCCGGACTCTCCTCAGCTCAAGCTTTCCAATGGCACCGATTTCGTGGCGATCAGACTCGTTCAAAAATTGACGGCCGAGATCATCCATAAATCTCTTCGGATGATCGGGGGTCGGATCAGAAGATCGGAAGCGGGAATTTTCATCAGCGCATCGTTTTGAGTCTGATGGTGCATTCGGATCGTTGGTCGGACTCCGACGGCTAGATGTGAGTCGACCGAGCGATCAAGCGTCTCGGTAATTTCTCTAGCCTGTTGATTTTAGAATTCTTTAGTAAATTATGTGTTTATTGATTTGTGTTGAGCATTAAAAAAATATTATGAGTTAAGATAATTAATTGTCAGACTGTCTGCCTTAGGTCGTGTCTTGTGATGTGTGGCGGAGTCGGGAAAAAAATATGAAGTCTTGGGGACCTGACTCCCGTTAAAATAAATTGTTGATTGTTTGAAGTGTTTTCTGGCAGGTTCTGGACCCATTTTATGGGGGGGTAAATGACCGTATTTTAGGGGTTCTGCCAAATTTTCGGTAGAATTTATCCGAGTCGAGATTTTTAGACAATCAGTCCTAGAAATCTAGACCTAGGGTTAATTGTCAAATATTTCAACGTTATTGATTAATTATTTTCCGTGATTAGATAATCCGTCAGTTCGGCTCGCTCCACCCGAGGCATCGGAGCAGAGCTAGGAGGTCGTCAAAGCTGTGAGTTAAAGTCATATATCCGTTTATATGTGTTATGCTGAGACTTTACGAAATAATTTTGATTACATGATTTAATAGTTTAATCAGTTATTTTAATCGTTATTTATATAACTTTCATTTTCTGCATTATGATTTTTGTTGTTTCATGTTGACTCGGGATGGGACGGCTGTAGAGCATACTATTTTGATGAGTGCACCGGTATGAATTCGAGATTGATAGCAAAATGATAAAATGGTAAATTTAGGACTTGCCCTGGTCGAGCATTGCTCTCTAGGCGCCGGCTTAGTTGAAAACTTAAGTGACCGGACTAGATTTAAGGACCTTGGTCGAGCTTCGCTCTCTGGGCGCCAGTCTTATTAAAGTAAGAAAGTCCAAAGGCTAAGAGTGTTAGTGATAATTAAGTGGCTGAACTAGATTTAAGGACCTTAGTCGAGCTTCGCTCTCTGGGCGCCAGTTCTATTAGAATGAGAGAGAGTCGAGATGTTTAGTGTTAGGATTAGGGTTCTGCTGAGGTACTCCGTCCCGTAGTAGGTAAAAGTTAGTTTTATTTAAGCATAACATGACACGTTTATTTTTGCATGACTTAATATTTATTTCAAATTAAATAAATGTGTTATTAAAGTATTTGTAACTGTTTCTGGATATATGATTTTAACTCACTCTCGAGATTGAGAGTCTCAATTTTACTGTTATTCATATTTATGATTATTAGTCTTCCCGCGACTCTTATCTAGCAACCCGAATCCTTCATCATCGGGTGATGTAATTGATTTGGTATGTTGTCTTGTAAAATCTTAGATTCTTCGCAGTAGAAATAATAGACTTATCAATTGTAAATTATGTTCTGGCAGACCGAATTAAATATGTAGAATGTAATAGTTAAGATAAATTGTGACATCAGTAATATCAGATGAGATTTAATTAAGTTAGTGAGTGTTAGGCTTACTACAGGATTCGGTGGCCTTACGCCTACCCATTCCCTAGTGCCGATCATGGCCCCACAGATCGGGTCGTGACAGTATTAAAGGAACCTGCTAGTCCGAGTATAGAGATAAGTGTTGTGTGGAGCTAAGTCCTACATTATAGGAAGTTAGTGAGAGCCGCCTCTAGCACCCATATGAGCCACCGCTAGAAATCAATGTCTCGCCTAATGGGCTACAATTATGGACTATTGGGCTATGGTCTAACTTTAACGAGGATGTGAGAGCTTTGAACAGGAGAAATTGTAACCACTCGTCCCATATTGGAAAGTGATTGTAGATTTGATTTGCTTATAAAAGTCTAAATGAGTTACTATTAACACCTAGGGATTCATTTTTGAGCCATGTGGATAGACCTAGCCCCGCTTCTAGTTGTTGGGTCAGTAATTCATGCAGGCTCAGACTATTACAAGTGGTATTAATTGATTTGACACTAAAATATTAAAAAGAAAAGTATATAAAGTATAGAAGTATCATAAAAAACCACATAATATGAAACTGCAAAATATAAAACTACATCAAAACTAATAAACAGTATTATCAAATTTATCAGTAATTTTTTAATAAAATAAAATGCATAATAGTCTTTTATTAAAAATAAACTACAAACCCATTTTTGCCAATGAGTAAGACGATATAATAAATTTTGTACTTACGAGCTTCTCATTTTCAAAGTCTTTTTTTTCCTCTCTCTAAAAACTAGGGTTTCCTTTTCTATTCCTCCTTTTGTAGTCGCCGACAACAACCTATTTTTTCTTCTTGTTTTATGTAGTTCTCATCCTTTTATCATGTTTTTGTCTTACTCTAGCTAATATGGGCTCCTTCTAGGGATTTCTTTTATGTTATCTCTTATTTTCTCTTTCTTAATAGAGAAAGTCTAATTTTTTCTAGATTTATTAAAAATCAATGAAGAATAACAACTGTAAGGATTAGAAGATGCATTTCTAATGTTGAAATACAAAGAACATCTATGATTTTGTGATACAGAGTCCAAAATATGTTAGCGGTTGAAAATAGCAACAGCGGTTACGACTGAAAGCAGTGGTTGCCGTCTATGAATGTTAAATAATAGATGAGAATTTAGAGTTTCTTATTTAATATATGGATGGGCTTTTATATTGTTTTGGGCTATATGTAACTTTTTAGGCATTTAATTTCATATTTATTTTTCTATTTTAGTGTAGATTATGATTGAGTGGCCCATTAATTAATCTACAAAATCCACTTGGAAATTTATTTTTTAAAGAAATATGGGTATTTTATTAATAAGAATTAACAAGTTTATCTTGACATAAAAAATAAAAATAAATATCAAATATTAAAAAATACATGTAAAGAAATTTACTAAATACAATTAGCTATCATGTTGATGGAGCAGTATATTACAATTTTGCGTAAAGAACACTCCACTCAGTGGCATTAAGCCTCATATCAATTTTATAAGTGTCTTTTTGACTAATCTATTCCCATAGAGGGATAACTCAATACCCCTATAATAGAGGACCATAAAACTCCTATAGAAGGAGAATTCAACGTTTCCATAATAGAGGATCATAAAACTCCTCAAAAAAATAAGATTATTTATTTATTAATTAACTAATTAAAAAAAAAGAGACCATCACAAATTTAAAAATAATCGACTATGAACCAAAAGATGAGATTTTGATAAAAGAATAAAAAAAAAACAAAAAATAAGAGAGGTGAATAGGTTTTCTTTTTTAAATTTTTGTGTTGGTTTGATTAAAGTGTATTAAGTTCTCACCCTTTCTTGTAATTTACCTATTTTAGTCTTTATGAAATCTAAAATCTACCTATTGGCCAAACTTGTCCTTTTAAATTACATACAACACAGGAGTGAAGAGTGGTCATCTCCCTTTAGCATAGACTGGGGCAATGGCTCAATATACATAATGAGCGGTAGCAATTCATAAACTGCACAAGTGTATAGTCCAATTAATTTGCCTTCCTCCTACTGTCCACTTCATATAATTTTTTTTTTAAAAAGCAATATAGAAAAATTTAAATTTCAAATAATGACTCCAAAAGTAGGCAGAGCTGTCTCCATTTCAGTTGAAAATTCAGAACCAATCCATAATTTGGCTTTAGCTTTGGATTTTCTAGTTACTGAATATACAGTGTGTTTCAGTTTTTCAAACATGAGATATTCTTGTCATACTGTAAATAAGATTTATCATTTCAAATGTGCTCAGGAAAGCATGAATAAAGTTGATGAAATGGAGAAACAAGTTGTTTCACAAGCTTCTAAATAAGTTGATTCCTACACTTTTAAACAAGTTAGTTTGCCAGCCAACTTGCCACATAACCAATATTGCTATTTAATATTAAAAAACTTTCATTCAATAACTAATTTTACTATTTTTCTTCGCCACAACAAATTAGAAAATAATACAAACATATGAATTTTACGCGGTTAGCACATATTTTATTATTTAAAAATGTAACGAATATGTATCAATCATCTATTAATTTAATACATAGATAGATATTTATATCAAAATTAAACAAGAATTTCTCTTTTCTTATAAATTCTTTGTCTTGAAAAGTTTTAGCAAAGAAGCAGCTCTTTGATTGTTATACGAATTATAAATTATATTTTATTTATCATTTTTAATAATTTTTTCTCTTTTAGCATCTGTACAGTAAGCCTCCTGACTATTTTATTCTAAAAATATTCGGATCTACAACCTCGTGAATATCCCAAACTAAAACCTTATGCTTGAATATGTTGTTTTCTTTGTTATGGTTTAGAATATAAATAGTGTCATTGTTGAATCCATATTTTTGTGATTACCTATCTTTAAAAATATTGCTTTTTCTAAAAATGACATATTTACACTCAAAAATATAAAATTTTTATGAATAGATTTTTAATCATGTAACCCATCTTACCTTTGTTCGTAATCTTTTGGCTACTGCTGCTATTAAGCAACGGCAACTCTTTCGGATGAACCTTTAAGAATGTTTTTCTTAATGGTAACTTGCAAGAAGAAGTCTATATGCAATCTCTAATCGGGTCTTTCAATCTTTCTAAGAAGGTTATTGGCTTCAACACGTTACTCTGTTGTGGACTTAAACAAGCCTCTCTCAGGCCAAATTTTTAAAAAGAAAAATGATTGTATAGTCTAAGTGTATGTCCTCACCTATACATTAAACTGATAAATGATTTATATATATTAATTACTTTTAAATAATAGAGTATGTGTCAATCATTCAATACTACAGTGTTTATATATATATATATATATATCTATATGCACATGGCATTTTCTTATTCGTTACAGTGTATACACCAAATATAGATAAATTTTCCTTTGTAAAATTCAACTATTCTCAGCTTTGTTTCATTTCCATGGTATTGTTCTATCATTTTCATATATGGATGACATGATTATTAGAAGTGATGAAACAGATTGGTGTTTCAGCATTTTGAGATGAGAGGAATAAGCAGTAGATTAGACCGATTAACTGTGTTTTAGTTTTGGGTAGATGGGAGTCCTCTCTAATTGCCTAAAGAGTAGTTAGCAATTATACATTGAGTGGTCCACATAGATAGAGTGCCAATATATATAATATGGGCATATATATGACAAATTCCTACTTATTCAGCAGGCCGTAGCAAATAATTCAGCACTACATCTCAGCAAGTAAAATTAAGAGCAAGCAATAGGCATGGGAAAATCGTGCCTTGGGCAGGAAACCTTTTGTTGAAAAAAAGAAGAACCATCAAGAGGACATTTTCTTTTGTTTCCTAGAATATGATATTATAAAAAGAGATGTGATGCTAATAGCTTAATGGTACTGAAATCTTTCTGAATACTAATCGAAATTCCATTGAAAATAAGAAAAGAGAAAAATATGGTATCAATTTAACTTCAATTAATAGGAGAATTAATATTTCAAGTGGTTGGTGATTTATTTTTCACTTAATTAAACTAAATGTGATTCCCATGACCAATACTCATTATATGATTTAGTCCAAATGCATATTTATATTCCTGAACTTTGATCATTTAGTCCAGTTAACCTTTTAACTTTCAATTTAATATAATAAATACTTGAACTTGTTTTTCTGTGATATTTTAAAACTTTTTGATATGTGTCTTCATTTAATACGTTCATAAATATTGTACAAAGGTATTTAAATATTGCTAAAAAATAAAATTCAAGTGCATATTAGATTAAATTAAAAGTTCTAGATGTTTAGATATTAAAAAATAAATAAATAAAATTCAGATGTCTATTTAAGTTAAATAAAAAGTTAAAGTATTAAATCGACTAATTGATACAAATACAGAGGTATAACTATATATTTAGCCTATAATTTATAAATGTAGAAAAATGAGAGTAGGGTATGAGCCTTTACATTAGGAAAATTATTTAATTAGTAAAACTCTTAAGACTCACTTATAAAAGTTATTTCTATATCTCTTCTTCTTTTTATTATCCTTTTTATGAAATTTCTTATTTTTTACCATTTTTCGATTGTCTTTCAAAATTCTTTTTCTTTTTATTTTATATTTGTATATTTTGATTGACGAGTACTTTTTTTTTTTTTAAGGATTTTTTTGTTATTTTTAGTTGTTATTCAAATTTTGTGAATCTTCCTTCATGGATGTCTTGATTTTCTTTGTGGAGTTTGTGACCATATTTTCTATGAGATTAAATTTTGGATGTACTTTTAGAAATTAATAAATCTAAAAAATTAATAATGAAAATATTTTTATTTATTGATATTTCTACAGTAAGACTCATTTAAAAATTAAAATAATTTATAATTTGAAATAATCAATGAGTGGAGAGTATTGATCATCAAATTATAAATTAAATAAGTTTTATCAACAATTCAAGGAGATAAATATAAATTTTTGATATTTAAGTAAAAAAATTATTGTATTTATTTTTATTTTTATCACCGATCAAATTGTACTATAATTGTCAATAAATTAAAGATTGAGTCTATATTAAAGAAAGAAAGAAAAAAAGAGTTAATTAACAATGGTGCAAGTAAAATTAGTCCAGAAATCACCTCAAGTTTATTTTAAAAAAGGAAAAGAAATTAAATTCGAAAAGAATGCTCAAGTTAAGAGGTTATATTTTGAGCTAAATTTTATGAAAATTGAAGAACAATGCTATAAAACTGGCCTAAAGGAACATTTAAATTATGGGGGTGATATTCTTCCATAGTTGCTAAATTTATAATTAATTTTTTTCCCATGAATATAGGTCAAATACAAAAGAAATCCCTAATTAGATAATAATTAGAAAGTACCTTATTGGTATTATTATTTTAATAAATAGTGTTTTCAAGTTCGAATCTCATTAGCCATCAATATTAGTAATATTGATAAAAATTTGTTGCATATTACGATGAAAGATATAATAAGATGATTAATTTTTGATGAATTTTGAAAGAGAAAATAGAAAGAAGATAAAACAAATTAAGATTTTTATATAATATTTATATTTTCCCACTTATAAGCTTTTAAAACTTTGCTAATTAAGTAAGAGTGCTTCTTCAGGTGATGATTTTATGATGTTAAAGCCAACTTTGCCTCTTGTTTAGCCCACCCAATCATAAACAAATAAACAAATTGACAGGAGATGCTACTTACAGGAAGATTCAAGTAGAGCACACAGCAAAAAATCAACAACAATCTTTTACATGATTTTCACCTAATTGAATCAACATCATTAAATGAAAGAGAAGATAATTTTACATTAATCATGCAGTTAAGAACCCATATATATTCTTACTTAGACTTACATGATGAGTAAGCTAGAAGATAAGACTATGAAGAGAAGGCTGGTAAGATATGAGAAGGAAAAGAAGAGCAAGCACACAAGCTACACCCCAAGGTGAGCCTCCAGCTCTATGGAAGGCACCAGGCTCAGACCCAGGCATTGGAATGCTGAAATGGCTTCCTGAAGAGAGCCAGTGAACTGCAATGACTAAGACCAAAGGAGAAATGACTAGCAGTCTTTCCAAGAGTTCAGATGCTGTAGACATTATTGCATCATAAACTAAATAACCCAAGAACCCACAGAAGAGCACAGTGGCTGCCATGAGTAGCCATTCCCTTGAGAAACTGAAGCTTGAAGAGGGTCCTGCTCCTTGGACTGCAAAAGAAGAAGAAGCCATAAGCTTGGAGAAGAAATTTGTATTCTTTGAGAGGAAAGGAAATGACTATTGCTTCCTTCAAGTTGTAGCCAAAAATAAAAACAGTAGTGGTGCTTAAATATACATGGATTTATGGATCCTGAATCCTGAGTTCAGGCCCTCTGTGTTAGGTAACTCTTGTCTACACCAAGTGCGTGTTTGTTTCTGTTGGATTCTTTTTTAGTACAATTTTGTTGTGCTTTAAACTTTTGACATATGATTCATTTCTTGTAGTGGTAATATTGAAGGTACAATAATTCACCAAGTCTATCACTTGAAATTTGACTCTTCATGTGTTTAAAAAAAAAGCCACATATCATCAATTATTTACTGCCTTTAAGGGACAAAAAGAAAATCTATTCAGAAAAAAACATGTTATAAAAGTTTAAAGAAAAATAAAAATAAGTATCTAGAGATAAAAGAGAAAATATTGCATTATTATAAAATCCAATTATGGATTTAAATTCAATATAAATTAAAAAGATGATAACAAAATATTAAAAATATTTAACCGTTTGAAATTAAATATTTTTATTTAGCTAATTTAAAACTCTATTTATTTTAATTTTATTTGAGATTAGAAGTCAACCATCTAAATTTAAAAAGACCCTAACTCAAAATTTTTTGAGCTCGAAACGATCTAAACTCAAAATGATATAGAATTCCAAAATAAATTCTTAAAAAATTATGAAATTTAATAATTGGGTAGGTAAAGTTTGTTACAAAAGCAATACCTAAGAAGAATTAGATTGCTTTCCTAGAAAAAGAAAAAAAGAAGAATTAGATTACCTAATTTATTGGAGAAAAATTACAAATTTAGTATTTTAATTTTTCTGTTTTTTCTATATTTGTGTTTAAACTATTTTTTTATTCAATTAAGGTTAAATTATCTTTACCGTCCTTGAATTTTTAGCCTTAGTATCACTAAAGTCCCTAAAATTAAATTTGTAATTCTAAACTCTCTAAACTTTGATTTTAATAACACTAAACTCTTTACTGTTAATTTTTATTGACCATATTAATAGAAAGCTGACGAGACAATTAAGGTGGTAATTTAGAGAAAAATAAAGATTCATGTCATTAAATGAGATATATAAGTGGCACATGTAACACCTATTTTCTCTTTTCTTTAACTACAAGAAAATGTTTCTCATATTTTTTTAGAAGACAAATACAAAAAATACCTATCTAACATTAACAATACAAATAGAAATATTAACTCAATATAACATTGAACACCTATATCAATCACTTTTTTTTTGTTAACAACCCATTAAAAAAAATCCAATCTATGACACCATTGAATATCAAATCAGTAGTTGAACCCAGACAACCACATGCTCCAAGGAACAACCACATTGCACTCCAAAGAACAACCACATTGAGTCAAGATGGTACAACCTACACCGGCGACTGTATCACATGCCATATGGTGGCAGTGCCACTGATAAGAGGAATCAGAAAAGTGTAACATGGGTTGTATAGGATAGTGGTGGTAGTGAGACGATGTCGAAGAGAAGAATACAACTATTAAGACACCGAGAAGATTGACAACTGCATCCTTAACTGAGGCAGCGATTGAAGGGAAGAGGCCAAGTCGGCGACCTCTTTAGCAGCCCTGGCAACAAAGGAGAGGATAAAACCGATTCAAATGGAGTACTTTTAAAGAAAGAAGTAACGAGTCAAAAAGGTTAGTTTAAAAAAGAAAGGGTAAGAAAAAAGGAGGCTCTTCCTCCCCTTACTTTTTTTTAATATTAAGCTATATATATATATATATATATATAGAACAAAAGACATAGAAGAGTTTGAATTATGAAATTAAATGAAATTTTTTATGGTGATCTTATTTGCTTAAAAATTCTTATGGGCTTTATTTTTTCGGAGAGAGAGAGAGAGAGAGAGAGAGAGAGAGAGAGAGAGAGAGAGAGAGAGAGAGAGTAAAGAGAGAGAGATGAGAGAGATAGAGAGAAAATAAGTGGAATATGTTATTGACATGTCCCACTTAATAATTGGCCTTTTATTTTATTTTTTTTTAAATTGCCACTTGAATTGATTTTCAGCTTTTCTGTTAGTGTGGTTAAGAGAAATTGACAGTAAAATCTCTTTTAGAGGGTCTAGTGTTACAAATTAAAACTTAATGACTTTAGTGATATTAGAGCCAAAATTCAAGGAGGGGAAGAGTTATTTAGCCTCAATTAAATATATGAACCAACTAAAAATATTCAATATGGTGTCTCGGGGCAGTTTTACAAGTTAAAAAATTTATGTCTTATTTTAAATAATAAATTGATTTAAGTATTCTTTTTTAAAAAAAATTTATTTTTTTTATTTTTCTTCTTCTTTCTTTTCTTTTTTTTTTAATCCATTTCCAACGCTTTTTATCAAATATATTTTTTTTTCTCAAGACATTAAAAGAAAGAAAATAATAAAACAATCATTCATCCAAATGAAAAATTGAAAAGAAATTAAATGCTATTTTTTTATATTTTTATTTTCTTGCATTTTTCTGTTTTTTTTTTATTTTGGTATATAAACTATTTTCTATTCATTTAAGGATTAAATTATCTTTATCATCCCTAAATTTTAGCTTTACTATCACTATAGTCCCTAAAATTAAATTTGTAATACTAAACTCTCTGAACTTTGATTTTAGTAACATTTAAACTTCCTAATATCAATTTTCGTTAACTATACTAACAGAAAGCTGACAAGGTAGTTGAGATGGTAATTTAGAAAAGAAAATAAAGATCCATATCATTAAATGAAATATATCAACGACACGTGTACCATCTATTTTCATTTTTCTTTAACTGTAACAATGTGATTTTCTCACTTTCTTTTAGATGACAAATATAAAAAAAGTACCTATCTAACATTAACAACAACAAAAAAATAAATGATTTTATGATATCCATTTCTACATTTCATTATTTTCTCATTTTTATTTCTTTCTTGTATACGTAAAAGAGGCATTAAGAAATAATGACATCCTAAATCTCATACTAGTATTGTGAAGATTGAAAAAATTGATTATTTTAGGTAGAACAGTAAAGAAATCAAATTTTTCATAAGCTATTCAGAGTTCGATTTAATGAAAAGTTTGATTGAAATTGTTTATTAAATTAATTGAGTCGAGAGCTCGATCTCAATAACTTTATTGAACTGAATTTGAACTTGAGAAAATTTAGCTTATTAGTTCTCATATTTGCTCGTTGGTTGACTTCAAGCAAGCTTATATCCTACTTGTAAGCTCAAGATCAATTTATTTAAAAATCTCATATTATGAGCAAACTCATGTATAATGTAGTACTCATGTGATGGTCGAGTTTGATATTAAATTAATTTTATTTTTAAGTTTAAAATCTTTTATATATATAGTATACAAATATATTATAAATATATATTTTTATATATAATTCCCATATAATATACATTTTATATATACTATTAGTAATTATAATATTTATTATATAGTAATAATAATTAATATTAAAAATATTTAATAAGTTTGAGTCTTTTTTATTATTTAAAAGTTAAATTCAAATTTAAATTGTTTAATACAGTAAATAAGCTATTTACAAATTAAACTTGAGACACTTGCGAGCTCAATAATTTTAAAATAAACGGATTTCTAGTTTAAACATAAAAGCTTATATTAAATTTAAGCTTTTGCCAAATTTAATTAAACTAAACTCGAGCTCGAGTTTGTCAAAATAACTTTAATTTCGGTAATATTTGAAAATAAGATTGTTGATACTAAACATGTTGATAATATCGGTTGAAAAAAATAAAGATGTTGATACTAAACATTTTCTTTTTCTCCAGGCATAATAAAATAAGCTTAGGTTTCTTCATTTTTAACAGAGGCACAAGCAAGGCAACGCCAATTTGGTTTCCAATTCCACCATGAAAGGGAAGGAGATATCTTCACCAACCATCAAATCCACCAATAACAATGTCATCAACAAGCCCTTCTTCAGGCCAGCTCAAGATGACACTAAACCTCCACTTCAAGACCCAGTAACTCTCTCTCTCTCTCTCTCTCTCTCACACACACACACACACACACACACAAGTCATGCTTTGGAGTTCCTGATTCCTTTTCTATGGTTATATGCTAAATCCTTCGTATTGGGTTTGTTTCTTTTTTGTTTGTTTTTCTTTTTCTTTGTAAAATAAAATTTGCAGATTCTGAGGTCGGACCCAATTGAGACAGAGGAAGCAATGCTGCGCTTGCCCCCTTTCCCTATCCTCAAACCCAGACCCCAATCTTAGTGTGGGTTTCTTTGATTGAATTTGGCTTTTCTATTTTGCATTTATCAGGTTTCATTATAGTTATCATATGTGTTTGCTGTGGGTTAAAATGTCTGAGCAGACATGTTGTTTTGTATCTTATGTTTGTGTTAAAAAAAAAAAAACAAAACAAAAGAAAATTTGTTAGTGAAAATATCCTCTATAAACATATGGAAAGAAAAATTGATAAATTTTGTTGCTAGTTATTTTGTTTGGTTCATTGGAACCCAATGGAAGGAGAGGTGGTTTAATATTGCTTGGAGTGTGGTTTGTGGGAGGAAATGTGAAGGTGTGGGCTTGGTGTTAAAGATTTGACAATTAGGAAGAAAGCAGCTGTAAGCAAACATATCGGGAATTCATTGCTTGTATAAGTCTTTTCTGTGTGCAATGAGTTACCGATAATAAATTGAAATTGCGTAGCTTTTTTTTTTTTTTTTTTGGTGGGAATTACCAAGCCATTTTCTGCTAGTTGGGTTTTGGAGGCATTTACTGAAGTTGAGAGCAGAGATCAAATCTTGTTTTGATTACATTGTGGGTAATGGTAAGCAGACTAGTTCTTGGTATGACCCATGGCTACACGAGAAACCTATTCTGGACCATTTCCCTAGTATTAAATCTAAGGGATGCTGATGTACCAAAAATTGCTGATGTTTGGAGAAATAGATGTTGGAGGTTCCCTGATCCCTTGAATGAAGAAACCTTATCTGCCTGGGAGTTTATAAGAACAATAATTTTGTTGTCAGAAGGAATGAGGAAGATTGTGTTATATGCAGGAACTCTACTTCTGGATAGTTTAGGATTGCTTCCACTTATGGTACTCTTAGATGTAGCTTTCCTAAAGTTAGTTGGTGGAAAATTGTACCTATCCTCAGTGCATTCCTAGATACAGTTTCGTATTATGGCTGGCAATTCATTAAAGACTTGTAAGTCTAGATTGCACGGATGGGAATTAGTGCTGATGACTCTTCTGTCTTGTGTAATTTTCTAGTTTTCTGAACAATCACAAATTTTAGGGAAGGTTTGCGATCCATCCCGGGGCTTGAACGCCCTGGCCACCAGGCTACTGCCTGGTGTTTTTTTTTTTTTTTTTTTCTAATGTAATTGTGATGCTGAACTATATCATATTTATTGTTTGGCGGTCGAATATCTCAGAGTATCCGTAAGAAAGTAACGGAAGCTGTTTCGACCTTTAGGGCCGTGTTCAGTCGGAACAGAGAAATAAGCTGGTGATCTAGGAAGTGTGGCGGAAAGAATCTGTTGAATATCATTAGAAGAGCAGTAGTCTTGGCAGCTACTGTTGTTCAATCTGGAAAGAAAGATCTGTGATGATCTTTAACCAAGAGATCTTTTTCTGAGAATTGTGTAACTAGTTCTATTTCCTCTGTTATCTTGCTCAAGTTTGGTGGGCAAAGGATGAAATCGACAAATTATTTAATATATAATATAATTCTAATTTTAATTATTTAATATAATTTTATTTTTAATTTAATATTTAATATAAATAATAAAAATTAAATAAAATATTTATTATTTACGTATATTTATTATACGTATAATAGCTTAGTCCTTAGCTGACTGAGCTTAAGATAGTTGGGTACAGAGGCTTTATTGGTTCTTTATTTGCTTTGGCATTGCTTAATTTAATACCATATGCCTATTTTGCTTGTTTAGTTTTGTTTGAGCTTGAACACAAAGAAATAAATATTCACCAAAGCATAACTAGAAAGAGCATAACCTGGTAGCATTTTATATATAAATGATTTTTATATAATAATAAAAAATTATGGTTCCAATTTGAACTTGTTATAAATATAAATAAATTTTTTATTGTAATAAGTTATAAATTTTTTAAATTCCGTTTTAAAAAAATATTTCTCTATATAGTAATATTTATATATATAAATTTAAAAAATATATGTTAACAATAAATTTTATCTTTATAATAAAATATATGTTTATATTCATATATAAAGAAATAAATAATAATAATTATAATAATAATAATGATATAAAGATGTTAAATTTGAAACATAAAAACAGTTAATAAATTTTTTTACATGTTAGAATACTTATTAGTACAACATAATAATAATGAATAGAAAAAATAATATATATATATATATATATATATATATATATATATATATATATAAATAACAATAAAAGAATAAATAGTAAGACTTCTAACAATCTGATTTATTAAAAATAATATTATATATTGAGAATTTATTAGTGCAAGAGAAAAATAAAAGATTAAAATTAATACATATATATATACTTCTCATATATATTACCTTAATATATAATAAATATAAAAACTTTATAAAAATATATTATAAAAACAAAAACAAAAATTATTTTCTTATTAATATAATTACAAATTAATCTATATACAATATATAAGATAAAAAAATTCTAAATATAAAATAAAATAAAAATAAATTGCTAGTATATATAAATTGTAAACCTTTTAACTAGCATATCTATAAATTCACTTTAATAATAACTGCATATATCAACTTTAGTAAAATCTTAAATTCAAGTTTTATAATTTGTAAATAAATGACAAATAAAATCATTAATATTTTCACTATATTATCAATATTAAACTAATTTGATTTTGTTATGTAACCAGCTGGTTTGAATTAATTTTATTTTTGGTTTACTAATCCATATGATTATACTTTTAATTGAGAACTCACAAGTCAATGAATATAAAAATAATTTTTACTCACTTTAAAATTGCTAGAAACAATTTATACACTATTCTCTCAATTCCATTACAATCATTAATTTTTTTTCTAATTTACTCAAATTAAGAAAGCATTAATATAGTTTAATTATAAAAGGAAATAATTAGATTAGACTAATTTATTTTTTTATAAATATTTTAAAATTTATTACACTTATTTCAATATACAGATAAAATAAAAAAAAGTAATATTATATTAAATATAAGAGTAACAGACAATTAAAATTTATTTTTATTTAAAAAAAAGACAGTTATAATAGAATTGATATAGTTTTATCTATACATCAAATCTATAGATAATTGATACATATTTATTACTTTCTGTATTTTATTATAACGGTTTTTTTATCAAATTAAAAAATTTTAATTATTTATTAATGCAACATTAATTTTTTTTTCATATTTTATTTTTATATTAAAATAAATAATAATAAATTTTAAAATATATATAAAAAGATAGATTATTCTAAATTAACTATTTTTTATAATTAATCCTATTAAATATTTTTTGAAGCCGAATAAATTATTAAAATAATAGTTATAACAAAATAAAAAAATAATTTCTAAATAATAATAATATAATATTAAAATATAAAATATTCACTTATATGTATTATTATTTTTATTTATTATTGATATTATATATAAATATATATTTATTTTTTCTCTTCTTGTCGGATTAGTGATAAGGATATTTTCAGTTCTATTACGTACTAATTTATTCAGTGCATGTAATTCAACTAATTTTGGTGAGGTAGATAATAAAAACTGAAACAAATTAAAAAAAAAAGTAATTAATAAATCTTAAAATTTATTATGAATTATGCACTTTGATCGGTTAGAAAAGAGAAAAAAAGAAAAAGAAATCCATGAATGGAATCGGAATCCCTATCCCACCCAAGTAAAATCTGACATGGCAATGGCAATGGCAATGGCAATGGCAATGGCATGATTTTGATATTTTTTCATGAACCGGGTCCTACTATAATTTTCAAACCTTCAATCAATCTCCCCATACGCTTCTCCCACAGAATCAAACGACTCTGCCCTGCCCCTCTTTTCTTCTTCCTTTCTCGTCTCTTTTCTCCTCTCAAAACCAAACCCTAACCCTAACTCTTCCCTAGTTTCTTCAGGAATTAGCCGTTGACACCTAGTCAAAACCGCACGAATTCAATTCTGTAAACTCTATATCGGAGAAGAAGATTATGGATAGCTTATGGACATCACTATAATGATAAACCTAGAACCCTTCGAGTTTTTGGAATTAGGGCAGCAGCAATTCAAGTTCAAATTGCATGGGCGTAAAAAGCGATGCTGGAGCTTCGTAGAGGTGTAAGGAGAGGTCGCGCACCACCGCAACCACCACCACAACAACAACAGCAAGAAGAAGAAGAAGAGAGAAGGAGGCCAAGGACAAGATTGGAAACGAAGAGATTGAAAGAGGAGAAACAAGTAAATTATAATAAGAATAATAATAAGCAGAAGGATAATAAGGTAATCGTGATATCTGAGGAAAGAGAAGTAGAAGAAGGAGGAGAAGAAGAGGAAGAAGAAAGTGAAAGTGATTTTTCGAATTTGGAGAAGAAAAAGAATAAGAAATTGGAAATGGGAGATGAGAGTGGTGGTTTGAGTGCTAATAATAATAAAGCTGTTGCTCAAGAAGAGGAGGGCAGTACTGCTCCTTTCCCCGAAAAGGTATTGAATTATGTTTGTAATTTTGGCTGAATTGGTTTTATTTGACATGAAATTTGCTTCATTTCTGGTTTCTAGACTCCTATTTATTTTTAGTTTTAGTTAGTGTTGAGAATTGCACAAGTTTGTTTAAATGTGTATATGATCGATTTTTAATTTATTATTTTAGGTGCCCTTAGAGGATTTGAATAAAAAATTATATCTTACGCATTTAGCTGAGGTTTCTAATTTAGCACATTTGTCAGGGCTAGATGATTATATTGCTTAAGCTAGATTAATAATTTATCCAATCTTCAGTTATTGAGGTTTTAGTGTAGGTGGATATTTTGTTCTACTTTATTGTTGCTGTTTTTTTGAAGTTCTCAAGTGCAAAGTGGTGTTTTCGACATTTAGTTTCAGACATGTTAGTTTGGTCATTTATTGTTCAGTGCATTGCTAATTGAGAGTTGTTGTTTGTATAGTCTTACTCTTAGTTCTATTTTGTGTTGTGTCCCTTAAAATTTCGTTTTCGAATGGGTTTTTGCAAATGGTTTAAGCATTGTTGTTGGGTTGGCAACGAAGATAGGCCACTAGTTGTGAGTAGGCATTTATTTACATATGCATATAATAGTTTATGTATGTGAGTTTGCTTCTTTTTTGCTTTTTTCATTCAAGTTTCTCTGTTGTTGAATGGGTCTATAAAATAGTAGAAAGTTCTGGTCTACCACATTTGAAGTTAATTAAGATTAGCATACTCTGCTTCTGATATTGCTTATTTCATTATTGTAACTATAGAAGGTTTATTATTTTCCTTTCCAAGGTTCAAGTGGGAGGGTCACCTTTATACAAGATAGAAAGAAAACTGGGTAAAGGTGGCTTTGGTCAAGTATTTGTTGGTCGTCGTGTTAATGGTGGAAATGACCGTTCCATGGGTCCTGGGGCTTTGGAGGTAAAATTGGCTTTGTATTGTTATTACCTTTTGTTTTCTATTACCGAAATAATTTTATGACTCATTCTCCTAAATATTATCTATTTAAGGTGGCTCTGAAATTTGAGCACAGAAACAGTAAAGGTTGTAATTATGGCCCCCCATATGAATGGCAAGTTTATAAGTAAGTTCTTTCTTCTTTTTTTCTTCTCTATTTTTCTTTACTGATTTTGAACTTTCTTCTAATGTATTAGTGACTTTACCCTTTACACTTTGTTCCACAGCACTCTTGGCGGTAGCCATGGTGTGCCAAGAGTACATTACAAAGGAAGACAAGGAGATTATTATGTCATGGTATGATATGCAACCTCATATTTCTTTCAGTTCTCCATGTAAATTTGTTGGTTCAACTTGAGCTCGTATGTTTTGCAGGTTATGGACATGCTAGGGCCTAGCCTTTGGGATGTATGGAACTCTTCTGGTCAAGCGTGAGTGTTTCATGCATTGCATGCCTCCCGTGTTTTATTATATATTTAATATGCATGTGCGGAGTCTACTGATTCATGTTTTCTTCTTATGCTCGGTGGGATCGGGCTTATTGGGGTGACTAATGTTGTATAATCCTTATATTATATGTTGTATTATCTAAATTAACAGTATCTATTTCCTGTTTAATTCATTGTTAATTTTCTACTGTGTTTTCCTGCTGTTATTTATGTGTGTGTTTCTTGTTCTTTTCGTACATAGGATGTCCTCAGAAATGGTAGCTTGTATTGCAGTTGAATCTCTATCTATCCTAGAGAAGATGCATTCAAGAGGGTATGTGGTTTAGCTGCATTTATTGCATTATATAAATTTTCTTCCAAGTTAAAAGATGAACAAATCATCACAAGGGAAATGCTTCCTTATGTTTCAACACATTTTTTTATATATATATTTTAGCTATGTGCATGGAGATGTAAAGCCGGAGAACTTTTTACTTGGTCAGCCGGGTACTGCTCAGGAGAAGAAATTATATCTTGTTGACCTTGGATTAGGTGAGTGAATGCCTTAGCTTTTAAAAGTGCTTTTTCTTTTGTTTCAATTGTTTCTTATTTTTTTAATTCTTGCATAATTTCATAGCAACAAAGTGGAGAGATAGTAGTAATGGGCAGCATGTTGAATATGACCAGCGTCCTGATATGTTCAGGTGAGGGTCAAGGGTTTTTTTTTCGTTTATACTTCGTGTCTGGTGGTCAATCTAACTCTTTGACCACTGTTGATGGTCTCTGTCCTGTTAATTTCGCTAGGGGAACTGTTCGATATGCTAGTGTTCATGCTCACTTGGGAAGAACTGCTAGTAGGAGGGATGATCTTGAATCTCTGGCATATACACTGATCTTCCTACATCGAGGCAGATTGCCATGGCAAGGGTATCAGGTATTTACAACAATAATTAATATGCATGTGTCTACATGCGCATAAACAAATACATGCATGAAACTGTGCGTATACACATAATACGTATCTGTTATATTGGTAGGTTCCTTGTCTCAGTGATATGCTTACACTTATTATTTTTTTTCCCTTAAATAATCTTAGGGTGACAACAAGTCCTTCCTAGTTTGCAAAAAGAAGATGGCAACATCTCCAGAAATGCTGTGTTGTTTTTGTCCGCCACCTCTTAAGCAATTTCTTGAGGTTGTGGTGAATATGAAATTTGACGAGGAGCCAAACTATTCTAAGCTAGTATCTTTATTTGAGGGCCTGATAGGACCAAATCCAGCTATAAGGCCCATAAACACTGAGGGTGCTCAAAAGGTAATTATGATGGAATGAAACCTTCGAAAGGGTTGTGATGTTTATTATTTATTTGGTACCTATAATTGTAACTCATACATCCTTTGTCAGATTATCTGTCAAGTTGGTCAAAAACGTGGTAGGTTGAATATTGAGGAGGATGATGATGGGCAACCTAGGAAGAAGGTTCGTCTAGGAGTGCCTGCTACACAATGGATTTCTATTTACAATGCTAGATTACCAATGAAACAAAGGTAGGACTATATTTTGATTCAAAGTTCATGTCCTCTCCATTTTGAGAGTGATGCATTAATTTGCAAATATTTGAGTTTAGCTTCTTTAATGAAGCTATAGCTTATTGTATGACCTGAATTTTAGTTAACTAACTATTAGATTAACGTCAGCAGAACATATCTAGGAGTTTTGTGCACATAACTCTTTAAAATGAACATACTACCTAACATAATCAAACTCTATCAATGTAGCAAAGTTCTTATTGGTATTTGACTGATCTGAAATCTGATATGCATGATCTGTTTGGTGGTTGTTTTGAAGAATCAAGTTATGCAAAAAGTTACAAGTCATAGAAGAGTTCATTTAGTTTACTCATCTTAGCGGATATCTTGTGTTATACTATCTTCTCTTTTGGGGAAATTGTAAATGCAATGTTTTCACTGAAGAAACTCATTGAAATAGGTTATCTTATTACTATTTTAATTTAGGATTGTTTAGAGTGTTCTCTTTAGCTTAATGGGATTAACAGCCCATTTTGTTTTTGTTTAGCAACTCTTCTGGTTTTTCTTGTTTTAGTTCTAATTATGTTCAATTTCTTTCTCCTCCTGAATAAAGTATTCTTGATATAGTAAGAAAGCTATTGTTGAATCTCCCTCAAGCATATGTGCATGTCAAACAGAGTAAAATTATATTTATATATGTGCCTGTATGACCTTCATTTATATGTGCTCAACTAAACTCTCAGGAGCCTGAGATGCTTGTGTCTAGAAGGGGATTCCATTATTAATTTCCATTCCATGTTATACACTTAACTCTCTTAATTTCGTAAACTAATTGCTTTATTGTGCTCCCCTATTCTCTTCAATGCATTTTGATTGCACTTGTGGTTAATTCCCATGAAGCAGAGATCCAAAAGTAATAGGTGTAACTTTGTAAAATGAATTTCATAATGATCTGGAACTTAGTGAAGTGAGCCTGACTTTCACTATGGTGCCCCTAGACAGTGCCAGAAACCCGCCGTGATGAGTTGTAGGTTGTAAGGAGGGAGAAATTGATTAGTCGTTGGATGTGATTTCCCTACTTTAATGGTGTCGTCTGATAACTAATATTTTATGCAACTAGGTACCATTATAATGTGGCTGATGGGAGGTTGGCGCAACATGTGGAGAGAGGAATTGCTGATGGTCTGCTTATAAGTAGTGTGGCATCTTGTTCTAATCTTTGGGCTCTGATTATGGATGCCGGGACTGGTTTTACAAACCAAGTATATGAGTTGTCACCTTTTTTCTTACACAAGGTAAATCTTTATGCTGTATAGATGTGTATCTATACTTATTTATATGGGGAAGTTTCTCCTTTCTTCCCATATAAGTGAAATGTAGAAACAATAAGCAAAATGTTTTTCTAAAATAACAGGAATGGATTATGGAACAATGGGAGAAGAACTATTACATTAGTTCTATTGCTGGTGCAAATAATGGTAGCTCCCTTGTGGTGATGTCTAAAGGTATGTTTGTTATGTCTGTTAAGGTCTCTGTTTCATTCGTAAATTTCCTTGAGCTTGAGTGGTGCCGTTATTGTTCTTGCATTACATTTGTTCATTGCTTCTTTTTTTTTTTTTTTTTTTTTTTTTTTCTCTTTTTAGGAATTATGGGGAAAGGGTTGGTCATGTGTTAAGCAAACAAAAAGAGCAGGAACCCCAACTAAATTCTCAAATTTCAAGTTCATTTTCAGTTAATCAAATAAAACCCTAAGTCAAAGAGTCAATGAGGGTCCTTTGCATAGAAATGGAAGTTATTAGGAAATACCCTAGTTGCAGTATAGTAATCAGTTAATGAGAGAACAAAATACCCATGACTATTAGTTGTCGAGCTTTTCCTAATGTCTTTTAATGGTATGTCCTTTTTCTTCTTAATTTAGGGGGCATAGAAATCCAGGTTGTTTGCAGTTGAGTTATCCTTTCCTATTAATGAAGCCTGGATGTCATTTCTGTGTGATTCATGATGACTGTTTTCCATATAACGACTTTTTTCCTCTAAAAAGATGTATGAATTATGACTTAGTGATTGATTTTCATTATGTCCTGGGATTTGCTTTTCTGTGTCATTTAAACCATGTGATTATTCTCCATCTTGGAGACCACTCTTGATTTGTAAAACCTCCATTTTAATATTTGTAATGTGTTAACCCGCGTTTGTGTTTCTAAAATTTCTTGTTAAAAAAAAAAAAGGAAAAAAAAAGTTCTATTTCAATTTCTTTTTTCCTTGATAGGAAAATAAGTTGTACATCTGGATAAGGTTCCATTTAATTTATCTTTTACAACAAAAGTTCATGTTTGCGTCAATACATGCAGGCACCCAATACACTCAACAGTCTTACAAAGTCAGCGACTCATTCCCTTTTAAATGGATAAACAAGAAGTGGAGAGAAGGATTTCATGTGACCTCAATGGCGACTGCTGGAAGCCGATGGGGCGTTGTCATGTCTCGCAATGCTGGATTCAGTGATCAGGTTGGATTCTCTTCTTGTATTATTAATGTTGCTGTTTTGCAGTGCTGCAAAGTAATTATTTTATTGTTTGTCTAGTTCTGATATTATTTTAAAGATAGCGGACTTGCCTTTATTAATTGGTGATTATGTGTTTGTTTTGGAATTCTTTTATGTCAACCACGTAGCTCCTGATGTGCATGTGGCCTTGGTGTCCATTTAAGAGTCAGCAAAACCTATTCAGTCTGGGTTGCAGTATATTTTTAATTTCTCTTGCTTTTTTCTGTTATCAGTATTTCCTGTTCTCCTTTTGCAATTGTTTCTGCTTTTCTAGTGAAGGTGAAACTAAAATAACATATGGAAGCTTGAGCTTATTATAGCAAGTATAACCAAGTGAAGGCATTACCTGAAATTTGGCATTGTTTCCCGTGCCCTTTCGGATTATGTTTTATCAAGCTTATGGTTGCTGGTAATGCCACCCTGTCTTGAATCTGATAGGGAATTTTTAGGTTGCCAAAAGGTAGGTTGGAATGGATTTAAGCGACCCAGCCTGCCCTGCATCAGTTCTATTCCAACTTTAACGAATGTGTGTGTCATGTGTTTAGATCGAGACTTTGATTTCTCTAAATCTGCAAAATCTATTTTTGGTTGGAAATAAACCGCTCCTTTTATTCCATCTTTACCAAAATATTAACAAACAGTGTAAAAGTGTATTTGCACGTTATAACAATGATGATATATGAGAACATTGTTTTGAATTAGGATCTGGCAGAAAAAAATGCATTCTTTTGGCAGTGTAATTAAAGACTGCTATACCATGAGATGCTACTTAAGATGCCAACATTTGATGTGAGGACAGCTTGGCCCCCCTGACATACGAGTTTAACCTTATAGCCCAGTTTTAGAAAGCTGGTGTTTTATGCTGATTTATTGCCCTTGCAGATATCTGAATGGCTTGCACCATCTTTTAATACATAAGCATGCAATATTATATGCCTGGCTCTAACCTTTTCCTTATAGTTGACTTGAGTTTTGGGTCAAGATTCACTTACTCATTGGCTTCAATAGGTTGTGGAGCTTGATTTTCTTTATCCAAGTGAGGGCATTCACAGACGCTGGGATAATGGCTTCCGAATTACATCAACAGCTGCAACTTTTGATCAAGCTGCTCTTATCTTGAGTGTCCCCAGGCGCAAACCTGGTGACGAAACCCAGGAAACTTTGCGTACATCTCAATTTCCTAGCACACATGTTAAGGTAACTTCATATTGTATCTGGTCAACTGAGAAGGGTTCTTTTTTGGGACAAGTCTTGTAGTTCTTCATGTCATTAGTGAAATTTCTCAATATGCTGACATTTGCGCAGGAAAAATGGGCGAAGAACCTCTATCTTGCATGTCTGTGCTACGGACGGACTGTTTCTTAAAATATCTATTCCTCCTCTGGGGAATTTATGCAAACGAAGAAAACGAAAAGGATTTTGATGCTGCCACTACTCTCTCTCTCCATCTGTCTCCTTCCTCTTTTGCCTGTGTAGTTTGTAATGTTAATTGTACAAAATGGAGTAGGAGAATTAGGTGCAGTGATGGAGATGCTATACTTCTGTGTATGATAAATATTTTTCATTGATGTTGTAATCTTAGTTCTTAATACGGAAAGGGTCCGTCTAATAGATCTGGCTCCTACACAATTTGTGGCTCAGAGTTTCCAGGAGAGCCTGAGCTGCAAGCTTGCTTGATTTTTCTTTCTTGAACAGATAATGAAAGCTATACATTATTACTCAAGGATACAGAAACATGATCCTGGGTGGGTGGGTGGGTGATTACAGAGACAAGAATATCCAGTCAGCTGCTCTTGGATTGATGTTTGCTTCCTTTGTATTCTTAATTTCTCCTACAGAATTGGTGTATTACGTTTGCATGAATTTAGCAGGCTGGCATTCTGTTTGAGCTAATGGGAGGAGACCAAAAATAGCCCCAAGGCCATTGATGTACAACTTCTGCAGTTCTTCCAAATTGCCATTGCCGTTATGATTCATCGATAAGTCATGATATGGACGACGAAAAGCTTGCCACAGAAACTCAAATCTCAAAAAAAAAAAAAAAAGTGTTTCGTATTTGTTGTTAAATTAATATGACTTTAATTTTAATTTTAGGCTTGAGTAAAACTATTATTTAAATTCCATTCGGAACTAAAAAAGCCAAGTGAATATTCGAATTGTTGATTTATTTTGTTAGATAATAATATTTTATTATTAATAGTAAGAGTGCTAGATTTAATTTTTTTTATTGTCGCTAGAGCTCAAATTATGTTAATAAGATTTAATAGAAATTAAAATTGAAATTAATATTAAAATATGTTGTTAGTATTTTAAAAGTTTTAAAATTAAAATTTTATAATAAATATAGAATTTCTTGGACAATTAAGCTTTAAACATATAAGTGAAAAACAACAATATTTTTCCTTAAAAGTGTCACTGAGCATCCAACTTTATTAAAACATTAGCTAAAAATATAAAATATAATATAAATATGTAATATAATATCTCATTAAAATATATAAATTATTAATCTTAGTGGGTTATTTTCTGATCGGGCCACTGTTGTGTATTTAGTGGGCAAACCCAATCTGTACCCGATTCTGTTTAGATTTTATTGAATGCTGCTTATCTCACCGTATCTCCCTCCACAAGTTTTCTCTGTCCTAACCATTTTGTAACTGTTTAACAAACAATTTTTTCCGGTCTTAACTGCAAAGACAGTTTCATTTTAGTGGAAGTGAGAGACACAGGTAGAGAGATACAATGGCATCCTCCACTTCTCATCTCTCTGCTATCCCTCAACGTCTCTCTTCATCTTCTAAAACCTCTCCTCCTCACTGTAAGTTATCTTCTACTTTCTCTATCTGAGTTTCTTTACAATTTGCTTCTTTTTCTAGATAATGAGCTTCTTTCTTGAATTATATGAGCAGAAATGATTTTTCATGGAGTACCCAGATAGGCTTTTACAAGCTTAGGGTGATTTTTTACTGTTTTCGATGTTAACTATATTATGATATCATTTTCTTTTGGAATATATAGTTCATAACTCCAAAGCAGTTCGGATTCGAGTAAGATCAAGTTTAGAAGACGAGAACTGCAGGTCAGGAGTTTCCCAAAATTCATTGGACTCAGTCAAGAACAAGGTTTCTTGTTTTCTCTATTGTCTACTTTGATTTATGTCCATTGTTCTTGATTTTCTTGTTCTGGAACTGCTTTATGTTGTGCTTTAGGTTGATGAATACCTAATGCCCACTTTTGTTTCTATAGTTGGAAGTTGGGACACATTGAACATTATTAGCCAGACTTGTATATGACTAGTGATTGATATTGTTAGTTTAGAAAAGGAAGTGTATTTTTATTTCTTTATGCCACTTGGTAGGCAGGAATATTATTTTTAGTCTCCTTGGTCGAAGAAAAGTGGGGGGAGGGAAAATATGGAGATGCTTTACCAAAAAGGCACACATTTTTTATTAATCCTGCCAAATTACTGGAAACAATGACTGCTTTTTGATTTTACATGTTTGTTGCTTTAGACAATTAGGTTTTTTGAATCAGGATACACCACCAGGAAAGCGGAAATGTAGTTGGCAAGTTAAGTTCTTCCCATCTATCTACTCTCCTAGCTCTTTCTATACCTTTTTTTAATCTCTCCTACCAAAGGGTTTGTCCTATGAATCCTGACTATTTTTACTAGCATTGAATTTAGTTGATTGACTATTTCTGCAAGTGATTGGAGAAAGGATCACCTTTTAGGATTTGTAGATGTGATGACTTCTCCTTTTCTGTGTTTTACTTATATCTATGATTGGTTCCTGCACTCTTTTTTACCAATTTGCTTTTCTATTAAATTCCAATATATGGGATTTTTCCGCAACGTGGAATTGACACAGAAGTATGTGCGAAGCACCAAGGTCCTAATAACGTTGCAGTCCTCTTCTAATCATAAACATTCCTCTTGGATCCTCTATGTGACAGGAAGTGCAACTTGGTTTTCTTGTCGCTTAGTATGAGTATGATGGATTAGTCCAAAACAGCATCGACTTGTAATGAATGTCATAGTGTAGAGGATGGCATGCCACTCTTTCTTGCTTAGTGCTGCTTATAAGGAACACCTGAATCATTTGCATTTCTAATGGACTTTCAGTGGTCAATCTGGCTCAGTCTTGTGTGAGAAAAATCATTTTTCAACTTTCAAAGATGAACAAGGTGCAATATTGTTAACTTTGCATACCGTATTAGAAAGTGGTTTCCATAAGCTGTGATTTACTTGACATGGTTCTTTAACTCATTCCGAGTTTGTTATTTGTACAGCTAATAGCATGGTTTGTGCAACAACTGGACTAAGATTTTATTATTATTGTTGTCTGTTTTAAAAGAAAATTATAACTTGCATGCCATGAGGACAGAAACAATATCATTGGTAAATTTTCTATGTGTCATCTATTAAGATGACTAATAGCTGCTTGAATTGGACCATCACAAAGAGTTCATTCCCACTATTTCTTGGAAAAGACAGAAAGGTATGCATATCATTACCTCTGAAAGCCGTTCGTAGTCCCCTAAGTGTCCTTGTCTTGTCATTGTATATCAGAAGTTGCATCCACAGAAACACCTTTTACTTTGAATATTTCATTTGGTGGAAAATTCTTGCATGCAAACAATACCGAGTGTGTTTTTCTTTAAAAATAAAAAATTTCTTCCCTTTGGCTGAACTTCGAAAACTTTAAATTTGCACCACGCCAAAGAAGATATAGTTGAATATTCCAATCTGTCATATAAGGGTGCTGCGTTTTAGTTGCCTCATTCTTAACGATGTTCTTTAGTAGAAATATTTCAATTTTGTAAGTCATATGTTAACAGACCTCCAATAAAGCAACCTATTAAGGAAATGGCATATGTTTGGCATATTATCTGCCGGATGGAACAAATTCCTTCCATGGATAATATAGCAACAGGTTCTGGCTTCTTCCAGAAGCAGAAAACATTGGTGCAGATGTTGCTATAACGAAGTAATAATTTGATTCTTTTGTCTCATAGAGGTTTCTTTTATCATTACAGGATTCTGAAGCATCAACATCAAGACGCTGGTGTGTTGCTTGCTTATGTTCAACTATGACACTGATTACTAATGGTGGAAACTCGATGTTCATCCCAAAGGCAATCGCTTTAGACGGAAAGGAAAGGGCTGTATGCCGGAATTGTGCAGGCAGCGGTGCTGTACTTTGTAAGCATTATTTTTATATTCTTCATGTGTTTTATGTTTTGGTTGCATGATCTCAGTGTTTGTTATTTGTCCGTCTTTTTGCTTTCTATATTAGGAATTATATTCTCTCATACTGGAAACTTTGCAGGCCTAACTAATACTTTCAGAATGTGTTTAAAATGAAAAATTGTGTCAGCCTTTAAGAACTCAGAAACTATTCAACCTCAAGTCAAGTAAATCTTAAATTGAACTACTAGGTAAAGCTATGATTCCTTTTCCTCCATTACATGTGATTTGGGGCTGTCTTTATTGAAAGGTCTATTACTGCTAAATCATTCTTCAATCACCCAAGTAGGTTTTTCCTTTTGTCTTTTCCACTGTTCTAATTTGTATATGTTCAATCTTCCGTACTTATACATCTGCTGGTCTATAAGATGTTGATATTTATATGTATCTTCTTTATAGGTGATATGTGTGGTGGTACAGGAAAATGGAAAGCTCTCAACAGAAAACGCGCTAAAGACGTTTATGAGTTCACAGAATGCCCTAATTGCTACGGTACTCAATTTTTTCTCCTACAACATATGCTGCTAGTAACTACAATATTATCACTGGTAAAAACATGCTTCTGGTGTCTCTTTTTCTTGCATATTCCTTGTTTCCGCATGCCTTGCTCTTGCACAATGTGTTGTAATAAGCAAGGTGTGCCTCTTTGAGGGCATCACATGCAAGCTATCTTATATTGCACCAATATCTAAACATAGTCATTTTTACCAAGCACGGTTCTTTAATAACCTTGGATATACATATACTAGAAATATAGAATGTTTGGACTGTTAAATCTTTTGAGAAGTATAAGCATTGAGACTTGGAGATCTTTTTCTCTATTGTGAGATCTTACAATAGAAACGGTGAGCTTCCAGTTACATGACTGGTCGAACATGTGTTAAATATGCCACAAGGAATTTTGATGAAGTAACACTTTTTACTGATGGGTTGTGATATGCTGAATTTCATCGTAAAACCATGTTTAAAGAGAACAATTTTCAGAGAACGAATGATGAGAGGGAGAGAGAGAGAAAGAGTAAAACTGTTATGCTTTTAGGTTTTGACTGACATCTGAAAATGGAATTTTCTGCAGTTGCCAGTGTTAGTGAAAAGATTTATAGCATCCATGGCAATGATATGGGCTGCTTATTAAACTGCATGTCCTAAATTGCCATGAATTATAAATGCCGCTGTATAGGAAGTCTCATGTCCTAAATTGCCATGAATTACAAATGCAGCTGCATAGGAGATCACATGCCCTAAATCACTGTGAATTATAAATGCAGCTGTATAGGAAATTTTTCATGTTCTGTTGTCCCCTTAAGTTAGCCTTGCACTTCTTTACAGCAGTTTTTCAGTTTTTGGCGAAATTTCTTGAGAAGCTAATGTGATCCCTACAGATTATTCAACCACATTAAGATTCTTCTATGCTCTTTAACAAGCTAAAATTTGAAAAGGATTTTATAATCAAGTTTCAAGTGCAGAGTTTCTTTTAGTTCTGATACGAATGTGTGACGTCTGATCATATATGTATAATGAGCATTCTGTTCACATATGTTTTCCTTTTACCTATCCTGCTGTAGATATATCAACTTATATGAGAAATGAATTCTTGCAGGTCGGGGAAAACTTGTATGTCCTGTTTGTTTAGGTACTGGTTTACCAAACAACAAAGGTCTTCTAAGGAGGCCGGATGCACGGCAATTACTTGATAAGATGTATAATGGTCGGCTATTGCCTAGGTCTTGAGTAAGTCCCTCTTACTTCTTTGTGACCCTTTATGGATCTTCTTATGTCCACTAGTACTTTATGCACATTTCATTATCTTTGAAGGGTGGATGATCCCCCTGAAATGAAAGGCCATGGAAGGATGGTCTAGAAAATGATGTGCATGCAATTTTTCCTGTGTCAGGTTTCTCTGCCAACTAAAACTTTTTTTGGAAATATTGCTGTTAGGGTATTTTGATAGTAAGATTATACCAAAAAGATGAATGAAAACAACAACGGTGTATAGTCTGAATGTTATTTCATGTCCAGCACATATGGGAAGCTTTTTTTATTTTAAAGTAGCCCTAGAAATGAGCTAAGCTTTGATTGGTAAACATGATGTTTTCCTCAGAACTCAGATCAATCTGATGACAGTGAACGATCTTTCTTTCCATTTGAAATGTAATATTTATCCACATTATGTCACAAACTCATTAAGATAGAAGAGAATTCAAGGTGCCTTATCTCGTGCTTGTTCATGGAATACATGAGTCATATATTTTGAATAAAATTGAGAAGTTTTCAGAATTGAATATTGATGAAGCTATGAGATACATTTGTTTCTGAAATGTAAAGTGGTATTGATATTTGAAATGAATAAATTGCATTTTTGGTCTGACATGTGACTTCATGTGCTACTGCTATTAGTCTTGTGACCTGTCTGTGCTACTCCAATTTCCTAGGGAACGATCTTGTTGCTACAGGTTTATCCTATTCAGAAAAGGATTTTTGGGTGGATTACATTACCAAAATTGAAATAGGAATAATCTCCTGGAGGTTTTTCTTTTTTTTTTTTGAAGAAGAGGAATTTGTATTAAGCAGCAGCACAATCAGCCAAAACAAGATGTTCAAGAGAGGCAGGAATGCCTCTCAAAACTATAGGCTCACTACCTAGGCAAAGTGCAGATTTCTCCATGAGCTACAGCATTACCACTACGCTTAACAAAATATAACGAAAAGGAAAGAAACTAGAACATAGCATATGAATCTCCTCAAACAGCTGATGAACTGAATTGAGACCAGCAGCTCCATTTCTCAGACTAGTAACAACACAGAGTGAATCACTTTCAATGACAATTGCAGCAGACCTAAATTCCTCTATTGCTGTCAGACTCACAAGTGTGGCTTGGGCTTCAGTAAAATCTGAACTACATCGACATCGCACCTTTTGCTGCAGCGACAAAACAACACCGCCCCCAAACCAATAAAACCAGCTTGCACATCCATCGCAGTGACTATTCAATTTAAACACACAGATACAGGTGCTATCCAACGAATCACATGCGGAACTACGTAGAGACCTATTGCTGACCATCAGATACTCAGGACAGAAATAGAGCACAGAATTCTAGAATTAGCTCCATCATCATCAAATTAGATTTTATTCCTCATATTCCAGCAAGCCCACATCAGCACCGCAAAAGTTTCAAAGATACCTGTATCTGTAGTAGTCATTACCAACTGCAACCAGTTTCTAGCATCAACAGAGACCACTTCATCCCACGAAACCCAAGTGGGGAGCATAGCCACTTGCTGGACAATCCTTCAGGCGTGAATCTGACTCTCCACAGCAGTGCCACACCTGCTACATAAAATATCAACATGAAGACCATGACGACAAAGATTCTCGGCACATGGCAACAGGTTAAGGTTAGCTTTCCACAGAAATAGCTTGATTATCAGTGGGACATTGAGAGGCCTCAACTTATCAATAATACTAAGGGAACCAGCTGAAGAAGACAATAGAGAAGAGCCAAGGAAACGTAGCTGGCCAACATAATCAGCTGTTCTCCCAGTATACAGCCCTGTAGGGGTATATTTCCAGTACCTCAAATCCTCTATCTCGTCTCAGACTAAGACGGATATTAAGGATTGCAGCAGCTTCTTCCCTAGCAAATAACTCATTAAGTACATCGTCCTGCCATAGTGACAACTCACTATCAATAACGAATGAAATGGTCTCCTCCCGACATCCTTCGTTACAAGGTCGTACTAGTGGTCTTCCCACCACGAAATGAGGCACCCAATTATCCTAAAAAATGCGAACCTCTTCGCCTCTCCCCACCCTCCACTTAAGCCCATCCTCAAAATCCACCAAGCATCCAGAACACTAGACCAGAAAAAGGAAGGACTATAACCTTTCTGAGGTTACATTAAATCATGTCTAAGGTGATAACGAGCTCTTAAAATTCTCGCACAGAAGGAATTAGATGAGAATATTAACTGCCAACCCTGTTTAGCAATGAAAGCGTAATTAAAAGAAAGCAGATGCCGAATCCCAAGCCCCCCCATCCCTCTTAGACAGACACAACTTTTGCCAATTAAGCCAATGAACGTCCCTATCCTTCGCGCCGGAAGCCCAAACAAAACGTGTTAACGATGCCTAAATTTCACTACACAAAGAAATAGGCAAAAGAAAACAACTCCTTGGGCAATTGACTTAATCGAAACAAGCCTACCAGCCTGAGATACTTACCCTGTCGAGCTATCAATTGTACTCCCAAGCTGTTTTGTATCACTTGCTGAACCTATCTGCCCACAATAGACTTGAAAGAAACAGCAGATTGTCTAGATTAACTTTCTGACCTGAAGCTGTTTCATACTGCTGCAAGATAGAGCGAATCTTCAAACTATCATCTGCAAAGAAAAAGGTACGAGATTTCTGGGCCCCTCCTTGAAATCTTAATTCCATGCAACGCTTTTCTAATCATCTCCTGGAATTTTCATTAGCAACTTTTATGCACTTGAATATTATTTCCTAAGATTTCGTAAAACCATTGGAAATAGCATATTAAAATGGAAAAATATAAAAAATGCTCATGTTTTTTATTTATCAAATTTATGGCTTTCTTTTTTCTTTTCACTTTACTGGATTAAAATATAAAAATACGTTTTTTTTTTAATTTTTTTAATTTACAATTTTTGTTTTCTTTCCATAAAATAATAAAAAACGACTGAAAAATAATTAAAAAATAACTGAAAAATAATCATGCTGTAAGTATCAAATAGCATATTAAAATATCAAGTGTTGATCTTGATTTTCATAGAAATTTAAGTTTGCATTTGATCTTCAAATAATAAGTTTAAGTTATTTTGTATAAACTATTATCATCCCATTGGTAAAGAAGATCAAAGTCCTAACATAGAATCATCTACTCTAATTATATGATTCATAGTATGTCCATTATCAAAAATTATGCATAGAAAACCATGCGTTTACTTAGGCTATTAATAATTTAGTTTTCATTTGTATTGCCAAGACTCTCAGCATAAGGAATGTCAAGTAAATGATACGGGTGACTACCAATACTAGAAAACATCTTAAAGATATTGTGGTTAGCATCATGGAGAACTATCTTATTTTCTCTAGTAAATAAGACTTTCCTTATAATTTTGGTGGTCGATAGGATAGGGATGCAAAAAAGTGGTCAAAGCATGACCGTGTCAACAAAAGAACTCGCCGGAGAATCTTCGGCACTCGGGACCTTAACCGTAGAAAGACCTCGCTTCCGTCTGATTGTGTCAGCAGAAGAACTCGCTGGAGAATCTTCGGTACTCAGAATTTTAATCTTAGAAGGACCTCATACTAGTGAATGTTCCTGAAAGCTCAGCTAAAACCTTAAGATGATGTAGGGGGGGGTGCTTGGCACTGCTGTTGGAGAAGAACTGATCTGTTTAGTAATTTTTTTGAAGTGGTTGCTGATAGCTTTTGAGACTCCTAACATCAGCTCCAAATTGGAGCTTTTTGTGAACAACTATATTAATTTAAATATAAAAATTAAATTATTCCTTTTTATATTTTAAACCCTAAACTAAAAGTTCAAAATAATCATACCTCTTTTCTTTTTAGGTCTTGACTCCTTTTCTTTTTAGCATAAAAACTTTTTCCATATACAGAAAAATCTACATATAGTCATATATTTCAGACAAAATAAAATTTACGACTGTAAAAATATTATAACTTAATAGAAGTTTGAATAGTAAATTTCTTAAATTTGTTAGTAAAATTATAGCAACCACAGATAAGATATATAAATATTTTGATATATTATATATATAAGATTGAAGAGATAAAATAATATTACAGTAAGATAAAACATAACATAATATATATATTTAAATATATATATATATATATATATACAAATGTTACTATTATAGAAGAGTATTTTTTTTTAAACGGGACTTCAAAACTTTTATATTTTATTATAATATAGAGTTTATTTATATTTATAACTGATCCAAATTAGAACTAAAAACTTTTATAATTATGCAGAGGTTAAGTATGACCAGAGAGAGAGAGGTTTCACTGTACCTAAAGTTGAAACTGTTTAATCAGGAATGATCCACAGGTAATTCATATTTTCCTTTTGTTATTACTCATTTATAATTGTCATAGTGGTTCTTGATTTGTAATATTTCGTCTCAATTTTGAGATAAAAAACTTGTAGAACAACGACAATTGTTTTCTTTTTCTTTTTGATCAATAGGTTAGCACTATATTGATGTAGAAACTAGACTGAAATCTTTAAAGCTTACTAGTTATGCAGTCATGCCTGCCAAAACCTTTTGATCTCAACGTCCTCTTAATAAACATCATTCTATTCCTTTGTTATGTATAATGTATGTAACTGAATTCTGGCCTAAGAGCCTCTATTTTACCCAGTTCCTTTTAACAATATAATCTCTCTTCTGTTTTAAAAGAAATCTAAGTTTCTGTTAATCACTTGAATACTGTCAAGCTCAGAAGCTCTTCATGATATAATCTTGGGTCCTTCAGGTATTTGATATATAAGTTTGAACTCACTTTTCTTGCGCCAGGCTGCAAGTCTTTTATACCGGCAAAAAAACAAGTTATAAGAAGAATATAATTAGTAATATCATTAGAAATAATACTCTTTAAAGTAAAAACAACCTGAAAAAGCTTAAACATCATAAAAGTTGTAGAGGCAAACCTACGAGACAGGTTATAACAGAATTGTTTAACTAGTCCTACTCCTGTGGGAGAGGCAAAGATTTTTCTCTCATCACCTTTTCTCTCTCTGGGATCAAGTATAAACATCCTTAAGATAATTCACTCAGTAAGTTACTGTCTATTCTCACACTGTTACTCTGCTGAACTTGATCATCGGGGGGGGCCTTTGGACAAAGAGTCCATTAGGCCTCCTTCGTATTAGAGGCCTTTATCCACCCTCTGGGGTGACTTGAACTTGATCGTAAAACATTAGTGATGAACAATGGTTCTGTTCTTGATAGCTAGATGATTAAGTCCTGGAGAATACTAACGAGGTTTATCCAAGATTCTTTAACTCTATACTCTCTCATTGACCATAGCACAAGATTACAATGCCTTGCATAACAACATTCAAATAATCCAAGGCATTCTCTGAACTCCCCCAAAGCTATATCTCTTCTTCTTTTGTTAGATGATGTCACCAGATCAGGCAACATCAGCACCCAATATTTTCTTCTGCTACATCAAAGTACAAAACTACATATTGTTGAATACTAGAAAGAATAGATTGGAACCAAGTTCTTAACATCTTATCTATCAACGGAGAGTTTCAAAGTACTTTATGTTTAAGTTCGGAAGGAGCTAGCCGGGAAAACTTTGTAGTTATTACTGTGATGATCATGGCCAAGTCCAAGCATATTATCCCAGTTTAGTTACTTTAGAACTTGAGGAAGACGAGAATGTGGAAGAGGAAATCAAGGAATATGAACATGTTGTTTGACTGATGGGTTGCATATTGATAGCTCGGTTCAAGTCTTGGTCTTCACGGAGGGCCTTAGATCCTGAAATGTAAGGAAGGACACTGTACCCAAGGACTCTCCAATGGTCAAGTAAGTGATCTGCAGGGATTTGAACAGAATAACAGTATAGTAAATGGTAACTTACTAAGTATGTAATTCTTTAAGGTATTTATACTTGATCGTGGGTGACAGATGACTATGAGACGAGAAAAATATTCATTTTCCTACAAGGAGCGAGTCAGCAGCTCAGTAATTCTGTTATAATCGTCTTCCTCTTTCGGTTTTAGCTATGTTTATGTCATTTTTGGATTTTAGCTGAGCCTTGGGGCGGGGTTGGTATTTGGGAGGACTTTAATCTTGGGGTCTGTGTCAGACTTAGGCTTATCCAAAAACTCTTTCTTTTAACTGGGTCAAGAGATTAAGATTTGACCACTTCTTATATCCCTATCCTGTCACATCATAATCATTATCTCTCATGAGTATCACCAAACCGTTGCAAGAAGATCTTGACATTGTCATACATAAACGTTTCAAGAACTGTTCATCTTGATCTTGATCTTACAAGACTGGAACCTCTTTCGCAAGGTTTCATCAAGGAATTCTATGGAGCTAAACAAAGAGTAAGTTAAAGAACATTCTTCAATGAGGCTCTTAAAGCCATTGGCATCTTTATACTCAACTGTGGAATACCATGATCTGCATACTGATTTGAACCAAAAACAAGAAACGGAATGGGTAGCCTGATCAGAATTTCTAGTATAGCATATAGTGGTAATTCTATGGATAGTTGTGATGCCAGTTTGTTGTCCGGAGGAAGGTTCTTCACTTGTTCTTGCCTCAGCAAGGAAAACTAGAAACAGATTGAAGAGAATTGCAGAGATAAGAAAGAGTATTTCTATTTGCAAGCACTTCTACTTAATAGGATCTAATCAATACTAACCACCTTTGAAATTTTATATTGTTATTTGGCGATGAAAGTTTATAAATGAAATTGTTAAATGTGCGATCGTATTTTTAAACTCATTTAAAAAATTATTAAAATATATCAAATACTATCTTATATTTTTTATTATTAATCCCTTAAATTCGCCGAAAAAAGTTATAGTAAGGCGAGATTAATTCAAACACTAGTATTTTTAAAACATTCATCACCTAATAACAACATAAAAATTTTCCATGAATGTATATATATAAAATATTTTGTAAATTTTATTATATGTTCTTCGAGCTATTCTTTAATTATTTGAGTGAACCTTTTTATGCAATTTTGTCATAATCTATTTGTGATATTTGTAGCATGACTGATCTGTGGGGGTTTTCAAATCAGTTGTTAAAAGTTTCCCTGCCATAATTTTCCAATGCAGTAAGAACATCCTTCATACTTTCATGTGGCAACAAAGAAGCTCTTTCTGAACATTTTCATGGCCTTCAACATAGGTTAAGGAGTGAACTACAGAGATGTTAGAAGTCATCAATGAGAGTTTAGAAGCCATTGGCATCTTTGCAGCCTATGGTGGAGACATGGTCAACATTGTATCTAATAAACTTGGCATCAGTAATTATGAAATATAGATATAAAAAGCATAATTTCACCGTAAACTAACCCAAAATTTGACGATGCATGATATAAGAACTGAACTCAAGCTCGGAATCTCACAGCCCTGAAAATTACTACAGTACTATTAAGCCAAAACTTACCAGTATATAGTGAAATTTACCATTATAATAACAGAAATATATATATAGCTAGTTGTTGTTGGGTAGCCTGCTGAGAATAGAGTGCTCTGGTTTGTGTTCACACTCAAAATCAAGATGGACAAATGCACGCTCAACTTCTGGGAGTTTCTCAATCTTGTCCTGCAAAGTCTCTCCAATTGTGTGTGCTTCCTTTAAAGGCAACTCCTCTGGGAGTTCAATGTCAACCTATTTCCAGTGTACCAAAACTAGTTTTAATTTTTAAAACTAACTGAGCCTGACATGTACCTATGGAAGATAAGCCAGTCAAATTGCATAAATACGACTAACCTCTACAAAATAAAGAACACCAAAGGTGTAAGCTCGGACAGTATCGACTCGCTTAACTTGCGGATGCCTTGTGACAAGATAAGTCAGTTTCTGCAGCACTTGAGGAGGAGCTGACTGTCCAACAAGCGAAACTGCAATAAGAAGCCACTTTTAATTGGTTGTATATATATGCATACTTAATCCCATTTCCTTTCGGAACGACAGGCAGGAAGAAGCTACCTGCATTTTCCATAACAGTTGCAGACCAATTTGTAATTGTGTATACTGCAAGGAAGATAGCCCCAACAGGATCTATCCACCAGTAGAACTTATCACCAAAAACAGCTGAAACTAATCCTACCACGTTTGTTATCACATCGAAGTAGTGATCCTGTTGCATTATGGTTTCGAAGAAGTTATGAAACTGATAATAAGAAGCTAAAACAGAAATCTAATTGAGGAAGTAATGGAGACCTTGGCATAGGCGCGAACAATATCGTTTCCTGAGCTTCTACAATAAATCCACAGAGCCAACTTCACTAGAGTAGCAGTAATCATGATCATGTACAACCACAGCAACTGATTGGAGGACATCTTTGAAGTAGGCTCATTTTTAATTAGTTCTTCAACTGCCTGTACCAATATCTGAAAGCCTGTAAAAAATGAAGCAATTCTATTTTTTAAGAAATCATGCCACATTCAGTTTTACAAATAATAGGTCATACCCTTAATCATCTATCAAAAACGGAGTATGAAATTAAGCTTCAGTCGTACTTGGAATTGAAGCATAATGCCAATGTTGACTGATTTGATAATTCTTTTCTAACAATGGCTAAAGGAGAGTAACAAATTGTGAAATCTGGACAACTAACTTATATGTTCCCTAGACTTTTACATGCATCTTTCATTTATGCAAACCAGAAATGCTACTAATAAAATAGCAAGACTTTGGGGACAATATGGTCCTATAATTACACTGTAGAAAGCAATTAGTTAGGTCCTTTAATCCGGAAAACTTCTAACAAGTTACAGGAATAAAAAAAGACTTCATCTTTTTCCTTGTGGTGTTTACACGACAGTAAATCTCGAAGTATGCTGTCAACACTTGGAGAAAGCTGTATCATTCTACTGCATAAGTCTATTTAAACTGAGAATATGGAAGCTAAAACAAGTTGGTTAACCAGGCGAAAAACTTAACTTAAACAAGAAATTTCAGTATCAGTATGCCTGGCAACAGTTGAAAAAATAGAATGATATCAAAATGGACAGAAGAGCATACCAAGTGTAGCCATGATAGCAGCAAAGATGATAATGCCCACTGGCTGCACCCTCAATTTTCCAATAGGATATTTGTAAATATTTATGCTTTTCATAGATAAATGAGTGAACCAAAGGATCCCACCAGCCATCAGATCAAGTAAAGAATCTAAAGTTGATGCAGCAATAGCTATTGATCCACTCTTTATTGTAGCATACATCTATAAAATACATTAAACAGAAAAGGGTTACTTCATCTATCCAAAAATTTAACTTATCATAAAAGTCTGCAATGTAATTGAACATTTATTTCTTTATTTTTTTATCTTTTTGGTTTTTTTTTTTTTTTTACCTTTAGTCCCAAAAGTAAAACATTAGCAAAGTTTGATATTTTCATGGCCATTTCAGCTTGCAGCTGTTCTGCATTCTCTTCTTCAAGGATAGCATCCTCATCTGTGTCAAGAGAATCAACTTCCTGGAAGGATTTTAATGTGGCGAATTGTCTTTCATAGTATTCCTTCTCATCTTAACAAATTCAAAAAGCAAACAAATTCATAAATAACTTAAAAAATAATAATTTAAATAAATAAAACAATAGAAAATAAAAATTAATTTATTTAGAAAAATTCTTGCTTAAAAGCCTAATGCATTCGTCATCTATACAACAAACCAATAAATAACTGACACATATTTTTTAATTTTATTATCGAATACCAAAATATAAAATATTCATAATATGTATTACTCTCTTATTTGTTACGGTGTATACCCCAAACCCGAAAAAAATATTTCAAACAATAATCTGATGGAGGATAGAATTTGACTCAAAAATCCTTCCCACTACCCTACTCATCAAAATACTCCTATTTTCTTAAAATTGTTTTAAATTTTCAATCATTTTCCAACCTTCAAGCTTCATTTAATGGAGATGCGCATATAAATAGAGAAGATCACACTTCATCTTATAACTAAGGAACTATTCTAAGTGCGCTTTTGGCATCATGGTGGGAAAAACACTTTTCAAATTTCCTTTTTTTTTTTTTGCTAATCTTTTAGTTTTAAAAACTGATTTTAAGGAAAAAACCAATAAATTGATATTTTTTTCTATAAGCATATTTATAAAGAAAAAAAAACAATTTATAAAAAAACTTAAGAAAATCAAATCTATTAAATTAAAAAATTTCAAATCCATTTTTTTAAACCAGTAACAGCAATGGCAAACAGACCATAAACAATATTAAATTAAGGAATAACTTAACACACCAATGAATACAATAAAATAAAGCTAACAACTAAATTCTCAATCTTCTCTTCAACCAAGAAGTAAAGGCAACAACTATAAAATAAAGACAGAAAGAAAGAAGACAACCTTTGGTTAACCCATTGGTCTTAGAGAGATCAACGTGAAAGGGGGATTCAATATCAACGCCAGACCGGACCTTATCAGGTAATCTTGCCAGGAACTCATCTCTGAGTTTACGAACCGAGTCGCTTCGACTCAGTCTACCGCTGCGCCGCTTCTGATCATTTGTCAGTAGCGGTGACTTAGAGTTGCAGCTTGAATTCAAACCTTCCATTCATATCCAATTTTCGTTGAACCCTTTTTGGAACTAATATGGCGATAAATCTAAGTAGCTGTCAATCTGTCTAACTACCCATTTATTAATCTTATAAGGGAATAGAAATACGTCTGTGCACAGGGAGATTTTCAATCTAAAATAATGTTCTGATGGACCACAAGACAAATACAGAGAAATCCAGTTCCAAAAATGTATGGTTAAGGACAGAGCTGCAACTTCCAAAAAGGGTGGGGTCAAAAGATTTAAAAATTAAGAGGGAATTACAGGAAAGAAATGTAAATACATAAAAGAGATCTTGAAAATTATGGAAGTTGTGGGGGCTGAAATGAAGAAGAAACTAAAACATATACAGAAAATTCAGAAAAATTACAAGAGAAATTTTAAAAGTTAAGAGGACAAAAAAGAATTGTCCAGAAAATTCAGGTAAATTTGTTGGGGGGAGGGAACTGTGTGTGCTGAATTTTATATGCATATGTTTTGTGATTTATAGGCTAAGTAAAAAAATATTTTATTAATATAATAATATATAGTCTTATATAAATCAATATTTGTTTAGAGTTATTTTAATATATTATGTAACACTACTATAATCGGATGAAGGATATGAAAACCAGTTGGCTTCAAAATCAGCGAAATTTAATAATTTATTTAAAATTAGATGCTAAATTAACTAATTATAAAAAATATTTAATTATTGATTAATAAAATTATTTTGAAATTTAGTCAATATCTAATTATTTATTAAACCAATTTATAAAATAAAAATATATAAAATTAATAAAAAAACAAAACTATTATTAATTAACCGTTTATAATTAATAAATTATAGAATATCTCAGTAATACTCTAGCAGGATCTATTTATTTATTTATATTAGAGAAAGAAAAGCATTGCCGACTTTTAAGTATTATATCGGTCTACACAACTTTTTGAAAATCTTTTTGGACTGTCTTTGTAGGACCAGAAGTGCTCCAATTTTAGTAACTTCAGTCAAAAAGCTATTTATTTTATAAATCGGTTTCCTGTGAGAGAAAAAAAAAATAGTATAAATAGCATAGTGTTAATGAATTTAAGTTTAACTAAATGTTTATTTATATTTTAATTCTAAAATTAGATTAATAAAATATAATTTAATATAATTTTTATATTTAACATAGCAAATTAACTATTTAAAATGTTAAAATTTTATTAATATAATAAAATAAAACTATTTTAAAAATAAATTATTAATTAATTTTAATATTATATAAATTAATATATTAATATTACTATTTTAAAAATTAAAAATTTATTATATAAATTAAGTTATTATTAAATATAATATTATTTTCTAAAATTAAAATTATTATCTAATTATAAAATTAATTTATTAGTGAATATAATATTAAAATATAATCAATATATTATTTTTAAAATAGAATTAATATCATTATCTGATTAAGAAACTATTGATTAGTTAATATAATATTAAAAATAATTAATATGCTATTTATTAGAATTAGAGTTAGTGTTTAATTAGAAATATAACTTCTAATCAATAAATTAATAAAAGGATATAAAATTATATATAAGTTTGAATCTCATGTGTCAAAAATAAATATACATATCAAAATAAAAAATTTATGTGTCAAAAATTAAATATACATTCCAAAAATTAATATATATAGATTTTGATAATTGGCTTTACATTTTATCTAGTTATTATTAATTTCTGAGATTATATACTAATTTTTAATTATTATTTTATTTTTTAAAATTACAAATGAAAGTAAAATTATTTAAAATTAAAATTTTATTTAAATTGAAATATATAACTACCACCATCGTATTAAATCGGTGGATATAATTTTTAAATTATTATTAAATTTGAGCCTTTCGACATATATCTTTCTGAAAATCTTAAACACTTAATTTAGTTTTTTTGGATGTTTTATTTGAATGTTGAATTTTATGGATATGGTTCAATTGTTGGCTATATTTTCTAGATAAGTATTGATAATTTATTTTAAGTCACAAAAGGACAAATAAATAAAATAATGTACAAGTGAAGAAGATTTTTAATACAAAGCCAATTTGTTTTGCCCCAAAATGAGTTCCATTCTATTTATATGACTGGTGACGTAATTAAATTTAATATTTTTAAGGTCCATAAAATTTCTAATAAAATTTTTATATAATATTAAAAATAATAAAAATTTTATATAATACTAAAATAACATATATACTAACATATAGATAATTCTGAACTCGTATTTAAAGATCTTGTATTTAGACTAGCCGAGAAATTTAAATTTATTCATTCACCCTCGACTTTCTAAAATAAGGCCATGTATTTTCACGACGAACCTTCAAATATAAATCATATTTAGTAAGTAATGATTAATTGAAAGAGAATGTTAGAGGATGACTTTCAACCATATACCTATATAACAATTGATATAATTTGGATCAACATTTTCAAGGCCATAAAATTTCTATAAATTACCCCTTCAAATTAACTTTGAATGGTAGATAAAATGTTGATAATGCAGCTGAGATGTGAAAAAGGATAGAGTTTGAAGGTTCAATTAATTGGCAATTGTCACCACATTTAGAATGTTAAAGAGCAATTAGGCAATTTTGGTTTATACTATTCTTTTTTTCTTCTTTTAATATGATGTGCCACATTTGATTTTGACTTGATGTACTAGCTCATCTTTGTATTTTATTATAGATTTGTCCTTTAATTTTGATTTTCCTTTTTGTGAACTAACTCATTATTGAGCTTCATGTATCTTTTTTTTTTATTTAAATTATCTATTATAGATTCATAAAAAGGTGAAAATTGCACTTGAATTAAAAAGAAAAGAGTAATTAAAGATAACTTGATAATCAATTATACTGAATTTGTTTAAAATTTATAAAATTTATTTATAAATTTAAAAGTTAATTCAAAATTCTTCATAATCAAATTTATGTAAAGCTAGTTATAGTTAAACTAAATTTTAATAAAACAGGTAAGATTTTCAAATAAATTTTATATTAATTTGTCAATATGTTTCGTAACATCAAAATATCTCTTTCAACTTTACTGTTTTTATTTTGTATTTTTTAAAAAAAAATTTCTCAAATAAAATAGTTTTTTTTAATAAATTTCAATTAGTTATAGCATTATCATAATAATTTAAAAAGAGTAAATAACTATAAAATATCAATAACATACAGTGTCAAAAGAATCGATAGCGCCTTTTCTTTAAATTAAGTTACTATAAAACTGATAAAAGTTATTATAAAAATGTTATGTATGGATCCCAGTAAATAAAATAAAATAATTATAAATTGCTGCAAGTATTATAAAAATACTATATAACCGATGTTGCTCCAACCTACACTTGCTAACTCTTCAATATCAATTTTTTTTTATACATAAATTATAATAATTTGACTTATTATTATTCACATAATAATAAATTAATATAATTTTTAAAAAATTAATTTAATAAATTACTATTATTATTTTTAAAAACATCATTTTATAACTAAATTTCTTAATTTAAAATATTTATTATTTTGATTTTAAATTTTAGTATGTATATCTTTTAGCCTTATTATTTTATATAGAAATATTTTTATCTCAAAGATTATTGTAATAAATTAAAATATGTTTTACTTTCTATATTAATATATTTACATCCATATGTTTTTCTTGTAATTACTAAATTATACCTATATAGATATATAATATATAATTACAGCTATTTTGATTTATCACAATCAATTAAATAAAAGATTATAAAAATAAAATTAATTACTTATATATTAAAGAATAATTAAAAATTCTACTTTAGTATATTAAGTTAATATGATAAATTTACAATTAATATATTAATAAAATCATATTAGTTTAGTATATAATTAAATAATTATATTAATTATTAGTTTAGCATTTAAAAAATCTAACTTTTCATGTCCATCAACTATATATGTAAAATTTTATTGCTAGTTTAATATGATAAAGTATTTCTATGGGTAAGAAAATAATCTTCTTAAGATTTTTTAGTGTTCTATTTATATATTACGACTATTTATTTATATAAATTAATATATTGTTATTATTATTTTGCTTCTATATTTGTTGGACGTCTACTTTCTTTTTTGTTTTACTTGTAAAAGAGTTTGAATGAACAACAATCACATAATCTTATTAGATGAAAATAGGAGTTTAAATAAGAAGAAATCGTGCAACTATTAAATCTAAACAGCAGATCCTAAGAATAAGCTAGCTTCCTAAAGACTAGCTATAGTCCTAAGGACTTGGTCAGTTAGTTAACATCCCTTGACCAAGCACATTATTGTTATCTATTCTTAACAAACCCTCCCTTAAGCTAACTGTGGGACACAAAGTTAGCTTAAACATTTTCTCTTTGAACTCCCAAAAGACTTCTGAACTTGAAGAACGCCTCCGTTGGCAGAGGTTTTGTCATCAAATCTGCAACTTGATACTTGGTTCCACAAAACTCAACCTTAATGACTCCATTTGCAACCAACTCTCTTAGAAAGTAGAAACGAACATCAATATGCCGGCTTCTCCCTTGTAACACTGGATTCTTTGTTAACTTTATTGTGGAGCTATTATCACAATAGATCACAGTGCCTTCATCATGACCACATCCAAGCTGTTCTGTAATCCTTCTAAGCCACACAGCTTGGCTTGAACACCTGCTAAATTTTGCTTACATGTTGTAACTATAGGCTGTTTCTTAGATAATCAGGAAACTATCCCTCCTCCAAGCATGAACACATAACCTGACGTGCTCCTTCTATCATCCAATTAAACCAATTAAACCAGAGGCAGTTCCCTTATACATGATACCATAGTCCAGTGTTCCCTTGATGTACCTCATGATTCTCTTGGCAGCTTGTAAATGCAAATTGGTTGGCTTACTCATGAAACGACTGATGATACTAACCATATATGCTAAGTCTGGTCGTGTAGATGTTAAATACATCAAGCTTCCAACCATTTGTTTGAAGGTTGTCTCACATGTAACAGCTCCTGCTTCATCTTTATGCAATTTTATCCTAGGCACCATTGGTGTCTTTACTGTTTGATAATTCTCCATTCCAAACTTCTCCAATATTTTTCGTGCATACTTCTTCTGACATATAAAGTTGCCATGAGAAGTTTGAGAAACTTCTATGCCAAGGAAGTACCTCATCAATCCCAGATCAGTCATCTCAAAAGTGTTCATTATGGGCATCTTGAAATCTTCAAGCATTAATGCATTGTCACTTGTATAGATTAAATCATCAACATACACACTTACAATAAGTAGATTACCTGCCTTGCTCTACTTAGTAAAGAGTGTTTGCTCATTTTGACACTTTTCAAAGCCTTCCTACATAAAATACCTCTCTATCCTGCTAAACCAAGCTCTAGGTGCTTGTTTTAGCCCGTAAAGTGCCTTGTGCAACTTGAATACCTTCTTCTCTGAGCCTTTTTCTTGGAAACCTTGTGGTTGTTCTACATATACATCTTCTTCTAGTTCTCCATGAAGGAAGGCAGACTTGACATCTAGCTGATGAATCTTCCATTGTCTTTGAGCTGCAAGAGAAACAATGGTTCTTACAGTCTCCATTCGTGCAACTGGTGCATACACCTCTCCATAATCGATGCCATGCTTCTGAGAGTAGCCTTTAGCTACCAATCGTGCTTTGTGTTTCTCCAAAGCTCCTTCTGCATTCAATTTAGTCTTGAAGATTCATTTGACTCCAACTACCTTTGCCTTGTTTGGTAAAGTAACCAGTGACCACGTCTTATTCTTCTGTATGGACTCAATCTCCTTCTTCATTGCTTTAATCCAGTGAGGTTCCTTAATAGCCTCTTCAAAGCTTGTAGGATCATTACTCACAACTGATAATGCCATGTCCTCATGTGTCACGCCTAGTTCATCTACTTCTGGCATTGCTCCTTCATCTGTTATGTAGTCATCAAGCCAAGCAGGCTTGCGAGAGATCCTGCCAACTCTGGTTTACACTGTTTCTTCTTCTCTATCTGCAGCATCTGCATCTGCATCACTTCTTGCTTTTGCAGACTCTGCTATCTCCACATCTGGTGCCTTTTCTTCCTTTGATTTCTCATATTGATCTTCCCTCCCTAGGTCTGAGGCTCCTGAAGACCAAACAACACCATCAGTTTCATTCTCATTGAGCTGCATCAAGTCCTGAGCCTCATAGGTAGATGTCCATGGCCAATTCTGATCTTCAACAAAAATTACATCCCTGCTCACAATAACATTGTTAGTAAGAGGATCAAGCAATGTATATCCCTTCGATTCATCATTAAACCCAAGAAATACACATTTTCTGCTCTTGTCATCTAGCTTTGTTCTTCTCTTCTTTGGCACATGAGCATATGCCAGACAACCAAAGACCCTGAAATGTGCAACTGATGGAACTCGTCCTGTCCAAGCTTGTTCTGGCATCATTTCTGTTAAGGCTGCATTTGGACATCTGTTGAGAATATGATTGCTCCATCTCACAGCAGCTGCCCACAGCTCCTTTGGCATTCCTTTTTCAGACATGATGGAGCGCACCATATTCATCAATGTGCGATTCTTACGCTCAGCAACTCCATTTTGCTAAGGAGAGTATGCTGTGGTGAGCTGGCGTTTCATGCCATGTTCTTCGTAGAACGTTTTGAAATCTGCTGATTTGAATTCACCACCTCGATAAGTCTTTAAGTACTTTATAGCTTGACCTGTTTTTTTTTTCTACCATGCGTACAAAACATTTGAAGAAGTGAAGAGTCTCTGATTTTGCACCTAAGAAATTAACCCATGTCTTCCTACTAAAATCATCAATAATGCACAAAACATATCTCTTGCCACTAAGACTTACTGGTTGAATAGGGCCATATAGATCTGCAAAAATAAGCTCCAAAACTTGAGTGGCACGCCAAGTGCTTTTCTGTAGAAATGGCAGACGATGATGTTTGCCAAGCAAACAATCTTTGCAAATTGTAGTGGTCTTTTCTAATGCTGGTATTCCTCGAACTAGGTTCTTAGTTTGAAGCTGTAGAAATGCCTGGTAGTTTTAAATGGCCAAAGCGTCTGCGCCATAGTGAGGTAGTCTCCATGGTGCTAGTAGTAAGCATACATGTTGCTTGAACAAGAGACTTATAGACATCTGGGAGAATGAGAAACATCCTATTGTGACTCATGGTAGTATGAACGAGCAGCCCCTTACTTGGATGTGATATTCTACATGCCCCCTTATTAATCAAAATAGCAAGACCTCTCTTTTGGAATTGTCCAAGACTAAACAAATTGTTGGTTAACTCAGGAATATAGTAAACATCACAGATAACACAAGTCTTATTGTTCAATGTTACCTTGATGTTACCTCTCCCTTGTACTTGCATTCTCTTTCCATTGCCTAGTTTGACAGAACTTTTAAAACTTGAATCCAGTGTGGAGAACCATGCGCGATCTCCACTCATGTGATTGGAACAACCTGAATCCAAGTACCATCCATTCTCTTTTGTACCAGTAGAATGTAATGTCATTAACACTAGCTCATCATCCTCTTCTGCACAATTAGCTTCATACTTCCAATCTGGACAATCAGATCGAAAGTGTCCTAGCTTATGGCATTTGTAGCACATGATATGCTCCCTGGATGAATTCCCTCTGCTGCGACCCCTACTGTGTCCTCGGAATGCTGTCCTTCCTCGGCCTCACCCGCATGCATATGTTCGATCATCATGTGTAGCTTGCAAGACCTGATCATCACCCTCCACCTCTTTATCTTTCATAAACTTTTATTCATGGACTAATAACGAACTTTAAAGTGCATCAATGGTTAAAGTCGTTATATCCTTGGATTCTTCAATGGAGCACACCACGAAATTCCACCTCTCTGTTAGAGATTGAAGAATTTTATCCACAATCTGCATATCGTCCATGCATTCTCTATAGCTACGCATCTCATTTGCAATGACCATGGTGCGAGTGAAGTAGGTTGTGATACTGTCACCAGGTTTCATTGCTAACATCTCAAACGATCCTTTGAGACGATTGAGTTGTGCCTTACGCACTCATTCATTTCCTTGAAACTTGATTTGCATTGCCTCCCAAAGCTGTTGGCAGTGTCTCGATTGGTGATAATTTTCAAGGTGGCTCGATCAATAGCAGCAAACAGATAATTCTTGGCCTTCAAATCTTTGAGGCGCAACTCCTCCAATGCCTTCTGGTTGGTTACAGATTGTGTATCGTCATCGAGAGGAATTTCAGTCTCGATAACACATTAATACTCTTTTGAGCGCAGCAAGTTTTCCATCAGGAGACTCCAATGCTCGTAGTCTCCATCGAATCGGGGAATACAAGGTTGCGCAAAGCTGTTTCCACCTTCGTTCTGCATCTTTGTGAAAACTGTATCACAATGACTACGGAAGGTATAGCTGAAGTGTTTATGTGCACTCAAACGAATCGAACAGAACAATCCCGAAGGATTTGCTCTGATACCAAATGTTAAAGAGTTTGAATGAACAACAATCACATAATCTTAGTAGATGAAAATAGGAGTTTAAATAAGAAGAAATCATGCAACTACTAAATCTAAACAGCAGATCCTAAGAATAAGCTAGCTTCCTAAAGACTAGCTATATTCCTAAGGACTTGGTTAGTTAACTAACATCCCTTGACCAAGCACATTATTGTTATCTATTCCTAACATTACTTTACTTATATGGTTTACATTAAACATTAAACATTAGAAAGATATTAAATGTTACTAAATCTTTTTCTTTAATAAATAAGAGTTCAAACTTTTAATAGAAATGTCTTATAGCTTTAAATATTTCTTAAAAAAATTTATTACTATATACTTATATTTTTTATTAAATTAAATTAAATTAGTAAAAAATTAAATTAAATAAAAAGGAAATCATTTTTAATCGTTAAAATATGTTTTTGAAAAAAAAGTGAAGAAAAATGATTTTTCTTTTGCTCACAAATAGAAGTTTAGGCGTAATTTCGCCACGTGGGGGATGGAGATGTTTACTATAATATCCCAAGTGGGAGGAATAATAGCAGACTTCGCTAAGAAAAGTAAAGTCATAATTCGTAACTTCCAACTCATGAGAAATTTCTAAAACTCAATTAATTATTATTTTTATTTCTATATTTCTAATTAAAAAATATTTAATATTTGATTAATTATTCGCTATTTTCTCTAATGATTATTTATTGTGTAACTAAATACAAAAGGATAAGTATTTTTCTTTTTGAAGAAATCTTAACCGTTGCCTGGACAACATGAATTTCCTGCTGCCCATGACGTGGCAGCTTAATATGCTACCACATGGCAGCAGGATTTACACAAAATACTATAAAAGAAATTGATAAATTATTGGTGAATTACGTGTTGTTGTGATGGAATTTGCTTACTACTTTTCTTTTCAAGAACTTTTAAACCCCTAAAAGGTTAAACTTTATATAATTACCAAACAAATACTTAAAATTATGCTTTTCTTTCGAGTATTTCTTTAATACATTATTCATTAATTAACTTAGATGAGTGCTTTTTATATCGATCGTAAACATATGTATCACATATACCATTAGCCCATTTCTCCCTCTCTTTGAATATCCTATGCAACCATTTGTTCCAAGACGTAAACTATTCATCTTTTTCTTCATAATCGTATACACATGAGCCAAAATCATATGTAAATTGCTTTGATGAATGAAAGATATGATTTAAGTTTTTGACTGGGTTCTGATAAATATGCTAAACACATAAACACATAACCAATGATGAGTTTATAAAAATACTTTTTCAATTGCTTTGGCTATAACTGGATATTGGTCTATTAATATCATTCTCAATTTCTTTCTAGACATTCCATTGAAAAAAGTCTCAAATAACCATTTAAATGATAATGTAGTTTCATCATATAATAAAGCCGCACAAAAAATAATGATCTACTTGTTTTGATTGACTCTAATAAATGGAGCAAAAGGCCTATTATACTCATTTGTTCTATAAGTTCTATCGAAACATATAATATCTCCAAAGTGATGTAGATCTTGCATCCGCCCAAAATACATTCAAGATAGAATCATCATCATTAGATTGTACTGAATAAGAATATGATGGATCTTGTAATTGCATATTCTATGAAAATACTCTATAGTAACATCACTATCTCCTTTTGTCATAGTTGTTCTACATTTAAGATATATATAATTTTTATAACTCTTATCTAAAAATCCATTAGATTTGTGACCACCACTTTGTGTAGTTATTAAATCAAGTATAGATTTAATATACAATCCGGTCTTTTTAGTATCATTAGCAATAGCTTTATGAGCAAGTGTGGTTTGTTTTTGTGACCTCAACATGTGTTTCATTAGTGTAAGAGTAAGTTCATGAACATATTTAGCTTTAAATAAAACAGCTTCAAGCATACCATTAAATTTAAATTGATATGTCATTTGTGCGAAACAATTAACTCTGAGAATTGGATGCTCAAACTTTACTTGTTCACATCTTTTATCAATACCAGTTTGATCTTGTCTTGAATAATAAGAAGTTCTTCTTTCCAATTGTCCATCTAGTGTTCGCTTCATATATTGTTTTCTAAAATTTTTATAAAAAATATAAGCATTGTTTTCGCTATTGAATTTGATACCAACATTTGATATTTCACCATCCATTAACCTATTGTATAAATAAATATTAGTATGTTTTCAACATCTAAAAATCTTAAATCACATGTTCATATAATAACATATTAAGAATTTAAATTTCAATAAAGTTAATTTCATTAGCATCTTTTAAATAAAGTGCATTTCTAAATAAAAGAAATATAAACTCTTAAAAATAGTAAAGAAAAAAGAATTTATTACATGTAATTGATTAATTGATGAAAAATAATAATCGATAATAATTCTTTTTTATACTCAATCACACATTATAATTCACCAATATATTTTATAGTATTTATGTAAATTGTGCTGCCATGCCATGTGGCGGCATATTAAAGTGCCACGTAATGAGTAGCATGAAAAATTTCTCTTTCTTTTGGTTTTTTGGTTTTTTCCTCCCTTGCTTTTAAAATACCCTTCCTTCTCATCTCATCTTTTATTGCCATCCTTGTATGAAGCCGAAGAAAGGGAAAAGACATAAGCCAACCCCTTAACATTATGGCTATTAGAAGAGTAGTTGGCATTATTAGGTGTTGGAAAGGTAATTCATAATTCATAGCAAACTTTAATAATTTCAAAAACAAAGAAAAGAGAATGACAAGGACAAATAACTATTTAGTAGTTATGATATATTCACTTTAAAATTAGGCATTCAAATCTAACTATTTCTTTTTCTATTATTTTTTTTAAAAGTGTTTAAATATTTGAAAACGAATAAATAAAATAGTAATAATATTTTCTAATTTAATTAATTTTTCAAATTCAAATCTTAAATATGCAGCTGCATTAAAACTTTTAATATCGTACTTTACCACTCGCATCGCCCAATTACGGCCTATAATAATCTAAATTACTAAATATAAATATATATAAGAATGCTTGTAACCTTTTCTAATAATTTAACATTCAACAAATTCTTCAATAAAAATTGAAAATCAAACATTTCTTATTTATTTTTTTTTTTATAAATGAAAATTTATTACTGAATAAATGAAAAATAAGATGACATTCGAATCATTATACCATTTGAATGAATTAAAAATCAAACTGAATCCGAGTTAAGGTCGAACAATTTATATCATTTTATACCCCTAGCTACCCATATTCCTCCACCACCTCTCCTTTTATTTTTCTTTTATTAACAAATTCTATTTGTCTTTTCTTATCCCCTCTTCTTCTACTTCTTCTTCTTTGGTGAATTATATCTGATTAAAACACAGAACACTATTCTAATTATATTTCGGTCGGCTACATAACAACAACAACAACAATAACATCAAAAGTTCCATAACATATGTTTATGGAATTATCTTTCAGGCCATTACTTGATAAAGCATTTTTCAGTAATATCTTCACTTGGAAAGCTAGTAGATCTTAGCTTAAGCTGTAGTTGGTGAGGAACTAAATGCCCAGAATGACACATCTCTTTCTTTCTTTGTTTTCTTATACTCTCTTACAAGTAGCAACTAATTTTTGTTTTCTCAACATTTGTTTTCTTAAGATGTGACGTTGTAGCAACTAATTTTTGAATTTATTATTGTTGTTGTTAACCATATTGAGATGGGTAATAAAATGTCAAAATCTTATTGTAAATCACCTTTCTTGTGGTGCTCTTTGTGGTTGGATTTGTAGATCTTGTTCTTGGTAAAAAGAAAAAAAAAAAACATTAAAAATAAAAATATTAGATAAAGAAATAATAATTTAGAATTTCTTCAAACATGTATAGTTTTAGTGGAAGAATTTAAGTGAACTAATTTATGGAGTTTGGGATTTGTTGTTTAAAGGTGTATACTTTTAGGTGGAAGGGCTTAATTGAATTAATTTATAGAATTCTGGATTCATTTCGAAAGAAAAGAAAGAAAAAAGGAAAAATGAAAGGCTGATGTGACTATTGGGGTGTAAATATAAGAGAACATAATGTAGCCTTTTCCAAAAATTTTGCCAAAAGAAAAAGAATAAATTTCATGGGATATGATTTTTTTTTTAAATTATTCTATGACATTTTTACGGCTTTTTTTTTCTTAAAAAGTTTATTTATATAATTTTTATTTTTTTCAGAATTTTACAATGAAAAAATACTGAAAATATATCTAAAAAATAACAAAAATATATTATTTTAACTTGTATTATTGTGAAACCAGCCAAATGAGATAAATTTATTATTTTTATTTTGTATCTGTATGTTTGGTATTCATAAATTGAATATTATATATTTTTTATAGTAATTAATGTGTTTTGATGACATAAAGATGTGTGTTTCAAAAAATATACCATAATATATAAAAAATATAATAAAATATAATTAAAAATATAATTAAAATAAAACTAAATAAGTCATTCAAGAGTGTCAATAAAAATAATGATTTTATATTTATAGCAACTATCTGAATTTTTTATGACAATAAAAAGGTGGATAAGAATAAAAATAATGCTGTCATAATTTCATTAAAAAAATGATACTAAAAGTATCCAATAAATATTAAAAGAATATTACAGTTCCAAAAAAAACGTATAAATAATTTTTTTTTGTAAAAAAAAAAATTGAGCTGCTCATTTCCTGTATATTTGTAAAAAACCAAGAAATATGAATTCAAGCCATAGAAATAATATATATGCAAAAGACGACATACAAATTTAAAATTCCTATTAAAAATAATTAAAGAAATAGAACTTTTCAAAATCTATAAAAATGCCAAGTTGAAGCCTTAAATCATTGAATTTGGTCATAAGTGTTAAATTAGATCAGAATTTTATATATTTTTTTTAATTTTACCATACATGTTAAAATATAAAAAAATAAATATATTTCCGTTTTTCTATTTTCTTTTTAAATTTAAAATTTCGGTTGAATTTTTTAGTAAGAACAATCCAAAAACAATCACATTGTAAATTTCTTATACCATAAAAATGAATTCTTTTATTGATTTTAGTATTTTTTTTTTTAAAAAAATGAATTCGAAACATTAGCCCGTTTTGCCCAAAAATAGGCCCAAAAAACACAAATTCAAATGCTGAAAGGTACCCAAAAAATTACAAATATAATTTCGCTGAAGACCCTTTTGCTTTTCATCTCTCCCGCTGCTCCCTGAATGCACAAGCTTGTTTATCAGCATCACACTCACTGCCACATGATACCTAGCCAGCAAGGACTAAGAAGTTCCCCAAGGATTTCAGTGGCAAGCCGTGTGTACTCTTTCATAAGTGGAAGAAACATATTCTCTAGAGCCGGTCCATGGTGAACCAAACAGACATGATATGTAGGTCCCATTTGCAAGTGGGGCCATCGATTTGTCTTGGTCCATGGAAGTGGACTGGGTCCTGGCAAGAATCATCCCCAACACAAGAACAGTAGGAGCTCCATTTATCAAACAAGCAGCAGGAATTTTGCAGAAGAATCAGAGTTTTGAGTGACTGCAAGGCCCAGCAGTACAATGACTGTAACCTGACCCCATTTTTACATCTCTCTTAAATCACATCAGGTAGCCTTCCTGCATTTAAGCTACACCTCATATGCTACTAGATTTAGTACCACTTGAGCAGCAAAATAACAAAATTTAAGACCTTCAACCAACAGCTTGGTAAAGTGTTGCTGACTTTTCCTTTCCTCCTCTCTAAAGATGCATATCTACCCATTTACTGAACAGTAACACCACCTTGATGCAAGTTAAAACATTTTCCCTCTTCCAGGAACCAGCAATTTCAGCAAGAACTTGCACCTGTATGGACCCTAGTAGATAATGATGATTCATCAACTGCAGATACCTTTTGGTCACTTCCTTTTCTATTGTTTTCACTTTTGTGTTGGGATTTATTCAAGGCTTTGTCAGCCTTGGAGACAATTTTTGAAACGGTAAATCCTGCAACTTCAAAAGTTTGCGATCTGAAAGGAATCAAGGGATTACGAAGAACAACATCAACCCCTTCATATGTCCAAACCCCTACGACTGCTTCTCCTTTAAGTCCAATGGCATACCACCCCAAACCAGCTGCAGAAATATCAACAGAGCTTGAATCCCAATTACTCCCCGAGATGGAAAATTCCCGTCTCACCCATCTTCCAAGCTCTTCAACTCGTTTCTCCCCAATTGGAGGCTGGAAAAATTGTAGACAGATTGTCAAGATCACATACCAATGTACCATTTTTACTTACGTATTCAGCAGATAAAATCAATAAACATATCTTTTGAAAGAGGTCCGGCCTAATATATAATGACTACAAGCAGCATGACCAGATACTGGCTACATTCTTTGGACCTTCAATAATTTAGGCTTAAGACATGAATCTAGCTTCTGTTTTTGTCATTGGATAATCTTGGCCAACTTTTTCACAAAATGAATTTCCCAGCAATAGCATTTAATATCTACACAAATTTAGAACAAGAAGGAAAGGGAAGAGAGTACAACTTGTGTTGCTATTGGTCACCTCACGCAATATGCCCCTAAAGCAAGCTACCAGTCATAACTTCCTGACATAGCCAACATGTAGTCAAACTTGGAAAAATTATAATTTAAAAGTATATATGTAGTTTCTAAGTTTACTGGAAGCACATAAAATGGTTGTCATAATTTATATTTCTTATATAGAGTGATAAATGCCAATGTGTCGTTGTCATTGTTAACAATGCCAACCAAATATGGAGTATTCTTTAGGTTCTCCCTGTCAAATTAATATGCTATTGCTTTGAGTCACTTATGACCAATAATTTGTATCTGAAGGTTTGACACAGATGCTTATAAGGATAAACTTTTAGAAGTGCTGATGTCTGAAAACTAGAGAAATTTTAGCAAATCTGCTCTTTAATTATCTCATGTAATTCAACCCAAGATGTGGTGCTGATGAGAACTCTGGCTATGCTGCCCAATGAATTCTAAGCAGGAACCTCATATTTTTATTGTTTTTACCTGTGACAAATTCTAAATTTGTACAATTAAATGCAGATATTCAAATTCATCTTTTCCTACTTCAAATCAAACTTGAACTTATTTCTGTTGTATACCCTTAATTTCCTATATAAATTCCAGCCACTATGCCAGCCCAACAAAGTTGTTCTATATTACTTATATAGGATAAAGGTATATGATTACAGATTAATAAAATGGAAACCAACATAAGCAAAACAAATCATACCTGTAATTGATGGCCAAAATGGTCTGCTAGCATAGTGCTTGCATTTTCTGTTTTCCCCATATGTAATGGAAGATATGGAGATGCCCATACTGTGACATAAATAGAATCTACTGATAATTCTTCAATATCCAACCTTATGAGCCCACCAATATGAACTGAATGACCTTCCTGTCACAAGTAAATGCAAGATATCATTAAGCCGTATCAGAGGATCAGAAAAGTTCACACCTAAAAAATTATCGGCAACATCATGCTGCAATTGAAATGTAACACATACAATCTTATCACAACTAAAAGCATAAAAGAATGCTCATAGTATGAGAAATTGTTCCTTTATCTGTTTTTAGGTCAAGGACAGGTTGCCCCTGTATGCCTCAGATACTGAATCAAGCAGAGGAATCACAAGCAACATAGAAGACATAAGTATCTAGACCTAAATTCTAGTGAAAATTCCCTTTCTTTAGGATCTTAATTCCAAAATAAAATAAAATAAAAAGTCATGAGCTGGAAAGCTAAAACCAGCAGAATAAATTCAAAATGATGAAATGACTAACTTCCTAAAGGAAACAATAAATGCTTAAGACGCATATGCGGATCAAATAAAAATTAAAGAAAGAAATTTTAGAAAACTTTTGTTAAATAAAAAATTAAATGAAATCTATTGATCATAGCAGTGCACTGCTAGACTAATCGAGATGAGCTAGAGCTGCTAAAATGGGAAAATTAGGCTGGTTCTCCAAGATCATGTACACAAGGCTATAATTGAAGGTAAGCACATGTCAATTACATTTCCTTTTCCCTGCTAGACTCAGAAGAATTTGAAAAACACAATTACGATTGTTTGTCATTTCTACGTCACACCCCAGAAGTTATGACTGAATAGAATCTATTCCTTTTAGCATAGGAGGGTTCTATATCTAGCTGCGAGGCAAATATGTTGTAACCTCTGTAGGAATGCATCATTTAACTCCATCGCATATTATTTAGTAGAACACTTATGCAAATTCATCAGATATATTCCTCTTTAGTACCTCCCCATAAACTCAAACACAGCACAAACTAGCAAGTAGCAGCAATAATAAGAGCAGACTCCAAGAAAGCAGTTATAAAATAATTCTACAACCAATAAGAAGGAATAGAAAGTTTTGTCACATAGAGGACCAAAGCTAAGGTCTTTCCTTCTCCATTTTCATCATGAAATTGGCATTGTTGAGTCTTTAACTACCAATTATTTTAACATTATCAAAGTTTTCCTCCAAGCTGCTAAGGCAAAATACCACAATTAGCGGCCAAATACAAAAGTACATGGCAACCTAAAGCTCCTTTAAGATTTAATGAGTTACTTGGAGGCACGTGAATACAGAAGAGTGCCATAATATTAGGAAATAAAATGGAGGACTTAAATAACGAAGATCATGGAACAAACTCAAACTGTAGACTTAAAAAATTATTGATCACAAATTCATTTACATTCTGGTTAACCTAAATTTGCATCATCTGACCATAAAGTTTGAAACCTGAATCAAATCAATTTGCAAGTCAGTGAAAGGATACTATTTTGAAACTAAGTCTGACCTCTCCCTATGGTTTTTCACTAAGGCTAGTTATATCCAGTACTCAAAGAAGCAAGCAGTATTAAAGCTACAACTTAGAACTTAAAAGTACATAACAATAAAATGCTTCTGAAGATAAAAGAAAGACTTAACCGAAATAGAGTTCTTCAAGCTACATGTTTACAAGTTGCATATAATAAAAATATTTTCATAAGCCCAATATAAAAAAATTCAAATTCTTTTAAAGTTACATTTTAAGATGAGTTAATAAACCAAGAAAACTCACCTTTATTCTATATGTCCTTGCTTTTAACTCTTTACTAATGTGAACAAGCTTCTGCTCATCTCTACTTAGCCTTGTTGTAATTTGATGTGGGTTCAAAAGCCCCGGTGTGTCAAATAATTTAGCCTGCCCTGGAAGAACACCTTCCACCCTAACAATCCCTAATGTTGTTCCAGGAACAGGTGCCTCGGTCAAATGAGTTAACTTCCTTTCACCTCCACCAGTCCATTTCCCCATGGCATTTATTAAAGTACTTTTACCTGCATTTTGCATCCCTACAGCCCATACATTCCCTCTAGCTCCTGCCATCTTGATCACATCATCAACTAAATCTTTCAATCCCCAATCTCTAACTGCACTCACAAAATGTACTTTCTTTATAACACTAGCACCACCTTCTCTTGCTCTCTGTCTCACCCAATGCTCAAATCTAGTAGGTGATAGAGTAGTAGGCAGTAAATCAATCTTAGTCACTACAAGTACTATTCTTGGCACATTTCCTGATTTCCCTTCTTTCCAAGAATTGAAATTCTCTTCAATTGCACTTGATACTAACTTAGCTACTTTTTTAGGAAAAGACCCATCAAAGTCAACAGCATCAACAACTAAAAGCACAACAGAACGAGCACCAGAAGCTGAAACTAAACGCTTACCGACAGTAGAATCAAAATCAAATTCCGGCAGCAAATTTTCAACTGTTGGATCCTTCACTTTGCCATAATGTCTCAAAGAATGACACCGCGCGCACACAATGGGTTTCTCTGCTGCTGTCGTTGTTACTGGGTTTTGCTTAGAATCATGAGTTTCAGCTTCATCATCATCAATTACAACACCTGTTTTTAAAGAATTTGAGAATTCAGATTCTAACGAAATGGGAACAAGACTTGATCTTGATTTATAATTTGGGTCTTTGATTGAAGGTTTAGTGAAGAACCCAGGTTGTTTTGGGTCTGAATCTTGGATGTGGATTCCACAGCCAGGGCAGACGGCGGCCGGGGGAGTAGCATCGTCGTAATTACCGTCGCGGGTGAGAAGGAATAAAGGAGGAGAAAGAGAAGGTGGTGGTTGTTTAGAATTAATGGGCTTTGAAGAGAAATATGAAAGTGAAGGAGGAAATGTAAGTGGGTATTGGTAAAATTGAGGATTTGAATTTGAATTTGAGAGAGGAGAAAGAATAGAAGGGATTGATAAAGAAAAGAGAGGTTTTAGTTTTGATTTTGAAGAAGAGAGATTTCTTGCTAGTATCATTTCTTCTCTGCCCTCTTTACTTTTTCTTATTTGTTTTCCCTGATCGATGTTTTACAGTTGTTGGAAAAGGGTTTAGGGTTTTAGAAGCCGTGGCTTGGTTGGCTCTATCTTTCTAAGTTCTGCTTTGTTTAGCTTTCCAGGTGAGCCCCGGACTTTATACCAAAATACAATTAAATTTCTAAATTTTTAAATAGTTAAATTATATTTTTAAATTTTAGAAAATAAAATAATTACACCACTAAAGCTAATTTTATCTATTTTTTCATAAAATTACGTAAAACTCAATTAATTTTAGACGCTAAATGAAACCGTTTCAACTCTTTTTAATTCATTTTTTTATATGCAAGATAGTAATAGTTTTGTTTTTTAATGGATAAAAATGATTCAAACGAAGCATTTTCAATTTCTTTTCCATGATCAATTCTTATTTTGGAAATGTAAAATCTTTTTTGTTTTGAACTCTTTTTTGTAAAATTTTTAAAAACTTCAAAAGCATCATTCTTATGAGCTAAAAAACTAACCCAAGTGAATTTTGAGTAGTCATTTTTAAGGACATATGAATAATATTTTTATCCTAAGTTAGCGACTCTAGTGGGGCCAAATAAGTTCATATGAATTAAGTGGAAGGGTCTAGATGTACTTACTATATTTTTTGCTTTGAAAGAAGCTTTGTGTTGTTTTCTCATTTGGCAAGGTCCATATATCTTGTCCTTTGTGAACTTCACCTTGGGAAATCTAATCATTAGTTCATCATTCTTTAGGCTGTGAAGGAGCTCTATGCTTGCATAACTAAGCCTTCTATGCCCCCAAGAGTCTTCACTAATAGAAACAAGACACTCAAAAGACTTATTAGCAATTTTATGTAAGTTAATTGTTTAAGTATTGCTAAACCTTTGTTACACAATTGACTTACACTAATTAAGTTATGCTTCAAACCATCAACAAGAAGAACATTATCAATAAGAGGAGAATCTTTCTTACTAATGGAGCCAATGTCTATAATCTTACTTTTGGCATTATTTCTAAAAGTTACATTTCCTCTATCAATTTTCTTCAAGTGAGAGAAGAGGTTGGCATTCCCATCATGTGCCGGAGCAACCACTATCCACGTACCAATCTCCTTCTTTCAATGTTGATTTGAAGTATACTTACAAAAGTGAAATTAAGTTTCTTTTTTTTTTTTAGGTATCTAAACCATTTTGGGTCCTTTGGGGTTACCTTAGAATTCATAAGGGATTTATTTGTCTATGTCTCTTTCTATTCGATCTCTTAGGTCCTGAACTCACCTTGACGGTTATGCCACGATGCTGTTAAAGCTTATATGCGATGTATAGACTCCTGTAACCATGACATATTTGATTACTTGAGTATAAACATAGTTTCTTTCTATTTTTCAAATAAAAAGAAAGAAAAAAGTTGGTTTTCACGAGGTACAACTAGGAATTCCTAATAATATGCCCATTCCTCATGCAATAGTGACATTGGACATTTAGGTTGAACTTTCTTTTATTCAAATGTCTCTTTGCTTGATGCTTAAGTCCTCTCATCTTCTTAACATTGTTATGCATACAAGAACAAGTTTTAGATGTATGACTTTTAGTAATGTTCTTTTACATGTATGCATAATTATTCCTTATAAGTGATAACACATTACAGTAGTGTCGAGCATTGATCAATATGTAACGATCAATATCTAATTCCTGATTGAACATCGACTATATGCAGAGTTTAGGAACATATGTAATAGAAACCTCATCATTATATACTCGCTTTATAATTTCTCTTACATTTGTGTTTATATTCCATGGTATTCATCTCTAACAAATGGGATTATTCCTTGATAATACCATGATTTCTCATACTATTAAGAGTTGAACAATGCCTTTAATATAATTGTGTGCAATTGATTGTGATGTATAAATTAACATAGATCATTTGACAACTTCTTATCTTTAGGACATACTCTAACATTGTAGCCATTCCAGCCAAGAGTTGCTGGAGCTATTCCCAGATCATCAATGACAACATTCTTAAGGATCTCGACATCTTGTTCATTAGCCCTTCCGCTAGTTAGATCTTTTCAACCTTGACAAGGCATCACTCCATGCATGCAACCCTTTACCTTTTAATGCCTTTGCGACTGCCATTATAAGAATGGGTAAACCTGCACATCTACTTGCTATTTGAGTAGCTATAGGTTTTAAATCAGGATCTTTGACATCAATAGCCTTTTCCTCAAACAGATGCCATACCTCTTCAAGTTGTAATTCTAAAAGCTGAAAATGTCTTTGTACATCCATTGGTTTCAATACTTTTAAACTGCATGATGTCATAAATATCTTGCCACCTTTATGATTGTTGCCAAAAGGAATTCCTATATCCTCCAGTTTGAGTTTTTCCTAAACCTCATCTAGAATTATAAGAAACTTCTCCTCTTGTTTAAGTCTTTCATATAATCGAGTTGCCCTTACTCCAATTGACTCCTTATCAAATTGGAGACCTAACCACTCACAATATCTCTTTGAATTCTGCTGACATCCACATTCTTGGTTACTTCTGCAAAAGCCACCACCTTGATATTCCCATCTCCCTTAACTTGCTCCGCAACCTTTTTCGCCAGTGTGGTCTTACCACACTGCTGATATGCCATATACTTCAATCAGACTGACATCAGTACTCTTGATAGCCACCATGATTTACTTTAAACCTACCCTTCTGGGGTAAGAAATAATTTCAAACTTTCCATCTTGTCAAACTTTATCAATTTCCGGTATCTCCTTGGCTTTTCTATTGAACTAGTGGCGCCTCTTCAAATTCGGAAAGCCGAAGCAGTAACTCTTATTGGCTTTCTCATTGTCGTCAAGAATCTTTTATGCCACTTTAATTGTCTCTTCCACTATTCTCTGCCAATTTTTTATGCTTTCTTCAATTTCTTCACCATTTCTTCTAGCAGCCTCCACCCGATGCTCCATAGCTGTTTTTTTATCTTTAAGTTGGTCCACTGCAAATTTAAGGTCTTTGATATTGCTATTGCAGTTCCATACATAAGCAATTTGACACCAAACTGAATCAGCCAAATTCTTCGTAACTTTTAATACAACGACTTCAGTGACAGCTCTGACGATAATTTCCATTTCCTGTTGTCCTTACCCTTTCCTTAATTTTTTTTCATTCTTTTCTATTTTGCTTCTGACCTAAAAATACAAAAGAAAAAAATAATTGAGATGAACAAAAACTCAATGGAAGAAAAAACAGCCAAGACAAATAATAAAGTATTTATTTTAAAATTTTAAAATAATTAGATAAAATAGTTAAAATATAAAATTTAAGATTTAATTTGTAATTAGGCTATAAAACAAATAACAATAGAATGATATTTTTTAATTAAAAATATTTATTTTGTATTAATAATTAAAATTAAATTATATAATAATTTAATAATATTATTCTAAATATAAGTAGTTTTAAAATATTTAAATTTGCTTAAATTAAATTATATTAAAAAAAAAATAGAGTAGAAAAAAATAATTAATTATTTTAATTAGATGCTAAAACTAATTTGTACCAAAAATAAAATTTCATTCTAATTTAATAATAAAATTAATTTTAAACAAATTAATAAATTAAAAAAATCAAATTCTAATATTAAATTACCAGTTTAGTCCTTCGACTAATACATAAAAAATAGTAGTTAATTTTATTAGAACTAAAAGAGATTTTTTTAAAAATAGAACAACCGACTTATGTATTAGACTAAACTTTAGGGATAAATAATACTTAACACTAAAATATAATAGTTTAATAAATTCTAAATATTTTACAGCACTTTTATTATTAAATTCTAAATATGTTAATAGTATTTTTTTTTTTATTAAACAATGTTGTAACAATCTTTTCAGAAAATTTTTCCTTAAAAACTGCTTCTTAAAAGTTAAATTTTTTTTTTTTTTTTAAAAAAAAGAGTTGTTTAGTTTAGAACATTTATTCTATTCTCTGAACTTTATTTCTATTTTTCACATAGCAATCAATTTACCAATAATATAAATCTCCTCAAGTTGTATGCAGTTTTCTTTGTTTCATGTTAAAATTTGATTTAGCTTGATTTATGTAATTGTGTATCAAATCTTCTATTTATAGAAAGTCTCTCTGTATTGTATGTAATTGGCCATTAATTTAGGTTCTTATTTTGTTAGTTTCTTTTTGTAAATAGCTATCTATACAACAGCCTCTGTACTGCTATACAAATAAAAAGATGTGAGTTCTTTTCTTCAGATTTTTTTTATGGTATCAGAGCTTATAATCCTATTAGCTCTCTACCCCTACTTTCGCAAATTTTATGGATGATACTGTTATTGATAGTGATAGCAACAATAACCATTCATCAAGAGACACATCTTCTCAATGCAGTTCAGAAACCTTTAATCATAATATGTCAACACCTGTTATTGATTCATCCGATCCTCTTTTTCTTCATGCTTCTGATCATCCAAGCATGACTCTTGTCTCAAAGGTTTTAGATGGAACCAATTACGTTATGTGGAAGAGATCTATCCTGGTGAGTCTTGGAGTCAAAAACAAACTGGGATTCATCAAAGGAACCATTCAAACACCAGATGCAGAACATCCAAAATACACTTTATGGCAATGTTGCAATGATATGGTTCTCTCCTGGATCTTGAACTCATTAAGTCAAGAACTTACAAACAGTGTACTTCATGCGAAGACACCTTCAGAAATTTGGACAGATCTTCAAGAGCGTTTTTCAAGGTAATTTTTCTCATTATTATCAAATTCAAAGATCTATTGTTGAATTGAAACAACATCAAGATTCCATTTTCTCTTATTAAAGATGAAAATGCTGTAGGATGAGTTAACCAATTGCAGCCCCTTAGTCACATGCACATGCATTGGACAAAAGGATTTAAAAGAAAAAGAAGAAAAAATTAAGTTAGGGCAATTTTTGATGGGATTAAATGAAACCTATTCTGCTATACGAGGTCAGATCATGTTAATGCAACCTCTACCAACAGTCAAAAAGGCATATGCACTTCTTTGTGAAGAAGAAAAACAGCGAGGACTCACTGAAGCCAAAGGTATTGATATTATTCATGCCATGAATGTCAAAATTCATGATAACTCTAAAGAATCACAATCAGATGCTCAGCGACAAGCTAGACAGGGGTCATCTTCTTATAGTAAATCACAGAAGTCACAAGGATCTAAAAAATTCTTGTTTTGCACTTATTGTGAGGGCACAACCCATATTGTGGATCGGTGTTACTACCTAAATGGTTTTCCTGTCACTCACAAATTTCATTGAAAAGATGTTCAACCTCCAAATCGAAGTCGGAAGCCTGCTGCACACCAAACCAATGGTGACACACACATGGATACAGTAAAGACATCAATTGACCACTCTCTCCAATTTACTCCTAAAGAGCTTGCACAAATAAAAGCTTTCTTTAAGAATGGTAAAAATCCTACTTGTGCAAACTACATAGGTATGCCTACTCCTTTTTGTTCATCTTCTAGTATACAAAAGACAGATTTAAATAATTGGATCATCGATAGTGGTGCAACAAATCACATAGCCACCTTCTTAACCAATTTCACTCCTTTATCTTCACAAGTTAATTTACCCAATGGTTCTTACTCTAAAGTAACTGGAATTGGTTCTACTCAACTCTCAAATCATCTGCATATTAAAGATATATTATGTGCTCCATTTTTTCATTTTAATTTGTTGTCCGTAAGCCAACTTACAGCCACCTTGAATTGTTCAATTCAATTTTTTTCCTACTTTTTGTATATTGCAGGACCTAGCTTCGAAGAAGATGATTGGTTTAGGGAAGCAGCTTAATGGATTGTACTATTTTGTTCCTCCAGTTAAGTCTACATCAACCTCTCTTCCAATCACTCATCATGTTGACTCAACCACCAGCATTACCTGGCACAAGCGATTAGGACATCCCTCCACAGCACCTTCCAAGTTTTTAAGCAATATTATTTTCTCATTTGTATTTGATTCTCATCATTCTTGTGAAACTCGTCCTTTGGCAAAGCAAACTCGTTTACCATTTCCTTCAAGTTCTATTCAAACTTTGCATTCTTTTGACCTTATTCATTGTGATATTTGGGGACCATTTCGTACCACTCACACTGGAGCACACTATTTTTTAACTATAGTAGATGATTTCACACGCTTCAGTTGGATTTTCTTAATGAAATTCAAATTTGAAACACAAGGGTTGCTTAAAACATTCATATCTTATGTCAATACCCAATTCAACTGTCAAGTTAAATCCATTAGATGTGATAATGGTGCAGAATTTGTGTCCATGAAATCTTATCTCTCCAACTTAGGCATCTTGTTTTAAAGCTCATATCCATCTACGCCCCAACAAAATGGTGTTGTTGAACGAAAACATAGACATCTTTTAAATGTTAGTAGAGCTTTGCGATTTGATGCTCATCTTCCTTTACAATTTTGGGGGGATAGTTTACTTACTGCAACTTATCTTATTAATCGTCTACCCACTCCCATTTTGCACAATAAATCTCCTTATGAATTGTTGTATAACAAGCCACCAGATTACTCTTATTTACGAGTTTTCAGATGTCTTTGTTATGCAACAAATCTTCACCCTTCCAATAAATTTGACTCTCGAGCTAGAAAATGCATTTTTGTAGGTGATCCTATCGGACAAAAAGCTTATCGCTTATATGATCTACAAACTCACCAATTTTTTTCAAGTCGTGATGTTATTTTCCATGAATTAATTTTTCCATTTTCTACTTCTGCAACAACATCGAATACTTCCCCAAATATTTCACCACCTGTGCTACCAGATTACACCCATGAATTTGCCTCTCTTGTGCCTCATTTGTCACCTTTAGCTTCTGAACCAACTATTCCATCACCATCTCCTCCTTCCATATTCTCACCTTCTTCATCAGTACAACCTAATCCACCTCCTATTCGACGAAGTGACCGTGTCAAACAGCCTTCTGTCCTTCTTCGTGATTTTCATTGTGGACAAGTTAGTACAATACCATCAACTGCAACCTCAAATTCGGCATCTTCAACTAAGTCAGGTACTCGGTATCCTTTAAGTAATTATATTTCTTATAACTCTCTATCACTTACCCATAAACACTATGTTAATACCATTTCAAGTGTTTTCGAACCAACCTCTTATGCTCAGGCTGTCTTGGATTCAAATTGGAGAAATGCAATAAGACATGAACTTGATGCTCTTACTAAACAACAGACCTGGTCCTTAGTTCCTTTACCGGCTGGTCATCGTCCTATTGGCAGCAAGTGGGTCTACCGTATCAAATATAATTCCAATGGATAAATTGAACGCTACAAGGCCCGATTGGTCGCGAAAGATTTTTCTCAACAAGAAGGCTTGGATTACACAGAAACATTTGCTCCCGTCGCAAAATTAACATCTGTCCGATGTCTACTTGCTGTTGCTGCTGCCAAAAATTGGCCATTGTACCAAATGGATGTGACTAATGCATTCTTTCGCGGTGACTTAGCTGAAGAAATATACATGACTCCACCACCGGGTCTTTGTCGACAGGGGGAGAAACTTGTGTGTCGACTACATAAATCTCTTTATGGGCTTAAACAAGCACCTCGGAATTGGTTTGCAAAATTTTCAAGTGCTATTAAGAAAGCTGGTTTTGTTCAATCTCACTTTGATTATTCATTGTTTGTAAAAACAAAAGGCTCATCTACAACTATGGTCCTTATTTATGTCGATGACATGGTGATTACTGGAAATGATGTAGATGCTATACAAAATCTCAAGAAACTTCTTCATTAGCAATTTCACATCAAAGATCTCGGCATACTAAAGTATTTTCTTGGGTAAGAAGTTGCAAGGTCCAAAAAAGGTATCATTATCTCTCAGCGAAAATATACTTTAGAGATCATTGATGATGTTGGTTATTCAGGTGCTCAACCCTCAAAGTTCCCCATGGAAATGAATCTCAAACTCACAAATCATGAAGGTGATATTCTTCATGATCCAGCTCGCTATAGGAGATTAGTTGGACGACTAATCTATCTCACGATAGCAAGACCTGACATTACATACTCAGTTAACATACTGAGTCAATTTATGCATGCTCTAAGAAAAACACATTGGGATGCTGTTATTCGGGTTATTAAATATCTGAAAGGAAGTCCTAGTGTAAATCTATTATTTCCATCTAATAACTCCCTCACTTTGAAAGCTTATTGTGATGCAAATTGGAAAAACTGTCCAATGACAAGAAGATCAACAACGGGCTATTGTGTGTTCTTGGGAAGTTCATTGATCTCTTGGAAAGCAAAGAAGTAGAAAACTGTCTCAAGATCATCTTTAGAAGCTGAATACAAGTCCATAGCAGCCGCAACTTGTGAATTAACTTGGCTAGGATTTTTGTTTAATAATATGCAAATCTCTGTAGGATCAGCAATGCTGTTATGTGATAATCAAGCTGCACTTCACATAGCAGCAGTCTATCACAGATACACGAAACATATAGAACTTGGCTGTCATGTTGTAAGAGAAAAGGTCCAAACTAGTCAAATTATCACCAAGTTTGTTCCATCTCACCTGCAGCTAGCAAACATCTTCACAAAAGCTCTTGCGGAAATATTTTCAAGGAGATAACATCCAAGTTAAACATGCTTGAGATTCATGCTTCAACTTGAAGGGGAGTATTAAGATTTGATTTAGCTTGATTTATGTAATTGTGTATCAGATCTTCTATTTATAGAAAGTCTCTCTATATTGTATGTAATTGGCCATTAATTTAGGTTCTTATTTTGTTAGTTTCTTTTTGTAAAAAGCTGTCTATATAACAGCAGCCTCTGTACTGCTGTACAAATAAAAAGATGTGACTTCTTTTCTTCAGATTTTTTTATTTCAAACTTGGTATCACCAAGTGGTAGCCTTGTCAATCAAGCACACTCTCTTTGCAATGCGTACAATATGTGGTACATTCCCCCCTCTACCTCCTTTCCACTTCATCATCAACCTGTAAAATTAATTAAAAATTTGTTACTAATTCCAATTAAAGTTCAAGACACATCCCCATGCCGTGGATTAAGAGGTTTGGTTTGCTGATTAACCAACACATACCATGTCTATAAACAGCTGTTGTATGGTGGCATTAAGATTTCCACTCCAACGCTCTTTGTCTGTCTTATCTTCTGTCAGTTGTTGTACACTTTGCAGCTTTGGTGTGATTACAGATCCCCTTGAGAAAACCTGCATCTTGGGGCATTGTCTCACAATTACTTGTGTCAGAAATGGGAACTTGAAGCAGTGCACCGATGAACAAAAGCTAAGGAGGCTTGGCAAACACTGAAGTTTCAAACTTCGTAATCTGCTGAAGATGATCTCCTCGTTTGGTTCATCTCCCTCGTTTGTTAGTATTTCCTTCATCCCATCGCATTCTTTTATACTCATTTCTGTGAGTTGGATTAGACTTTTGGCTGTTGAAGATGCCACTAAGCTTTCTAATTTATTGCATTTCACTAAATCCAATGTCGTTAGACTTTGAAAACAAGCAGAGGAAGGTGCTAAAGTAATCAAACTGTCGCACTGACTAACGTACACTGAGCTTAGCTTATCAAACGAAACAAGTCCTAAACGATCCTCATTCCACACATGATTCAAATTTGGGAGGTCTTCCATAACCAACTTTCTTAATTGACTTGCCACTTTTTCTTTTATGTTTGTTACCTCTTTGAGATCAAATACCACTTCTAGTGTACTGCATTTCTTTATGATCAAATCTTCAAGATTTCGAAGACTTCTCAACATACCAGAGGGATAAATTTTCAATAATTTTTCACTTTGCTCCATCTTCAGTACTTTTACTTTGCCAAAAGAATCTGATTGCAGTTGACTGCTCCATATCATCTTCAAATTATCCATATTTAAAATTTGCAGTTCCTCCAAATTGGGAAACACTACCTGCATCAAAAATGATAGTCCATTATTATGCCTCATCTCCTTGAAACTATCGATTAAAAATATCATATCCTGTTGTTTGGTTATGCTTGAAACTAGCCTCAGATTCTAAGACGCCAATTGCAACAATGATTCTAAGATAAGGATAGAAGATACTGCACCTTCTGGGAACAAAGTGCCAAGGAAAATATCTAATCATAAATAAGTCAATGATCCTAAGATGAAAAGGAATTAAGATAAATTGGAAAGGAAAAAGAACACCTTTTCATCAAAGAGAGCAGAGTTTATCTCAAGTTCACTGGTATCATAAATGTTTGCACTTGCGGAAGAGGAGACAAAATTCAGCATTTGAGGGCAGTTTTGTATCCATAGCTCTTTCAAAACAGGGCATTCAATTAAATCACTTGTGCAGAATTGTGTCAGTTCTGGAAGATCTTTTAGCTTCAGGAAGTGTAGTTGAGGAAGTAGAATCCTATTCTTCGTTTCTTCTTTGAGTCCATCCATCACCATTATTTGTTTAATCATCTTGCAATCACTAATCTCAAGTCTTCTGAGATGCACAACACTTTTAACCAATGATGATGACAATAAATATTTTAAATTGCCACAGCAATCCACAGTTAAACTAATTAGATTTCGGAACGAAGAAGACATTTCCATCTGTCGGGAATGCCATAGCTTCTCTACGTCAACCGAAGAGAGCTTCAGGTCCTTCAAGTTAGGGGAACAAACCTGCAAAGAAAATGCTCAATTTTATTAAGACACCTGTATTTTCATTTTTATATATTCATCTAAATTCATAGAAGCATGCACTGACAGGTGAAAACAATTGAAATCCAGCATGATTACATGTGGGGCATGGAGTACTGAAGTTCACGAAATATGTGCAGATTTTTCTCAAGACAAGAAAAATTTCAGTTAATGTTCAAATTATGGTGCCTGAATGTGGAAAATATAAGAGAAACTGAGCATTACAAGACAATTTAAATTAAAATTGCAACAAAATAAAGGAAAGCCACAGTAAAATAAATTTTTGCATAACTTGAAGTAGAACACAATAGACAACTGACCTTTGGCTCAATGATTCCATGTGTTGCATTTGCTTCTGCTTCCCCCAAAAATGTACAAGTAAATGTGGTTGGGCAGTCAACTATTCTTATCTCTTTCAAAGATGGACATTGCACGACACTACTTCCTGAACTAAAATTAATTAATCTGGGCAAAGACTCCAGAATAATGGAGTTTAATAGAGGAAATAGGACCTCTTTATTAGTTTCTTCCATTGCTAAGCCCTCATTGATAATTTCTGCCATCACATCACAACTTTTCACTTCTAGCTCTTGGAGTTGCACAAGGCCCAAGCACATGCTAGGCGTAAATACATATCTCAACTTACTGCAACTGTGGACTTTCAGTATTTTCAGATTTTTGAAGTCGAAACTCCCTTTAGGAACCTCATTCCAGACAAGCCTCAATCTTGGTAGATCAGTTAACTGCAACTTATTTAACTTGGATAGATACCCAGCAACTCCACTAGCATTTGGCCGTGCTAGACCAAATACTTGTTCCACTTTACTGCAGTTTTTGACCTCAAGCTTTTCCAGGTTATTCAAACAAGGTAGCAGATCGGATGGCACAGAACTAGAAGAAAATTCACACTCGTCTACCACCAGCGTGCTTAAACTGAAGAAGAAATTGACAGGAAGTTGGCCATGCCATACCTCTTTTAGCTCTGGAAATTTAGAGAGTTCCAAATACTGGAGTCCCCTGAATCCAATCTACAATAGGCGAATGTCGCATTAGCTATTATACAAGGAATACAAAACTTACGAAATGCAGATGATATCAAACTTACCATTCCGGTATGCAATTGCTTTATGGTGGTATTAAGGTCCCCAATCCAACGCCATTCATCTCTTTCTTGTGTCAGATATACTCTCTTTAGCTTTGGAGCACTGAGGCCTCCCTGGGAAAAAATCTTCATCTTGGGGCACACTGACACACTTACTTCTTCCAAAGATGGAAATTTAATAATGTAACTTTCTGACGAGAGAAAGCTGGCGAGGCTTCTCAAACAATGAAGCGTCAAAGTTGCCAATTTATTGAAAACGATCTCAGTTTGGAATTGTAAGTCATCTCCCTCACTTGCTACAATTTCTGTCACCGCATTGCATTCCCTCACACTCATTTTGGTGAGGTTAACCATACTTTTGGCAGTAGAGGATGATACTAACTTCACCAATCCGTTACACCTCCACACTTCCAAAGTGGTAACATTATGAAAAGATGCGGAGGATGGTGCCAAATTAATCAAACTGTCACACCACCTTGTTGTCAGAGTTTTAAGATTTTGAAGAACTTCAGAAAGTTGGCAACCTGGGTTCCATAGATACCTTAAATTAGGAAGGGTATTCAGTATCAAGCCTTGTATCTGTGAGAGAATCCTTGCATTCTCACCAACATTGATTCCATTTGGAAGTAACACTTCGAAATAACAAGACGTTAAAACAAGTCTCCTCAAATTCTTGAATTTCTGGAGAAGATCAAATGGAAAAATCGTTGAATCATCACCAAAATGTTGGAGATTAAGAACTTTAAGTTTGTGAAAGAGCTCTACTGGAAATTGGCCATGCTGTATCATCATAATATCTTTGTAGTCTAGAGCTAATTCCTCCAAGTTATGAATAATCTGAAATTGATATCCCATAAATAAATGTAAGGATAACAGCATAAAGAGTACAATTCATATAAAAAGGTAATAAAAATGAAAAGAAATAATTTATAACTTTTTCATTATGCTAATAGTAAAGGGGTAATTACATTTTATCCTACATTTCTCCATATTATATTAGTTACATCTTAACATTTAAAATTATATTTTTTTCATCTTTCTATTTTGTAAATTTAAACTAGAAAGTTCTTCCGTCAAAATTTTTGTTAAACAATCATTAAATAGGTTTGTTTTTATACTATTTGGCCATGATTTTCAGTGTAAAACACAAATTGCCCTTATAGTTTGTTTATTACACTAGAACCCCTTGTCTTTTAATAACAGTAACTATTTTCTCTTTCATCCCAAGTCAAGACAATTAAAAGACTAAATTGATAAAAAAATTTCAAATTAGTCATTAAATTTATTAAATATCAAGCTCGTCTAAAATTATTTTCTTTTATCAAAGTAAGGTAAAATTTTATCTTTAGCAAAAATCAATTTTAGTGTCTGTATAAAATAATTAATTAATATTCTTTTACTTGCTCTAATTTAGTAAAATTCAAAAATTTATAAGTACTTATAGTTAGCAAAATATTGAAAGTTCATATAATTTAACTTTAAATTAGCAAAATAAAATGAATTTTATTCTTATTAGTAATTTTGTTACACTAGAATTGCAACTTTGAAAAGAAGTTTAAGGATTGAATTATATTTTTCTATCTCCAATTGCATTGACTTTCAAAAACAACGGATTTTTAGTGCAATAAAAAAAGATAGGGGATGATTTATTTATTACACCAAAAATCAAGGGAAAAATAGTATGACACCAAATCTAGTTAACTATTGTTTTAAAATGCTAATGATGTAGTTCTCCTTGATTTAGAATGCTAAGTGTTTTATTTATTGAAATTTCATATATATTTTTAAATAGATATTTGATTAATAAACTAGTAATATACCATATCATTGACCATTTTAAGTTAAAATGAATTAATTGTTATTTTATATATGTTATATAAATTAATACGCAAAAACCTTTCAGTTATGAGGTATAATACCTTTCTAAATGGAAAAAGTGGCTTCACAACTTGCATATTTTGTGGGTTCTCTTGCTGCTCCTTGGCTTCAGCTCCTGATGTGAATATTCCCAATTTCTCACATTTAAAAATAGTCAACTTTTTTAGCAGTCGACATGCGATAGTGTGTTCTGACGCGTAAAAACACTTTAGCTCTTCTAATATATAAAGGACTAAGATCTTTAGTCTAGGAAACACAAATTTAGGAATTCCCTTTCCTCCTTCCTTCCTTGCAACGACTTCCTGCACCCCACACCTACTTAAATGAAGGGATTCAAGTTGTTTAAGACCTTCAGCAATTGAAAACGGAAACAGGCTTTTCAAACTTGGACATTGCCAAACCTTGACAAATCGTAGGTTATGAAATGTGAGAATTCCATCAGGATCCCCATTCCACACGTTCGTCAAGTTTGGGAGGTTGTGTATAAACAAACTTCTCAGTTGACTAGCTGCTGCAACATGCCTTGTTTCTTGCACTCCCACTATTGCTTGGAGATTAAATACCTCTTCCAGTAAAACACAATTCAATATCTCCAGTTCTTCTACAGCATGAAATCTTCTCCACATTTCAGATGGAAATATTTTCAATAATTCATTCCCGTATTTCACCTTCAATACTTTTAATTTGCCAAAGGAATCTGCTTGCAGTTTATCAAACCAAATCATCTTCAACTTATGCATATAAATAATATGCAATTCCTCCAAGTCAGGAAATGAAACCTAAAATACAAATGTCACATGTAAATGATAGCCAAATCAACCCTGAATTTAACATAATGAAAGGAAAAAAAAAAAGTAAAAAGAAAAGAAAGCAATTAATTCACCTTTTCATCAAAGAGAGCTGCACGCCCTTGTCCAGCACCATTGTTACTCATAGGAGGAGAGATAAATGTCTGCAACAGAGGGCAACTCTCAATCCACAGCACTTTCAGAGAGGGACATTCAAGTAGATTGCTAGTGCAAAATCTAATGAACATCGGAAGACATTTGAGTTTTAAAAAGTCTAGTTTGGGGAAAATCTTGCTCTCCATCCCATCTTCCAGTTCTTGTGCAACTATTACCTCTTCCATGAAATTGCAATTGCTTATCTCAAGCTTCTTGAGGTGGGTAAAATTCTTAACCATAAAGTTTGTAAATAAATAGCTCAAGTTCCCACAGTCATCCACAATCAAGCTTGTTAAGTTTTGAATGCTTGCAGATGTCTCCATGAGTCGAGTGGACCATATCTTTTCAATGCTAATTGAGGATAATTTCAGATCCGTCAAACCAGGAAACTGAGTCTGCAAAATAATAGTAATAACAATAATAATAATTCTACTTTCATCAAGAGACTATTCTATTTAATATTATACGGGATCTATAGCAGACAAATTATATGCTCTAGATAAAACTCACAACGTAATAGTTATTCATCTTCTGACCAGCTGTGTACCGGTGCTTGCTATTCAGCAATACTCTTGATTCATGTGAAATATAAAATAAAAATTCTTATCTATTTTAAATAAATCTTTTATTAAATATGCATTCTTTCATTTATTAATATTAATAAGTGACTGTATTAACCAATTCTAATAAAACAATGTGTATGTAAATTGCCCCCTAAATCTTACAGCAAATTTTATTTAAAAGATTACTTTTCTCGTTCTCTAAATATTCCATAAAAGATTTGATTAAAAAAAATTCATAAAAAATATTATCAAGATAGAGGTAAGATGGTGACTGAACCTTTTTGCTGAAAAGTAACCCGAGTGTTTCAGAATGGTTTTCAATTGTAACTTGACTACAGCCTGCAGTAGCTGTTGCTTGTTCCTCCACCTTCACTTGCGAGCAAAAGCTTGAAAATCCAGGCAGATGTTCTAGAGTCAAGGAGCGCAATTTCATACACTCAAGTACTTCATCTTTGTCACCCTCACCTTCAGCAACAATCCCTTCCATAATTCTGCAGCTGTTTACGTCAATTTCATCTAAATGTGCAAGGCTTCTAAACATTGAGAATGAAAAGAGATTCTTTAATGCATTACAATTTCTCACATTTAGCTTTCTTAATTTGCTAAAAGACCCTTCCCTAAGTTGGTTGTAACAGATTTTCTCCAAGTTACTCAAATTATCCAGAAGTAAGGAATCCAACCTAGGGAAAGCAATGAAATTGCCCATCCTCAAACAATCTACAATACATTGAATCTCTTGACTATTTTGGAGATGGAGATGTTTCAACTGAGGAAAACCTTGCCAATCTAATTCATAGAGCACATTTTTAACACCCTTTAAGTCCTCCAGATATAAATCTTCACTTCTCTTCAGCAAGACTTTAACTCTCTCCAGTTCAGTGCTTCTATTGACCTTGAGTTTCAACGTTCTTGACATTACATATTTACCGGACCAGTCCCAATCTTCTCCAATGAATATTCTAAATCTTTCCAGCTTTTCAGAGAACAGATTTTCGGGAAGCTTTTCTGCGTCAATGATATGCAATTCAAGAGTGACAAGTTTTTTTAGAAGCTTCAATTCATCTAGGCTAGCATTGCTCCTTTGACCACCACGCTCTTCATTTTCCCACTTCACCAAACTGTCCCCCATATACAAGTCCTCTAACTGGGTCAAGCATGATAAGACACCTACAGGAATCACTTCAAGTCTTTGACATCTGCTCAAGTCCAGCAGTCGCAAACGAGTCAATTTCCCTACTTCTGTTGGTAGTTGATCATTAGAAGAGTTAATTAAGCTGAGAACTTGCAACTTCTGTAGCTCCCCAATTACAGCAATATCTTCACAAACACAGTGATCCAGACACAAGGTTTGAAGGTTTTCTAGAGACTTAATTGATAGAGGCATTGGCGACAAATGCATAAAAGATAAATCCAAAACCTTCAGTTTTTTCATTTTATTGAAAAGACTATCTGGGATTTTTAGTGAGGGATCCTTACTGCGCAATATAAATGACTGGAGATTTGGGCAATCAAGTTCTTGAGGAAGCTCAGGGATTTTTGCAATCGTCAAAGAAACTGCAGTGAACTGTCGGAATATGACCTCCTCCGGCCATTCTTCCAACACACTGTGATATGCTATATTGAAGACATTATGATCTTTGGATGCAACTGACAATGCAAACCTGTGAATAACATCATGCATTCTGACATGGTGGTCATCCTCTCCTTCCAGTAGCAAACAAGAACTTTTGAGGCTGTGGAGTAGTGTAAGTAATCGATCTCTTGATTGTTTCACAGTATTGATTTGATTAAATAAGCCCAACCCCATACAATACTTCAACAAGTCTCTGATTAATATAGATTGAGGAGCAAGTTGTCCACAAAGTCGGAACAAGGACTTTTCTTCATCTTTTTTCAACTCGTTATAGCAAATCTCTAGGCCTGAGTTAACTCGAGGTTCAAACTCATCATTATCAGATCTTTTCAACCTTAACAAGGCATCACTCCATGCATGCAACCCTTTGCCTTTTAATGCCTTTGCGACTGCCATAATAAGAATGGGTAAACCCGCACATCTATTTGCTACTTGAGTAGCCATGGGTTTTAAATCAGGATCTTCGACATCACCAGCCTTCTCCTCAAACAGATGCCATGCCTCTTCAAGCTGTAATTCTAAAAGCTGAAAATGTCTTTGTACATCCATTGGTTTCAATACTTTTAAACTGCAGGATGTCATAAGTATCTTGCCTCCTTTATGATCGTTGCCAAAAGGAATTCCTATATCCTCCAGTTTGAGTTTTTCCCAAATATCATCTAGAATTATAAGAAACTTCTCCTCTTGTTTAAGTCTCTCACATAATCGAGCTGCCCTTACTCCAATTGACTCCACATCAAATTGGAGACCTAACCACTCCGCAATATCTCTTTGAATTCTTCTGACATCCACATTCTTGGTTACTTCTGCAAAAGCCACCACCTTGATATTCCCATCTTCCTTAACTTGCTCCGCAACCTTTTTCGCTAGTGTGGTCTTACCCACACCACTCATGCCATATACTCCAATCAGACTGACATCAGTACCCTTGATAGCCTCCATGATTTCCTCCAAAACTACCCTTCTGGATTCAAATGCCTTGTAATCTTTGTCAGACCTTATCCCTGGCAAAGGTCTAAGGTAGGAAATAATTTCAAACTTTCCACCTTGTCGGACTTTATCAATTTCCACAATCTCCTTCTTTGCTTTTCTACTGAACTGGTGGCGCCTCTTCAAATTCGAAAAGCATCCGATGAAGCAGCAAGTCATATTGGCTTTCTCATTGTCATCAAGAATCTTCTGTGCCACTTTAATTGTCTCTTCCACTATTGTCTGCCAATTTTTTACGCTTTCTTCAATTTCTTCACCATTTCTTCTAGCAGCCTCCACCCGATGCTCCATAGCTGTTTTTTCATCTTTCAGTTGGTCCACTGCATATTTAAGGTCTTTGATATTGCTTTTGTGGTTCCATACATATGCAATTTGACGCCAAACTGAATCAACCAAATTCTCCGTAACTTTTGATACAACGGCTTCAGTGACGGGTACGGCGACAATTTCCATTTCCTGCTGTTCTTACTTTTTCCTCAATTTTTTTTCATTTTTTTCTATTTTGCTTCTGCCCTAAAAATACAAAAGAAAAAGATAATTGAGATGAACAGAAACTCAATGGAAGAAAAAGCAGCCAAGACAAATAAAAAAATTATTAATTAATTACTGAGTCTATTAGTTAATAAATTCAATTAATTTCATCAACTAATAAATTAGTAAGTATTAAGTATATCAGAATCAATTATACTATAACACTAACTGAAGGAAACAAAACACAAAGATAATCCAGCGAGAGAGTGAAGAAATCCAGAAATAAAATATAAATAGAAAATAAAATCCAACATCAACAGAAATAATATATTAAGAAGAAAACTAACAGATTCTGGAGTAATTAAAAAACAATTCAAGGAAAAGTGTATGAGCAAGCATACCTCCTTTAGCTAAGCTATCAAAGGAATCAGTTCCGCAATATCACAACACAGACAGAAGAAAACCAGCGAATTTAGCACAGTTTTAGTGCTGTGTGCGAGTCAATGGTTCGGAGTAGAAGTGAAGACCTTGTTTGGCATGAAGTAAAAAACAGGTTAAGAGTTTAATAAGGACAAAGGGTCATTTTGAACCCTGTATTTTTCCTGTAATATTAAGGAACCCAAAACGAGTTTTTGAGAGAAAAAAAAGACCTCATAACTTTTAATTTGTCCAAATACATATTCGACAATTTAATTTTAACTATTTGTGACTTTAATATTTTAACTTTGGATTTAATTTATTATGATATTTAATTATTTTTGGATATGTGGCTTTATTTAAGATGTATACATGTATTGTGCCTAGGTTTTATAATGTTATTAAATAGAATTCGAGTATCTGTTAGATTAAAATGAAAATTATAAATGTTAAAGATATTATAAAAATAAATTTTCGGTGTTTATTAAATTAAATTTAAATTTAAAGTATTAAAACGACTGAATCATTAAAATTTAGATGTTTAATTATGTATCGTACTTTTAAATTTATTACTCAATTAAACCATCATTATCTATTTATTATATTTGGTTTGAATCATTATTTATTTATTTATTTCAAACATGAATAGATGCCGTGTACAAAAAATAACTAATATCTATAAAAAAATACCTTGTAATAGAATAATATTTTCATCAGTTTATCATCATTTATGCCTATATCATATTATAAAAAAAGTTATTAAAAAGATTTTGTATGTATCATAAAATTTTATGTATTTAATAATTTATGCATAATTTGTTTAATTTTTTCTATAAAGAAGTAAAATAAAGAGGATTTTAAATTGGATTCTATATTTTCATGTAAAATTTAAAAAAAAATGTCCGATAAAATTGTATCTCTATAAAACTCGTAATTAATATACTATAGCATTTTGATTGTTTTCTTACTTATCTATCTATGCCATTAGAATATATGAAACTAACATCTAAGTAAATTAGATACAAAGATAGAGTTTATGTATTTTATGCACTTCATCATATTATTTTAAATTTTTTATAGAATAAATTTTGTTTAAAATAGTGGCACTCTTTTTATAGCTAAAAAGTTCATATAAAGAATATTAGGTAACAAATAAGAAACAAAATATTTAATAAAATTGTTATGTATGAGTGCATGGACTAATTTGAGCTAGAAAGTACAAGTTATGAAATTTTTTTAATTAAGAAATTAACTTTAAATTTTTCTGTATATTATGATACAACTTTAAGGACTAAAATGATATTTTCTGTAATAAAGTTAGAAAGAAAATAAAGGAATTTAAAATAAGGCCGCCAGTGAACTAAATTATTGGTGGGTGGGAATAGGAATGCGTTTGGAGGAAATTACATATGGGGTTTTTAAAAGTTGTAATTACTAATTAAATCTTTAATTTTATAGTTTTTGATAATTTTATTTAATTATTTTAAAATTTTAATAAATATTTATATTTTTAATTTATTTTTAAAAATATTTTATGATAAAATTTTTAAAAAATTACAATGAGTAAAATGACGTGACAAGTTAATTTTGCTTACTAGCATAAAAATTAATGAGTTAGTAAAAAATTTGTTATATTTAAATGTAAAATATTTGAAATTTTTAATGATCATATTATTAAGTGTAAAATAAACTTTTTTGCTAATTCATAATTATTATTCTTTTAATAAGTACAGTCAACTTTCCATAATTTTTTCTTTTTTGTAAAACTTTCAAAAATTATCACTGAAAAATATTTTTAAAAATAAATTAGATGATAAAATTTTAAAATTATTAAATAAAATTATTAAAAAATATATAGTTCAAAATTTAATCTGTAATTAGGCCTTTTAAAAAAAAAAAAGGTTCTTTTTTGCTGTGTTTTTTCTTATATACTTACTATACTCCTATTTCAAATGTAGGGTTTGTGTAACTATTTTTTATATTGTATTGTTTTATATTTTTATTTATTGAATAATCTAGTTATCCTTTCCTTTTGTCTTTCTTTTCTGATTTACTGCGGACTTTGGCCATGAATTATTACAAGAACTTAATTAAAGCTTCTCCATGGATGAATGATTAAAATCATTGGAAAACACATAGAATTGATTGTTGGGTATAATACACTTCTTAAGAAATTGATTAACTCACTCGTTTAACTCAACGTTTTGTGTGAAAGAAATGAATACTAGTACTAATGGGACTGTTAAAATACATCAAACATAGTATAGGGTGTGTGTTGGAAAAATCGGGTTAGTTTCCACCGACAAATAAGCTATTAAATAAAAAATAAGAAAAGAAATACCAGAATTTTAACGAGGTTCGATAAAAATCATGCTTACTTCCTCGAACACTACCAAAATAATATTTTTTAATTCAATAGAATTACAAAGAAATATTAATAAGAAGAGAAATATAATTTAGCTCATAGAAATATAAGGCCTAGGAGTATAACTATGTCGAGCCAACGACATTAATAAAAGGCACTGCTTGGGAGGCAACCCAAGGATAACCATATTTGATTTTTCTTTCCCTAATTCTTTAAATTTTATATGTTTTTTTTTAATTTCTTTTGAGACTTTGTGCCTTACAGTAAGGACAATGTAAGATTTAACTCTGGGAGAAGGATTTTATTGGTTGATTTATGTGCTTTTATTTTATATTTTCTAGGAGTATTTTTTTATTGAATAAAAAAATGTGTCGTATGTAGCATGCAATTGTGAGTCATACTTTAGCTATTGATTAGAATATCACTTGTTGCATGGGTATTAACTGGACTTAATTTTTAATAAATACCATCTGGTTTGTGTTAAAAGCAATCTCTTATAAAATGGATTAAATTTACTTGAATCTTGGTAATTGATTGAAATAATATTTCTTGAGGAATTTCTTTTGGAGAATTGAGTGATGAAATATGATTTAAGACTGTTTGATTTGTTTGACTGCAATTCTCTTAAGCTAGTCCTAAATTCTGGTTTAAGTAAATTGAAGAAAAATAAAATAAGTTGATGTGTAAAGCATGTGGTGGAAAGAAAAAAAAAATCCATAAATACATGCGATAAGCATTGCTCAAAGTGAGAAAAAACAGTAAATGCGCTCACCCTTTAAAAGAATTTTAAAAAAAAAAGAAAAAAATGAAACACTTATTCTATTTAATTTTTCTCTAATTATTTTTTGGTTAAAGATCGATAAGGAAGGATGATAGCCAAAGGGCATAAACAAGGAGGACTATATGCTCTTGACAATATGAATCATCAAGCTCTTGCAAGCACTTTCAAAGCTTGATATGGAATTTTGGCACCTGAAATTTGGCACCTTCAAACGACATCCCCATTTTAAATTTTAAAGCTTTTGAATAATAGATAGTTAATTAATATTTCGATTTGGAATAAAATTCAAACCATTTGTACTAGTTGTCAAATAGGGAAGAGATGTAAACTTCATTTTTCTTTATCTAGTAGTATATCCAAATTTTCCCTTGATAAAATTTATTATGATTTATGGGGACTTGCACTAATTATATCATGCCGAGGTTTTAAATATTTATGTTATTTTTTTAGACGATTATACTCGTTATTCATAGCTATTTCCATTGAAAAAGAAATTTGATTTTTTTGAATACTTTATTAAATTCCAAAAACAAGTGGAAATGTTTTTGAAAGAAAAATTAAAGTTTTTCAAAGTGATGGAGGAGGTGAGTTTACTTCAAATAAAATTGAACAATATTTGAGTCATTATAGAATTCATCATCAATTTTTTTGTCCCTATATTCCAAAACAAAATGGAGTTGCCGAAAGAAAACATTAGCATATAGTTGAAACATGATTGACCTTACTCTTTCAAGCAAATATTTCTTTAAAATATTATGTAAAAGCTTTTCTAATAACTGCTCATTTAATTAATCGCATACCTTTTAATGCTTTAAACATGGAATCTCCATTTTTAAAATTAATGGATACTTGAGAATTTTTGGGTGCAGGTGTTTTCTTATCTACAAGATTGTGGGAAGAATAAATTTTCTAAGAAAACATATCTGAACGGGTTGTCGAAACCTTTTAAAATAAATTACTGATTTTCCTAAACTAACTTGTAGAATAGTAAAACCAGGTCGAATCCCAATGGAACCAATGTGATAGCTTCTCAAAGTAAAATAAAAAGGGGTTTTGAATGTTTGAATCAAAATTATAAATAAGCAAAAAATAATGAAGGCTGAATATTAAAGTAAATAAAAATCAATCTTAATAAATTTTCAATTCAAGAGTGCTAATTCCATCCAATTGTAATCATGATCATAGGCTAAAATATTAATTCTTCTATTCAAGTACTTAGTCTACTTATTCGAAAAAGCCGCAACAAGTGTAATTCTCCTAATACAATTGATCCAAACCCAACATCCAAATCAAAAACTTACCATTAGCCAACTGAGCACGATAGCGTTCCATATCAACTTAATAATAGTATTTAGAACAATGAGAATGACTAAACCAACATTAATTAATTTAGATAACTGCAATTGAATTAACCCTGTTCCTTTATTTCCCTAGAGTCTATCATGCAAGCTATGTAATTCGAATAAGCCGTAATCACACACACATGAGCCAGCTCCTTGCTACTTGTGTCAATCGTTCATGACAATTACGGATCACAAACTCAAAGTTTAGCAATAGAAAAATCAATATCAAAGTTGAGTCGTCAGTCCAATCAATATCAATAATTCATAAATAATAAGAACAAGAAATAAAGAATACTTGAATTAAAGAAGAATTCTGTTAAGCACCAAGCCTCACAAAATCACAATTAGAATTTATTCACTCTTGAATTAGAAACTAAAAACTTAGCCACTCATGATGGAGTAAGAATTCACAAGAATTGTAGAGAATAGGAGAAGAATAAGAATATGAATTATAAGCTCAAAATATCTAGCCGTCCTTATATAGGAAGTAAAACCCTAAACCCTAATAGTAGAATCCTTATAAAAAAGAAATATGCTTCCTATTTAATCTTATCCCTATAAGGAAGGATAAGATTAAGAGTGATCTAAATAAATTAAAACTTTAAATACATGGAAGAAAGTTCTCTCAATCCACACTTCCAAAAATAAATGAAATTAACTAGAGATGGGTCCACCACAAATTAATCTCTGAAAATTTTGAAGCTCTCTTTTGCATCTTCCAGCAGCTCACAGGACGCAAGGCGTGGTCACGCCTTGTCGACAGTAGTCTTCTGCACAGATTTCTGCGGAGCTCATGGGCTGTAAGGCATGGTCACGCCTTATCGACAGTGATCTTCTGTGCAAATTTCTGCATCTCCTTCAAAAGACTTGGTTTTTGATAAATGATGACTTAAAATATGTCTTTAGGCTGGATTTTGATCCATCCTTGATATTTCATCACCTAAGTCAGAATAAACAGAATTTCCATAATTAAGTACATTATCCAACCAAATTGCAAGGGAATTAAACACAATAAATATAACTATTTGTGACCTATCAAATTTCCTCACACCTAATTTATGTTTGTCCTCAAGCATACCTCAATTCAACATACTAATTCTCTTTTTTAACCTTCCTTTCATTTCTTTTAATCTCCACAAATACCAAATAGGTTAAACAAACATCAATGAGTTGAATAATAATAACAATTAAGAGATTAGCACTCGTAGGATAAATTTTACAAAAAGAATAGGTATCTTAATAATTCGTCAATATCAAAGCAACAAGACTTAACACCCTAACATGGTTTCATTCAATACTCTCAAAGTGCTTAGGGTGCATTTACTCTCAGAATCAAAACATAGCATGTTATTACCATAAGCTTGCTAATGAATCAGGTCTCCACCACTACACATGGGTTAGATGCAAAAATCAAAAGGACTTTACAAGGGTTGTAATGGGGCTTAGGAAAGGATATATGATAAATGGAAAAATTAAAGTGTTTCACAATCAAGACAAAAAGGTTAGTTACCTGTATGATAACTATGCCACATAACCATAAAACACACTGCAAAAACTTTGAGATTTATTCCCACATCTTATTTTAGCACTAAAAACTTTGGAGAAATAACATATAATAATTCAATTCAATATATTTGATGAATACTTCTCCAATTATCCTCTTTCATGAATGGAATAAATATCAACTTTCTTTCTCTCCCTTTCTTCCTTTTCTTTCCCTCTTCTTTTTGTTGTTTCTTTTTTTTTGTCTCTTTTTTTTTTCTGTTTCATTTGTACATGCAACATTTTCCTTCTTGTCTTAACAATGGTAGAAAAATAGAGGTAGCAAACGAAAGGTCTTGGGTTAAACAACATGTGTTAAAAACAAAAAAGAAAATAGAAAATAGGCTCAAAGTGGCTAACTAAAAGGAAAATCAACAGGGTGGGTGTTTTAAGAGTCTAAGAATAGGTTAATCATAATTGCCCTTATCATATTAAAGCATCAATCCAAGGATGTGGTCTCAACGTGCATTCAGAAGCAAATTCTAGAATAATCATACTAAGTTTGATAACACTCAACAAAAAATAATTAGAGCAAAATATAATGAACTGCTCTTAGGCTCAAAAGCTCACTTGAATGTTCAAATTTGTATCAAGTGTTATGCATTTTTCAATCAATAAACTAATGAGATACCATCAGATAATTTTAAAGAAATACTAATCATGCTTATCTCTTTCATGCATTAAAACTCAAACCAAAAATGTATATCTAACTTACATGGTATTCTAGGTTATCAAAATAAAACTCAAAGTTGCAAAAGAAAAATTAGCACATATGAATTAAAGCATACCTAATTGTAAGCATAAAAAGATGTTTTCAAAAAGAGATCATATGATTATCCTCCCCCACACCTATACTATACATTGTCCTCGATGTATCAAAAAGAAAATGGCTCGCAAAATAAATGAAAAGAAATATGAAACTCCCCTTATTTGCGATCAAATCGGACTGAATAGTTAATGGTGATGGTAGGAAAGGAGGTAGAACCGACCAGTGAAAATAGGAAGTTTTGGTGATGGCTGCTGCAAAAGAAAATAAAATGTTGGTGGATATGGCAAAATAAAACGTTCTCTTTTCTTTTCTCTTTCTCTCTTTTTTTAAGCACAAAAATAAATAATAATAAAAAATAAAAAAAATAAATAATAATAATAAAAAATAGAAAAACAAAAAAACAAAATAAAAAATAAAAAAATAAAAAAAGAGTGGTTTGAGATAAGGCGTGGTCACGCCTTTTAAGAAACGAGCTTCTGTAAAATAAAGTAAAGAAATCAAAACAAAGCTGAAATAAGGCGTGGTCACGCCTTATAAGAAATGAGCTTCTGTAAAAAAATGAAGTCAAAACAAAAGGCGTCTTTGAAACAAGGCGTGGTCACGCCTTATAAGAAATGAGTTTCTATAATCTTGAGGTGTAGTTTTTCAAAACAAAACAGAAGGTGTTTTGAAACAAGGCGTGGTCACGCCTTATAAGAAGCAAGCTTCTGTAAGAGTAACAGGAGATTTTTTATTTTTTACAGAACATAAGATGTTTGGGAACAAGGCGTGGTCACGCCTTATAGAAATTAGTCTCCTGCCATAAAAAAAATTGAATTTCTTTATTAAAATAAAATTAAAAACTAAAAACTAAAAACAAAATAAACTAAGTGAAAGAAAAAAGAAATTAAAAAAATAAAGTAAGTATTTGGGTTGCTTCCCAATAGCGCAATTGTTTAACGTCGTTATACTCGACGGAATGATAAAATATTTGAATCATCCAAATAAGTGGGGTGATCCGAAGGAAAACTAATGAGACATAAAGCAATTTCACCCTCATGAAAGTTCTTCAATCTATGACCATTCAGTTTGAAAATTTTATCTGAATCCAATCTTCTAATTTCTACTTCTAAATTAGATTGTTCATCTAATTCTTGCTCATCACTAACATTTTCTTTTGCAAATACTTCCTGCACAATTGGATTAATTACATCAATATGGCAAAGAGAATGTAAATTATCAGGATATTTCATTGCATCGAAAATATTAAATTTAACAATCTCTCCATCAAACTCTACGGAGAGAGTACCCTCATCTACATTAATCTTTGTCTTAGCAGTTTTCATGAATGGTCGTCCTAATAAAATCGAAGCTGATTTTAATGAGGAATTACCAACCATTTCTAAAATATAAAAGTCGACAGAAAATATGAGCTCATTAACCTACACCACAACATCTTCAACAACTCCAAGGGGATGATATAAGAGTGATCAGCTAATTGAATCATTACACCAGTCTTTTGCAAGTTATTTAGTTTCAACTCTTGAAAGATAGAAAATCACACGACATTAATGGAAGCTCCTAAATCTAACATGGCACGCTCAATTTTCGTATTACTAATAACACAAGGTAATGAAAACATACCTGGATCCTTGCATTTTTCTGGCATATTCTTTTGTAAGGCCGACACATTCTTACTTACCACCACTTTCTCCTTTTCCTCCATTCTTCTTTTGTTTGTGCACAATTCCTTCAAGAACTTTGCATATTAGGGATTTGTTTGCTAGCATCCAACAGTGGGATATTTATCTCTACCTTCCTAAATGTATCCAAGATCTCATTTTCTTGCTCATCTTCTTTTAGTTTTGCTAATCTGCTAGGAAAATGAGGCAATAGAGTGTGAGATGAAAGAGATAGGGGAGGATCAAATTTTACCCTACGTGATGCCTTGGAAGAAGCTTCTTCTTCATTTTCTTTGCTAAGTTCACTTTCCTTAAGTGGAATTGAGCTTGAAAGAATCTCCTTTCCACTTCTTAGAGAAATATCACTAACATTCTTGGATTTATTTCTGGTTGTGAAGGTAGTTTTCTAGAATTTTGAGCCTCCAATTTACTAACTAACGTAGCCAATTGAGTTATTTGATTGCCTAAATTCTGAATGCTTGACCTTGTTTCCTGTTGGAATTGAAGATTATTGTTAGCAAAATTTTTAACAATATCTTCCAAGAACATACCTGAATTAGAAGCTTGAGGTTGTCTATTGAAATTCTGGAAAGGATACTTTTGTTGTCCTCCTTGGTTCCCATAGCTCATATTCGGGTGGTCTCTCCATCCGGGATTATAATGATTGGAAAAAGGGTCATACTTCCTTTGAGGTTGACCAGCAAATCCGCCTAGAGCATTAGCCTCTTGAATCGAGTCTTATTGCAATGTTGGGCACATATCGGTAGGATGTCCTTGGATCGAACATATTCCACAAACTTTTTCCATTTGCAATTGCCCTACAGCCATTTGACGAACCAAAGCAGTTAAATCAGAAATTTAATTTTCAAGATTTTTAGTACTTACCTCATTAACTCGCCTTGTAGTTTCATCAGCCCTTGTACCAAATTGCTGAGAATTTTCAGCCATGTTTGAAATTAATTGCTTGGCTTCTTCAGGTGTCTTGTCTACCAAAGCTCCACCACATGCTGCATCAATCATACTCCTATCCATTGGCAATAATCCTTCATAGAAGTATTGGATTAAGAGTTGCAGAGAGATTTGATGATGTGGCATTTAGCACACAGTTGCTTGAACCTTTTCCAATACTCATACAATGTTTCTCCAGTGAACTGTGTTATGCCACAAATTTCTTTTCTGATGTTGGCAGCTCTTGTTGCATGGAAGAACTTGTCTAAGAACAATCTTTTCATCTCATTTCATGTTGTTATTGAACCGGAGGGTAGATAATAGAACCAATCTTTTGCTTTATCCTTCAAAAAAAAAAGGAAAAGCTCTAAGATTTATTTGCTCTTCTGTCACACCATGTGGCTTCATTCCAGAGCATACAATATGGAATTATTTCAAATTTTTATGAGGATCTTCACCTGCACATCCACGAAAAGAAGGGAGTAAGTGAATTAAACCAGATTTTAATTCAAAATCAACTGCAATATTAGGAAATGAACGCATAAAGGTTGTTGATTTAAATCCGGTGCAGCTAGCTCTTTGAGAGTTCTGTTCGCCATGTTTTCTGTAACTTCTTGAAAGATATATGTGTCACCAATAGCCAAATCTATTTCCAACTCCTCTATGAGATAACTTTTCCTTTGTCTAGTCTCCTTTCTTAATTGACGCGATGTCTTCTCAATTTCAGGATTAAACTGTAAATCAATATCTTGAGAAGAACGAGTCATAAATAAATAAATTAATCAATGAGAAACTAAAATAGGATCCCCGGCAACGGCGCCAAATTTGAACGGGTTGTCGAAGCTCTTCAAAATAAATTATTGATTTTCCTAAACTAACTTGTAGAAATAGTGAAACCAGGTCGAATCCAAAGGGAACCAATTTGATAGCTTCTCAAAGTAAAATAAAAAAGGGAGTTTTGAATGTTTGAATCAAAATTATAAATAAATAAAAAATAATGAAGGCTGAATATTAAAGTAAATAAAAATCAATCTTAACAAATTTCCAATTCAAGAGTGCTAATTCCATCCAATTGTAATCATGATCATAGGCTAAAATATCAATTCTTCTATTCAAGTACTTAGTCTACTTATTCAAAAAAGTCGCAACAAGTGTAATTCTCCTAATACAATTGACTCAAACCCAACATCCAAATTAAAAACTTACCATTAGTCAATTGGGTACGATAGCGTTCCATATCAACTTAATGATAGCATTAAGAACAAATGAGAATAATTAAACCAACATTAATTAATTTAGATAACTGCAATTGAATTAACCCTGTTCCTTTATTTCCCTAGAGCCTATCATGCAAGCTATGTAATTCGAATAAGCCGTAATCACACACACATGAGCCAGCTCCTTGTTACTTGTGTCAATCTTTCATGACAATTACGGATCACAAACTCAAAGTTTAGCAATAGAAAAATCAATATCAAAGTTGAGTCGTCAGTTCAATCAATATCAATAATTCACAAATAATAAGAACAAGAAATAAAGAATACTTGAATTAAAGAAGAATTCTGTTAAGCACCAAGCCTCACAAAATCACAATTGGAATTTATTCACTCTTGAATTAGAAACTAAAAACTTAGCCACTCATGATGGAGTAAGAATTCACAAGAATTGTAGAGAATATGAGAAGAATAAGAATATGAATTATAAGCTCAAAGTATCTAGCCGTCCTTATATAGGAAGTAAAATCCTAAACCCTAATAGTAGAATCTTTATCAAAAAGAAATATGTTTCCTATTTAATCTTATCCCTATAAGGAAGGATACGATTAAGAGTGATCTAAATAAATTAAAACCCTAAATACATGACAGAAAGTGTCATGCATAAAAATTCGGAGATAGTCTCTTTTCTAGAAACTAAAGCTTAGAGGAAAAAGAGCATAGATTCCTCAATCAACAATGGAGAAAAAAATAAAATGATTAATCAATTAATTTTAGAAGTTGATGACATCAATGTTAAAAGAACTATAGAAAGTGGAACAAATGATGTTAAAAAAATAAAACTATAAGCACACAAGACAATGATGATTCTTTAAATGAGCCATACAATGACATAAATAATAATGTTGGAGATGTTATGACCATTATAGAAGAAATAGAAACTAATGATGATATAAGCAATAGAGACCAAGTAGCCATAATTAAGAAAAGGATTAACAATTTCTAAGATGATGCAACAAACACCATGCTCGTGAATTAAGTCAAAATTATATTCTAGCTATATCCTTTGATCTTCACGATATTAATGTTAGTGATATTCATGATATTACTAATGCTAATTTATATGTTGATAATAATATAGGAGAATCCAACGACACAAATAGTTCTACAGAAGAACATCATATAATTACTCGAAAAAAAACTTAACTTGGATCCCACTCTTGATCCGTAGCTTGCATCAGAAATTCAAAAACTACGACTTTAAAATTACTATACTGCTCTTTCATCTCATAGCACCACCATTGAAGAGAAAAGAACATGTGAATTAGCTTTGACAATTCCAAAATGGCATAAAGCCATGAAGGAAGAGATTAAAGTTCTAGATGATAATAGGACTTGGGACTTAGTCCCTCGACTCATAGAAATACCAATGTGGTTGGCTCAAAATGGATATTCAAAATCAAACTAAAAAAAGATGGTACAATAGACAGACTCAAGGCTCAATCAGTTGTTAAAGGATATTTCCAAGTTAAAGGACTAGACTACGAGGAGACATATAGCCCAATAGTAAAGCCAACTATAATATGTTTGATTCTTGCTATTGCAATCTCATCTATATGGACCATGAGGCAATTAGATGTTAAAAATATTTTTCTTCATGGATATCTTAAGGGAAATGTCTATATGGAACAACCACTTGGGTTTGTGAATAATAAACTACCGTATGAAGGTTAAAACGTTCTCTATATGGGCTCAAACAAGCTCCAAGAGTTTAATAGACTCTCATAATTTTTATTGTATATTGGTTTTATTTGTAGTAAGACTGATTCTTTCCTAAGTGTTACACTAATGTTAATTTATGTTGATGATGTAGTTCTTACAAAAAATAATCCTCAATTCATTGAAGAGCTCATTAAAATGCTAAGCTCAGAATTCGCTCTTAAGGATCTAGGCAGACTTCATTATTTTTTAGGAGTAGAAGTACAATATTTTGAAGGAGGCATTTCTATCTCGCAAATAAAGTACATGAAAAATATCCTTCAACAAGCCAAATTACAAGAAAGTCTCTATGTCAACATTCTGATGGCCCTCAAACCTCAACCAACATCACAAGAGAATAAAGCTATAGTAACTTCGAGAATATACATGGCCAGTTGGAGCTCTATAATATCTTACACACAAGACTAGGTATAGTTCAAGTTGTTAACAAAGCTAGTCAACACCTTCAAGCTCCAAATGACGGAGACATGAAAGCTGTTAAACAATACTTTGTTACATTAAAAGGACTTTACATTTTAGTGTAAAATATTTGTCTCAGAGTACTCATAAACTCTATGGCTTTTATAATGCAAATTGGGAAGGATGTCCAAATATAGTAGCACAACTGGATTTTATATATTTTTTGGGGCAAACTGCGTCTCATAGGCTTCAAAGAAACAACCAACAGTCTCTGGAACAAGCTCCAAGATAGAATACTGATCTATGGCCACAACCACTATTGAATTAACGTAGATTATATTCTTACTATGAGACATTGGAATCAAACTAGAGCAACCTCCACAACTATTTTGTGACAACTTAAGTGCTTTGCATATGACTATAAATCTAGCTTTCCATGCACGCTCAAAGCATATTGAAATGGATTACCACTTTATACGAAAAAATATGGCAGTCGGGTCTCTTATGACAAGATTTGTTCCTTCTACATGCCCATTGGCTGATATATTTACCAAAGCTCTCGTTTAGAAGTTTTTTTTACAAGCTTGGAGTACATTCTCTAATTACCTCCAGCTTGAAAAAGAGCAAAAGAGAGGAATCCCAAGAAGATCAAGTCAACAACCCATCAAAGGAAGCTCAACATTGTTTCCTTAAACAATCTAAGTGAACTTTTGACTATTTTCAAAGAAATACTTCAATCTGTTAGGATTGAAGAAAGATTTATTGTATTATGAAAAAGTGAAAAGTGTTTTACCCTAATACAAAAGAGAGCTATATATACACCTATACTAAGAATATATAAAAGACTAAACTACCCTTATAATATACAAAGAATTACATTATTTAACATCCCCCCTCAAACTCACGAGGCGATGGCAACAAGCATCGAGAGTTTGTCAGACAGAAAATGAAACCGTGAAGCAGTTAAACATTTTATAAATAACTCTGCAAGCTGTAAGGAAGAAGAAACAAAAGGCAATGTCAATGTGCCATTCTGAAGGTGATGACGGGTAATATGACAGTCGATTTCGATATGTTTGGTCCGTTCGTGAAAAACCAAATTGTGAGCAATCTGAATTGCAATCTTACTATCACAATGTTAAGGAGTCGGTTGCCATAGAAAGACACCCATATCAGCAAGCAACCATCGCAACCAAACTATTTCACAAGTAGTGGAAGCCATAGCGCGATATTTAGCCTCCGTTGAGGATCGAGAAATGATGTCCTACTTCTTACTTTTCCAAGAGATAAGGGAATCACCTAGAAAAATACAAAATCCAGTAGTCGATTTGTGGTCAGTAAGATCACCGGCCCAATCAGCATCAGAGTAAGCACATTACTCTAATGATGAAGTAGATGAAAGTAGAAGAGTCTGAAACTGAGTGCCGCAGAGGTATCTCAAAATGCAAAGAACAACAGCCTAATAAACTGTAGTAGGAGAAGTAACAAAGGTATCTCAAAATGCAAAGAACAACAGCCTAATAAACTGTAGTAGGAGAAGTAACAAACTGACTGACTATATGAACAACATATGCGATATCAAGACGAGTGATAGTGAGATAAACCAGAATTCCAACAACAGTCCGATACAGACTCGGATCCGACAGTAGAGAACCATCAGAAGCAGAGCAACGAGCGTTGAGCTCAATCGGAGTATCAACAGTCTTATTATCAGAAAGCCGAGCACACTCAAAAATATCAGAAATATAATTAGATTGAGAAAGAAGATACCCTTTTTGGAGAGGAAGCAACTTCAATACCCAAGAAGTAACGAAGGGAACCCAAGTCCTTCATAGCAAAACAACGAGTCAGTTCGAACTTTAATAGACTAATCTCGACAACATCATCACCTGTAATAATCATATCATCAACATATAGAGAAAGCACAATTTGACCAGCCGAAGTACATTTGAAAAATAGAGCAGAGTCATGGTTGCTAGGATGAAAACCAAGTGAAGTAATCACAGTAGAAAACTTTTCAAACCAGGCACGAGGAGCCTGTTTGAGACCATAGAGAGCCTTCCTGAGTTTGCAAACTTCACCAGGCTGATGATCAAGACCAGGAGGAGGAACCATTTAAACTTCTTCGTGAAGATCGCCATTCAAAAAGGCATTTTTAACATCCATTTGAGTTATATCCCAGTGACGAACAGAAGCAACAACAATGAGTGTTCGAACTGTGGTCATTTTAGCAACGGGAGCAAAAGTCTCCTCATAATCTAGACCATATTCCTGAGAATAACCTTTAGCCACTAGACGAGCTTTATACCTTTCAATAGACCCATCAGACTTAGTTTTAATCTTATAAATCCAGCGAGAGCCAATAGAATGTTTACCTGCAGGAAGGGACACTAAATCCTAAGTATGGGTTTGATGAAGAGCAGTTAGCTCCTTAGCCATAGCACGCTGCCAGAGTGGATTAAGAATGGCTTCTTTGAAAGATGAAGGCTCAGAAAGACGATGAATAGAAGCTAGAAAAGAAGCAAATGAACTCGAATAACAAGAATAATCAAAATCAGGTTGTTTAGTGGATTTACGATTTCGTACAGGATAGCGAGGTTCGGTAGTATCCGCAGTCTTAGGAGATGATATAGGGGAAGAGCTAGTAGAAATGTCAGGAATGCCAGCAGAGGGTAGCTCATCAATATTAATAGCAAAAGGATCAATATGGACAAGATCAGGCATAGATATATTATGAGGACGATCAGGAATGGTAAAATAAGGAATATGTTCAAGAAAAACAACATGACGAGAAACATATAACTTATGACTGACTGGATCAAAACAACAATATCCTTTTTTACCTGCACCATAACTAAGAAAAACACATACAGTAGAGCGAGATGTTAACTTACTACGTTCAACATGAGGAAGAAGGACAAAGTATGTAGAACCAAAGACACGAAGGGAAGAGTAATATGGAGGACAACCATACAATCTTTCATAGGGAGACAAACCAGAATTATGAGAAATAGGAATTCTGTTAATTAAGTGAACAGAAGTAAGAATTCCATCCCCCCAAGATTCACTAGGAACGCTAGCAGACAACAAGAGGGATCGAGCAGTCTCAAGAATGTGCCTATGTTTTCTTTCAGCAACTCCATTTTATTCAAGACTATCAGTGCAAGAAGTCTGGTAAATTGTACCATCTAAAGCAAATAGGTTTTTAAAAGCATGAGAAGTATATTCTCCTCCTAAGTCACATCTAAAGCACTTAATGACAGTTGAATGTTGAGTTTTCACAAGAGATCGAAATTCATTATAAATGCCAAAAAAGTCTGAACGAAGTTTCATAAGATAAACCCAACAATAACGAGTGCAATCATCAATAAAAGATACATAATAATGAGAACCCCCTTTTGTAGAGACATGAGAGGGTCCCCATACATCAGAATGAATAAGTTCAAAGGAGTAACAGAAATAGTAGTACTTTTAGAAAAAGGCAATGCAATAAACTTTACTAGTTTACAACCACTGCAATGAGAACTATCATGAGTTTTTGAATTTTCTAAAGCTCATGTAAAGACTAAAAATTGCAAACGAGACACAGAGACATGACTAAGGTAAGAATGCCACAAATAAAACACAGACGAGGACGGACTTAAACGAAAGGATGACAAATTGACACCAGAAGCAGATGCTGCAATATGAGGAGTTTTGAGCTGATCCAATACATAAAGTCCTCATTCTCTATGGCCGATCCCAATCACCTCCTGAGAATGTGGATCCTGAATTGAACAAGTAGAGGAAGAAAAAGAGACTGAGCATCCAGTATCATAAATCTGACCAACAGAAGCTAGATTCAAAGCAAGACTAGGAATGTGATAAACATTAGATAAGGATAGAAAAGGCGTAATAACTGAACTAACACCTTGCAATGGCATAGGTGTACCACTAGCATTCATAACAGGGACTGAAACTTTAGGGGTTAGAGAAGTAAATGATGATAAATTAGATGACATATGGTTTGAAGCACCAAAATCTAAAATCCAGGAGGAAGGGGATATACCTGAAGAACTAGATGACAAACCTATTTGAGAGGAAGCATACATGGCATGAGACTGAGAAGCAAGGAACTGCTGAAACTGCTCGATCAATGATGGGTCCAAGGAGGAGGTTGATAGAGCATTGTGAGGACGAGGTAGAAGGGGAGGTCCATTGTGGAGAGGCGGTGGTCGATAAGACCACTGTTAAGACTGCTGCTGTTTTTCTCTGCCCAATTTCGGACACTGAGATTTTCAATGACCTTTTTGCTTGCAGAACTCGCATTCATCCCGAGCAACAGATCCAGATAGTCTGAAGTGAGATTTAGAGTTTCGAGGAGGCATGGCAAAAACGGATGGAGTAGAAGCTGAAGAAACCTCTTTTACAACTAAGTGCTTCAGATTCAGACGAATTTCTTCGGCCAAAAGCTCACTAACAACAGAGTCAACAGAAGGTAGTGGATGATGATGTAGAATAGACTCGCGAAGTCCCTCAAACTCATCACGAAGGGCCATTAAAAACTGTACCAACCTCAACTCCTCTCTTCGTGCAACATAAGCCCCAAAGGCTCGCAATTCAGCAGATTCTGTGAGAGCCAATTGATCCCACAAATCTGTCATAGATTCATAAAATTCCTGAATGCTCATGTTTCTCTACTGAAGAGCATGAATGTCAGACTCCAATTGATATTGTTTTACAAAATTAGTGTGTACAGTCTGGCTAGATGATCCCAAACCTCCTTAGCTGTCTCAAATTTTGCTAGTTGAATGCCTATGGAATGTTTAACAGAATTATTGATCCAGGTGATAATTTTTGAATTATCAACCTCCCATTTATCCAGTAGTGCCACATAGTCCACGCTTACCGCACTATCTTGGGGCTTAATGGAGGCACCCGAAATATATCCCCACTTTTGTTTACCTTTTAGAAAAACTTTCATCACATAACTCCAATAGGCATAGTTTTTACCATCTAATTTAACACTGATTACTTGGAGCGAGTCATCCCTAACTTCAGCCATCATGCCAACAGATTAACAGTAATCATTTACCCAAAGTGTAACAGTCAACTTGCTACAGAAAAAATGTTTAGCAGATAGTACCAACAAGCCAAAGTGATTAGCACAAAGAGAAAATGCCCACTTCTTTTATACAGAAAATCAACAAATCAACAACAATCGATAAAATAACACACTAAAACACTAACAAACAGAAGCGAAACCAATTTCCAAAATCAATTTCAGTCTGAATACCTTCTTTTAGCTTATATGAAACGACATCATTTCACAGCAGCTCTACAACAGCAAGAATAAGTGTACAATAGTCAAGCAGCCAAACAACAGATGCACACAGCAAGAAGAAGAAGACGCACGCTCTACAACAGACGACGCAAAGCAGCCAAGAAGACGCACCAGCAGACCCAGCAGACTTAAGAACAAAAGCAGCAAGAAGACGCACTGCGGCAATAACCAGCAGTCAACGCAAAGCAGCAAGAAGACGCACCATCAGTCCAAACAGACTTAGCAGCAAGAAGAAGAGCAACAAGAAAGAACAATTTGTTTTCCAAAAGCCAAAGGCTCTGATACCATATTAGGATTGAAGAAAGATTTATTGTATTATGAAAAAGTGAAAAGTGTTTTACCCTAACACAAAAGAGAGCTATATATACTCCTATACTAAGAATATAGAAAAGACTAAACTACTCTTACAATATACAAAAAATTACATTATTTAACACAATCAAGATTCTATCCATATTAGATCAAGAATATCACACAAATTAAGCTATTCATTGGTTAATGTTTGGACATCTAATTTTCTCTATTTCTTTTTCTTTTCTCGTGTCTCAACGGAAATTTATTGATTCCTTTATTTATATATATATATATATATATATATATATATATATATATATATATATGCTTTCTTTTGTCTTGTATCAACCAAGGGGAATGAATCATAATTTTCTTTGAAAAGTCTTACTTTTTCTCGTTCTTCGAATAACGTGTGAAAATTTATGTGGCAATGTCTATTCCCCCGAAGATGAAGCGGTTTATTTGGAGACTCCTATCAAATATCCTCTCATGTTATGAGCTGCTAGCCAAGAGAGGGATCAATGTACGGGATTCTGCCCCCGCTGTGGAATGAATGAGGAATCCCTTTTACACTTTCAAAGAGTTGTATAGGCACGTGGTATCTGGTTGTTATTTTCCCTAGGTTTGCATGTGGATAGAATGAATGCTAGTTCAGTGATTGAATGGTTCTTGCTTATGAAAAATCAACTGTCATCTCAGCAAATGGAGGAAGTTGTTGCCTGTTTGTGGATAGACAGAAATAATATGGTAAACAAAGGAATTCAAGCAAGTCCAGTGATTGTTTTAAGCAGGGGACTTAACTTTCTTCAGGATTACATAAACTGCCGAATGCAGGAAGTTCCACGGAGAGAAGAGCATAGTGAGACGAGGTGTCCTCCTCTTGTCAACTTCTTTAAGCTGAATTACGATGCTTCCATCAAAAATGGGAAAGCAGTTGTTGGGTTTATAATAAGTGACGATCATGGGATGGTAATGGCAGTTGGAAGGGATGGTGTCTATTGAATTTGCGAAAGGTATGGCAATTCTGTTCGGCTTAGAAGGACCAAAGGAGTGTGGGTTCCAGAAGCTGCTGGTTGAGAGTGATGCAAAGGATGTAATAGCTCGTCTTCACAAGGAGGTGGATTTAGATCCTTTTTGTCTAGTTTTTGGATGATATTCGGTCGATTGTTTCTTCTTTTGTTTCGGTTTCTTTTAGTTATCTTTCATTTAGTTGCTCATTTTATGTCTCAGTGGGCTCACTCCATTAACATGTCTCTAATGACTCGACTGTTTGTTAGTTTCAATGCAAGTCTGTTTATATAACTAACTACACCAATGCTCTACTGCCACTTAAACTTGAAATATTAAATAAATTCTTAGTAAACATCCTTTTTCTTTCTTTTCTTAGAGAAGCCAATAATTCAAATGAGTCTGTCAGGTTTCTCTGCTTAGTCAATGAATTCTTTCCGATTTTCAATTTCCCCATAAGCATTTGGACAAGAATGCATGGCAAAACTAACTCTGTCCATTTTGCTAAAACTAATTCTTTTACTTTTATTTTTGGAAGAAAGCTAAAAGCAAGCAATTGAAGCAACTTATTTACATAGGACATACAGTTCTTTGACATCAATTTATTTTCTGAGCAGAGATATCTTTCAAGAAAGTTGTTTGCAGGCTGTATATTTTACTGTTCTTTCCAGATGCGTCCGGCCACTTTCAGCTTCAGTTCCTGCTGGTCGCCGCCGGAGAAGAAAAGTGCCATGTTCCTCTGGATTATTAATCCATCTTGGCTATCTCTAACTTTCTTATGGCTATCGCGAATGCTCCTCGGAATTCCATGCCATGTAAGCTTTCTGCCATTACCGCCGACTTCCAAACTGTAACTAAATTGCCTTGCCTCGTCTTCACTGCCCATGAATCTCAGAAAAGCCATGTAAACAGGAGCAGTTCCTAGTTGGAAAGCCTCAAAGTGCAAACAGAATTGTCTGCCAAAGCAATTGAAAACCTGTACCAGAAGAAAAAAGAAAGATGGCCAGAAAAGATAAAAGAGAATGTGCTTCAGAATTTTACTTTTGCTATTTTCTTTTAATTAATATCTAATGGTGTAGATTTCTCATAGAAGATCAATACTACAATGGGATGACGAGCACAAGCAAAAGCAACTGTGGAATTTGAAATATCAGAATGCTTCTGCAAGCATGACCGACTTTTATGTTCGTACTCCATTTTCTCGGTGCCAGAGAACTTGCTGATCTGGCACATAATATTGCACTCATGATGTGCATCTACATCAAACAATAAGTTTAAAGACGAATAGAATGCATTTATGATGCAAACCTAAAAAAAGAACCAATTCTACTGACTAAACAGATATTCGCTCCCTATCAAAAATTTCTTTGCTTGTACTAATTCATGCATAAGCACACATCAGTTTAAATTGTCCAAAACATTAGTCAGTATCACGGTTGCACCAAAAGAAAGACCATGGTACAAACCTGAAGTGTTTAATTGTGTTTTCCTTTTTGATTGCGGAAAAGGTATTTTAGTTTTTCCTTGACACGACAGTTTGAAATTAGCAGTAAGATCAAACATGGATGTTTTTTCAAGCAAAGCCAAGTGAGCAATCCTTAAGATTTCCATCAAAATGTATGTAAATTTATTGAAAAGACAATAAAAGAGTTCAAGGAGTCTAAAACAGATTTTATGATGTGGAAAAGCCAATGAATGGTTGCAATCCAAGAAAGCCTTTCAGCCTCAATAATCAATTACCAAATTATCAAACTAATCATCTGGAAAGACATATCAGATGAAATATGCTTAAGGAGAACCTTACAGTCAACATCCATGTAGCATTATCAATTTCATGTGGATTGGACTTGACATATCTGTGATTGAAGGAGCACCCATCATGCATGTCAACCTTGTGATCATTCTTGAGATGCATTACAAGGAGAGGAATATCACCAGTGACAGAACATTCAGCTCCAGCATATGGGCAGCTGTACGGACGCCATTTGCAGTTCTTTTCATGCTTTAGCTTGCTATAGTATGGAAATATATCAGGGCAACCCATAATCTGGTACTTGCATGGGAGTTCTAGTGACTCCGCAACTTTCTCCAAAGCCAAGCACCTTATATTTCCCAGCTCTCCACGGCAAGTGGGGCAAGAGTTATGTACCCTTGCCTTGCAGCATGAGCATAGAGTATGACCATTGGGACACTAACATAAAAAAAATAATGGTAAATTCGTTATCACAAAGATGCGTACAATGGTATAATTGACCAAAAGTCTACCAATTCAAGGAGCATTATGCTGCTTGTCAAATTATGATGAAGACTATTCTAGGAGAAATTATATTGTTCCACAATATTGGAAAATCATTAGGATAACATCCATAATTAAAAGGGCATACCTGGTAAATTGGAGGATACATTAAATTCAGGCAGACAGGGCATTCAAGCATGTCCTGCACATCACTACTTGATGATGTTCCTAGATTTCCACCTAAGCGAGTTACAGCTTTTCTGAATGGGGAACCTCGAAACTCGGAAGTGGAAGTTGTCGCCTCACAATCTGCAAATGCAATACGTGACTCAATCATCTCCTTGCAGATTATACCTCCAGGGGCCATTTTCTCTTATTTTGATTATTATTGGAGCTAATGTATCTTGTCTCTATATCAGTGCCGCAATTATAGTTTCCTAGTATCCATAAATGACTTTACCCTGTCAAACATAAAACAAAATCAATTTCACTCGAAGGTTCAATTCTAATCAATTTCTTTTCCAATTTTCTATCACTTTAATTAACTGCAAAAAGAAAATTTAAGGAATACATGATGCTAACACACCAAAGCAAAAAACTAATCCTAATGTAAGTGAAGTAAAAATATATACAGGAAGAAACAACTAGTTGCTAATAGCAAAGAAAATTAAGGGGATGCTAGTATATTTAAGTGTAAAGTTTCTCTTATACAGTGACTTGTTTGGACTTGATTTGCTAAAGAAGAGATTAAAGAATAGAAAATAAGAGTTTCATTACTTTTGTATTATCTGCATATTGCACTAATTAAAATCACATGGTTTTCATTTTAATAAATGTTGTCTGATGAATATAGGAGTGTAGCATTTAACAAAATGTCCTAAACAAACATTCAGTTGATGCTTCCAACGTGAACTAACTAATGCAAGTCAAGTCCTAACGAAACCTAATAGAAGTCAATACTGCTGCAAGTAGCAAGCATAATTAACTTTTAGGTATCAAATGATGTTAAAATAGTTCAGCACCGAATGTAAATAAACTCAAACTCATATAACTACAAAATCCCATGTAGGATGACATAATGTGCCAAAAGAATCAGATTTAATGGAGCACCTATTGAACTATAAGCCTATTGTATGATCAAGCAGCGAAAGGCTTCTTCATAAGCTAGTTTCTGTTGTTCCACAAATTAACAAAACAGTGGAATGTGTTCCCCAAAAAAAAAAAGAAATTGATTGCACAAACATAATGGTGGGTTTCATTTTTAGTTCTCAAGTTTTGGGATTTGAGAGACTAAGGACCTAATTCAAATTACTAAACTCTGCAGAAAAATGGCTTAGCTATCAACAAATCTGAAATTTTCCACACAGAGGTTCCACATTTTCAAACAAATTTCAGGAAAGCAGAAACTACCCAGTTTACAACTGAGCCTGAATAAACCATTCAAGCTTGAAACAATCTAAACAAGACACCAATTCTAGTCTCTACTCACAATTTATATCACCCACCAACAATTTAAAGCATTACTTAAGCAAAAAAACATATGAACAAGAAAATGACCAAAAGCTCCAATTCTAGCATCAAAACAAGAATATGTGAAACTTTATTAGCCTCGAGCAACAAAAACGACCAAATACATGAAGAAACAAGAGCGAACTAAAAATAATCTTACCAAAAAACTGAATACCCAGATGAAGAATCGAGCCCATTTACTTGATAAACCATCAAAGAAGGCACGAATCCAAGAAATTGAACAGTGGCAAACTGCACAAGTAACTGTTAAAAGAAAAAAGAAAAAAAAAAAAAAAGAAAGAAAGAACACAGCCCAGATGAGAGAGTCCAAAATTCTGAATATTTTCAATCCACTTTTTTTCATTAACCCAATAATTGAATCATCTCTTGACACCAAGCAGCACTTGACAAGAAGCAAAAGAAAAGTGGTGACGTGGAGAAAGGAGCGTGATTGCAGGCCTCTGAAATTGCGTGTCCTAACTTGGAACAAACTATTTTACAGAAAGAAAGTCAAAAGCAAAATGGATCTACCTATCCATGCATTGACATCTATATATCTAATCATTCAGCCAAATCTTCACACCTTTGCATGTATAGTTTCAATCAGTTTAACAATTCTTTTTTAAAAAAAAAAAATTGCCTTTTTTTTTGTGGTTTTTATAATAATAAATTCTTTGATGTGGATATAATTGGCAAGTGAATGATATCAGGATAGGATTTTGGGATGGAATCATAAAAATGGTATTGTTTTATTAAATTTTCTTGTTTTGCTTTGATTTCATTTAATGTGAAAAAATAAAACCATTCCAACCCAATTATCAGATAATGAAATTTTGACTTAGTTATACTGAAGTTGTCTTTTTTCAGAGGACAAAATTTAAAATCCTTTGGAATAAGGAAATGAAAGAGAAAACAAATTTAATTTATTTAGATTCAAAATTTAAATTCTAAATCCAACTAAATCTATAGTCTCCCTAATCCTATTTGAGTTCATAAATTCATAGTTATGATTTTATAAATCTAATATTGGAGTTAAACTGATTTTCACTCTTGATTCTCATCTAAATTCTATAATTGATTTCAATTTAATTTCAATTGGTTTCATAATTAAAAAGAAATAATTTAATTATAGTTTTTGATAAAGATCACAAATTATTAAATAGTAGAAAGAGAATATTTAAGACTGTCTCCCATTTGATTGAGTAAAATTTCAATAAAAATCTACTAAAAATTTATTCTAAAAATCATTTGAAAAGTAGTAATTAAGAAATAAAGATAAACAACTAATTCAATTAATTAGATATCTAAAAGAAAATTAGAAAAACAACCAAATTGAATTATTTAATACCAAAATCTAAATATTAATCAAATCAAGTAAAAGTGGATTAGAGATAGATTCAAATTATATATAGATATTTTAGTTATTTTTAAGTTTTAATAATATATAATATGGTAAAAATAAATATTTATATCTCACTTAAGTTTAATTATTTATTTTTAGATAATTTTAATAAAATAGAGAATTATGAAGTAAAATATTTAAAAAAAAATATTAATATGATGTTTACTGTCAAGAACCAAGACCGAGACATGTCAATTTATTTTTTTTAATATTATACTTTCATGTTTAATTCATCATATTTTTATTATGTGGATATGGTGTGCTTAGTGTGTATTGAATATTTATTAATTATTAAAATAATATTAACTCGAAGTTATTTGAATCTAGACATATCATGTTTTCTTGTAGGATTAAGATTTAGTATTTGATATACTTGTCATTAGTTAGAAATTAGTTAAATTTTATTTAATTAATATTACTTATTTTTATTTTAGTGATTTCCCCAGTTTTAAATTTTTATTTTGTTTAAATTATTGATAAAGTTTAATTTTTAGTTTAAATTATTAAGTTTTTTATTTTTGTTCAAATTAATATTTTGCAATTAATTATTTTCCCTTAGAGTGTATAGAAGTTAATTAAAAGTGTTAAAAAAATTTCAAAAAATAAATTGCGCGAGCTGTGTAGCATTGCTATCGCCACCGGACGAACCCATAGCACCAAGGAGTTGCCATCGAACGGGCCTATAGTGACAGCAGGTAAGCATCCGCGGGTTGGGGGATGCACGACAACAGGTCGCAGGGTGCGAAACAACCCGTGTAACGAGATAAAAGCAGCCAGATGTAGGCCGCGGGGCGCGAAGAGTACGATTTTCCACCATATTTAGGTGACTTTTTACCTAAATTAATTTAATTAAAATAAATACAAATTAGAAAAATTAATCTTAGGAATAATAAAGTTTTATTTAAGTTAAAAGACACTATATTTAAATCCTAAATACACTTAAATATATCATATATTTTCCTCTTTGCCTCTCGAGAAATCAAATCTCTTCTACATAAATAGTCACGTGAGTAGTTTAGGATTTTGTTTTAAGATTTAATTTTAAGTTACCTTAGAATTTAATCTCTTTAGTTTCATTAGGATTATTTATTATTTTTAATTATTTTTTTTCTTTTTTCTTTTTTGTATAATTATCAATGATGTGTGTTTAAGCATATTTCTAAAGTTTGGACAGTAGAGATTGGAATTTAAATTCATAGCTTACGTATTGCAAAAGTACAGGGAAATGTTTTACCTTTTTCCTCTTTTCTTATTCTTTATTTTTATATATACAATGACGTTGAAAACAATGTCAAATTTAAGATTAGGGAAGAAAAATAGAATATTTCTTTTTAATTAATTTTAATATGCCATGTGATTAACAACTTTCAGTAATTTTTATAAAATTTTAAAATTTTTACTCAATTTTTTGTTATTATTCTACATAAGAATCAATGAAAGAATGTTATTATATTTAATTCTTGAATTCTTGAGTTAGTATTTAAGCATGTATATAAACTCATGAGTTTAGTTGTGCTTAATTGATCGAATATCCTTTCTTTGCATATGGACATGATGAGTAGTTTGACAAGTTTGAGTTGAGTATAATTAGAAGTGTATGATTTAGATTATTATTTCCTTGTTATTACTTGCCTAAGCTTAGTGAGATATAATATAGAAAAAAAAAATGTATGTTTAATAATTTTACTCTGCTAATTTTAGCTGCTTAGTAATCAGGGATCTTCATAATCAATGTTGATTTTTGCGTTAAATGATAATTAAAGTTATGAGTATGTAAAGCATCTTGATTTAATATTATATTGAGTAATTATATGCATTCAATACCCATGTTAACATTTGCGTAAAAAGAGATGTTAACATCTCAAGAAAGAAAGAAATTCTCCAAGTATCAAGTTTAAATTTAAAGAACTATAAAAAAATAGAAAAAGATAATTAAAAGAGCTTGAAAAGCAATTGTTATAAAACAAATTCTATTGATCTCTTATTTTGCATGATTATTTGCCCTTTGAATAAGATTATAATGATTTAGATTATGCATTATAGTTGTATCCTTTAAAGATGAGTTAGACTATTTATTGTAAAACATGTGTGAATGATGGTATGCTTGAACCTTTTGTTAAAAATGATTTAGTTTATACTTTAAAAAAATTATAATTTAGGTCTTTTCTGGGTTGGCATGATTTTTGCATTAGTGAGTTTCTTTTGAGTAATAGCTTGAAGCTGAATATGATTGTTCTTCATGATTTTTGCAAAGGTTAATTGTTAGTTGTTGTTTAGTTGAGGACAAGTAAAGGTTTAAGTGTTGGGGTATTTGATATGTTAAAATTATATATAGATATTTTAGTCATTTTTAAGCTTTAATGATATATTTTCTACATATAATATAATGAAAATAAGTATTTATATCTCACTTAAGCTTAATTGTCTATTTTCAAATAATATTAGCAAAATAGAGAATTATGAAGTAAAATACTCAAAAGGGGGCTTAATATGACATTTTGCTGTCAAGATCTAAGACGGAGACGCGTGGACTAGACCAGTTATCTTCTTACTTGAAGGTTTCTGGATTTCAAGGGAGCTTTTATTTTCTTGTTCTTATGTCTTTCTATTTAATTATAACGACCATTGGATTAAGTATGTCATACTAATTTTCTGAAGTGTTTAGTTTAGTTTTTTTTACTTATGTATGAACCTTGTTATTTATTTATTTGATGAATGATTTCTTTATCTTCATATATTTATTATTTTCAATTATTATTGTTGGTTGACCATCATATCAATTTAATAATAATATTTGTTATGAAAATATTTAGGTTGAATGTATGAGAAGACACCATCTTTACTTCAATTTATGTTCGTATAAGAAACTTTAGTTGCATCATTAGTTTGAGTGGCTAAAAGAAAAGGCACATCATCATCTCATTCATTAGATCTAGGCTTAAGGGAATTACTAAGTAAATAGCTAGGCTAAATACTAGTTTTATCATATAGTTTTGATACATCATAATTATTGTATATTTATTTTATAGGTTATTATAATTATTTTATAAATATTTTATTTCTCTAAAATATTGATTTAGAATGTTTAGATTTATTTTCGAGTACTTTTTGTCTGATAGTTTTTATAATAATGCTCTGCAATTTCTTATGAGATCGATCTCGTGATAAACTTATCATTACTGTAGGACCGGTTCGTGCACTTGCACGACATTAAGTATTTATCATATAATAAAATGTTAAAAATATTAAAAAATAAATTTTTACCACTATTCAATTAATTCATAATTATACCAATTAAATCAAATAGCATTAAAAAAAGATGCCTAATAAAGCAAATAAAGAGTTTTGTTTAAGATCTAACAAAATGTTTGATTCACGGAATTTCTTAACTAAGCCATAGTATTAGTAAATAACATTATGTTTGTTTTTCTTAACAAAGATACTCTTGTATTACTAATCTTAAAAAATTGATTTAGCTATAAGATCTATGAATATAAGAAAATTTGACAAATCTAAACATCTTCAATAAATTAAATAAATTATTAAAAATGGTGCACACTATTGCAGGAATTGGAGTTAACTCATCGGCTATCTAAATGACTCTTTAAGGCATCTCTTTGAAATATAACTTTTGGCTCATAAAATTTTGATGCCTATCTCTTAATGCAAGGGTTTCTAGTATAAAATGATCTAATATGCCAATATACAGTTTAGAAAAATACTGTATAGTTTCATCATTTGTGTTCCTAGCAAGAAATCCTACAATTCCTCTGTTTATCTTGCTTCTACTAACAACATCAAAATTTATCTTGATCCAATCTTGTTGAGGAGGATGTTGGGGATATAAGTTTGACATAGGCCTTTGATCCGTTTGAGTTTCTTTCCTTATAACTACATTATATTCAAATAATTCATGATTAGTTGTTATGATAATCTCCTCCTCTTATAGCCATTTAACTACATTCATATTCCTTCCTTTTCATATATTCTAGTGTAAATACCACCATTCATATTGTTGAATCCTCAATACTTTCTTCTTGTAGTTTCTGTCCAAGTTTATCTCATGTTGATGAAAAGGAATTCAAGTGAAATACCAATGATATAATGTGTAAGGGAGATCGACACCAGATGTGTTGAGTATAAGAATATAAAAAGAAGAGGCGCATCCTAGTTTCTAAGGCTCCATACCACTGACAATCTCTCTCCACACCTAATCTTCGATTCATGAGAGCTCCTACTATAACACATTTGATAAAAGCTTCCACATAAACATTTTCACTTTATTTGGTATTTTCATTTTTCATAAATGCTTCCATTGTCGTCCTTCTAAAGGAACCCCATTTGCTCAATAGACTAATTTTCTTGGTTGATTATATGTGTTTCAAAGAAAAAATCCCGAGCCTACTGTGTAGCATCCTGATGCGTTATAATGCCATATCAAGGTATCCATTGAATTTCTTGAACTTATAGGAATTCTGAGAATAGCTGCCACTTGTGTAGCCAAAAATTATTATTGAAGAAGAGCAACGTTCCATGCTTTGTGGTTAGAATTAATAAAATGAGCCATATTTGCATCTAATAATGCTAGAGAGGACAGTACTTGTATGACTGTTAGATCATCGATAGGAACACAAGAATCCTGAAAAGCCTTTATTGACACTCCATTGTCAATTTTCCATCTAGTTCCAGAGGAGATTAGATGCCTTCTTTTACATAAGCTCTTGTATGCCCACGAGGGGTTCAATCCCACATCAATGAAGAATATCTGAAGTTGGAAAATATCTTTGTTTTGCTACTAAGGATTCTAGTTTAATGAGTACTTTCCAAACCTATTTCGCTAATAATGTCATGTTAAAACCATGTAGATCCTTAAAACCCAATCTTTCACTTGATTTACTTTTACAAAAAGAACTCCAAGTAATCTAGGGCATCCTTTTTTGCTAGTTGTGTTGCCCCTACCAGAAATTAGCTAATATTTGATTAGTTTCCTAATATACTCCAATTGGTATCATGAAATAACTCATAGAGTATACAAGAATAACATATGCCATTAATTTAATAAGTATTTCTCTGCTTGCTGGAGAAAGGAATTTCTTCTTCCAACCAGACACCTTCCCATGCGCACCTTGGAGACCAATTCCATAAAATTTTTCTTTTTGGATTTATCAATGATAGTAGGTAATCCAAGATAATGATTTAAATTGCCAACATTAGATATCTAAAAAATTCCTGCAACATGAACCTATATATTCTTTGGAGTATTCATACTAAAATAAATTGTTGATTTTATTGGATTTTTTTCCTGCCCAATAGGTTGATCATATAATTGTAAAATATTCTTTAAAGAAAATGCCTTAGTAGAGGATGATTCATAGAAAAACATAGAGTCGTCCATGAATAACAGATGATAAATATATGGACTTTTTCTAGCTACATGAATTCTTCAAAGACTACTATAATTTTTTGCTTGAATGCACAAGTGAGATAATCTTTCAGCACAAATTAAGAATAAGAGAGGTGATAGAAGATGACCTTGGTGAACACCTCTGGTTGGCTTAATTTATCCCTCAAAGAGCTATTTTTATTCATATCATAGGAGACTGTTGTAATACATTCCATAATCCACCATGTCCATTTATCCGAGAAGCCAAATGCATTGAGAATATGATTGATGTATGACCATTCTAATTTATCATATGCTTTAATCATATCCATTTTGATGGGCGTACCTCCCAATTTGCCCTTTCGCCTATTTCTAAGAGATGCACAATTTCATGGCATACCAATATGTTATCCGAGATACATCTTTCTTTTGTGAAAGCGCTTTGATAAAATCTAATTATTCTAGGCATTATTTTCTGCAATCTTGTTACCAATAACTTAGAATTAATTTTGCAGTACACAAAACATAAGCTTATTAGACGCCATTGATGCATGGAAGTCAGATTCAACCCTTTAGAAATCAAAACGATTATTGTATGATTAACACTCTGAAGAACTTGACCTCCTGCAAAAAGTGATGAAACAGAATGAAAAATGCCATCTTTTAGAACATCTCAATATCTTTGAAAAAATTTGCCCGTAAATCCATCTCAGCTTGGAGCTTTATCAGGATGCATAGGAAAAGCCGCCATTTTAACTTTCTCCATTGAGAAAGGAGCTGTTAGCCTACAATTATGTTCATCACTCACTTTTGGCTGTATATTTTCTGTGACTGCTTGAAAATTAGAAGGATCTGACGATTGAAAGAGTATTTGAAAATAATTTTTCGTTATCCAAGTTATACTTACATGATCGGATGCCCACTTTCTTTGATCATTCATCAATCCCCAAATTTAATTAATTCTTCTTCTTTGAGCAACTGCCACATGGAAATACCTTGAATTACTATCCCTAACTCTAATCCAAGTATTAACATGCTTTTTAAACCCAATGTGCGTCCTCTTTATTAATTTCATGCCTTAAGCATTCTTAAAGACTTCTAATAGCATGCATGTCGGTTCCATTAGAGAGAAGCTTGATATGTTCTAAATTAGCTTTAATATTCTCTATTTCCACCTTGGAGTTTTTATTCCCTCATGTACCAATCAAGTGAAGATTGGCGACAACATTTCAATTTAGTCATGACTTGAAACATTTTAGAAGTAATACAATCCTTATTCCGAGTTGATTGAAAAAGCTCATTAACATCAAAAGAATGAATCCATCTTTTATCAAATCGAAACAATTTCTTATTGTGGTAAGATAAAGGGCAAGTATCCAATATTAAAGGTCTATGATCTGATCCAAGATCATTTAAGTGATGAATTACAATATTAGGAAATAAAGCATTCCATTCTGGTGAACAAAGGCCCCAATTTATTCTTTCATGAACATTATAATGCCAAGACCTCCTGTTATTCCATATGAATATAGGCTCTTGAATTGAAACTGGACTAAAACATAAAGCCATGTTAAATTGAATAAAGCTATGATGATTGTATCTTATAAGATCCTTGCCTCCAATTTTATCCTTTGGTGAAAGCATAACATTGAGGTCTCCCAAGAATAAACTAGACATAATCTCTAAAGCATGATAATAAGCAAACATAATATTGATTTGAGTACTACGTACTATACAGTTACAACTAAGATAACATACAAACAAGTCCCAGTATGAATCAAAATTTCTAACTTTACAATGACAAAAGTATCTCATTTAGATAGGATTTGAAAAAATGTCTTTCCATCCTAGGGCTAACCCACCCAAGGTACCAACAGAGCTGATTATAACTTGATCAAGATAACCATATGCATGTAAAATTATGCATACATGAGCATCCAAAACCTTTATTTTTATTAGAAAAATAAAATCTAGAAGATAAAGAACAACTTGTTCCCTTAGACATCTAATTGTCAAGGCTCTTCCAATTACCTGACAGTTCCAGCTGAATATCTTCATGATGACTAGTGGGACCATTCATGGCTGGCTTGCTCCACCTGTTTAGAAACATTATCCTTAAGATGGCGAGATTTAAGCTTTGATTCCTTTGCTTTATCTTTCTCTTCAATGCTACATTTGTAAGGTATAATTAATGTAGGAGACTCAGAAACTTCAGTTATCATAACCCCTCGCCTTGCTTTAGTTTTCCATTTCCTGGCTTGAAATGTTATTTCTATTTCCTACAAAGAGTTGTCATAAAAAATATATGAAGATGGGTGATATATATTTGAAATAGCTGGTGTAACTGTTATTGCAACCCTAATTGCATCAATGGACAAATAAAGTGGAGCTATTCAAGAAAATAGGCGAGGAACATAGTAAATCACTCTCTTGAATTTTCTGGTTCTTCAATTATTACGTTTGTTACATATGATAGAGTTTGGGATTTAGTTACTTTGCAAATGAAGAATTGATATGTGGTATACAGAGCAAATAAAAAAAGTTATTAAGAAATAAAAATATGACATATTAAATTCTTATTGGCTAGGGACGAAATTATAATCAGAATTAAAATTTTATCACCAAAATAAAACTAAATACAAAATTCGGTAAATTTATATTATTATTCTCAATTCTCAATTTTCTTTTTTATTATTTAAATATCCAAGAATTCCACGAATAGTGCAACTATTTTTAATCTTCCATATCCTTAGTAAATTTTAATTTTAGTGTTGAAGTTACTTCTGAGAGATGGTTCCAGTCTCTGTCATTTACCTGGTGCAGAAACACCCCTACTGGAGGAGCCACCATGTCCACTAGATCACCTTCAACACCTCCACCATCATATCACCTTCCCAGTAGATTCTTTCTACACCAGAAAAAAAAAAAAGCAGTGAGATGTTTAAGTGTTTCTTTCCTATTTCATAACCTTGGGAATCTCCTATTTTTCTGGGTTTTGTGTTTGCACATGAATTTGGAGTGCATGTATGCATTGGTCCTGCATTTCCAAACTACTTTTCAGTTAAAACCATTTGAGAATCTCAATTTAAAAAAAAAAATACCTACAATAGAGTACAAGAACTAATCAGTTATTTCTTTTATCGCTCCGAACATGCCAAGATTAGCATTGATGGTATTTCAATACCTTCGCCGGTGCCTGTGCAAATTAAAACAAACAAAGAAACTACATATAGAAAGTACTACATGAGTGGATATATAGGAATCCAAATCTGCTGAATCGCTCATGTTTGCTCGTTGTTCAAGAATTATTGTTTAGGCAATTCATACCATCCATACATAGTATTTTGATCTAAGATTTCAATTCCTTCATATTTCACCAGTAACATATTGTTCCATGTCCAAAATGTAACTGATTTACAATAATGAACTTCAATTTTTATTCCAATTGATTTTTATTCTATTTTATTTTATTTAGTTTGCACAAAAAGAAATGGGTTCCTTGAAGGAAGAAGCCATCATCTTAAATTGGGGGTTGAGAGATTATATTTATTATCAGTCACCTGCTTGTGTGTTTTATAAATTAGTTTTATTATTTTAGTTATAAATTCTTTTAATTTAAAATTTTATAATTTTATTAATAATTTAATAAATGATAATTGACATAGTCAAAATTAAATATTTTTTCTATTCTAATACAACTAAAATTTTTAAACTATTATTTTATTGAAGTGCTAAAACTGTTGTTCCTAAATTTAACAATGATGTTAAAATTGCAAAAACGCTCAAAGTTGTGATTTCAATTTGCAATTAGGCCATTATAATTTTCCTATTTATTTATACTTATATTGTGTAAGCATCAATTTCTAGATAAAGGGGCAGTAGCAACTCCAACATTGTAAGGGAAATCTTCATTTCATTCATGAACATGTGTTCGTGTTACTGAGGGAAAGGCTGCCTCATTTAGGCATACCAATGGCGAGCATTTTCCTTCAATTTGCATCAGGAAAGTTCAACTTGGTCTTTTCTTTTTCTCCATTTCTAAGCTTGTAAAAGAGCTATTCCATTATTCAGGCTTGAATACAAGAGTGAGCATTAGAAAAACCACAAGGGAACCACACAGGTGAAATTATGTATTTCCAAGAAAAGGAAGCTTTAGCAAAGGATGGAGAATTACACTGTCTTGGGAGGATTCGTCAGCTTCACGACAGACCAATGACCTTACCAGTGGCAGTGTCGACATCAATGTCATAAAAGCAAGGCCTTGTCGGAAGCCCCGGCATGGTGCTCATTGTCCCAACTAAAGGATAAATAAAACCAGCCCCGATGCTTGCCCTCACATCCCTAATCGGTAAAATAAATCCAGAAGGAGCTCCTTTCTCAGCTGCATTGTGTGAAAATGAATACTGGGTCTTAGCCATGCAGATTGGTAGACCAGAGAACCCCTGTCGGCTGTACATCTCAATCTGCTTCTTAGCCTACACAGATGAAAAGGGAAATCATGTTAAAGAAATAGATCCCAACTGGCGCAGAACTTATTAAAAAATTACCTAGGGCCTAAGAGCATAAAACAAACTTGGATTTTAATTAAACAGCAAAGTTAATAGAGTTTCAGACTTTCAGTAAATGTATTCCATCAATTAACTGCCATTAAATTTAACTGGAAACAAATGTCCATCATATTCTTGTTTTTCAGGCAAACAGAATGACATGTCAGACATAATTCCAAACATGTTTAGCACGAGTACTGCTGCACACAGTGAACAGATGCAGTTTCTCATTTGCCCCGTGTTATACACTAATTTAGCACCAATTACTGCAAAGAATGTTTAAAGTGAGGTTTCTTGCTGCCCGAAAGGAAGATAAATGTAGTTTCCAAGTATTTCTACTCACATTCAACAGCAGGTGATTGTTGAAATACTTAAGAGAAAGAAGTTCATGATGACATGTGTTGTTTGAAATTTGATGCAATTTAAAACTTTAGATTCAAACTGAAGAAACCATGGGGATTCAGGATTCCCTTTTGTAAAGTCAATAAAAGGAGAGTGATGCCCGATTCAACCAGATGAAAGCACAGAAGATCTAACTATATTTCTAATGCTAGTGGGTAAAAACAATGAACTCCTACCTGCCAATAAAAGTCACTTCAGCAAGGGTACAAATAAGAAGAAGCGTAAAACTTTGCATACTTCCAATTTTACTAGCTTTATATTGTGCTAGTGATTGTGTGCAAGTGCATGTAAACCAATTAGCATTTCATTAGATTTCCAATTCATTCAACATGGTCAATGCTTCAACTCATTTCAGATCAGCAATTAACAAGTTATTTTGAAACCTAAACAACATCCAATGAATATTTGTATTTGGAATAAGGTTCAATTTGGTCCTCGAGCTCTGAAATCAAGCTCAATTTGGTCCTTTTTCCTTTACAACCAGTTTATCCCCTGAGCTTTTAAAATAGGTCTAGTTTGGCCATTTTTTGAAAGACTGAGTTACACATGCTATATAGTGCAATTTAGCCACCCAACTTCGGACGCGGACTAAATTTGGTAACAAACTTTTCGCGAGGGAACAATTTGACCCTGATTAAAGATAACTTAATTATAAATTTCTAATTAAATTTATGTATTAAGTTTTTCTTATGTATTTTAGATTTGATTAGTTTGTCGAGCAAATAAAGAAGTTGGTGGTGGTATGCGTTTTGGTGCTAATGGTGGCAATGATTTTAGTTTTGAAATTGCATTCATTCTCTTATAGTTGATGGATGATTTAATCAACTGGTGGTAGTAACAGTGCGGAGGCTAATAAAGAGACAATGATAGTAGTGTTGTATAGTAACTTCACATCTATGCTCTTGTGATAATTTGGTGATTGTTTGATTTCGAAGGTTTCGGTAGTGGTGGAGGGTTGTTGGCAGCGGCAGTAGGGGGATATTTTAATAGTTTAATTGACTGTTGGTAATTTTAAAAGTTAATATTTATTATTGCTAATTAAATTTAAAAAACAGAATATAGTTCAATTTAACCTCCTAACTTCTCATTTGGGCTCAACTTGGCCCCCAACATTGGCTCAGGAATAGATTTGGCTTCTCTCAGAAACAACCAAAAGAACCTATTTAGAAAGTTAAGGGGTAGTTGTAAAGGAGAGAAAAGGCTAAATTGAGCTTGAATACAATGTTCAAAGGCCAAATTGAACCTTATTCCTTTGCATTTTCTATCCACAAGGATTGTGTATGCTTTGGTTCCATTTCATTTCTTGTATTAAACTCGAGAAATTTCACAATAGTGAATAATTTGTTAAATTAAGCACTAAGCTAAAGTTCCAACCATAAAGGGCAAGTGTTAGCATGAAAATATCAATTTTTGGGAGAAGGTACGAATGTGAATTCAAAGAGTCAACTCTGAAAAAATTAAGTAAAAGCTTTTACCTGCTCTGAGTACTCAACAGCACTAGCACCATATGACCTTGCTATTGCCTCGATTTTCTCTTCAATGCTAATGTCCAAAGGATATAAGAACTTCAACGGCTGTGTCACGTTCTCACAGGCCCTTTGAACTGCAATTCCTAGATCCACCTGAATATGATGACAGAGTTAGTTGGCCAATGAAAAAAAGTTAAAAGCCAATCCCAGAGATATCAACTTATTTCTCTACCATAACTGCAACCGGAGCAGCAGAACCTCAGGATGCAGGTTCGTAATAAGCGAAAAGTGGCCTTAGTCTCAGTCTTGAATATCTAAGAGTTTATACAACACCTTGCCTACCTTTTTAAAGGAAGGAATGATAATTGAATTTATCTTCATTTCTCTAGAATCTATTCGAGATCTATCCAAGGACTGAACACCTTACCCACATTTATTCCATTCCATCTATCCTAAAATTTTATTTTTTTCCATTTTTATTTTCCTATCGTGGTAAGAAAGTTGGCATCAAATCAAGATCAGATGTCGTGTAAGAACTAATTTCTTCTTCTAAATTCAGAATGACAATAGACAAAATATGAAGAAGTGACTGACCGCTCCCTTCCCACCATGGGCATGATGTGTGCAGACAACAGCATCAAATGCCCCAGCTGCCAATGCTGCATTTTTAACTGCATTAAGTTCTGCTTCAGAATCAGTTGAGAACATGTTCACAGCAACAACAACATTTACACCGTAAGCTTTGGTGTTTGAAATATGCCTAGCCAGATTTACACAACCAGCTTCAACCAAAGCCACATTCTCAGTTGTATAGGCACGGTCAAGAGGCTTCCCAGCAACTACTTCTGGCCCACCACCATGCATTTTCAGGGCCCTAATTGTTGCAACGATAATAGCACACTGAGGCACTAAACCACTATATCGGCACTTTATATTCATAAACTTTTCGGTTCCAATGTCAGCACCAAAGCCTGCTTCTGTGACCACAAAGCCACCAGGTCCGACCAGTTTCAATGCAATCTTATCAGCAACAATAGAAGAATTTCCATGAGCAATGTTTGCAAAAGGACCAGCATGAACAAGAACAGGGGTTCCTTCCAGGGTCTGCATTAAAGTAGGATTAATTGCATCCTTCATTAGTACAGTCAAAGCACCTCCAAGACCAAGATCATCAGCTGTTATTGGGTCACCAGCCTTGCTATTTCCAATCACCATTTTTCCAAGCCTCTCTCTCATATCAGAAAGAGATGTTGTCAGGGCCAAAACTGCCATTATCTCACTTGCAACGGAAATGTCAAATCCTGTTTCTCTCACCATCCCCTTTTCTTCAGGACCTTGGCCAACGGTGATCTTCCTCAAGAACCTGTCATTGACATCCATCACTCTCCTCCATGTAATTGAATCCGGGGCAATATCAAGCCTTGCAAATTTCTTGACTTCTTGTGCTGTAAGGTCCTCTGGTTTGGTCTTGGATATACCAAGTTTCTTCAGACGCCTAAACATTATGTCACTAAAACTTCTTTTCCCTTCTTTATTCGGTGGGCATAGTCGGTTCAAAAGAGCCTTATCTGATTGTGTAGACTCATGAAAAATCCGGGTATCAATAGCAGCTGCTAGTAGGTTGTTTGCAGCTGTTATAGCATGAATATCTCCTGTTAGGTGAAGATTGAATTCATCCATTGGAATCACTTGACTATAACCACCACCTGCTGCACCTCCTTTAATTCCAAAAGTTGGCCCTTGTGATGGCTGACGAAGGCAGGTGACAACCTAACATCACAAACAGAGAGAATTTCTCTTAGACTAGTTCCAACTTTGTATAACAAAAGCTAGCAAATCTTTGTGTTAGAACATCATAATATATGTATCCTTGCAACTCTCATGAAGAGAGTAAACCATTTATACCAAATACGCAAAGAAGATACAGAAAGCAACTGCCAACTGTAAACAAAGTTCCATGTATCTAAACCAGCTTAACATGCTTATCTAGAAAAGAAACCAAGCACAAAAAAGTACATTGAAGAAGTGTGGACTATTATACCTTTAGTTATGTGACTACCTAAATACAGTCAATGCATCTGATGAGAAAATGATATACTTATTAATGACCGATCTAGGAAGCAAATTTTACGGATTCACAATTGACTGAATGAGTATTTAAGGTCGGTAGTTTTTTTAAGGTCGGTAATTCTAGAAACCAAAAGAGGTAATGTCGTAATATTAAGCAAGATAACGGTAATCAAATGGAAGAAAACCAAATATCTTGCTCGGCTAAAAAATTTGATCAGCATTTCAAAATTAAAGTGAAATAATAGGAGAACAATCACTTTAATTAAGATCAGTTCTCCTGAAGAGTGTAAAAATTTGTAGGCTCTTCAAGACCTACTATGAAGTCATCTATCTTCACAAATAGAACAACCATGGACTTCTACTTACATCAAGCAAGACTTCATAATGATACTTGATTATGCCCAATTATAGATATATGGAATCACACAAAATGACTGGAAGTAATGCCATAAAACAGTCAATAATTATTAAAACTGTAAAGCTCAATATCAAATTAAGATCTATTTAACAAACAAAAGAGCTACCTTTTTATCAAGAAAAGCACCCAAAGCTTGACAAAGCCCAACTGTAGTAGTAGACTTGCCTTCCCCAAGTGGTGTAGGTGTAATCCCTCCAACAACCACATAGTACCCATCTGCTGTTCCTTCAAGCTCATCAAGAACAGACAATAATACCTACACAAGACAATTTAAAAATAAAAAGAACTCTACAAAAGAGTCCACATTTAACTGAATATTCTTGTCTTTATCATCCATAACTGAATCTAAAAAGGCAACCAATCAAAAGAAAGAAAGAGATTAGATGGTAAAAAGGAATCACCTTGGCCTTGTATTTGCCAAAAAGATCATAATGGTTAGGACTGAGATTAAGTTCATTAGCGATTTGAGATATATGAAAAGGCTCAACTGAGTTAGCAATGTCTATATCTGCTGGTACTGGTGACACCACTTCCAGCTTCCTCACTGTCCTTGATGATGAACTCATTTTTTTCTTTTAATTTTCTGGGTTTTGTAGATACTTTTTATGGGTTTTTGGATTTTATTTCAGTTCTCCAAAAAATTTCATAATCTTTGTACAGAGAATCGTGGCACTTTCTTATCTAAGCACAAGCAGTGGCAACTAGGAATTGGAAATGAAAGTGATAAAGTCACAGCCACAATCCTAAAGCAGTGACCTAATAATTGCTTAAAGCACAATTATTGGTTTGATGCGTGGGCTCCATTTAATACGAAGATATGCCAAGGTGGTTGATTAAGGAACAGCTGTGAGCGAACTGCCTGTGAATTTAGTGCAGATTTGTTTGCTGACAGAATGGACCGATTGACTGAAAATAGAAAAAGGGACACGAGGGAGACAAGCATTGGCGACCCATTTATTGCAAGTCATTTATCGAGGGAATTTTGAAAATCCAAAAAAATAAAAAAGATAGAAGTGGAAAAGAAAAAAAAAAGAATTCCTCTTCGAGAAAACATATTATCAACTTAATGATAATTTAATATATATTTTTTATAAAGTCGTATTATTATTATTATTATTATTAAATTTAGTAAAAAAAATTATTTTTAATATTTTAAAAAACTAAATATTTTTAATTTTCTAAAGTGATCATTATTTTAAATTATCTACTAATTAATTTTTAGTATTATATTAAATATAATCGGATTATTTTTAAAATTAAAAATTATTATACAATTAAAAACTATTATTAAGTCTTACAAATGTTGTTATTATTATTATAATTATGTAATAATATATAAATTAAATGTAATAAAATTTTTAATATGTAATATTTTAAGAAATTAAATATTTTAAATTTTCTAAAGTGATAATTATTTTAGATTATTTATTAATTAATTCGTAGTATTATATTAAATATAATTGATATTACTTTTAAAATTTAAAATTATTATACAATTAAAAAACTATTAACTAAAATAATGTATAAAATATTTTTTTTAGATTTAGAATTACAAAATTAAATTATTAGTTTATATAATATTAAAAACATAATTATAATACAAATTTTTAGAATCAAAATTATTATGTAATTAAAAGTAACTTTTTAATTAATAAATTATTAGAATAGCCATACACAATATCTTAAATTTTATATCAGAAATAAATACACATATCAAAATAAATTTCTTTAAAATAGTGATACATATTAAAAAATTATATTTTAGAATTTAACATATATATATATAATAGAGTTATTCGTATAATGCTTTTAAAAATAAGAATTTATAGACTAAATATCATCTTATTATAGTTAAACTACTAAAATTAATATTTAAACAATTTATGTTTATCTCTTATTCTCTATATATGATTTTAGTTTGTAGCAAAATATAATATATAGTTTTTTTAATAATTTAAATACTATTAGTCGTTTACTCATATATTGTACGGTTGTTATTATTGTATAAATCAAATACTTTTAGATATTTTTATCAAGTTTTTAAAATTTTATTAATATAATAATATAGAAACTATTTAAAAAATTATTAATTGATTTAGTATATATAAATAAATACTATCAACTGTATTGATATTTCTATTTTTTGGATTAAAAAATTAATTTATTAGTAATTTAATATAGAAATGTAATTAATATATTATTTATTAGGATATAATTTGAATTATTATTTAATAAAAAACTGATTTATTAATTAATATAGTATTTAAATATAATTAATATTTTTTGATATTGTAATTATTATTTAATTAGAAAAGAACTTATTAATCAATAAATTAATTATAAAATTATAAAATTAAACATAAATTTAAATCTCATCTGTCAAAAATAAATACACATATCAAAAAAATTATATCTCGAAAATTAATATATATATATATATTTCAAAGGTAGGCATTTCCCATTATTATACGAACTTTTGTATCATAAATAATGGCATATCCAATTATAGCTCCTCTGAAGTATAAAATATATCTCTTCTTAAGCAAATTCCTTCCATTAGAACCATACTTGAGAGTTTCCTACCTCATACGACTCGGCAATTAATTCTTTTGGTGCCTTTTTTTTTTCGAGTTAACCAAAAGGGGTTAATTGTATATATATTAGAGATCTCACATCACTAAAAATATAAAAAAAGGCAAACAATTTATAAGAGTAAATATATCTAACTAACCAAATAACTAATTCTAATTATTTTAGACTGAAGCCTAATTCTATTAGTTAAACTTTACACTCACTCATTCATTTTACTTCTTATCTTAGTTTAAATTTCTAATATGGTATCAAAGCAAATTTAGCCAGTTTTTAATTTTTCAACTTCTTGTCTAGATGTTCAATCCCAGCAGTCCCATACGGTACTGCAATTGCGTTTCAATTAAATTTTAAGTTTCAAGAGGAGTGTTAAAGATCTCACATCACGAAAACCATAAGAAAGACAAATAATTTATTAGGATAAAAAATCCAACTAACTAAGTGCTAGCTCTAGTTATTTTGGTATTGGTTGAATCTAAATTCAATTTTATTAGTTGAACTCTACACCTGCTCATTCATTTAACTCCCTATCTTAATCATATCATTTCAAATTTGTACATATTGACACAAATATTAATACTACGTCCTCCATATCTAATTAGAGAAAAAATTTCAGCCACTTTCTTTTTTTTATTTATTTTTTATCTTTTATCAAAGTTTTATTTTGTTGGTCCATTACATATTATTTTAAAATCAACGGTTGTCTCTTTTCCTCTTATATTATATTATATTAAATAGTTCTAATAAATAAATATCAATATTTTTATTTGAAGAGTTTTATGGTTTTTCATTATGGGATTGAGTTCTCATTTTATTAGAGTTTTATGGTCCTCTAATATGGAGTATTTAGTCCTCTCTTTGTAGAAATGGTGTAGACAAAGAAAATATTCAATCTAACATCTACATAATTGGACTCATTAGAAGACATTTATAAAGTCAATATATGATTTTAATTTTATCGAGTTGAGTATTTTTTCTACAAAATTATAATTTGCTGCTTCATCAATACGATTGATAATTGTCAATAATATATTTCTTTACATGTATTTCTTGATGTTTAATATATATTTTTAAGTTGTATATCAAGATGTACTTATTAATTCTTAACAATAAATATCCATATTTCTTATAAACTAAAATAATATTATGCTAACATACCAGAATTTATTAACAGAAACTATGTATCTTTATTTCTAAGAAAAAATACAAATAGAAGATTATCTTTAAATCACACCATATGGCACTTTGTTATATTTTTTTCTAAAATTTAATAAATATATAATATTTTAAAAATAATAGCAAATCAAATACTTTTAGACCTTTTTATCAAGTTTTTAAAAATTTATTAATGTAATAATATAGAAATTATTTAAGAAATTATTAATTGATTTAGTATTATATAAATAAATACTATCAACTGTATTGATATTTCTATTTTTCTGGATTAAAAAATATATAAAATTAAAAAATTAATTTATTAGTAATTTAATATAGAAATATAATGAATATACTGTTTATTATGATATAATTTAATGAAAAACTGATTATTAATTAATATAGTATTTAAATATAATTAATATATTTTTTTGGTATTATAATTATTATTTAATTAGAAAAGGAACTTACTAATCAATAAATTAATTATAAAATTATAAAATTACATAAATTTAGATCTCATGTGTCAAAATAAATACACATGTCAAAAAAATTATATTTGAAATTAATATATATATATATATATATATATTAGAGATCTCACATCACTAAAAAATAAAAAAAGATAAACAATTTATAAGAGTAAATATCTAACTAACCAAATAACTAATTTTAGTCATTTTAGACTAAAGTCTAATTCTATCAGTTGGACTTTACACTCACTCATTCATTTTACTTCCTATTTTAATTCAAATTTCTAATATGGTATCAAAGCAAATTTAGTCCGGTTTTTAATTTTCCAACTTCTTGTTTGGATGTCCAATCCCAGCAGCCCTATACGGTACTGCAATTACATTTCAATTAAATTTTAAGTTTCAAGATGAGTGTTAAAGATCCCACGTCACTAAAACCATAAGAAAGACAAACAATTTATTATATAAAAATCTAACTAACTAAATGTTAGCTCTAGTCATTTTGGTATTGGTTTAAACTAAACTCAATTTTATTAGTTGAACTCTACACCGGTTCATTCATTTAACTCCCTATCTTAATCAGATTATTTCAAATTTCTAACAATATCATATTGACACAAATATTAATAACACATCCTAAATATCTAATTAGAGAAAAAATCTCAGCCACCTTTTTTTCTTTTAATTTTTTTAATCTTCTATCAAAGTTTTATATTTTGGTCCGCTGTCGATTACTTTAAAATCGACGATAATCTCTTCTTTTCTTATATTATATTGTATTAAATAGTTTTAATAAATAAATATTAATATTTTTATTTGAAGAGTTTTATAGTTCTCCATTATGGGATTGAGTTTTCATTTTATTAGAGCTTTATAGTCCTCTAATATGGAGTATTTAGTTTTCTCTCCATAGAAATGGTGTAGATAAAGAAAAAGTTGAATCCAACATTTACATAATTGGATTCATCGGAAGATACCTATAAAGTCAATATGTGATTTTAATTCTATCGAGTTGAGCATTCTTTCTGCAAAATTATAATTTGTTGCTTCACCAACACAAATGATGATTATCAATAATATATTTTTTTTATATATATTTCTTGATGTTTAATATCTATTTTGAAGTTTTATATCAAGATGTACTTATTAATTCTCAATAATAAATATCCATATTTCTTATAAACTAAAATAATATTATGGTAATATACCAGAATTTATTAACAGAAACCATGTATCTTTATTTCTAAGAAAAAATACAAATAAAAGATTATCTTTAAATCACACCATACGGCACACTTTGTTATATTTTTTTCTAAAATTTAATAATAATCATAAAAGATGTAAAAGACAAGAAGGAGCAAAAATGGTTTAAAAAGAAGTAAAAATAATAAATCATAGGAAAATGAACAGGAAACGCAAGATAGAAAAGTGAAAAACTGTGGAGATGCGGGGTATCGATCCCCGTACCTCTCGCATGCTAAGCGAGCGCTCTACCATCTGAGCTACATCCCCAGATTGCTAGCCTTTATACTGTTTGAAAAATAAATCTTCTTTTTAAATATAAAGTTTTTAAATTATTTGAAATTGTTGTTCATTGAGATAAAGACATATTTACTCTTAAGGTTATTTTACAATGGAGTTATTAATATTATTATTATTATTATTCTTACAATAAAAGGTGTTCTTGTTAAGGAAAATTAGTATTTTTGCTTGCCTAGCTCCTCCATTTTTCCCTTTTGGGTATTCTCCATTTTAGCCTTTTGGTTTATCATTCTTAGCACAATAAATTGTTTATATATGTATGTTACTTAAGAATCTTCATTTGAATACCTTTGCAAGTGTTATTATTAATTATTGGTAATTAAATTTTAAAATAAGTATTTGTATTAAATTTTATAGATTGTTATTTTTAATCCCTTCAGTCACAGACGTTATGCACATATATTTTATGCTATCTAAAAAATGCATAAGTGTGAATAAAATAATAATATATTTAAAATAAAAAAGAGTAAAACAATGAGTTTTAGTTCTTAAACGAAACTCTTTTTTTTTATTATCTTCAAACCTCACTTACCATTTATAGGCAGCAGCGACGACAACAACAAAGGAGAGCCTTCAAATACTTCATCTTGTAGTCATTGATGGGAGAAAATATGAAGGATTACAACAGTTCATTTTACATATTTGAAAAATATTTTTTATTTAATTTAATGAAAGTAATAAAATAATTTTAATGTATAATAAATAATACATTAATACTAATAGAACTTACTTTTAATAGGAAGTTAATCCAACGTGTTTAACTTCTATTGTGAAGGGTTTTAATATAACAACTCGTGAAATTCATATACCCAATTGAATCAAAGTTGAACTTAGAAGGCTAATTATAAAAGCAAAACAAGTTCAAGAACTCAATTATGTATTTTACCTTATTAATTATTATAATTAATGATGTTAACGAGAATATTAACTTTTTATTACTACCGTATTAATAATAAGTCATAAAGTTGACAACTCTAATTGAATGAGATAATGATAGATAGTCACTGAACTTTGCACTTAGTTCACTTTAGTAACAAAACTTTAATCTTTTTTTTGAATGTTCAGCTTTAATTTTAATTGCAATTTAGTCACATTTCCAATAGAAAATTGACATGTCACCTTTTTTTTTTTAATCTCTTTTTTTATTAGTTGTTTTTGCCAGATGTCAATTTTTTATTTGTAAAATGACTAGACTGAAATAAAACAAAAATTTTATGAATACAATAAAACTAAGTGTAAAGTTCAATAACCATTTATATCATTATCCCCTAATAGAATCATAATTCAGCCATTTATATCATTATCCCCCAATAGAATCATAATTCAGTTCGAGAGGCCAATCATAATTCAGTTCGAGAGGCCAATTACAAAAATGAAACAAATTCAGAGAGCCAATTATATATTTAGCCTACTTTTTTCACAAATTAGAATAAATTTTTGTAAATCTTACTACTTAGAAAAAATAGATGATACTACAAAAAAACATAATTACTTTTATAGAATTTAGTGACTTATAGAAAATGTTAAATTTACAAAAACTAATAAAATTTTAATGATTTCAAAAATTATTATTAACTTATGAAACACAAGTCATTTTCATACTTTTAGTACTTATTAAAATAATTTTTTATAAATCTTACTAACAACAAGATATATAATATTATACAAAATTTGATAATTTACAATAAAATTGACATATTTATAAAAGAAATTATAAAAAAAAGTTACTATTTTACGAAAAATAATAATCTTTTTCATAATTTTTTTAATCTAAAACACAATTTTATAAATTTTAGAACTACAAGTTTTATGAATTTTTAATATTATCTTATGCTATTTTAACAATTTTTCATTCTAGTTAGTAACCTGTAATTTACAGGCTAACAAAATAATTTTTTTTAATTATATATGAATTTTATTGCTTATTATGTACAAAGTTTAAACAGAAAAGAAACATAGTGGCAATTGCCATTAACAAGTCAAAATTGGATTTGGCACCCAAACACCCACTTAATTTGGGGAGAGGAGGGAATCCTTGAAGGGGTATTAAACCCTGACACCAAACTCTCTTCAATGACTAGAAAAACAGAAGCATATCTTGTTCAAGTTCAAATCTAAAATTCCACAAACCCATCAAGTTACCCACAAAGGAAGAAACAAAACTAAAAAGAAAAAAAAGAATATATAAACAAGTATGCAAAAACTTCTCACTTGATCTAAATGAGTCAACAAAGAGGGAAAAATTAAGTGGGTTCTCAAGAACAAGTAGCAGATTGCGAGTAAAGTTGAACCCAGGCAAATTCTTCCTTGTAACTGACACTACTCTCACAAGACTCTCCACAGGTGTACACCGCAATAGTTGCCCAGTCAAGAGAGTCCGCGTCATTCTTTACACCAAAATAATAAAGTAGTTGGGGCAAGACCTGGTACAAGCAAAATAACGAAGTTACAAACTTAGCAGTATTTATGGGTATCAAGATTCAATTCCATGAACACACACAAAAGTAACAATTCAATGGGAAAAAAAAATATCCTGGGGAGCAAAACCCGAAAAATAGAAATATACAAGCTACATAGCAACTATACCTGAAACTCAAAAATCAAAGGACCGCCACAATGATAGCAATTAGGAATATCAGCCTTAGATGGTTGGCCACTTGACATGGGCCATATGGGTTTTGCGCTAGCATTTCTGCAGTACCTGTTAGTTTAGTAAAACAAATGAATGAAACATTTCAACAGTTCCATTTAAATAGTAAAAAATAAATGAATGAAGAATATGAAAAAGAAATGATTTGCTGATATACAACAGAGCTAGAAAACTTGTGAAATTCAAATAGTTATAACCTGAAGCTCAAATAGAAAGATCCTACCAACAAATCAATTCGCTGTTGATGAAAGGGAGAGAAAAATGAGGGCAGTTTGCTTCCTTAAGAGACCTTACACAAAATTTAGTTCTGGAAAAATTTCTTAGTGTAAAATGAGTTCATTCCATGATTCCAAAAGTATACAGAACTATATGTTCTCTCTACTTTCAGGAGTTTGACTAGTTCATGCAAACTGAACTAATCGCTTCCACTCTAGACACTCCTGACAAATCAGTATGGGGTCAGATTCCCATCTAAGACCTACAATATATATATCAAGTTGTTATAATTCAGAAAACATATAGCTACTCACCCTGCATTCTTTTGCATCAGCTCTGACTGTTAGGATTACCCAATCAGTTGATTAATTTCCTATCTATTCTAAACCATATCGCATAATTTATGAAGGATATAATATGTATCATATCCAGTGTGAATTCTATACAAACAAGGATCTCAAAGTGGACAAATTAATAACCATTTAAAGTTGCCCCAGATGTCTGTTAGTTCCTTAGAAGAATCATCTAGATGATAATCTATGGATAATTACACATATTGGAAAACTGCATAATTTTGAAGTAAGGAATCATCCAGCTAATGCAATCACCCTGGAGGTTCCCAATTACTTCACATTTCCTGCTTAAGATGGCTAGGCAATTAATATTTACACTTCAAATTATGTGCTTTATGTTTTCCAAATAAAGTGCAGAAAAGCATGTATGGAGTTCAAATCATATAAACACTATATCACCTCAAAACTTGTTCAGGGGCTTTTGCTATGCGGTTCTGAAAAGCAGCCAAGCACTTCCTGTCGCTGTCACCCTGGTCACCAACCAAAAAAAAAAAAACAAAGAGCATGCAGGAGATTCTGGAAAATATTGATAAATCTTCATTATGAGAGTGCAACAATGTTACCTCAAAACTGTTAAATAATTTCAATGTGTCATCTGCTTTGTTCTTTGATATCAAAGAATTATCATGCCCATTACTATCAGATATTTCATCATCGAATTCGCTTTCATCCTCATTTATCACCTCGTACTCTGGCCATACAATGTTGCTAGCAACTGTAAAAAGATGTAGAATCTAATTAGACTAGGATTCTGGAAAATTTTCATTATTAAATTTAATTTGAGCAAGCCCTTCAATAGATGTCGACTCCATTTAGCGCAAGTCCACATTGCTTTAACATTCATGGCCATGGGGCATAAGATAGTGTCACTAGATATTCTATTCCTTTGACAAAAAAGAATTAATCATTACTACATCAGATAAATAGATTTAATGACAGTAGACAATGTAATTATAATCATTTACATGTCATCTGTTAATGCCTTTAAAACTGTGAAGTAAATCTTTAGCTCCCATCCCAGTGTAATTATGCAATATTTGATAACTTATGCACAAGAATTATATATGTGTATAACTCTAGGTTCAAGTGGCATTTACTAACATTTATTTCTCTCCTCTAATGCGATTTCATCATTACTGGAGTTAGGATCAACTAAACTGCAAGATAGACTTTCTAGTTGACAATCAATTTTGTGACCTGCACACCAGTGCATGACCTGCAAAAAAGACAATGATAGAGTCAAAGAATCAAAACCTAAAATGACCTGCCTTATTTTAAACGATCAAAACTTAAAACTAAATACCTGATGCTTCTGGGAGCAATAACGCGCACTTTTGCATTTGCTACACAATTTATCTCCTTTCCAGGTACCACACCATTTACAAAGCATGGCTAATACAAATAAGCATAAAAGCCATTAGTTATGCTTGTGGAAGATGGATATGCAGATAACTAGACAAAAGTGCAAGAACCAACTGATAGCCGAGCAAGCCATGACAAAGACATAAAATTACAAACCATAGGGTAACAATAAAATAAGAGAGGATCCAAACATAAGGGAAGGAACCCAATCATAGGAAATGAAGAGAAAAGCTTTAATGAGTTGCAAAGCACTTGCTGGTGGTTAAAGGAATATTGCACGAAATACTTTAAGAGCATCCCCAATAATCTTTTAACCCCTTCTTCCTTAAAATGGAGAGTGAAACCTCTCCAACAAGCTCTTAACTCACCACTCTTTCCCCAAAATTTTTAAGAGCCAGAAACTCACTCCTCAAACAGAAGGAAGAAAAGTGGCTCTTAAGTGGATTTGTTCTTCTTTCTCTTTTCTTTTTTCCCTTTCCCTTCTTCCTAGATAAGTCTTAAATTAATTGTAATTATAGCAACAAAAAAATTAAAATGACTATTATTGGAACATGCACAGTTTACAAAACAAGTTCAAATAGGGAGTTGAATTATCTATCATATAATAGGGAGTAAAATATGAAATATTATTGGAGATGCTCTAAGCTGTCTAAAGAATTGCAATATTTTAGCCATTTAACATAGATATAAGAAGATATTGATTGGTTATTTTAGATTTTTCAGTTACAAAACCTATCCGAAAACCAAAATTTTTTAATTTAAAAAATGAACTGAATTTAAGATAATTGAATCAAATTAACTGACATGAATTGTTTCAGTTTGATTATCCAGTTTAAAACTAAATAATGCTCACCCTACAAGCTGTTCTATGTCAAACACAAAGCATCCTTTGATGGACATGTTATGGAGAAAACCACAATTGCAAAATCTATTCTTAAGCCTAATTCATTTAACTAATCAAACCTGCAAGTATTGCATTAAAAGAAATATACTCTATCCAGATTTCAGGGTTCTTAACGACCTCGTTCACTTATCTGCAAGTTATTCGAATAACAAATCTAGATTCAAGACTCAATTCTGGATCCGACCTTGCTACACTAAGCAAATAAAGTCACAACCTAAACATTAATGACATAAATTGATGCATTTGATCAAATTGCTTAATGTGGAAATCCCCTACGAACTTGAGACACAGTTTGAATGAGTCATATCTTCCATGAGTTTTCCATGAGAATGGCTTATTAAGACATAGAACTAGACTACTAGATAAAAAGTTGAAACATGTTACCGCCAGATGTAGAAGGTTTATCAGTCCCGTTGTGCATCGATGGCTCACTTGAGTAGAAGGGATTACACCGAGGCAACTGGCAACGAAAAACCTTCACACTTTACAAAGCATTACATTATCAGAGAAGCATAAAAAACCTTATGAAGCCTTCCCCTTGCATGGTAGGGAAAGAGGAAAAGAAAGATATTTGAAACGACATCATGCAGCAAAAACAGAATGGTGTATGCAATACCTTCGAGATGGTTTCTCTGGTTTGCGCTTCCATTGTTCATGTTGATCTCGAAGAAGACATGACATTGAGGGACACATGAAAACAAATATGGTTCGATGAAATGTTGATTCCTTTCCAGATACAGGAGCATAAACCTGAGGATTCAATTGACAAGATTATTATAAGTTATAACCAAAACGTGTTCTCTTGTATTAAGGGGAAGACAACAAAAAGCAGATGGCAAGAGCAAACATGTGCATTCGTCCAAAGTCCTCAAATTACATTAGAGTATTAAAATTCAATAGAATCCTTCAACAAAAGCGCAAAAGTAGGAACATTCTCGGATGAGAATAATAATGTCCAACAAGTTTATGCAAAAAGCAAACTAGGTTGCACATCATATGACTTATGGAAATACCTGAAGCAAAAATTGCAGAGGATCTCCACAAATATCACAAAGATTGGACTTTCCAGATGGTAAATTAATTGGATCCATCCACGCCTACAAGATAGCAAAGAATATTAATTCCTTGAGTAACTTCAGTTCTACAAATAACCAAGTCTAAACTAGAAAAGAATGCAAACATATGCTTCTCCAGTAGAATATATTATTTCTCTCAACTATTTGGGGAGATATTACAGTTACAAAATAGCTTTAAAACAATACCGGCACGCCACCAGCCTTGCTAGGAAATAACTGCCGGGAAAGAGACCAACAATTTCTTGGCTTTTCCACAAAACCCAGTGTTACTGGTTCTTGTTCTTCGTCGTCTTCATCATCATCTTCTTCAATAACCATTTCTTGTTCATCTTTAACATCATCATCGTCATCGCCATCGTCATCGTCATGAAAAATATGAAGTCCCTTCAAACTTTCCACAGACTCTTCCTCCATTTGCTCTAGCATTTTGGCTTATCAGTAGCTATTGTCATCAAGCAAGGCAGAATTACTCTAAAAACACAGCTTCCAATCAACAACAAACATACCTCAAGTTTGTCATTTATACACCAAAATAACAAAAAGGAAATAACAGTTACCGACAACAGATAAAAGAAAAAAAGGTCTGCCTGAATGTTAACTAAAAACCGAGAGGGCAAAAAAGAAAAAAAGAAAGGTTAAAACTGACCCAGCACGAAGCTCAAGCTCTCCTCTTCGCTTTTGCTGCTTCTGTTATTGGATATGAGACGAGTAGTTCTTGTTATAGTGCAACGGAGTCGGCAGCAGATTTATTACAGTGATAATGGAAAATAAAAGAAGGCAAAGAAAGACAATTTGGGATGGAAACAGCACAACGAACTCCTAAAAAACGAGACAAAATGGTAGCAGAGGGGACAGATCTAACGGCTAGTATTTGAAATAAAGATAATCAACGTCCAGGAGGAAGCTAAAAATGGCGGGTAAAAAGGAAGTAACGGCTCGTTGGAAGGGATCGGGAGTGATTAGGGTTTAAAGGTTTTGCAAGCGATAGAAAGAGCAGAACGAAACCCTAATTCAAAAATGGGGAAGCAAAATGAGAGAACGAAAATAGAAGGATAAAAAGGGATTTTGCTTGGGTTTTCCAAGAAATAGCTACTTTTTATTATTAAAGCAAATATAATGCGGAGAGAGAGAGAGTACAAAAAGAAATGGGTTCCTTGAAGGAAGAAGCCATCAACTTAAATTTAGGGTTGAGAGGTTATACTTATTATTAGTCACCTGCTTTTGTGTTTTGTAAATTAGTATTATTAATTTAATTATAAATTTTTTTATTTAAAATATATAATTTTATTAATAATTTAATAAATGATAATTGACATAGTCAAAATAAAATATTTTTCTATTCTAATACAACTAAAATTTTTAAATTATTATTTTATTGAAGTGCTAAAACTGTTGTTCCTAAATTTAACAGTGATGTTAAAATTGCAAAAACGCTCAAAGTTGTGATTTCAATTTGCAATTAGGCCATTATAATTTTCCTATTTATTTATACTTCCATTGTGTAAGCATCAATTTCTACATAAAGGGGCAGTAGCAACTCCAACATTGTAAGGGAAATCTTCATTTCATTCATGAACATGTGTTCTTGTTACTGAGGGAAAGGCTGCCTCATTCAGGCAATACCAATGGCAAGCATTTTCCCTTCAATTTCCACCAGGAAAGAGCTATTCCATTATTCAGGCTTGAATATAAGAGTGAGCATTAGAAAAACCACAAGGGAACCACACAGGTGAAATTATGTACTTCCAGGAAAAGGAAGCTTTAGCAAACAATGGAGAATTACACTGTCTTGGGAGGATTTGTCAGCTTCACGACAGACCAATGACCTTACCAGTGGCAGTGTCGACATCAATGTCATAAAAGTAAGGCCTTGTCGGAAGCCCCGGCATGGTGCTCATTGTCCCAACTAAACGATAAATAAAACCAGCCCCGATGCTTGCCCTCACATCCCTAATTGGTAAAATAAATGCAGAAGGAGCTCCTTTCTCAGCTGCATTGTGTGAAAATGAATACTGGGTCTTAGCCATGCAGATTGGTAGACCAGAGAACCCCTGTCGGCTGTACATCTCAATCTGCTTCTTAGCCTACACAGATGAAAAGGGAAATCATGTTAAAGAAATAGATCCCAACTGACGCAGAACTTATTAAAAAATTACCTAGGGCCTAAGAGCATAAAACAAACTTGGATTTTGATTAAACAGCAAAGTTAATAGAGTTTCAGACTTTCAGTAAATGTATTCCATCAATTAACTGCCATTACATTTAACTGGAAACAAATGTCCATCACATTCTTGTTTTTCAGGCAAACAGAATGACATGTCAGACATAATTCCAAACATGTTTAGCACGAGTACTGCTGCACACAGTGAACAGATGCAGTTTCTCATTTGCCCCGTGTTATACACTAATTTAGCACCAATTACTGCAAAGAATGTTTAAAGTGAGGTTTCTTGCTGCCCGAAAGGAAGATAAATGTAGTTTCCAAGTATTTCTACTCACATTCAACAGCAGGTGATTGTTGAAATACATAAGAGAAAGAAGTTCATGATGACATATGTTGTTTGAAATTTGATGCAATTTAAAACTTAAGATTCAAACTGAAGCAACCATGGGGATTTAGGATTCCCTTTTGTAAAGTCAATAAAAGGAGAGTGATGCCCGATTCAACCAGATGAAAGCACAGAAGATCTAACTATATTTCTAAGCAATGAACTCCTACCTGCCAATAAAAATCACTTCAGCAAGGGTACAAATAAGAAGAAGTGGAAAACTTTTCATACTTCCAATTTTACTAGCTTTATTTTGTGCTAGTGATTGTGTGCAAGTGCATGTAAACAAATTAGCATTTCATTAGATTTCCAATTCATTCAATATGGTCAATGCTTCAACTCATTTTCAGATCAGCAACTAACAAGTTATTTTGAAACCGAAACAACATCCAATGAATATTTGTATTTGGAATAAGGTTCAATTTGGTCCTCGAGCTCTGCAATCAAGCTCATTTTGGTCCTTTTTCCTTTACAACCAGTTTATCCCCTGAGCTTTTAAAATAGGTCTAGTTTGAGTGAGTTACACATGCTATATAGTGTAATTTAGCCACAAAACTTCGGACGCGGACTAAATTTGGTAACAAACTTTTCGCGTGGGATCAATCTGACCCTGATTAAAGATAACTTAATTATAATTTTCTAATTAAATTTATGTATTAAGTTTTTCTTATGTATTTTAGATTTGATTAGTTTGTTGAGCAAATAAAGAAGTTGGTGGTGGTATGCGTTTTGGTGCTAATGGTGGCAATGATTTTAGTTTTGAAATTGCATTCATTCTCTTATAGGTGATGGATGATTTAATCAACTGGCGGTGGTAACAGTGCGGAGGCTGATAAAGAGACAATGATAGTAGTGTTGTATAGTAAATTCACATCTATGCTCTTGTGATAAAGTAGTGATTGTTTGATTTCGAAGGTTTCGGTAGTGGTGGAGAGTTGCTGGCGGCGGCAGTAGGGGGATATTTTAATAGTTTAATTGACTGTTGGTAATTTTAAAAATTAATATTTATTATTGTTAATTAAATTTTAAAAACATAATATAGTTCAATTTAGCCTCCTAACTTCCCATTTGGGCTCAACTTGGCCCCCAACATATGCTAAGGGATACATTTGGCTTCTCTCATAAACAACCAAATTGAACCTATTTAGAAAGTTAAGGGGTAGTTGTAAAGGAGAGAAAAGGCTAAATTGAGCTTAAATACAATGTTCAAAGGCCAAATTGAACCTTATTCCTTTGCATTTTCTATCCACAAGGATTGAGTATGCTTTGGTTCCATTTCATTTCTTGTATTAAACTCGAGAAATTTCACAATAGTGAATAATTTGTTAAATTAAGTACTAAGCTAAAAGTCCAACCATAAAGGGAAAGTGTCAGCATGAAAATATCAATTTTTGGGAGAAGGTACGAATGTGAATTCAAAGAGTCAACTCTGAAAAAATTAAGTAAAAGCTTTTACCTGCTCTGAGTACTCAACAGCAGTAGCATCATATGACCTTGCTATTGCCTCAATTTTCTCTTCAATGCTAATGTCCAAAGGATATAAGAACTTCAACGGCTGTGTCACATTCTCACATGCTCTTTGAACTGCAATTCCTAGATCCACCTGAATATGATGACAGTTAGTTGGCCAATGAAAAAAAAGTTAAAAGCCAATCCCAGAGATATCAACTTATTTGTCTACCATAACTGCAACCGGAGCAGCAGAACCTCAGGATGCAGGTTCGTAATATGCGAAAAGTGGCCTTAGTCTCAGTCTTGAATATCTAAGAGTTTATACAACACCTTGCCTACATTTAAAAGAAGGAATGATAATTAAATTTATCTTCATTTCTCTAGAATCTATTCGAGATCTATCCAAGGACTGAACACCTTACCCGCATTTATTCCGTTTCATCTATCCTAAAATTTTATTTTTTCCATTTCCATTTTCCTATCGTGGTAAGAAAGTTGGCATCAAATCAAGATCAGATGTCGTGTAACAACTAATTTGTTCTTCTAAACTGACTGCTCCCTTCCCACCATGGGCATGATGTGTGCAGACAACAGCATCAAATGCCCCAGCTGCCAATGCTGCATTTTTAACTGCATTAAGTTCTGCTTCAGAATCAGTTGAGAACATGTTCACAGCAACAACGACATTTACACTGTAAGCTTTGGTCTTTGAAATATGCCTAGCCAGATTTACACAACCAGCTTCAACCAAAGCCACATTCTCAGTTGTATAGGCACGGTCAAGAGGCTTCCCAGCAACTACTTCTGGCCCACCTCCATGCATTTTCAGGGCCCTAGTTGTTGCAACGATAATAGCACACTGAGGCACTAAACCACTGTATCGGCACTTTATATTCATAAACTTTTCGGTTCCAATGTCAGCACCAAAGCCTGCTTCTGTGACCACAAAGCCACCAGGTCCGACCAGTTTCAATGCAATCTTATCAGCAACAATAGAAGAATTTCCATGAGCAATGTTTGTAAAAGGACCGGCATGAACAAGAACACGGGCTCCTTCCAGGGTCTGCATTAAAGTAGGATTAATTGCATCCTTAATTAGTACAGTCAAAGCACCTTCAAGACCAAGATCATCAGCTGTTATTGGATCACCAGCCTTGCTATTTCCAATCACCATTTTTCCAAGCCTCTCTCTCATATCAGAAAGAGATGTTGCAGGGCCAAAACTGCCATTATCTCACTTGCAACGGAAATGTCAAATCCTGTTTCTCTCACCATCCCCTTTTCTTCAGGACCTTGGCCAATGGTGATCTTCCTCAAGAACCTGTCATTGACATCCATCACTCTCCTCCATGTAATTGAATCCGGGTCAATATCAAGCCTTGCAAATTTCTTGACTTCTTGTGCTATAAGGTCCTCTGGTTTGGTCTTAGATATACCAAGTTTCTTCAGACGCCTAAACATTATGTCTAAAACTTCTTCTCCCTTCTTTATTCGGAGGGCATAGTCGGTTCAAAAGAGCCTTATCTGATTGTGTAGACTCATGAAAAATCCGGGTATCAATAGCAGCTGCTAGTAGATTATTTGCAGCTGTTATAGCATGAATATCTCCTGTTAGGTGAAGTTTGAAATCATCCATTGGAATCACTTGACTCTAACCACCACCTGCTGCACCTCCTTTAATTCCAAATGTTGACCCTTGTGATGGCTGACGAAGGCAGGTGACAACCTAACATCACAAACAGAGAGAATTTCTCTTAGACTAGTTCCAACTTTGTATAACAAAAGCTAGCAAATCTTTGTGTTAGAACATCATAATATATGTATCCTTGCAACTCTCACAAAGGGAGTAAACCATTTATACCAAATACGCAAAGAAAATACAGAAAGCAACTGCCAACTGTAAACAAAGTTCCATGTATCTAAACCAGCTTAACATGCTTATCTAGAAAAGAAACCAAGCACAAAAAAGTACATTGAAGAAGTGTGGACTATTATACCTTTAGTTATGTAACTAACTAAATACAGTCAATGCATCTGATGAGAAAATGATGTATTTATTCATTACAGATCTAGGAAGCAAATTTTACAGATTTCGTAATTGACAGAATGAGTATTTAAGGTCGGTAGTTTTTTTAAGGTCGGTAATTCTAGAAACCAAAAGAGGTAATGTAATAATATTAAGCAAGATAACCTAATCAAATGGAAGAAAACCAAATATCTTACTCGGATGAAAAATTTGATCAGCATTTCAAAATTAAAGTGAAATAATAGGAGAAGAATCACTTTAATTAAGATCAATTCTCCTGAAGAATGTAAAAATTTGTAGGCTCGTCAAGACCTACTATGAAGTCATCTATCTTCACAAATAGAACAACCATGGACTTCTACTTACATCAAGCAAGACTTCATAATGATACTTGATTATGGCCAATTATAGATATATGGAATCACACAAAATGACTGGAAGTAATGCCATAAAACAGTCAATAATTATTAAAACTGTAAAGCTCAATATCAAATTAAGATCTATTTAACAAACAAACGAGCTACCTTTTTATCAAGAAAAGCACCCAAAGCTTGACAAAGCCCAACTGTAGTAGTAGACTTGCCTTCCCCAAGTGGTGTAGGTGTAATCCCTCCAACAACCACATAGTACCCATCTGCTGTTCCTTCAAGCTCATCAAGAACAGACAATAATACCTACACAAGACAATTTAAAAATAAAAAGAACTCTACAAAAGAGTCCACATTTAACTGAATATTCTTGTCTTTATCATCCATAACTGAATCTAAAAAGGCAACCAATCAAAAGAAAGAAAGAGATTAGATGGTAAAAAGGAATCACCTTGGCCTTGTATTTGCCAAAAAGATCATAATGGTTAGGACTGAGATTAAGTTCATTAGCGATTTGAGATATATGAAAAGGCTCAACTGAGTTAGCAATGTCTATATCTGCTGGTACTGGTGACACCACTTCCAGCTTCCTCACTGTCCTTGATTATGAACTCATTTTTTTTCTTTTAATTTTCCGGGTTTTTGTAGATACTTTTTATGGGTTTTTGGATTTTATTTCAGTTCTCCAAAAACTTCATAATCTTTGTACAGAGAATTGTGGGCACTTTCTTATCTAAGCACAAGCAGTGGCAACTAGGAATTGGAAATGAAAGTGATAAAGTCACAGACACAATCCGAAAGCAGTGACCTAATAATTGTTTAAAGCACAATTATTGGTTTGATGCGTGGGCTCCATTTAATATCAAGGGAATTTTGAAAATTCAAAAAAATAAAAAAGAAAGAAGTGAAAAAATAAAAATCGAGAAAACATATAAATTATGTAATAATAATAAATTAAATGTAATAATATTTTTGATATGTAATATTTTAAAAAAAATTAAATATTTTTTATTATTTAATATTTTTAATTTTCTAAGGCAAATATTATTTTAGATTATCTATTAATTAATTTTTAGTATTATATTAAATATAATTGATATATTTTTATTATACAATTAAAAAACTATTAACTAAAATAATATAAAAAATATTATTTCTTAGATCTAGAATTACAAAATTATATTATTAGTTTATATAATATTAAAAACATAATTATAACAAAATTTTAGAAAAAAATTACTATTTAATTAAAAAGTAACTTTTTAATTAATAAATTATTAGAATAGCCATACACATTATCTTAAATTTTATATCAGAAATAAATATACACATCAAAATAAAAATCTTTAAAATAGTGACACATATCAAAAAATTATATTTTAAGATTTAACTTATATATATAATAGAATTATTCGTATAATACTTTTAAAAATAAGAATTTATAGACTAAATATCATCTTATTATAGTTAAACAACTAAAATTAATATTTAAACAATTTATGTTTATCTTTTATCTATATATGATTTTAGTTTGTGGCAAAATATAATATCTAGTTTTTTTAATAATTTAAATACTATTAGTCGTTTACTCGTATATATCCGATTGTTATTATTGTATTAATTATAAAATTTAAATTTATAAATAAAATACAATAAAATTTTTAAAATTTAATAAATATATAATATTTTAAAAATAATAGCAAATCAAATACTTTTAGATCTTTTTATCAAATTTTTAAAATTTTATTAATGTAATAATATAGAAATTATTTAAGAAATTATTAATTGATTTAGTATTATATAAATAAATACTATCAACTGTATTGATATTTCTATTTTCTGGATTAAAAATATATAAAATTAAAAAATTAATTTATTAGTAATTTAATATAGAAATATAATGAATATATGTTTATTATGATATAATTTAATGAAAAACTGATTATTAATTAATATAGTATTTAAATATAATTAATATATTTTTTGGTATTATAATTATTATTTAATTAGAAAAGGAACTTACTAATCAATAAATTAATTATAAAATTATAAAATTACATAAATTTAGATCTTATGTGTCAAAATAAATACACATGTCAAAAAAATTATATTTGAAATTAATATATATATATATATATATATATATTAGAGATCTCACATCACTAAGAGTAAATATCTAACTAACCAAATAACTAATTTTAGTCATTTTAGACTAAAGTCTAATTCTATCAGTTAGACTTTACACTCACTAATTCATTTTACTTCCTATTTTAATTCAAATTTCTAATATGGTATCAAAGCAAATTTAGTCCGGTTTTTAATTTTCCAACTTCTTGTTTGGATGTCCAATCCCAGCAGCCCTATACGGTACTGCAATTACATTTCAATTAAATTTTAAGTTTCAAGATGAGTGTTAAAGATCCCACATCACTAAAACCATAAGAAAGACAAACAATTTATTATATAAAAATCTAACTAACTAAATGTTAGCTCTAGTCATTTTGATATTGGTTTAAACTAAACTCAATTTTATTAGTTGAACTCTACACCGGTTCATTCATTTAACTCCCTATTTTAATCAGATTATTTCAAATTTTTAACAATATCATATTGACACAAATATTAATAACACATCCTAAATATCTAATTAGAGAAAAAATCTCAGCCACCTTTTTTTCTTTTAATTTTTTTAATCTTCTATCAAAGTTTTATATTTTGGTATGCTATCGATTACTTTAAAATCGACGATAATCTCTTCTTTTCTTATATTATATTGTATTAAATAGTTTTAATAAATAAATATTAATATTTTTATTTGAAGAGTTTTATAGTTCTCCATTATGGGATTGAGTTTTCATTTTATTAGAGCTTTATAGTCCTCTAATATGGAGTATTTAGTTTTCTCTCCATAGAAATGGTGTAGATAAAGAAAAAGTTGAATCCAACATTTACATAATTGGATTCATCGGAAGATACCTATAAAGTCAATATGTGATTTTAATTCTATCGAGTTGAGCATTCTTTCTGCAAAATTATAATTTGTTGCTTCACCAACACAAATGATGATTATCAATAATATATTTTTTATATATATATTTCTTGATGTTTAATATCTATTTTGAAGTTTTATATCAAGATGTACTTATTAATTCTCAATAATAAATATCCATATTTCTTATAAACTAAAATAATATTATGGTAATATACCGAATTTATTAACAGAAACCATGTATCTTTATTTCTAAGAAAAAATACAAATAAAAGATTATCTTTAAATCACACCATACGGCACACTTTGTTATATTTTTTTCTAAAATTTAATAATAATCATAAAAGATGTAAAAGACAAGAAGGAGCAAAAATGGTTTAAAAAGAAGTAAAAATAATAAATCATAGGAAAATGAACAGGAAACGCAAGATAGAAAAGTGAAAAACTGTGGAGATGCGGGGTATCGATCCCCGTACCTCTCGCATGCAAAGCGAGCGCTCTACCATCTGAGCTACATCCCCAGATTGCTAGCCTTTATACTGTTTGAAAAATAAATCTTCTTTTTAAATATAAAGTTTTTAAATTATTTGAAATTGTTGTTCATTGAGATAAAGACATATTTACTCTTAAGGTTATTTTACAATGGAGTTATTAATATTATTATTATTATTATTCTTACAATAAAAGGTGTTCTTGTTAAGGAAAATTAGTATTTTTGCTTGCCTAGCTCCTCCATTTTTCCCTTTTGGGTATTCTCCATTTTAGCCTTTTGGTTTATCATTCTTAGCACAATAAATTGTTTATATATGTATGTTACTTAAGAATCTTCATTTGAATACCTTTGCAAGTGTTATTATTAATTATTGGTAATTAAATTTTAAAATAAGTATTTGTATTAAATTTTATAGATTGTTATTTTTAATCCCTTCAAAGCTATATTAAAATAATAAGTCCCTTTTAACATTCATTATTATATTATCAGTAGTTTGTTTAATTATTTTAAACTAAATAATCATAATAAATTAAAGTTTTATAATTGATTCAATAAAAACTTTCACTAGAAATTTGAAGGCCTTTTGCTTTAAAATTATTGAGAGAAGTAATGATTATTTGTAATTAAATTCAATTGTTATATATATATGATATAAGTAAGGTTTTGACAATTTTAAAGGCTTTAACTAATCCATGAGTTTGTAATTACTTTCTTGTATTTTGTAAAGAGCAAGTTGAATTATGATTGTTTACACTACAAAAAAATAAAAATAATATTGAGACAAATATTAGAGACAAACATGATCCCTCACTATTTAATCACGGACTTGCAAGACTATCGACGAATCGTGAACTGAAATTTTTATTTCCAAATGGCGACAACTTATCGATGGAAGGGCAACAGGGAGTTGACAACGGATTTACTCCGTCACTATACCATAAGTAATTTTGGCACTAAGAATTAGTGTCGATACTAACGACTAGTTATTGGCGAACTTGCGTGCGAGTTTTATGATGGAACATAAGATTCATCGCTATAGTTGGCGGTATCTAAGCACCAAATATGCAATCCATTTAGCGACAGCAGGATCCGTCGCTAATAGCAATAAATTGTAAATTTGCCGCCAATAGCGATGGACTTTCCATCTCTAAAGTGCTTGCAGCTAAACGCCAGTGCTATTGTTTTAATGAGCTTTTAGGGATAGATTGACATCCGTGCTAATGTGCATGTAAATAACGATAATATGTTTTTTAATTTTTATGACATTGACCAATGAATTGGAGTCCGTCACAAAAGTCTTTATTGAAACGGTAGGAAGAAGTACTGTTTAATTTAAAACTTAGCAACGGATAGGGTCCATCTCTAATTTGTAAGATTAGAACAAAGCGTTTTTATCTTTTTTCTTTCTTATTCTCAAAACCTAAAGAAACATCTCCCATTTTTTTCTTTTATCTGTTGCAAACCCATTTTGCTCCTCTCATTCTCTAATCTCTTTCTCTCTCTCTCTCTCTCTCTCTCTCTGTGTTTAATGGATGATTTCTTTACTTTCATATATGCATTAGTTTCATATATTATTATTGGTTGACCATCATATCAGTTTAGTAGTAATATTTATTATGAAAATCTTTAGATTAAAAATATTAGAACCATCATTTTTATTTTAATCTATGTTAGTATAAAAAATCTAAGCTGTATTATTAGCTTGAATGACTTAGAAAAAAATACGCATTATCATCTCATTTGTTAGATTTGGACTTAAGGGTAAAAAATTACTAAATTCTTTCTAATAAAGCATGCAAGAATAATTAACATAAATGATATTATAAAAATTAATTAATACTAAAATGATTTAAAGACTTTTAAGAAAAATAAAAAGGATAAATTAGGGAGATAAGTTTGAACTTCAGGTATGCAGTTATGTTAAAATTTTTGAGAGAGTATTTTGTCATCCATAAGAGTACTGCTCGATACGCTCTAAATTAAATCTAAATACGTGGACCAAAATAAATATCTAACTTTTATTAATTTTTTTTTAAGAAAATAGCTATATTTTCTTTCTTAAAACTAGCAATTCCAATGTCAAATGCCTTAGTGGAAGATTCAATTATAAAAGAAAATATGGATATACAAGATTGGTGGATTTGGAGGATGACATGATGGATAAATATAAGAAAATATCAAGTCCAAGCTTGGCCAAGCCTTGCATAATTATTTGGAATTTTTTTTGTGCTTATTCAAGCTACAACACACTTTAGGCTTAAAAAGGAAAGGAAAAAATAAATTTTCTTCAAGAGAAAACAAGGGAAATGAAGCTTAAGAGGAAACCACGCTAGACGCCTCTTATGTATGTGTTAAATCTAATTGGTACCATTTTTTTAAAGAAGAAGCTAATGGAAAACCGCAAATCTCATAGTTTAGAAAATAATTGATTGATTGATTAGCCGATTTCTTTTTATTAAAGATTGCCTAATCAATCAAGTAGCTTATTTTGTCATATAGAAAACTCTTATTTAGCATCTAATTTAGTTAATCTCTATTTAGTTTTTTTCATGTATGTAAATAGAAAATTAGAGTAATGTCTTTGTCTATTTAAATCATATTTAACTAAATGACACAAACTAATGAATGAATGATAATTTTGATTTAAACATATTTGTGAGATTTATTCTTGTTTGGTTCTTTGAAAGAATCTCGAACTTATAAAGAACCTATTCTTTAGAGTTCAACATCGACTTATCACTCACCTTCTACCTTTCTTGAGTATGGCATCAACTTTTATTCTTATACCAAAGTTCGAGATACAAGTTATCTTTGGATCAAGATTCATTACGAATTAAATTTGGCTTTCTTGGGAATCTTATTCCAATTTCATGTGTTGGGTCTACCAAGGTTCACATCATTTGATATCAGAGCTAAGTCTCTAAATCTAATCTATCTATCTTTACTTTATTATTGAAACAAAAAAAAAAAGCTAAAATAAGATGTTCCAAAGCTTGGAGTTTTACTTCAATGAAGTTTAAAAATAGCTTGAAAGAATGGAGAAAAATTTAATAAGCTAGATAGGAGTCTTGGTCGAATCAAGAGGAATTCTAGAAGACAACAATAACACTATTGTAAAGTACAAAAATATGAATGTGTGGAGACATTGCAAGAAATATATGATAGGTTATAAAGGAAGCAACAACAAGAAGTTGCTAAAGAGCAAAAACACGAAGATCTTAAAGTGCCCACATGTGATGAACAAGTTTCCAATAATGATAACCTCGCCTATATTGCTATCATGAATCATGATGTTGATATTGTGAATGATAAAGTTGATATTGTGACTCTAGCAAAGATGTTAAATCTAAGATTGAGTCAATTATTGAGCCTCCATCATTCCAATATTAAATCTCTTAGCGGAAGATCCAATTATGAAAGAAAATATAGATGTTAGATTGGTAGATTTGGAGTGTGACATGATAGATAAATGCAAGAAAATATCAAGCCCAAGCTTGGTCAAACTTTGCATGACCATTTGGGCTTATTCAAGCCATGTCATACTTTAGGCCTCAAAAAGGAAGAGAAAAATGAATTTCCTTCAAGAGGAAATATGAAAAAAGAAGCTTAAAGAGGAAACGAATTTAAATGCCTCTTATGTGTGTTAAACCTAATTGGTGCCACTTTTCCAAAGAGGAAGCTATATGAGCAGCCGCATATCTTATAATTTAGGAAATAATTAATTAATTGATAAGGAAATTTTTTCTTATTAAAGATTGTTTAATTAATCAAGTTACTTATTTTTTCATATAGAACACTTTTTATTTAGCATCTAATTTAGTTAATTCCAATTTAGTTTTTTTTTTTATATACAAATAGGAATTCAGGGCATTGTCTTTACCTATTTAAATCATATGTAGTCAAATGGCACAAGCTAATGAATGAATGATAATTTTGAGTTAAATATATTTATGAAATTTATTCTTGCTTAGTTCTTTAGAATAACTTTGAACTTATCAAGAATTATTCTTGTGGCGTTCAACATTGATTTATCATTCATCTTTTACCTTTCTTGAGTGGTGGCGTCAACCTTTATTCTTATATTAAAGTTCGAGATATACAAGTTATCTTTAGGTCAAGGTTCATTATGAATCAGATTTGATTTTCTTGGGAATCTTATTCCAATTCCGCGTGTTGGGTCATGTCACAAGTTCAAGGTTCACATCATTAATGATGTGATACAAATAGCCTTAATTTCAAATTCGCAGTTCTGAATTACATATTGTTTTGGGTCTTATTTATTCTACCAAACTCGGATTGAGGCGATTCAAAAGGTGTTGAAAAGCTAATATAGAAGGATACAGATTTTGTACTTTGAGTTTGAGCTAGTTTGACAATCTTCAGGGTCCAAAATATATTGTAAAATTTAAAATTATTAGTTAATGAAGTCAAAGATGTTTTATGTAAAACTTTGAATAGTCAAAACTTCTAAAATAAATGGAGTTTTGACTAGTAAAAGTATTTTATTATTTTCTATTTTATTAGAATAAGTATTCAGTAAATTTAGTTCATGTAGGAAGATTTTTATTTGATTTCTCATTAGAATTAGAACTTTATTTCTGCCTATTTTGTATTAAGGTTTCTATCTTTATAAATACCTTATGTTGCCAAATTATTAGGGGAGATGGAAATGGAATAAAATAAAAGAGTGTTCTCTCTTTGTCTTCGGCAAGAATATAAGTTCTTATCAAACCTTAGAGTTTGTGGCGAATGACTATCTAACTTATCAAGTACACTTTTACATCTAATTATGATATCTTTCTTTATAACTAGAATTCTTAGTTGTAAGATGAGTATTGGGTTCTAGTCTTTCACCAATTTTTACTTGAATTTTAGACGATCCTTGGCAAATATGTATTTTTGATTCTGGTTTATTCTTTTAGATAGGTTATCAGAGCTTTGGTTTCTAAAATTCAAGGTCTATCATTTTTTTTTCTTTTTGGTTTAAAAAATATTAATTAAGTATCGTTCTTTTTGTTTCTTTGTTAAAAAGTATATTTTACCTCCGCAAACAAATTTTGTGCCGCATTAAGTTTTATTTATTTTAAAATTATTATAAACCAGATAAATCTTGATTTCAAATTATTGGTGTTGGGTTCTAATACACATGTTTGGAGTATGCAATTTTTTATAATTGCCAAAAAAGAAACCAACAATTTCTTGGTTTTTCTACAAAATCCAGTGTCGTCTTCATTATCTATTCCATATGAAAGTGACCTTCAATTCATCTAGGAGTGAGATTTTTTTTTTAAAATTGTATTTATATATAAATAAACTAAATTAACAAAAAATCCAATTGCTTTATCCAAATACATTTAATAAATTACTCATATTAAATTAGTTTTTGCTTCCAAATATAAATGTGAATCACTAATTGGTTATGTATTTTATTTTGTTATTGTTCTTTTCTTTTTGGACTAATTGAACACCCAAACCATATTAATTTACATAAAAGAGAAAAAGGGTAACATCAACTTAGCTTGATTATAACTATTTAACTCAATCACATTTTTAAGAAGAAAGATAAAATTACTGGAAGAACAAGTAGGAAGATCTTTTTACTATTCATTGTATTTTAGAGGGACTGTTAGCTTGAGGGTTTTGATAAACAACCTCAAACTCATTATTTTCCTTACCCTAAAAACAATTAGTTTCAAATGAAACTAAAATGGCTATCATCACATTGGTTAGCCTGATATCTAAAATTTTAAAGCTTGTTGGAGCCATTGAAACCTGAAACATTTGTTTGAATGACTTGCTATAACTAAGTTACTCATTCTCATGGGTGCATTTTAGGTTGAATAAGAATACTCAGATGGCAAGGGAAACAATGGGAGAGTGAATAAAGATAGTGCATATGGTTGAATGAAAAGAAGGAAATAGGCTGGTTGTTGAGCATACTTTTGATAAAGTGCAACAAGAAAGAAATTATGGGTACCCACTCTCTCTCTTGCCATTGATGGCAAAAGCAAAAGGTCAAGAAGAAGAAGAAGAAACTCCTCTTAGTTTCCAGATCCTTCCCCTTTTTTTTCTTTCTTTTTTTTTTTTATTTATTTTCCTTCTAAATCCCTCCTTTTTTCTCTTTCTTTTTGTTGCATGGTAACTTTCCATTATGCGCTTAAGCTTATTGTTGTCTTTCCAATTAAGCCCTTAATTCGGGTTTTTTTTAGCTAGATTAAGAATATGAAATTATTTATTTACCTTTACTCTTGATTATAATATTACTGTAACGCTTTTATTGATATAATTACAAAAATACTAACAATGTTATTTTTCATTTAAATCCTATTTTAAATCAAAACTTTGATTTTAGCCTCTTTTCATAATTAATTATCAATTTAATCCTAGCATCTAATTAGTTTAATCAATCAATTGATTAACTGTTTCCAATTAAATCCAATACCATTTAGCTAATCAAAATTTATCATTTTTTAAATACATTTTTTTATAAAAATATCTTTATAGCCTTGAAATATGCAATTTAATTATATATATTCGAATTGAGAAATTATAGAGTGTTACATTTACAAAAAGGTAATTGACTCTTTATAAAATTCACTTAATTAATTATTTACCTTCAAACTAATTAAATATAGTTTAATAGACTCCATTATTTTTATCTAGCATTAAAATCCTTTTTTAAATCATCCAAATTAAAAATAAAAAAATTTTGAACTTATAATTTTATTTATCATCATTATTATTATTATTGTTCCTTTAAGTATGGATTTTTACAGCCTTACTGATGAATTTAACCCCTCTAGCGGCGGTCTACATTTATCGCTATTTTTTTTTTTGTAGTATTATAAGTTCGAATAAAAATAATTATCAAATTTATCTAATAAATTATATGATAATAGTTAATTTTAAAAAAGATAATATTACAAAAACTAATTAAGACCTAGAAGCAAAATGGTAATTCAAACCAAAGACTCATACATCTCAAATAAAAAGTTAAAGAAGATCTTTTTAGGAAAAAGAAAAAGAAGAAGAAACTAGATAGACATAATTTCTTTATATGGAATAAAATGTGTTTAGGTAATATGATCAGTTAAAATATCCTACTAAACATAGAATTATACAACTGAATTAATAATATCATGAATTAAAATGCTTGTAATTAATTTTATAATTTAACTAAATTTAGGATTATAACTAATCTTAACTATCAAATTATGATTTAAGTTGTTTCCTATAATATTTTTCAAGTGAACTTTAGGGCTTAATATATATAAAACTTCTTGAGATTGTCTAATTTGAAAATAAAATTCAATAAATTCAAGAACTTGAATCCCGAACTTCTCTTAACTACCTTAACAATAAACAGATGGAAAATTCCTATACAAAATAATGCAACCATGGATTTATTAATGCCCCTCTCCCCATTACCCTAAACTCTCTCTTTCTCCATTTTTTAAGTTCCTCTCTCTTCTCTCTTTCTTCTCTTTCTTTAAGATTCAATCTCTTCCACTCTTCCTTTCAAGTTCATCTTACAATGGTAGATTCATTGTTTCCTTCAATATTGTCATCACCTCTAAAGCACCATCTACCAATAAAATATATAGACCCATCAAAGCCTATTTCTTCTATCATTACTACAAGAAGAAGTTTGGTTTTCACTTTTGGATTCTCATTTCTATTCCTTGTATCTCTTACTTGTTTCTTTGCCTTTAACCCATCATCCTCTTCCCATTTCTTTGAATCATCTCCTTATTGGTTTAACAATTTCATAGGTTCCCCAGCCAATTCCACTACTTCCTCTCACAAATCTCATTATTTTCCTACTTTCTTCTCTCAGTTGCCTGCTGGTTCTCCCTCTATTTCTCCCCATCCAAACATCCCACCTCAAGTTTCCAATGAATCTTCATCCATGCATAATGGAGTTGTTCCTTTGTCTCAAGATTCTAACAATACAACCTATAACAAAACAATTGGAGTGATGGATGCTGAACCCATGTCCAAGGATTCAAGAAAAGATAACCATGATAAGAACCCTGATTTATTGAAGAAAGAAAATGAATCCAAGGAAAATGCGATCCAGAAGGAGAATACTACAACTCATTATGAGGCATCTTTACCAAAAAAGAAAGAAAAGAAAGGAAAGTACAAGAAATGGGTAGAGATGATAAAGCATTGCAATATATTTGATGGAAGATGGGTTAGAGATGATTCCTACCCTCTCTTTAAACCAGGATCTTGTCCTCATATTGCTGAGCCTTTCAATTGTTTCATGAATGGTAGGAAAGATAATGGATACCAAAAATACAGATGGCAACCTGATCATTGCAATATTCCAAGGTATGGATATTTTTCTGTTTTCTTACAATTTTTCAAGTTAATAACTTTGCATCTTTGGATCTACATTATACATAAGTTTTATGTTGAGAGAGGTATGGTCTACAATTTCTTTTCCTTAATTAGATACCAAAAGGTAATATATGGATAGTTTAGTAATACTTGACTAAATAATTCTTTTTCAGAACATCTCATCACTTCAGTTGTTTTAATTTATAAATGTTTAATTAGTCATTACAAATGCTATTCATATAATGTGTTATTACACCAATTATTATTTTTTGAACTAATTCAATCATATCACAAGTTTATTTTGCACTACATAAAGTATCAATCCTTTGTAATTGAAAACATAAAAGCAAAACCATCTTTTTTAAGTCTTTGAACTTTTATATTTTATTTTATTGAGTTTATGAATCTTTATTTCTTTTAATTGGGTGTTTATATTTTTATTTTAGATTAATTAAAGATTCTTACATATATTTTATGAAATTTTTGTTTGTTCTATCGAACCCTTTGATCAGAATAAAAAAAAAAACATATAATTAAACAAAATAGAAATTAAAAGACTTATATCTATAAGTAGAATCTCAACTGATTCAGTTTATACATGAAATTTATTGATACAATATTACACCCAGAACAGAATTGAGATTTAGCAATTTGTATTTGACATAAATGAGATTAATTAACCTTTTAGAGCATTAATGTTTAATTTACAGGCTGAATGGGAGAAATATGTTGGAGATATTGAGAGGGAAACGTCTGGTTTTTATAGGCGATTCTCTCAATCGAAACATGTGGGAATCTATGGTTTGTATTCTTCGAAATGCAGTGAAAGATAAGAGCAAAGTGTTTGAAGCTTCTGGTAGGGAAGAATTTAAAACAGAAGGTTCCTACTCTTTTATGTTTGAAGTATGTCATGTTGTTACTCTACTCATTCTCTATACTACTTTTTCAATTATAAATTTATTTGTTTGATTTATAAATCAGCAAAGATAAATTAGAACTTAAAATTTTATAGTTAAAATATATTTTATTGTCAGATGTGTTTTTAATTACAAATTTAATTTCATAAACTCTTTTTTTTTTTTACTTTTCACAATTTTATTTAAATCGTTTAATTTTTACATTTCTAATTTAATTTAAGAAATAACTTTTAATTCTAAGCAAGGGATCAAAATTGAGATAACAAAAAATATTTAGACTTTGTGGGTGCATGATTTTATGAGGAGAGTCAAACTTAAAATTTTTTTTTTTGTTAAAGGACCAACAGATGATGAACTATAGGACAAATGTAGTTATCCTTTTATACTCACCATTCGCTCTTACCGCTTGAACTAGACTTCAAGTGTAATCAAATTTGAAATTAGATGTGATATTTAAATCATTTAAATATATTTTAATAATAAGAAAATTAGAGATAAAATATTAATTTTTCATCTAAATTCTTAAAATATAAATAAGGAGAGAGAACTAAAACTTAAGATATGAAATATGCATTTACTATCACTTTCTATCAAATTAAGACCAAGTATCTAGATGAATTTTTATTAATCCTAAATTTGATTGCTTGATCAGAATTTAACTAATTTTTCTTTTTTAGAATTGCCAAAATTAAAAGATTTCAACAGAATTGCAAAAAGCCAAAAATCTTTAAATACTTTTATTATTATTATTATTATTATTATTATTATCTCCTCCAAAGATAAATTGTGGCCAGGTGCTGACCATGGCTGAATGCATCATCACTTCAGGATTATAACTGCTCAGTGGAATTCTTCAGATCAAATTTTCTTGTACGAGAATGGGAAATGCTGGGAACAAATGGATCAAAGAAAGAAACACTTCGGATTGATATGGTGGAAAGTTCAGCTGATAAGTATAAAAATGCAGATGTTCTTGTCTTCAACACAGGCCATTGGTGGACTCATGAGAAAACTTCCAGTGGGTAACATCCATATTCCCTCTTCTTTAGCTGAGATTCGCATTATACTGAAAAATCAAAAAATAAAAATAACATACAATATGTACTTTGCAGGAAAGGTTATTACCAAGAAGGTGACCACATCTATGATGAATTGAATGTTGATGTAGCATTTAGGAAAGCTATGACAACATGGGCAAATTGGGTGGAAGCAAATGTAGATCCTGTCAAGACCCTTGTTGTTTTCAGGAGCTATTCTGTTTCTCACTTCAGGTATATATGTTGATTATAAAGTACTCGTACACTTTGCTAGTATGTCGATATTTAATGATTGAGTACTTGCCTTGTAATGTAAGAGACTCGTATTAGTCGCTAAATAGAAATCAAACTCAAAATTTTATAATTCTGAAAACGACTTTAGTACCGGTTAACCAAAATTTGAAATCCTCATTGATTGATGATTACATATATAAGTTGCTTAATCATGAAATCTTTCTATAAATTCTCAGAGGTGGAGAATGGAATTCTGGAGGGCGTTGTGATGGAGAGACCAAGCCATTGAAGGAGGAAAATGAGTTTGAAGATGATCCATCCATGGTGAAAATTCTGGAGTCAGTACTTCAAAAGATGAAGAAACCAGCAGCATTTTATTTAAATGTTACAAGAATGACAAATTTCCGGAAGGATGCTCATCCTTCAGTTTACAGGGAGCAAAATTTGTCAGAGGAAGAGAAGAGATCACCTTTGAGATATCAGGATTGCAGTCACTGGTGTCTCCCAGGAGTTCCTGATACATGGAATGAGATAATATATTCTCAACTCCTTCTGAAGCATAGGGAGAAGCAGCTACGGCCACCATAGCACAACATCATATAATTCTATATTTAATTGTATCCATTTAGTACTTTGGAATTCAATTAATTTAGAGTCACCTTGTAGATTTTTTATTTAATATTATTTAATATTGGTATACTTGGAATTCAAGTTTAAGTTTAACTTGAGATGTCCACTTGCCCTGTAAATTCCCCTTTAGAAAATCTCTTTTAAAAGTGTTTTCTTGAGATTCTTATTTCAATTTGTTTGCCATGTATTTGAGCTCCATTTGATTTATGCTTTACAAGAAGATCTAAATATAACAGATTAACAATGGAAGAGCTAATTCTGATACCTACCTGAATGTTTAGAGTATTTTGATTCTGATTCTTTCTATAGCTGCTTGGATAATATTTTACTAGAATTGAACATATTTAGGTTGACCGGATGAAACTCGAACTTAAAACCTTGTTTAATTGAGATAAACACTCACTGCCACGTTAAGCCTGTGGATGTCATTGCAAGTTTTTAACAACTATGATAATTACTTGCCAAACATAAACTATTATAGAGTGGGAAAAATATTATATGTTCTTTGATTTATGACGTCATCAAAAAATTCAGCCAATAAAATAATAATATATAATTCTATTTTTTCATGTCAGCCTTATTTTTAAGATTAACTAAAATGACATTATTTTATTGAATGAATCTTTTGATTACGATCTAAATTTATATAATAATTTTTCTATAAGACTGCAATAGATATATCACACTATTTTTGTTTTCTTTTTCTATTTTGAATTGATAGATAAGAATCTGGCATACATAATACTAGATCACTCGACTACTGAGCTACTAGTCAAGTGTGTGTCGAGTTCATTTTATTACAAGTGATATGCATGCAAGCTTATTACAATTTTCTGAATGTAGATTTAGTACTGAAATCACATTGAGCTGACAGGAAGAATATCTGCTTCAGCTGGAGGTGCATTAACAACCCTGCAATTCAACCTGATCTCACCATCAGTTCCTGTCAGAGGGCTGAGATTACCCATTCTGATCATGGAAACAACAAAGGCTTCAAAGAAAGCAGTTTGGTTATTCCCAAAGTTGTTAACAATGGTAATGGTGTCAGCACCAGGAGTTGAAAATAGTTCTTGATCACTTTGAAGAAGGCCCTTGTTAACTTGAAGATTGGAGAAATAGTTTTTGTCAAAAGTATCAGGTGTTGTTGGATCAAGATTAGCTAGGACTCTTCCATCTCCCCCCTGCGGACATATCTGGCGAAGAGTTTCCAGGTAAGTTGGGTCCAGTGTTGGATCTGGAAGACCAGTGTTGTTGAAGTTGTATAAACGGCCGATGAATGTTCTACATTGAGCTCGTCCAAATGTGTGAGCACCTACAAGAAAAAAACAATTACAAAAAATCTTTAAAATACCTTATTTAAATTCAGCTGTTGGGTACCTTTCCCACATAAGTACTAATCTGATGATTCTAATAAATATTTACAAGATTGGAAGACACATTATCAGACATAGAGAACTATAACATACTCCTTTCTATTATTATTATATGAACAGCATCCCCTATAAAACTCAAAAGTCAGAAGTGAAGGACAATAACTTCATATCTTATGATTTTCATGGAATTATACCAAGCAAAAAGTGTTGCTCTATTATTGTCGTTAACAATATATCATATATTCTTTTTATTTTTTTTTTATTTTTAAATTTCTTAGCATAATTATTGGAGAATAGAGAAGAAATAATAAATAATTACCACTTAATGCGACCAAATCAGTATCATTGTTGAGGCCAACATTAGAGAACCTGAATTTTAGCCTTTCAAGGGTGTCGAAGGGCCCTGGAATGTTCATATTAGCCAGAGTTCTATTAGCTGTTATGCTGTCTCTTCTCCCAAGTAAATTAGTCCATGATGGACCTCCTGTCTGCAGATAATAATCATAATAACTATTCCATTATTTCTATCAAGTTTCAGAATAGTTATTTCGGTTAAAAGGGTTAATTAGGCAAGTAAAAAAATCTATATTACCAGAGTAACAGATTCTTGAGCTGCAATAGTTAGAATATCAGCACAGGAAACAGTAGCAGGACAAATACTCTCCAGTCTGGCCTTCATTGTATCAATAACATCAAAACCTCTTGCAGAATTGTTGTTGGCAATTGCCTCTTTCTCAGTGTCTATAGTATCAGTTTTATCCAATAAGATTGATCCATCACAACCCTGAAATAAATAAATGAATTAAACTTTTACTTTCTTTCAACAGGAAAATCATTTAGAAAGCATGCAAGCACAATGTAAATAAATATACAGTTTGAAATTAATTTGAACCTAGTTAGTTGGATATGATTTTCCAACTTAGCCTTTTCATTCTTTTTTTTTATATTTTAAATCTTTTAAAATTTATTTTTCTGAATTTAATTTTTGAAAGTTCTTTCAAAAATCATTTTCGAAATTACTAAAAGAATTAAAAAAATAAATCATAATCTTTACTCTGAAAAACTATACCAAAAGAAGCCTCAATGAGATTATCCGAGCACATACAAATACGTGGTGTAAAATTTATTTCATTTATTAATAATTCAAAAGTTCGTATTCATGAATTTTCTTACAAAAAGAATTTACGAGTTTAGTTTAAGCAATTTAGTTGAATTTTTATTCAACTACTGAGATTTACTCTCTATATTTAGAGAAATTCAAAAATCTAAAATTTTTATAGTTCTAAAAATGACTCCAATAGCAAGTTCGTATCAAATATTAATAGTGCATTCTACTACTACTATATATAACTCTATTTTATTTGACACTTCCGAATGAGATAGAAGCTAAATGAAATTTTTTCCATGTAAGAAGGAAAAGGGATAGTATTTCTAATTAAGAAAGAAAGAAAAGGACTGTGAAAAGTAAAAGAGTAGTAGAGGAACATGAGAAGTTTACATTGACAAAGCAGTCATGGAAGTGAAGCCTAATGAGGCTGGCACCAATCCTTGGATCAGAAATCAAAGCCTGCTTAAGGGTCTCACGTACGATGCAAGACACATATGGGCAGGTCTCGTCATAAAATGTTGGACTCAACTGGCCATACCCTAATTCTCCTCCAACTAAAATTGCATAACTCAATGCTACCACCACTATTACTTGACAAGTTTGCATTTTCTTTTTTTCTTAATCTTCTTCTTCAGTTGTTTCCAAAAGGACCCATTGAAGATTGTATAAATAGAGGGCAAGAGGCAGAAGATTGGAAGCTAAGACAAGTTGCCTAGAATTTTCATGAATATTGGTAGGGATTATGCCAGTTTTTTCTTTTTTCTATTTTTTTTTTTTAACTATTTGAATTCTTGGTTTCTTTTCAGTATTTAAAACAAAATAAATGTGATAGCATGTCCTGCAATTTGACTTTGTGTTTTCCTTGTTTGTGCAAGCAATGTTTCTGTTTGTCATAAAATAACATAAGATTGACCAAAATTATTATTAAAAAAAAGAGTTTTTTTATCAAAGAATGTAAGAGGTGAGAGTTTTTAACTTAACTAGAGTTTGAGTTAGAACCTTAATATGTATTTATGTTAAAACACTTAAAGCAATATTTATTATCCGTAAAAATCATATCCAGCACATTTTAAATTAACTCTAAATATATATTTAGATTAAGAAAAATAAACAACTCCTTAATGAAGGGATCATCATCACTCAAAGTCTAACGATCCTAAAAGTTTAGCAATCATAAATAAGGTTTTTTTGATGACAAAAAAGAATTATGTAGAGATACTAATTTTTTCCATATAGTGCACGTAAATTTAATATGTGAAATTTATAATACTCTTAACTATTAGTTAATTATAAATTTTAATTTATTTATTTTAATAAAATTAGACTTATATTTAATTAATTATAAATATTCTTTATGACAAAATTAATTAATAAACAATCTAATTAATTAAACAATCAATAAAGCCATTTTAATAAATTTGAACGTTCTTATATATATATATATATATATATATATATATATATATATAACTAAACAATAAAAATAAATTATTTTCTTAAGTATATATATTAAAAAAAAATTAAATTTCGGCTAAAAACATGGAGGCTTAATTAGATGGTGTATGTTACTAGTGCAAGGATAACCGGAGGCAGGTAGGTGGGGGCAGTATTAATATTCCAAAAACTGTTGCTTGTCAACTAATACATTAATGTACTTGGAATTTAATTATTAATTCCATGATGATTATAACTTATAGTTTTGATATATTATGGAATATATTCCATATGGATGCCTATAGTTCCTTGTCTTTGATTTCAAACATATAGACTTTCTTCTACATTATCATAATTAACTTGATCACAAATAGTCAATTAACCTTGATTTAGTCATGTGCTTTGCTTGATATCTTAGCTATAGTACCTATATATATATATGTATATATTGTGTCTTCTTGTTCACCAAGTTAGATTGTGGGGGCAACCTAATTGGTCTTCTAGGTTATGATTGTACTAATGTTCTTTTTTCTTTTTGTTTTTACACGATGGAATAAAGTCTAATTTGACTATTAACTTTATTATTCAGGTTCAATGTATTTAATCTTTTAAATTTATAGACATTTTAATTCAAATTTTTGTATGTTTAGCTCAAATTAGCTCTATTTAAAAAAAAAAATAAGAGAGTGAATTATACACTCTCTAAAAAGAGAGTAAATATAATGAAAAAATAAAAAATATTAATTTCTTATATTAAATTACTTAAATTAAAAAATATACATTGATATTTAAATAAAATATAATAAAAGATCAAATATTTTAAATAAAATATAATAAAAGATTAAATATTCCTACAATGTCCTTACTGTTTTTTCTTAATAATGACAGTGAAAAAGACAATTACAGTAATGATGGTACTGAAGATGTTAGATGTGAGAGCACTTTTAGCAAGAATAATAGTGGTAATAGCTATTTATTACTTAATTATATTGATTGTACTAAAAGTATAAAATAGTTTTTAAATAATATTATAGATTATTATTTATTTTTATTTTCAAGAGAGAACGACTCCCACTTTTTTTTTTCAAAATAGAATTAATTTGAACTAAATATAAAAAAAATTAAATTAAAAAATTCACATATTTAAAATAAAAGTAAATTAAATCCGTGTAACAAAAGCAGAACCAAATTGAACATTATTCCTTTTATAATTAATGGTATCAAAATATATCCTTACATAACATCATTTTTATTATATATATATATATATATATATATATTTCTAGATGTTTTGATAAGTCTTCTTATTTTAAATAATTTTACGGTTTATTGATATATTTTTCTTTTATATATAAATAAAATATTATATTTATCAAGAAGAATTAAATATACTTGCTAAGTACTCATTTATAATATTTTTCAAAAGAAAAGAAGTACTCATTCATAATCAAGTTTAATTACTTTAAGAGAGCTTTATAGAAACTGAAATATTTAATTTTTGGATTAATATGTAACCGCAAGGACATAGACTTTCTTGTAGATTATTATAACTTAATTACAAAAAGTTAAATAGCCTTGATTTAGTCTTGTGGTTTGCTTATTTGGTCTTCTTGTTTAAGTTTTCTTCCATCATAAAAGAATTTGGAAGGATTGCAATTAATAAAGAACACTACAATTCAAAAATAAAGTAAAAATAAAATAAAAAATCAAGGGAAGAATCCTGACTTTGTCTTCAGTTTTGGATACGTATATACAATTCAAGTCAGCATCTCACATGCCATTCCTATCACAAATATATTCCAAAATAAATAAATAAATATATATATATATATATATATATATATATATATATATATATTATATCATATAAAGTACCTTAATTAATTCCTAATAAAATAAATTTTCTAACAAATTATAGTACTGGGTCAACCATATTTTATATAAATTGATAATTAATTATTTTTTACGAGTTATTTTAAATTTTTCTATTTTAATTAATTTATCTTTCTCCTAAAACTTGCAATGGTAATTGAAAAGAAAAATAATTAACAACACTACCTTGTGAAAGTAAGTGTCTATTAAAGAAATTATCAAAATTATTTATAAGAAAATATCAACTACGGTTGAAAAGGTTTTATTAATAAAATTCTAATATTTATAATTTCTTTAATCACTATTTAAATATTAGTGATCGGATGTATTTATAAATATAATTAAATCGAATCCGGTTAATTTTAGTCAGTTTTAACTAATTTAGGATTGACTTGTTTATTATTGTACTAAATTCGAACTCAATATATTAAATTACTTTCATATCTCAAGACTCTAAACAAGCAAAAGATTATAAATTATAAATTACATTATTTGTTAATTAATTATAAATATAAAATATATATTAATAAAATAATATATTTAATAAAAGTTATGATTTTATTATAATTAATAAATTTAAATAAATAATTTATACTTATTATAAGTAAAATATATAAATTTTATAAGGTTATTATTAGATATTTAGTTTAAGAGTTAATTTAAATAAATTATATTTTTATTTTTTAAATTTAATTTATTTACTAAACGAATTCAAATGAGATTTTATTTTTTCAAATAGCTTATAAACAATTTTAACTCTTTGTAGTTTGAAAATGAAAAAAAAAAAAAGATAAATAAATAAATGTGTAGACTATCTTTAATCCATTTGATGCGGCAACCTGTCAGAAAGAAAGGATCAAAAGAAATCCGTTTATTCTTTCTTATTGTTCCTAGAAAAATAAACAAGATAAGATCAAACTGGAGATGACATGACATGGATTTCCAAACACCCTTGATTATTAAGGAACTTAAATTCAAACTTTTGAATTCATTAATTCATTAAATATTAAGATAGTAATTCAAGTCTATATAAAATAAACAAATTGAGCCATTCCTAACAAAGAAAAGGAGTTTAAACCTATTTTTGAAAAAAATAAAGAACAACAAAGAGGAGTATAAGAGGGGGAAAGGATTACTTGTTTGAAAATGAAGAAAAGAATAATAAGAAAAATAAAGCAAATATGATAATTTATGGGCTCGAAAAATTATATTTTTCTGAAATAAAATAAAATAAATAGCGTAAATTATTATTTTATTTTTATAATAATTTATAAAAAATAAAAATTTATATTTCTAATATCAGTTTTTTTAAAAAAAATTTCTCTTTTATCAAAATATAAAAAATAAAATTTATTTATTTTTCTTTTTATTTTCTTTTTTCTCTTATTTTTTCTATATTTAGCAAAAAGATATATTTTAGTACGTGTCTAACATATTTTATTAATATAATATAGGACTATTATGTATTCATATAAAAAAACATAAAAGACACTGTATTTATTATATTTTGTATAAATATAATTATTATATTAATTTATAGTTAAATAATTATCTTATTTTAAAAATAAGATATTAGCTATATATTTTTATTAATTTATATAGATAACATATTAACCATAAAAGATTCTATTATAAGAAGATTTAAAATACTAAATTTAATTCTTATATAACTAATTATGTTATTTATAATTTTATTTATTTTTTATTTCATTAATTATTTTTACCACACATACATTTATTAATATTTACAATTAAAATAACAATGACACTCAAATACAATATTAAACTTAGCCTCAGTTTTCTCTTATATGAGGATTACGCCAATGTCCAAAGACATATGATTTTATTGAGCCAAAGTCAACAAAAGATCGACTCAAAGTCTCTGTTCTTGATTCTGTTTGCCAAAATCAAGCCCTCAATTTAGCTGGCCAGATAGGCATTTCAGAATTTTGCCATTTATTCATCTAATAAAACAACCCTCAAGTTCTCTGGGAAATCTCAAATTATGTTCTTTAAGCAAGAGACAGAATCTGAAACTTTAACAGAAATTCGTAGAGCTTTTTCTTTAGTTAGGTATTTAAAAAAAATTCAAATATTTTAAAAGTAAAAATATGATTAGAGAAATATTAATATGATTAATAAGATAGAACACATTAATTTCATTATAAACAATTATTATATTTATAAAAATATAATACGCACCTGCTTTCTCAATAACTTTTTTCATTTCCAAATTTTTTAATATTATATTTTAGTTGCTGGCAATATGATGTATGGAATATCAATATAGATTTTTATGTCACAACTAATATTAATATGCATTAGATATATAAAAATGATAGATAATTGAATTTTCTTTGACTTATAACAAAGAAAGCTGGCATAGAACGGAATGGATAATCATTTCGATTTTTCTTTTTCTTTATTAATAACTTCCACTGACATTCAAACCTAAACTCGGAACTTTAAACTTTAAAAGACTCAATTGTTTTTTTTTTTTTTTTTATCAAATCCATGATACAAGCAGTGTTTTAATTTCTAAGCTATAGTACCACACATATAAAATTTTTATTAGCCTTGAGTACATACTTAACCATACAACATAAATAGTCTGTGAATCACATTGAGCTGACAAGAAGGTTATCATCTTCAGCTAGAGGTGGATTAACAACTCTGCAATTCAGCCTGACCTCCCCATCAGTGCCTGTCAAGACACTGAGATTTCCCATCCTGATCATGGAAACCACGAAGCTCTCAAAGAAAGCAGTTTGGCTAGTGCTAAAGTTGGTGACAATGCCAGCAGTATCAGCACCAGGAGTTGAGAACAGTTCTTGATCACTTTGCAGAAGGCCTTTGCCACTCAGAAGATTTGAGAAATATCTGTTGTCAAATGCGTCAGGTGTTGCTGAATCAAGGTCGGTCAAGACACTTGGAGTTCCATTTACAGGGCACAATGCTCGAAGTGTATCTCCATAAGTTGTGTTCAATGATGTGTCTGGAGCACCAGTACCATTGAAATCGACTAGACGCTGGCTGAAAGTAAAGCATTGAGCTCTTCCAAATGTATGACCACCTTAAAACGAAGAAGAGAAAATAATCATTAATAATCACTTATATATATATATATATGTCCCTCCTTATATAAATTATAATCTTTAGATATCCAACTTTTAATCTTAACTATTAAAATCTATTAAGTATTACTTGCTAAATAAGTAACAAAAACAAGAAAAATTGACTTGTAACTTTCTCAAGTGGTAACTCCTTAATTATTATTAACTTACTATAGCAGGTTAAATATTACTTTTAATTCACACAGTATACCATGTCACATCTACAAATATAAAATACATCGGATATAATTAAAAGAGATTTTTACTTAGACTTAATGTATATATAACTACTAATAAGAAAAGTGATACGTAAATATGAGTGTTCTATATGATCGATACAAACTTCATTATTTAAACTAATACTAATAAATATGTCAATCAGTGTATAAATAGAAATATACGCTTTAAACTCAATAATTTTCCCATAATTAATAAGTTTTGTATAAAGTTTTAAAAGACCAATTAAAAAAAAGGTTATAACAATAATTCATCACACTCCTTTCCATCAACCCAAGTAGCAAACTATGCTAATTGATCTCTCCCGTTTCTATAAATGTTAGAAGATCTTATTTTATTGTTTAAGATTGTTAGATGTACCAAAACTATTATAAACACTTAGATTTTCGGATGGATTTATCATTTGACATGGTATCAGATAGTCTCAAACTAGAAAAGGTTTAGAGTTTAAATTGTGATTGCCCATGGCTGCATCTCGTCTGACCATTAAATTGAAAATAACTAAGCATAGTTCAAATATAGTTACCAGATAACGCAACCAGATCGACGTTGTCGTTGAGACCAACATCTAAAAACTTTTGTTTCAGCTGATCAAGGGTTTCAAAGGGACTTGGAAGAGAAAGATTAGCTTGAGCTCTGCTTGCTGTTCTGGCATCTCTTCTTCCTAGTTGATTAGTCCATGAAGGACCTCCCGACTACAAGTAATGAAACAAGATTTCATGATTTTCTGAAGACTTATCAAAATGATTGCTTCCTGTTGCTAATTTCGTTGCGTATGAACCGATAATAAAATTAATATATGAAAGGATTAATAAAAGAAAAAAATAATTAAATAATAAAACAGGAAAAAAACCTATCCATGATTTCTATATATATATATATATATATATATATATATATATATATATATATATATATGGCCTAATTACATATTAAATTCTAGATTTTATATTTTTGAACAAATTTATTTGATTGTTTCAAAATTTCAAAATTAATTTCTATTTTTTATTTTATTTTCAAAAATATTTTTCATTTTAAATTTTTAAAATTTCATGATAAAAAGATGATGTGCGCTTACTAAAAAATAATATCTATAAATAAATAAAAATCGTTTATTCTAAACTTAATAATATAACCATTAAAAGTTTTATATATATGCATTCTTTTATAAATTATACATGTAAATACAACAAATTTTTATAGACTCGCTAATTTTTATATTAATATTATTTTTTTATTATAAAATTTTCAAAAATCATTACTGAAAGTGCTTTTAAAATTAAATTAAAAGTATAAGTATTTATTTTAAAATTCTAAAATAATTAAATTAAATTAATTAAAAATTAAAAATTCAGAATTTATTTAGTAATTAATCGCATATATATAAAAGAAAACCCCTCTTTCACATTTCAGTTAAAAGCTATAATTTATAGTCTTTTTATGTGAAGTAGTTGTTTTATGTATAGTTTCTCGTGTCTTACACGTTCCAATTCTTAAAAATATTAAAATTATTGTCAATGATATTTGTTAAGCACATGATAAAATCAACCTTAAAAGTCAGAAAAGTGTTTTCATAATCTTTTTCTTATTAGTCAATAAAATAATACACTTTGAATTATTAAACCACAACCTGTTTCTCATTATGGTAAGTAAAAATACTTTTTAAATTTCCTTTTAAATTATTAAAATTATTTTCAAAAAACAATGTAAATTACTGGTTTTTATGAACTATATGACAAAAAAATGATCTCAAACGGTCCAACCACTAGAACTAGAAAATTAATATAAAATTACAAGCATTAGTATATAATTTACAAAAGAAAGAGACATATTGGAAGCATATTAATAATAGATATGGTGACTTACTAAAACCTTGTATACTTTGGCTATGAACATATTCTTTTCTTTACCTTATCTAATGTAACTTGTCATTTTTATTTTATTTTATTTTATTGGACAGCCTAATTAATTGGGCATGGTTCTAGAATTTCCTGTAAATTTAGTTTCGTCATAAAAAAATAATTAATTAATAATTCGTTAATCTCTATTTTCTAATAGAGAAATGAGATAAATGAACTCAAAAAGCTTTTCACTTGCTAGTTATAAGAGAAATTGGGGTAGACAAGATTGGCTATTTAAAATATTAGAGGTGAGCAAATGATCGGTCTATTAAATTGAATTGGAAAAGACTAAAAATTTGAAATTTTTCAAGATTTTATCAAATAATTTCGTTTTGATTTAGTTCTTTAAATTACTTGAATTTCTTAGATCAAATTAAAATTTATTAACATACTTATAGTTTTGAGGAATATCCAATAAAAAAATTATATTTACAAAACATTAACTAAATAATATAAACAATGTCCTTTAAAATTTTAAATTTTACTATAAAAATAAAAAAAAAATTATTTGCTTCCATTTAACTGAGATTTTTGATAAAATCAGACCGAATTATTTTAATTCTTTTCAGAATAAAAACCGAGCTGATCGGTTAAATTTTATTCACTCCTATATACACGTGAGATATAAATGAAAAAGACTCTTATCAAATCTAAATATATGAATAATCGGGCTTTCAAAACCGTATATGCGCTGGATTAATAGTTAATTACTAAAAAAAAGTTAAAAGTAGAAAGAAGAGGAAAAGTAAGATTACCAAAGTAACAGATTCCTGAGATGCAATAGTGAGAATATCAGCACAAGAAACAGTTTGAGGACAAGCAGCCTCCAACAGGGATTTCATGGTGTCCACAACTTCGAAACCTCTGGCAGAGTTGTTGTTGCCAAGAGCTTCTTTCTCACTCTCTATAGTAGCACTATTGTCCAACAAAAGCGATCCATCACAACCCTGACAACAACAAGCATTAACATTCATTATACATAAATAAAACACCAAGAGTTTGATTGTTCATTAGCTAACCCTTGAAATGAAATTACAGTTTTTATTTAATTTATTTTCATACGCTCTGTAAATGTTTGATTGTTCATAAATAAAACACCAAGAGTTTGACATTTTCTTAGTCTCTTTAAAGCCAAGCAAAATAAGTGTACTAATCTTGCATGTGTGTGGGTGTCAAATGTCTAAATTTAGGTGGCTAAGGTCCACATCCATATTAATTGTTTTTCTCCTTCTTCTTCTTCCTTCTTTTCTTTAATTATTTTTTTCTTCTCCATTTTGGGTCCACACTCATCTCTTCCCCATTTAAGTACTTTGCGCATCTGATTTTGGAGAAAAAATAGGAAAAAATATAATAAAAAAAAGTATATTGTGGTTTTGATTTTTAATAACTTTTAGTATTTATTTTTTTAAATAAAACCATATTTATTTATAAATTATGATATAAATAAGTATCTTATCGTTAAAAAGTTATACTTTCTTGATTAATATTGTGATAGTATGAGTTTGTATTTATCTAAAAAAAGATATAGAAATGAAACTATTAAAGCAATTTTAGAACACAGAAAAGAAAAGACAAAAGTGTGCCAGATTACATTGTAAACATGCAGAAAGAAGAGTGAAGAGCAAACAAAGAGCAAGAGATTATTATAAGTATTACTTAGATACTGTAAGCCATGAAAGAAGAAAAAAAAAATAATAGCAACGACAACAGTTAGAGACGACAACATATATAAATATATAAAAAGCTTAACTAAGTACCCAGAAACAAAAAAGAAAAGAATAAAAGGTACCCAGGAACACAAATTAAGAATAAAAAACAATAAGGTGTGTGTAGAAGAAAGATTACATTAACAAAGCAGTCATGGAAGTGAAGCCTGATGAGGCTAGCAGCAATCCTTGGATCAGATTGCAGAGTATCATTAATCACTCCACGTATAATGCTGCTCACATTTGGGCAACTTTCATCATAAAATGTTGGACTCAGTTGCTGAGCTGAGACTGCAGAATCTCCAAGCAGAAGACCATAAAGAACACATACAATCATAACCCCAGAAAGATGCATTCTGTCTTCTTTTTAACTTCCTTTTCTTTTTGTTTTTTCCCTTCTCTGTCACTACTTCTCAATATTGTTCACAAATTGCTCTCATTTGAGCCTTCATTTATAGAGCAGGTGGTGCCTGCCTCCTGTTTTCATTTGACCATTGATATATTATCATCATCACTCCTGTACGGTTGTAACATCATTGAGTTGATTCTTCTTCCTTTTTTTTTTTCTTTATTTATTTATTTATTTTTGTCTCCTTTGTTTTTTAATAAATTTTTGAAGTAAGGTTCATTGTATGCTTCCTAACATTGACTTAGATTTCTTTTTTCTATTTTTCTACCCTCAGCTGAGTCTAGATTTATATATAATTCATTTAACTACATATATATGGATAATAAATAAAAAGAAAATTAATAAATGAAAATTTAGTTTTAATGGTATTTAAAAGAAATAAAAGGAAAAAAAGAATCGAAAGAGAATGATTCTCTTTTCTCTCTTTATAGAAGTTGAAATTCACTATATGCTAATTTGGAATGTAAAATATTTTAATTTTTATTAAAAATTAAAATATAATTAATTATTTTTTTTATTTTTATAATTATAATAAAAAAATTAAAATTAATTAATTCTTTTTTTTTTTCTCTTAATAAGAAATTTTCTAAAACCAAACACAGTATAATAAATATATTTTTTTCCCTTTTCTTTCCTTTAAGGTATCTTCTCTTCCTCTCCTCTCTTGATTGTCATGCAAAGTGTTGGAGAAATTAACCTAATCACACCTTTTAATTTTATCTTTTTTTTTTCAAGTTGTTAAATGGTTTTCTTGTCACTTGAAACATGTATGATTTAATTTATCATCCTGAATATTTAGAAATTATTTTTTGAGTATTGTTATAAAATTAATTCGTTATCAAAATTTAATAATAAAGTCCAATTTAGCTATTGATCTTGTAGTCCGAGTTCAACTAGCTATTTTTTAAATTTATGAAAAATTTAACTAAAATCTTTACATATTTAATTTAAATTAGTCATTTTGAATAAAAATGAGAGTAGATCATACTTTCTAAAAAGGGAATGGATACAAATAAAAAATAATAATTCTTATATTAAATTAAAAATAAATATTAATATGTTGAATAAAAATAACAAAATAAATAAATATGTGTTCTTAATATTCTTTTATTTACTTAATGATTAATAATGGTGAAGGAGTGAGCTAAGACGGTAGTGATGCTAAGAGTATTCATAAGAGCTATTTATTTTTAGGAACTTCGTACTGCATTCTTAATAGTATTTTTTATTTTAAAGAATATAATTTTTATAATAAAAAGCATCTTAAAGAATATTCAAATATAAAAAGTAAAAAAAAAATTTAAGCTCAATACTCTTTATATTTTATTTTTTATCTTGCTTTTAGCATTAATAGTTTTAATTTCTTTTTTTTTTATTTTTACTAATAAAAAACTAAAAATAACAAATATCTATTAAATTAAATGCATAAAAACTTGCAGTGCATTTATTAAATATATAGTAGATAATGAAGTTTGGCTTTCCAAATGTAGATAGTCAAATTGACTCTTACTTTATATTTACAGAATAAAGAGTGTATTAAAATATTATTTTATATTATAACTCTTTAAAGTAAGGAGTTTGACATATATCAATCCAACACTTATGAGCGGCTTTATTTTTGTATTTACTTATATAACTCGAGGTTCTCTAGGTTTTTTCACTTAACTTGTAATTGCCTAGAGGATGGTGTAATTTGGATGTATCTACCGATCGAGGCTTAATTAATGAAATTACAAGTTAAGTCTATCCTAGATTTTTATAATAAAATATTTAATATTTTTATTGAAAAATTTATTTATTATTTAATTATATTAATTATATTAAAATTATTAATAAATTTTTAAATATTTTTTATATTTTTATTTTTTCAAGAAATCATTAAAATAGAATTAATTCGAACAAAAAACATTTAATATTTTTATTGAAAGAACTATTTATTATTTAATTATATTAATTATATTAAAATTATTAATAAATTTTTATAATATTTTATATATTTTTATTTTTTCAATAAATTATTAGAATATAATTAATTCAAATTAAATATGTAAAACCTTGCGTTAAAAATCTATAAACTTGAAAGAATGCTGCATTAAGCCCGAATAACTTTGGTCTTCAAGACTTGTATCCTATAGCGATGATATATATTAAATTATTTCATATCAAATTGTGAAGTAAATGCAAATTGGATTAATTGTCAATTCTGAGTCTTTTTTTTTTCCTCTTTAACTACCGAGTTGGACTTATCTTATTTTTAAATTGTTAATTGGTTTTCTGGCTGACTTAAAATCCGCATCGATTTAATTTATCATTCTAATTATTTAGAAAATGTTATTCGAGTACTATCATTAAACTAATTTATTATCAAAATTTGGAAATAAAACTTAATTTAGCCATTGACTTTACTGTTCGAATTCAATTTAGTTTTTTTTTTTTAACTCATAGATATTTCAGTCTAATTTTTTATTTATTTAAATCAAATTAGTCATATTTTGAACAAAAATGAGAAACTGAATTATATACTCTCTAGTAGAAAAGTGAATACAATAAAAATAATAAATTAAGAAATAAATATTGTTAGTTTAAGTAAAAATATAAATATTGCTATTTGCCAATATCTATAGTGAGAAAAAACGGTTATGGTGGTGATGCCGAAGACGATGAGAATGGAAAATGTGAGAACGGCTGCATCGGAAATAACAGTAATAAGAACTATTTATTATTTAATTATAGTAATTACATTAAAATTATTATATATTCTATTAATTTTTTATTTATCAAGATACAGAGACTTCCATTCTCATTTTTTTTAAATATAATTTAATCTATAAATTTAGAAAAAAGCTAAAGTGTGAGCCTCAATGTAAGTAGCCAAACTGAACTTTACTCCTGAAAAGTTGTATCCTATAGTGATGATGTACATTGAATTATTTCATATCAAATTGTGAAGTAGATGATGCACATTGAATTAATTGTCAATTATGAGTCTTTTTCTTTTCTTTTTCTCAAGTAGGTAGTTGAATTTAATTTATTGACAAGATGACAAAGTCTCTTACCTAAACCAATTATTTGGGTTTGGATGGAAGAGTACATTAACATGCAAACAGAAATAGTTTCTCAAATTTGATATTACATTAAACTGGTTTCTGCTGAGTGTATACTGCCCAATTAAATCAATTAAAACTCTGGATGCAGAAGCTGAATATGTCTGCCATTTTTCCAATTTTATTCTATAGATTTCTTACCTTATCTTATAAGAAAATGATATTAGAGGTGATGAAGCATGTGGGGCATATATATATATATATATGTTTGGTGTTTTGGTCCTTTACATTGTAGGAAAGGACATTGGTCCATTAATGTTTCAAGTTCTTGTCAATAAAATTTTAGATAGACAAAATTTATGGAGTGATTTATAGTTGAATCTAAATAAGCATTCCTCAGTCATATAATAAAATAATATTTTAATATATTTTTTATTCTTTAAATATAAAGTAAAAAGTTGATATATGATTACTCTCTATTTTATAAATTTATAAATACGCTATAATTTTTTATATACATAACTAATTAATATTTGTATCTATTGATAAAAATTAAAATGAAAAGATAAAACAAATCAACACCATCAATGCTTATAAAAAATAAAATATAAAAAATGTATTAGATTTAAATAAAATGTATTATTTTTTATATATAAATATTCTTTAAGATGTTTTTTATCGTATAAATTATACTCTTCAAAATATAAAGTCCCATTGAAGATGCTTCTAATTGATGGTTCCATTTCAGTCGCGAGATAATTTATTTTAAATATTTTTAAATTAAAGTATTCACCTCTCCAATTGCCCTTGAATTTATTTTTTTAGGTTGTTATATATTATTTAATATAAAATATTTTTAGTATCCAAATATTACCAATGACTAAAGTTACACATGGCTCAGCACAATATAATGTTATTTTTTAGAATTTGTACTAAAAAAAAAGACTTTCTTTAGCCCCCTAAATGTCTACCTGCCCTAACTACCTTATTTTCATTAAATAATGCTGGGGTTGAAGAAAATGTCAGTAATTGAGAACTACTAATCCAACTGAAACTGATCAAATTGAAATAAAAAATGGTTAATTAGATCTATAGATTTAGTTTAGATTTTAATTTTAAAAAATAAGTGAACTTAGAAAATGTTTAAAATACTTTTATATTCACACGTATTTTATATATTTCAAACATAAAAAGTATCATGAATAAATGAAATTTTTTATTTAATTTTAAACTATATTCTATGGTAAATTTATGGTTAAAATGTCTGATATGTTATATAACTAATATAAACAAATAATAATACGATAAACAATAATATATATAATTTTATATGTACAACAATAATAATGAAAATAGAAAAAAATATTAACTCATAAATTAATTAGCTAAACAGATAATTAAAATAAACTATTAAATTTATAGTTTAATTATAAAATTTTATTTAAATTTAGTATGTATCTCCTATTATGCACTAGATCGATATATATAGAAGTTTTATTTATATTTAGTGTTAAGAGTGAAAAAAAAATTGGTTCTTCCACCATAGGACCCACTCAATAAGGATATATATATATATATATATACGTACTCTTTGAACAGGCTAAAATATTCTTTAAATTAATTAATAATTATAAATTTTATTTTAATTTTATATATAATTAATTTAATTTAGTATATTTCTAATTCTAATAAAATTAATAATAATTAGTCTAATTTAATAATAATTCTATTTTAATTTTATATATATTTCTAATTTTATGAAAATTGATAAATAATTTTATATATATAATATATATTGAGTTCAAATAAATCAATATAAATTTTTATAAAAATTAAAATAAAAAATTTTAAAAAAATATACTATATTAAAATTTATTTTATTGATAATATTTATTAATGTATTGATTGTTATTATAATACTTCATTAATAGAATTATTATAAGTCAACCATTGGTAAGAGATTAGAAAAAGAAATGTTTTCAAAACAATCTGAAGCTTCTTCCTCCTGCTCTTTCTATTTTCAATTTCTTATTAATTTATTGCAGTCTCCTTTAACATTAGTTTTTAATTCTACTTCTAATTAGATCTAGAAATTTAGTAGTTAAATTTAGAATTAATGTATTTTGTTATGATTTTTAATTTAATTTATATTAATTAATATATTTATTATTATTATAATACTTTATCAATAAATTCAATGCAATATATCAAATAAAATAAAAGAAAATATCTTGGACAATTTTTAGAATTTATTTATTTTTTAATCATAAAAAATTTAAAATTGGTCTCTTTATATATTTTTATTTCTTAGAAAAATAAAAATTATAATCTTATTTAATTATAATAGTCTTACTATTTAAATTTTATATATTATAATTTTATATATATATCAATAATTAAATATTAAAATATAAAATAATTATATAATATAATATTACTTAAAATTTGTCGGGAATGGACCCATGAGTCGGCTACCATTATGACAATCGTCTCCATCTTCTTTATTGTTTAGCTTCGTTTGAATTTTCCACACTCCACATTTTACATTTCTTTTTATAGTTTTCCAAATTTTGAAGAGATTCAATTCCTAAAGCTTTGAGAACGTAACTGACAAACAATCAAATTGCACCTTTTAAGTAAGGGAAAACTATACACCGCCCGCCAATGCTGAAAATACACTCCTACGCCTGGCGGTGATTTATCATGGTAAAGGGCTGAGCTTCCAGAAGCTCTAATTACTTTATTTTATTTTATAAATGTATATATTTATTTATATGGATTAAAGTGATCTACTTCTACAAAAATTATTAATAATTAAATCATCCTTTAGCCTATTAATATATTTTTCTTTTGTTTTATCTATGATAATATCTTTTTCTTTTTTCTTTTTATCTTTTTCTTTTTTCTATAGTTATATTATCATTTTATTATATTTTAAATTTTTTATTTTATCATTTATCTTTATCTTTATTAATTTTTGTCTTTTTTCCTCTCCTTTCTTTTCTCTCTCTCTCTCTCTCTCTCTCTCTCTCTCTTTAATTTTATCTCTTTTTTTATATTATAATTTCTCTCTTTATTCTTTTCTAGCTTTTTTTCTTTATTATTCCTTTTTATTTTTTTTCTTTTACTTTTATGAATCATTATTCCTTTTCTTCTCTTTTTTTCATCATTTTTTCTCTATTAGTTTCTTTTATTTTCTCCTTTTTCCTACTACTATTGATATTATTATTATTATTGTTATTGTTATTAATTGTTAAAAAATAAAAAGACAATTAAATCTAAAATATCAAAATTTATTTATAAAATCAAAGATTGGGCACTAAAATGAAAATTTAAAATTTTATCATTTTAATATGGATATAAAATGTATTCTTGGTGTTCAACTAATATATATTTAAAAATATTAATTTTAAATTAAATGAGATTTTTTTAATGTTTTAATGAGAAATAAAAGTTTGAATTGTTTATTCATTTTCCTCATAACCTAGTAAAATGACCAAAATTGCTAAATTAAAAAAAGAAGAAGAAAAAAAAATAGAATAATTAACTATTTATGTATTGACTACCGCAGTCCACTTTTTAAATAAATAAACTAAATTGGAATTGACATTACCCAATTAATAACATATGATAGGGAAGTCCTAACTAATGATGGAAAGCACAAACGTATGAAAGTTTTTAAGTAATCAAATTGGACGTAGTCATGATCTAAGTTTGCATGATTCACTCAATGTTGTTGGCCATGTTTGAAATATACTCCAATTCTTATAATTAAAGAGTCTTATAACTTTTTTAGTTTCAATTTTATATTGGTCAGATGGTATAGTCAAATGGTTGCCACGATCCGATCTGTGAGTGCGTGACCGATAGCAATTTCAACTAATCACTAACTCAATCAAATTAATTTTTCATTTATTATTAAATCTATATATGATATAGACGATAAAATAGTGCCAACCTAGTTAGAATGTTCGGTTGTATTTTTTTATTTTTAGTAAATTTTAGAATGCTGTAATTTTATAATTTTTTTAAATAAACATATAAAAAATATTGAAAGTCACTGTAAATTTCGATTTATCTGTGATTTTCTATTCTTTACTAAAAAAACAATAGCTTCAACAAAAAAAATAAAAGGAACTTAAGAGTTGAACGTCCAATTTGAATTATAATTTAGAATTTAAAATAGCCATAGATCTTTTTTAATCATTAGAGGTTAATGGACTATTGACTATATTAACATGGACCGACATTACAAATTTTCATTAATATTGTTGGTTGTAAGTAAGGAAATTCAACTAAAAATTCTCCAAATCTTACAAAGTATAAATATCAATTTTCTTATTCACGCCGAATTTAAATTGAAGCGACAATATTGAAATTGCATTCAAATACAATTTGGGCATAATCCAATTGGAACAAGTCTTCAGTGACTTGGAGATAAGAATGCTCCAATAATAAGTCATGTATCTCATACTTGAGCCTCACACGCAAATGTATTTTCCCACTTCTAATTTTAGTAAAATTCAATATAATTTCCCTTCCACCGGATTAGGAAAGTATAGTTCTTATGCAATAAAACACAAGAAAGTATAGTTCTTAAATCACAATCATATATACATGTTTATAGTGATATTTTATATAGTGTTAAAAGTTTACGGTCTCAATTTTGTATCAGTTATAAGTAGAAATAAACTCTTTATTGTGATAAATTATAAATTTTTTAACTCTCGCCTTAAGAAACTATTAGTATACTATATTATTATTATTTTGTCTCATCAATCTTATTAAATTTAAAAAATTTAATATTTTCAAAAAAATTTAATATTTAATATTTCTCTATATGACAAAATTTATTATTTTGTCTTATCAATCTATCTTTTTACCTAACAACATTAAATATTAAATTCAAAAAAAAAATTATTTGGTCCACATATTCATAACCTCTATTAAATTATAATATTCTTATAGTTATAAATTTTATTTGATTTCAAGTATATGACTGCATAAAAGTTGTTAGAACTGTATATACGATTGTGTTTTATTGCATAAAAACTATACTTTCTTATCTGTAAATATAATATTTCTTTTTTTTTTTTTGTTAAAAAAGTCTTAAAAATAAGAAGAAAAATTATATTGTTTTCAGCTCCCGAATCATTTGCTGTTTAAATTCAACTGAAATTATTCCTATCAAAGCATGAAATATTCATGATTTGGTATGTACTTGTTTGGTCCAAATTATGTATATAGATATTTAAAAGTATTTTGAAGCTTTAATGGTATATTTCTATATATAAAATGGTAAAAATATGTGCTTTTACCCCACTTAAGCTTAATTGTCTATTTTCAGAAATATTAACAAAAAGTGAAAAATATGAAGCTAAAAGAAGCTTAATGGAACATGTTCGTATCAATGCCCAAAATTAAAACGTATGAACTACTAATCACAAAGCCCAAGGGACATTTTAGTCATTTTGTATAATTATTAGGATTTATATTAAGAGTTATTTATGTGATAGTATTTGGTGGAGATTAAGATACTTAAAGTCTTATATATTAAATAGACTTATATTAGTATATTCATCTCTAGAGATATTTATTTAGAGAAGGACTCTCCTCTATATAAATTTCTGCAAAACCTAATTCGAAGGAGGAAAGGAAGAATGGGAGGGGAGTTTTCTCCTACATGCTTTCTACACCTACCACCATTATTTTCTCTATAATTCTCTACAGTTTTCCATAAACATATAGTTTTAGTTTTCAGTACTCTTTTTAGGATCTAAGGAGCTTTTTAAGAAGTGGAGAGTGATGACCAACATTCTTCCTACTTGAAGAAATTCTTGATCTAGAGGAAGTTTTTACTTTTTTATGTCTTTATATTTAATACCATGATCATTGTGTTAAATATGTTAGACTAATTTTCGTAAGTGTTTAGTTTAGTCTTTTTACTTTTGTATGAACCTTGTTATTTATTTATTTAATGAATGATTTCTTTACCTTCATATATATTTATGAGTTTCAGTTATTATTGTTAGTTAACCATCATATTAATTTAGCAATAGTAATTGTTATAAAAATCTTTAGGTTTAAAATTATTAGAAACATCATCTTTGCTTTAATCTATATTGGTATAAGAAACCTAGGTTGCATCATTAGCTTTGAGTGACTTAGGGAAAAAAACACATTACCATCTCATTCATTAGATCTAGACTTAAAGTAAAACAAGGAGATTACTAAGTGAATGGCTAGACTAAATGCTGTTTTAGCATATAGTTTTAGATCCTAAGCATTTGCATTTGCATTGCATGGTATATTTATTTATTGTTTAGTTACTTTACTTTATGAATATCATTATCTCAAAATACTGATTTAGAGTGGTTAGATTTACTTTTATTGTTTTGTGTTGATAATTAGTCTTTATAATAAGTGGCCTCATAGTTCCCGAATCTTTTACTGTTTAAATTCAACTGAAATTATTCCTATCAGAGCATGAAATATTCCTGATTTGGTATGTACTACTGAAGCTATATATACTTTTAACCTATATAACAATATTACTAACCAAAATACTATTTTATTATACGATATATAAATGTGAATTATATGAGTACATACTTTTAAGAAAAATAAACAATAAAAGTGCAAAATATTTATAATTAATTTTTAATTTAAATATAAAATGAAATTAATTTTACATATTATTCACACTTTACTTCTTAATTGTCTTTTTTTAATTTAATTTTTTTAATTATCTGTCACTTTTATATATCTAATGCAATATTAATTTATTTATTTAAATAGGCCTGATAAATTTTACAATATCTATAAAAAATAATTTAATCTAATATATAATATATGGTTTTACTAGAGTACTATTGCGGTACTCTATCATTATAAAGTTTATTTTTGAATTGTAGATGACTAATCAGTATTATTTAAAACAATATATTAATTTTATATATTCTTCTATTAAATTAGATTATTAATTAATTTATATATAACTTTTAATTATTTATGAAAATTAAATTATATAGATGAATCGCATAATTGTCAAATACCATTAGTTTAATTGTAAAAATATATAAAAAAATTATTAAATAAAATTAATTTACTCAGTAGATCGATAATTAAATACTATATGCAATTAACTAATTTAATATTTAATTTCTTAATAAATTTTGAATTAAAATAATATCATTTTCTATAAAGCTATATAAAGTTTTACTAGAGTATCATGGTGGTACCCAAAAATTTAAATATTAATCACCTCTTTAATTCTCGCAAGTGAGAACTATATTAATTTTAAAGCCTTTATTGTGATAATTGTGGAATATCATTCTCATTTTCATCTTTTGAGATTTCCTTTTTCTGCTTTTTAAAAATGACACAGATTTTATACCTAAAAAAGCAAAGGGAAGATAAAGAAAAGCCACCAGATGAGATTATCAATTTATTTATTTTTTATAATATTGATTTCACTTCCCAAACTTGTTATACATCTTTAGCATGCAAATATTAGCTCTAAACTTTTGCAGTCAATTAAGTCCTTTTAGTGGGGTAGAAATATAAAACTATTTTGAAAGTATAGTTCTTATGTAATAAAACACAAGAAAGTATAATTCTTAAATCACAATCATATATATATATATATATATATATATATATATATATATTTATAGTGATATTCTATATAGTATTAAAAATTTACGATTCCAATTTCTACCAGATATAAGTAGAAATAACAATATCACTAACCAAAATATTATTTTATTATACGATATATACAATGCGAATGATACGAGTACATACTTTTAAAAATAATAAAGAACAAAAGTGCAGAATATGGTAAATGTTACGAGAATATTTATAATTAATTTTTAATTTAAATATAAAATAAAATAAATTTCACATATTATTCACACTTTACTTCTTAACTACTTTTTCATTTCGTCTCTTTTTTTTCAAATTATTTTTTTAATTATCTATCACTTTATATATCTAGTGCAATATTTATTTATTTATTTTTTTATTTAAATAGGTGTGATGAATTTTATAATATCTATAAAAAAGTAATTTAATTTAATATATTTATGGTTTTTGCTAGAGTACTATTGTGGTACTCTGCCATTATAAAGTTTATTTTTGAATTGTAGACGATTAATCAATATTATGTAAAATAATTTATTAATCTTATATATTCTTCTATTAATTTAGATTATCAATTAATTTATATATAACTTTTAATTATTTATACAAATTAAATTATATAGGCGAATTGCATAATTATCAAGTACGATGCAATTGGTGTATATGCAATTAACTAATTTAAAATTTAATTTTTAAATAAATTTTAAATTAAAATAATATCATTTTTTATAAAGATATATAAAATTTTACTAGAATATTATCGTGGCATCCAAAAATTTAAATACTAAATCACCTTTTTAATTCTCACAAGTGAGAACTATATTAATTTTAAAGCCTTTATTGTGATAATTGTAGAATATAATTCTCATGTTCATTTTTTGAGATTTCCTTTTTCTGCTTTTTAAAAACGACACAGATTTCATACCTAAAAAAGCAAAGGGAAGATAAAGAAAAGCCACCAGATGAGATTATCAATTTATTTATTTATTCTTTATATTATTGACTTCACTCCCCAAACTTGTTATACATCTTTAGCATGCAAACATTAGCTCTAAACTTTTGCAGTCAATTAAGTCCTTTTAGTGGGGTAGAAATATAAAACTATTTTGAAAGTATAGTTCTTATGTAATAAAACACAAGAAAGTATAATTCTTAAATCACAATCATATATATATATATATATATATATATATATATATTTATAGTGATATTCTATATAGTATTAAAAATTTACGATTCCAATTTCTACCAGATATAAGTAGAAATAACAATATCACTAACCAAAATATTATTTTATTATACGATATATACAATGCGAATGATACGAGTACATACTTTTAAAAATAATAAAGAACAAAAGTGCAGAATATGGTAAATGTTACGAGAATATTTATAATTAATTTTTAATTTAAATATAAAATAAAATAAATTTCACATATTATTCACACTTTACTTCTTAACTACTTTTTTCATTTCGTCTCTTTTTTTTTCAAATTATTTTTTTAATTATCTATCACTTTATATATCTAGTGCAATATTTATTTATTTATTTTTTTATTTAAATAGGTGTGATGAATTTTATAATATCTATAAAAAAGTAATTTAATTTAATATATTTATGGTTTTTGCTAGAGTACTATTGTGGTACTCTGCCATTATAAAGTTTATTTTTGAATTGTAGACGATTAATCAATATTATGTAAAATAATTTATTAATCTTATATATTCTTCTATTAATTTAGATTATCAATTAATTTATATATAACTTTTAATTATTTATACAAATTAAATTATATAGGCGAATTGCATAATTATCAAGTACGATGCAATTGGTGTATATGCAATTAACTAATTTAAAATTTAATTTTTAAATAAATTTTAAATTAAAATAATATCATTTTTTATAAAGATATATAAAATTTTACTAGAATATTATCGTGGCATCCAAAAATTTAAATACTAAATCACCTTTTTAATTCTCACAAGTGAGAACTATATTAATTTTAAAGCCTTTATTGTGATAATTGTAGAATATAATTCTCATGTTCATTTTTTGAGATTTCCTTTTTCTGCTTTTTAAAAACGACACAGATTTCATACCTAAAAAAGCAAAGGGAAGATAAAGAAAAGCCACCAGATGAGATTATCAATTTATTTATTTATTCTTTATATTATTGACTTCACTCCCCAAACTTGTTATACATCTTTAGCATGCAAACATTAGCTCTAAACTTTTGCAGTCAATTAAGTCCTTTTAGTGGGGTAGAAATATAAAACTATTTTGAAGTCTCATTTTAATAATTTAAATTTTTGGGTGAAATTATTTTTCTGATATGGTATTAACACTTCTATAATCCAAGAATTTAGAGTTTAATCTTAGCTACCCCGTAAATTATTAATTTTAATATTTTAGTATAAGATAATATGGATGCTTCAATTAATAAATCAACATCCATTCACTCATCACATGCCAATTATTCATATAAACTAACACACTGAATTAGACTAAAATAAACATCAAGCCTATAAACCGGGAGATAATAATGCCACATTGCAATTTGTTAAGGCCACAAATCCTTTTAGGTTTAAAAAATAATTATACCCATTTTCTTTGTACCACCTTCATTTTCAAAATTACACTTCAATATTTTCACATTTTATAGGCTGTATATTACGTGGTTAAAGCAAAACAAAAAAAAAAATTTAATCCTATATGTGTATAATTTTTTATATATATATATACCATTTCATTAATTGTAACACGTTTTTATAGGCATAAAAGATTACAAAAATAGAATTCTATTTACATAAATAAATCTATTCATAGACATAATGATAGACATATAATATAACTCAAATACTTTAATATTATCATAACGCTCCCCTTGGATGTCTATTATAATGAATATGCTTCATTAAAACCTTACTAAGAAAAACCATATTGGAAAACATCTTCGTGAAGGAAAAACAATACTTTATTCATATAGAAGCTTGCACCATAAAATTGTCTCGTTAAAAATTTTGCTAGGAAAACTCAATGAGACAAAATCTAAGCTAAGGAAAAAATAATATAATGTATCAAATCTCCCCTCATGAAAATATGACTTCTAACAAAGATCTTTTAGTCAGCGTGTGACAATTTTATTCACCAACTTCTCAAAGGTTATTATAGGGAGTACTTTTGTAAACAAATCTGTCAAATTATCAACAGATTGGATAAGTATCTCAACTATATGCATTTTCTACTAGTCTCTTGCATTGTTAATATTTCAGCATGATTAGATGATTTGGAGTTAGACTTTGCTTAGTAGAACGACAAGATATAACAGTACTACTATATGTGAACAAGTAACCTGTTTGTGATCAAGCTTTATGTGGACTGGATAAGTATCCGACATCTGCATATCTAATTAATTATGACTTTGAGTCTTGTGGATAAAATAAATCAATATCTGATGTACCACATAAATAACGAAAAACTTATTTTGCACAATTCCAATATCTTCGAGTTGGTGAAGAATTATATCTTGCTAGCAAAATCAGAATTTATTTTCTTAATAAAAATACATGGACAAATTGGATTGTTAATATATCATTCCTTCAAAAAATATTTACTTAGGCGGTTATACCACATTCATTCAGATTTTTTTAATCCATATAAATTTTTTTAAACTTAATTGAATACATTTCTCGTAGTTTTGAGCTACATGCTTCAAGCATTTGTAGTCCTTTAGGAATTTTTATATAAATATCATTATAAAGTGATCCATATAAATAAATTGTAACAACATCCATAAGATACATATGAAGTCCTTCTAAACTTACATGCAAATTAAAAATCTAAATATAATTGCATCCACAACTGAAAAATAAGTTTCTACATAATTAATGCTAGGTCTTTGCTAGAACCTTTGTGCTACAAGTCATGCTTTGTATCTCACAGTTTTATTTTTTTAATTGCGTATGCACAAAAATCTATTTATAGCCTATTGGCTCAACATCTTCAAGAGTTAAAACAATGGGTCCAAAAATTTGATATTTTTCTAATAAGTTTAATTCTGGATGGATTGTATCTTTTCATTTAGGCCAATCATTTCTTTATCGACATTAAATATTATTTTTATATGGTATACTATCTTAACATTAACTATGCATTTAACAAAAAAATTATTTAAAATAACTAAATGATATCCTAAATTTTTTCAACTTATATGTCTTGATTTTTGAAATAAATAAATATTAAATTTGAAGTGGAATAATTTAGCGATGCTATTATTTTCAATCGAATAACCCTTCATATATAATTAAATTAAGCAATTAATTTAATATATCTATACCATATGTACTGTGATTTTATATACTATTAGTAAATAATAGGTGCTAATAGCACTTACTTTTGAAGCTTCTTTTACCTCAGTTTAACCTTAAATTGAGTTTAATTTATTTGTTAGACTTCGTTTTTAGTTTTTTTTAAGGTATTTGGTAAGCTTGCTTGAGGAGAGGAAGTTTTAATTTCAAAGTGCAAGAAAAATCAGCCAAGGAGCACCTACCATTAAGAACAAGAGTGTTACACGGGCATGACACGGGAAGAAGTTGCCCGTGTCACCTTTCCATGTGAAGTATGAAAAATGGCAAAATGATGGCTTGCATGACACGGGAGGGCACACGCCTGTGTGGCCTTCCTGTATGATTTGGTAAAAATGGCAGAAGCTCAAGGAATGATATGGAAAGAGGACACGCTCGTGTGCTCTTCTCATATGGATAGAGAATATCTCAAGAAAGATTTTGGTTAAGGACGCCATATGGCCGTGTGATACCCGTGTGGCAGCCGTGTGGTTCCTAAAAAGCATATTATTTAAGCAAATTTTTAGAATTGTTTTAGGAGAGTTCCGTCATATTTTGATTTCTAGATAGAGAAACACTCAGAGACTTCATGTTTCTTTCATTTCTAGGGTTTTAATTGTATTTCTCAAGGAAGAACATTTTTTTATTGCTTTTGAAGATTGAGGATTCAAGATTGAAGATTTTCATTTCTACACTTCCATGACTAGTTTCAGATCTTTTTCCCCTAATCCTTACTTCTTTATTGTAATGTCTAGGAATTAATTTTCTTTCCATTTGGGTTTTAATGAACCCTAGTTTGTTTTTGTATAGATTGATTCAAAGTTAATGCAATTAATCTTTTTCATGAGTTGTGTTATCCCTTTGATTGCTTAATTATCTATTTCAATTGATAAGTTAATGTATTGATTGAGATTTATTTTCATAAATTGATTAGAGATAACTTTTTATAAATTGATCACATCTTAGGGATTGAGGATTGATTGGGATACTAGAGATAGATCTACAAGATCCTTTGGTTCAATAATTCATTAATCTTAATGCATTGATCTAAGTGAGTGGATTTAAGAAGAGATTCATCTCCCTCCTCTTAGGAATTAGGGGTTTAATCACTTGAGAAAGGTTTAAACCTATTTTTGTGGAATGCCAACTCAACTCTTGATTTAAATTAATTATTGTCTGTTTGTGTCTCTCGAGTTAAGCCATTGAACCCAGGATCGATGGTGCCAATACGATTCCTCCAACTTTTAGAGATAGTTCATCTCTTCTAAAGCCTGTTTACGCTTTTTGTTCATCTCGGACAAGGCTCCTTGGTGTATAACATTCACCAAACTGGTGAGGCTTTCAGTTCTCTCTCTGTTGTTACCACCGTTAGATTTCGCCCACCCAACAAGCTCTTTTTTGCAAAACCCTAATTTAGACAACAAGCCACCCATTGCATCACCCTCATGTATACTATTATGAGGGAATTGCCCCACTTTCTCAATTGCATCATTATAACCATTAATATGCTTCCACTTCTCCTCAAACGTGAACCTGTATGTCACTTTTTACTTGCAGTTTTACACTAACACAATTAGACGATGGTCCAAGCCAACTAATACTTTATGCACAACTAGAGCATTAGCAAAAGCCCTTATCCATTCCACATTCGCCAATGCCCTATCAAGCCTTTCCCAAATACAATCTTTAACTTTTTTATTATTAATCCACATAAATCATTGACATTTAAAATTTGAATCCATTAACCTACAATGGTCAATAAAAGATCTAAACTCTTTAGACTGCTTTTTGTTGATATGCCTCCCCTAACTTATCCTTCCTTTTGATAAACACAGTTAAAATCATCAATAAGGACCTAGGGTTGGCTATTTCTCGACTGGAAATCTTTGAGCTTCTCTTAAACGAAATTCTTATTTAAATTCCTTGGCTCCCCATAAATAAAAGAAATATACCATCTCTCCTGAGCCTCAACATACCTATGAATAATATTTTTACATTTGAAGCTTATAGATAAGTTCATTTTACTTCTCCACCAGACCGCCAGCCCCCTTGCATGGACAACTGGATCAACATACTCATCATACCAAAGCCAAACTTAACTCTGAGCACCTCTATTCTCTCATTCTTCTGATTGGTCGTTATAAGGAAGAGAATAGGGGGGATAATTTTCTATGAGCTCTCGAATAGCTCAAACTATCAGAGTTTGCTGAAGGCCCTGACAGTTTCACGAAAAATAATACATGGTTATTTTGATGGCTTCCCGCGAGCCACCAGCACCATAATAGATGAGTCTTAAGCTCCTCCATATACTTCAGTTCGAAACAGGGACTGTCCTTCATCTACTTCTTCTATTATCAACACTCTCTGTCTTCTAGCATCTCTTTTTCATTTTTTCTTTCGACCTTCCTAAATTGAGCCCATCATAATTCCACCTGCATGACTTCACCCTCATGAGCATGAGTTACCTCCTTAATAGGCTCGACTACATTACCTTGGTCTGGCTTAGTACAGGATTAGGCTAAAAGGCCTAACTCCATTTCGCACTAGGTTTCACACGGCAATTTGAGCAATCTAGCTGGATACTTAAATTATAGCTTGCTAAGTTTAGATTCCTTTTAGGCTTCAGGGCCATTAACAATTTCCTTTCTTTTCATTCTATCCATAAGGCTATAGGTATTGGGCTAGGAATTTGGTTACTTATTAGGCTAGCAGTTGGGTTAGGGTCTTTGGTTTGAGCTAGGATTGACATTAGTTAGATACAGCTTAGAGAATAGGTTATCTAGAATTTGGAGATTTTAGGACTTTGAGGTGTTACTATCGAGATAACTTACGAACTCCTTTGTAATTTTAAATGATGTCTGAAACTTAGGGTTTTGCATAGCTAGACAAGGTTCACTATTTTCCTTCAGCTTCAACGGTCGAAACTTACTTTCCCTTACTCCTTAGCAACTTTTTCATTTGTTTAGATTTTTAATAAGAGGGAGAGAAAAAAGATATTTGCCTTTAGTTATATAAATGACAATATTTTATAAACTTAACTGTTTTTCAAGGATAAAGTTGTCATTTTAGAGCTAAAATGAGTTCTATAGTTCCACATCAAAGGTACATCACGCATTTTTATTTAATTTTAATAAAATTCATATTGTATCTATTTTTAAAATTTAATTTATTTTGCATTTTTTAGAAAAATCGATCGACCAAAATCCTACTAATACACAAAGATTTGCCTTTTTTTTAATCGTTAGACCTATTTTACTTATGCACTAAAGAGGACCACATCAGCAAACACATTGGTAAACAAGGTTTAGCTGCTAATGACTTCAACATGAACCACACACAACTTGAATTTTTAAATGGTGCAGATTACCTACCATACTATTAATCGATTATCAATCAAATTCTGCTCTAGTTGGTTAGTACAATTAAGAATTAACAACTCTGCAATTCTTCCTAATCTGCCCACTAGACCCTGTAAGTGGACGAATATTTCCCATTTTGATCATGGAATTAGCAAAGTCATCCAAGAAAAGCTTGCTGTTGCTGCTGTAACTTTGGACAATACTTTTGGTAGTGGAAACAGCCTCATTACTTGAAAATAGGATTTGGTCTGAACCAAGGAGACCCTTGTTGTTTAGCAGATTTTGGAAATAGTGGTTGTCGAAAAGATCAGTAGAGTTCCGATCAAGAGCAGTTGTCCTGTTTCCATCTCCAGTTATTGGACATAGATTTTGCAGATCAGATAACATATTAGATTCAAGTGTAGCATCAGGAGCACCAGTTCCTGAGAAGTTGAACAATCTATTGCTGAAAGTTGCACATTTTGCTAGACCAATTGTATGACCACCTACACTTGACACAAAAAACAAATAAGAAATAATTATATGATATCAAAATGTTGAGATAGTACCAATAATATAACAAGAATTTTATATATTTATTCGGTTTCTACTCATTAAAATGACTTCTATTTAATGAGAATTCTTCCATTTCATACAAGTCACTCACAAAAATAGGATTGAGTCTTCCTGCTCCGTTTCAATCTCTATCTTGATTTCTTATATATATATATATATAAGTAGAAATGAAGGGAAGGAAAATCAAACTTAAAATCTTACTCAAAGTTAAAATATACACTTACGGACAGACTAAATTTATGAGTAATATTTAAAAATGTATTATTGAATACTTAAATTTTTATTATTTTTTGGATATTAGTTGATACTATATAAAAATCGATATAATTATGATCTTAATGTTATTAAAATATATAAATTATAATTTCTAATATTAATATAATTATATAAAAAAAATTAATATAAATTCTCATGCGTATGTTTCACATGTAGTTCGAAAACTATTCTATTTATTCAATCTGATCTCATCCTAATCTTTTTAGGATGGGAATGAACTCTTAACTAATATAAAATAAGATAGATAAATAATAAATATTTATTATAACGCTCTATAATGTGCAATCCTCCTACTACTACACCTAATTAACATGAATTAAAACTCAATCAAGTGGAGTAGAAAATGAAATTAAATTTTGTGACTAGTATTTAGAATTACCTGATAAGGAGACAACATCAGTGATGTTGAGGCCTACAGCAATAAATTTGGCAATGATTTCATTAAGTCCTTCAAATGGAGAAGGCAGTGCATTATTTGCCTCTGTCTGGTTGGAAATCAAACCATCTCTCCTTCCAAGAAGAACTCTCCATGTTGGTCCTCCACTCTGAATTTAAACAAGAAAAACATTGCCCCTTTTAAGATCATCTTTTAATTGCATATTGGTCTAGTAAGACATATATATATAAAGGTAGAACTAACCAAAACAACTGAGTCCCTGGCAGCTATGGCTAGTATGTCAGCACAAGATACAACTCCACTGCACTGACTTTCCACAGCTGCTTTTATTGTGTCCACAACTTCAAATCCTCTTGCTGAGTTTAAATTAGCCAACGAAAACTTCTCACCATCACTGCCATCCAGCAATACTGACCCATCACAACCCTGCAACAAATAAGATCCTCTTTGATTAGAAAACTTTATCTAATGAAAATTCAGTTTATTAGAGGAAAACTAGAAAAGAAACCAACTTAAACAAAGTAGCCACAGGTCATCACCACAAACTCACATTGACAAAACAATCATGAAAGTGAAGGCGAAGCAAAGATGCTGCCATTCGCATTTCAGCCTTAATAGCATTCTGAATCTCTTTCCTCACAATCTGGAGAAGTTTAGGGCATGTCGTTGAGTAGAAATCAGTGGTCAGTTGGGATCTCACAGAAGCAGCAGTGTTTAGCACCAGAACTGTTACAAACAAGAGGTAATATTGATAGTAGCTTAAACTCTTCATGTCTTCACTGCAAATGCTACAGAAGAAACCCTAATAAGATTATAATGGCCAATTAAACTTGCAATAGCTATATTTTTATAGGCAATTACGTGCCATGCAGAAACTTATATAATAACACTTATTAACAATGATACATGTAATAGTGCTGGTGATGGTGGGCGGCTGTGAGTGGCAATTAATAGTGCTTATTATGTAGAGAAAAGTATAAAAGAAAAAGTATTTTGTGGTTACGTGATTTTCCATTTAAGGATCCGATTCTTTTCTCATCATTTTAGAGTTTGTAATTTTATTTTTTTTCCTAGTTTAATAAAAATTCTATAATTTTATATTAATGTAATATAAAATTTTAATAATTAAATTAATTATTAAATAATTTATCGTATAACTAACTTATATTTTTCGCTAATATGTATATATATGAAGCTGCACTGCACTGGACTGACCAAATGGTATTTACATTAGCTTATAAAATCTCAGACATTAATAAGGGAAGGTGGGTTCATAGTTATCAGATTACTTGTAATTTGATTTAATTAATGTTTCCATGCAGTGTTCATGGATCAAAGTAAAGGCACACACACACTTAAATAAAGAGCATTGCACTTAGTGCTTAGAGAAAGCTAGACTTTTTCAGAAGCCACTAATTAATTAATCTGGGTGCCTCATCATATCTGATCATGCATGCATTAAGAACATTAATGTCTTATTTATTAGACTATAAATTTTTGTCACTATTAGGCATGTTGACATTTGATCACAACTAAATTAGACATGTGGTTATGGATCCATATATTTTCTTTTCTTTTCTTTTCTTTTCTTTCATGTTTTTAGGAAAAAAAAAAAAAGAAAGTTTGGTAGATGGAAGATTTTAGAGATGAGTATAGTTTTAAAACTTTTTTGGTCATGCATCTCGAAGACATGTGTACTTTGATTATTCAAGTTTTAGTGGTGCTAATGCTTTCTATTTTTTGGAAAGATATATCCATTTTTCGTTAATATATAGATTTTAAGTATTATTTTGAAATAAAAACAACACAAAAATTACATTCAAAAAGTATCCAAAATAAAATAAAAAATATTCTATATATTCCTTGCTTTCTCTTTTTCATCTGAGATATTTTATACTTTTTAAAATATTTTTTTAAATTGGAATAAGTTCTTAGTTTTAATTCTTAATCTTTTTTATTTTTAAAATCATATTAATTACCAATTAATATTAATATAATTATGTTCATTTCCTTTATTGATTATATTTATTATTTACAGCACTTAATTTTTATATAGTGCTAATTTTGTATTTCATGATCTTTTCTAGGCTAATTTTATAGTTCTTGATCTTCCTTTTAATAATTAAAATGTTATTATTTATCACCATAACTATTTTAATATAAATTATCATTTTGTCATTCATATATTCTATATTTTTTTATCTCCATCTTTATTTTCAATTTTATCTTTATCTCTATTTTTAAAAAACATTAAAGAGAAATTCGCGGAGGAAAATACAAGAAATATAAAACTAAAGAGAATACAAAAAAAAAAAATTGTAGCCTTATTTTAGAAACAGTCTCAAAAAATATGCTCAAAAAAAATATTTTAATTCATTAAAAAGTTTTATGATTATGCACTATTCAGGTTAGTAATCTTTTGTTATTTTTGCTTGATCATATTAAAATTTAATTTAATAATTTAATTTATAAATTCATATCAATGTCAATATCTTTGTATCATAGAAGTTAATTAGTTGTTATCTTTTGTATATTTTGTAACTCTTACCATTTTTTAATTATCTATTCTATCATTTCATTATATTTTTTATTTTTTTAATTTACAGTCTTCTCTAATTATAATAATAAATTAAATTTAAGTACAAAATATAATAATTATAAAAGATAGATGAACGAGACAATTTTTTTATATCACTATATTTACTCTCTCCAATTAGAACATGAAAACGTGATTAAATTTGTTCTAGTTATTGCAACCGAAGTACAGAAAGATACTAAACATTGATCCACAAGAAAAAGTTATGTATTGATCCTCGGAATATTAATGATATCTAAAAAGCTTTCGGATTCTATGTCTCTATCTATGTCAATTTCTAATATGAAGACTAACTATTTAGAAGACATATATCTTCTCTTTCAAAATGTTCGTCGTCTAGTACCGATGTCATACCCTTTCAAGTAATAGGATTCAACCATTTTCAACATAGACCCTACTTCCACTATATCATTCGACTGAGTAACATTAGATAAGGCGACGATAGACTCTCCGACCGCAAAAGATCTATCAACAGAAAGATTGGTAGTTGACCCAGTTGGGCTTAACCTAATAAAAAGTAGTTTAAAAAGAGTGGTGGAGTCCCCAGATTTTTAAACCTCAACCGGAACATCGGCTGCTAGAGATTTTTCAGTTACAATGTAAATTATTATATGGCCGGAGCATTTAAGATTAAATACTGAAAATTTCTTTGCTTGAAACCTGAGCCATAGAGCTTAGTTGAAGAACATCCGCATTAAAGTCCAGACTCGTCCAAAGGACTGGAAGCACCGTTAATCAAAGCACCTGCCGCTTGCGAATCAATTTCTACTGAAATACCGAATAAATCACACTCAATTGCCTAAGGATTAACTTTTTGATAATTCATAAATATTATGAAATTTATGTATTTTAAATAAAATAAAAATTAATTTAAAAATTTATATATAATTAAATTTAAGTGAAATTAATTAAATTAAATTAAATTATATTTTAATAAAATAGATAGAATTTTTAAATAAATTCTATATTAAAAGTTAATATATTTTATATGGCTTTTTCTCTATCTTTTAAAGTATTTTTTTGGATTTATATAAATTATTTATTTTTCTCTTAAATTATTATTTTTTTTTAAAATGAGATATTTAAGAGACTTTATTTTACCTAAACTTTTAACTATCTTTCTTTCACTAATTTTGCATCTAAATTTTTTAATTTTTTTCTTTTATTAATTTTTTTTATATATAGCTACTAGCACTTTGCTCATGTCATTGCATAATTGTTTTATTTTATTTTATATTTAAAAATATTATTTTTGTATATCATATAGTTCAATTTATAATTATATTAGTATAAAAATAAATTTTCACTTTATTTTAGGATACTTATATATATATATATATATATATAAATATTTTATAAAAGTCATAACACATTCTTATGAAATAATTCTATTTTTATATGCTAAGGTAAATAAACATGAGAAATATATATACTTGTTAATTTTAATTTTTTATCTATTTTATTACACTAATAAATTCTCATATATTATATAATATTTATTTTTAATAAATAAGATTTTTAGAACTTTTGCTATTTATTTTTCTATTATTTTTTTGATATTACATATATAGATTAATTTTTTTATTTATTATGTTGGACTAATAAATTTTTCAATATATCACAAACTTCTTTTAACTATTTTATTAATTTTTTGTTTATATATATACATATGAATATAAATATATATTTTATTAGAAAGATAATAAAATTTATTATTAATATGGACCTTATTATAATTATTTTAAGAATATAATAATCTTATATTTAAATAAATCAAAAATACCATATTCATTATTTGCATTATTTAAGATCACATTAATTCTTTTATAAATATTTATAAGTTAATATTTTTATAAATATACCATATGTCATTTTCCCATTGGAAAACAACATGATATGACTTCATAAAATTTTACCACATAGAAACTCATGGAAAAATTTAGCATTTTTTATATATATCTTATAGATTTTATTTTTTTTTAACTCTTATTCTCCTATTAATTTTCATATTTCATTTATTAATTTTTCTTTTTTTACTATTTGTTTTATTTTATTCACAATCTACCACCATTTTCTGCAACTTAATTTCTTTATTATTTTTTATGTTTGTCATGGTTTTTTTATGACAGTCAAATTTGTCATCTTTTTTTTTTTGCTTTTTCTATGCTAGATTAGTTAAATTCAAATCAATAGTCTCTCTATATAAAATGAGCATTTTAAGAGACGTTTTCTCTTTTCTAATTTTTTTTCTAAAATTTTATTTATGCATTTAATATATATTTTAAAGTTTTTATCACATATTTTAATATAATTTTTTTTACATAACACTTTTTTTTATTCTTTAAGAATATTTTTTTCTTTTAATGATTTAATTAAAACCTTCATCAGTTTATCCATATTATTATTTTCTTCACTTTTAACAATACAAGTTTAAGTTTTTAATTTTTTTTTAATTTCTTTTGGATATTTTATTTAAAAAAAATAGTGTTGAAGGAGGGATTATCAAATACTAAAACCTTTAATAATTCATAAAATACCAATTATAATAAAAATTAGTAACTGATAATTTATGATATATAGTTAATATTTTAACATTTTATTATATTTCATTAATATTTATATAAATAAATTATTAAAATTATTTAATATTATCTTAATAATATTTTAACCAGCTCAGAAGGGAGGCACTCTTCTAGTATATATATATGAAATAAGGTTCTCAAGTTGTTTTTCTCGTTTTTTCTTGACAAATTTTTTATAATTTTTCTTATATTTTAGTAAATTAATCTATTACTAAGAACTTTTAAATAAAAAATTTACATAACTCTTCATTAACTATCATTTAATAATTATCATCATAATGATCTATTTTAATTTATTTTATAATTAAAAATTCTAATAATTATAAAAAAATAACTATATTATTGATTATACGCCTCCTCATTTATAATATTTTTTAGAAAGATAAATAATATTTTTGTATATATTCTTATTAATACTTATAAAAATCTCTTTTTTTTCTCTTGCTATATTTTCAATTTAATTTTCTATAAATATTTTTCTACTTTGATGAATTTAGTTTATTACTATAAATATTTAAATAAATAAATTAGATAAATTTTCATTAATCATCAATTAATAACTATCATTTTATGGTCTATTTGAATTTATTTTATTACTAAATACTTTAAGAACAATGAAAAAGATAATTATATTATTAAATATATATAGCTTCTTATTTAAAATTTTTTCTCTTCTATAAGATAAATGAATTTTTTTATATTCTTCTCAATACTTATAAGAATTTATATATATATATTCATTTTAAATTTCTACTTCTATTTAAGATGAGATCATATGTTTATTATTATTATTATTATTATTTATGGAATTAAATTACTTTACTTACAATTATTTATGCTAATACTTACTCGATATGTATATGAATTTTAAACTACTTATCGTTTGAAGTATTTAAATAGTATTAATTAATTAAAATTAACTTAGTTAATAAATATTTATTAATTATATTTAAATTAATGAAATTGATAATTAGAGAAATTAATTTAAATATCTTTATATGTAGTATATTATTTTTATTTGGTGTCTTAATAGTATACCATATATTTTATGATTTTTATCTGGCTTCTCTCTCTTCTTAACCATTCTTCTATTTAAATAATATTAATTAATTAAAATTAACTTAGTTAATAAAAATTTATTAATTATATTTAAATTAATAAAATTGATAATTAGCAAAATTAATTTAAATATCTCTATACGTAGTATATTATTTTTATTTGGTGTCTTAATAGTATACTATATATTTTATGATTTTTATCTGGCTTCTCTCTCTTCTTAACCATTCTTCTATGCTTTGTCTTGTATTTTGGTGAATTAATCTATTACTAAAATATACAAAAACAAGGTTTTTAATTTGCTTTTCTATATCTTTTTTATAATTTTTTTATAAATTTTTCATATTTTGGTGAATTAATCTATTACTAAGAATATTTAAATAAAAGAAATTACATAACTCTTCAATGACTATCATTTAATAAACATCATGTTAATTGTCTATTTATATTTATTTTATTATTAAATATACTAAAAATGATAAAAAAATATTTAGTTTGTTGATTATACTAACTCTTTATTTGGAATATTTTTTCTTATAAAAAGTTGAATAATTATTTTATATGTATTTTTAATATTCATAAAGGTCTCATTTTTTTCTTACTATGTTTTTAACTTAATTTCTTTATAAATTTTATTGTATTTTGATGAATTTAATCTACTACTATAAATATTTAAATAAGTAAATTATATAATTTTTCATTAATCATCAATCTATAACTATCATTAATTTATTTAAATTCATTTTATTACTAAATACTCCAATAGTAATAAAAAGATACTCATATTGTGAACTATATATAACTTCTTATTTTAAGTTTTTTCTTTATATTTTTCTCAATATTTATAAAAACTTTATATATATAAACACATATTCACATTTATTCTAAATTTTTATTTCTATTCAAGTTGAAATGATATAATTGATTGTATCTTTTTATCAAATCAAATCAAATAATATAATCATTATTATTATTATTATTATTATTATTAAACTACTTAATATACAATTATTTATGTTAATACTTACATAATATATATATAAATTTTAAACTACTTATCATTTGAAGTATTCGAATAATAATAACTAATTAGAATTATATAGATATTTATTAATTATATTTAAAATAATAATTATCAAAAAGAAATTAAATTTCTATACATATAGTATATTATTTTCATTTGATATCATAAAACTATACTAAAACTTCTATTATTTAACGTGGAAAGTCATTTTATATTATCAAATCGCTTATAATATACATGAATTAATTTTCACATATTAAATATATTAAATATTTTATATATAAATATATACTTGATATATATATATATATATATATATATATATATATATATTATAAATAAAAATTTATTATAAATTACATATTCTTATTTTAAATTTAATATTTAATTATAAAATTATTTTATATATCTTTTGTATTTTTTTAAGTTCTGCTAATATAAAATTATTTAATTTATAGTTATATAATTTTTAATAAAATGAGCTGCTAAAAAAAGCGGACATTTATCTAATTCTTAATCTAGAACGTAATGCACCTAATTTTTAAATACTTAAAAAATTTAAAAGGAATTTGTGACAGAATCATCAAAAATTAGTATCCCACTATAATGCACAATTTATATGCTAAATCACTTTATAGAATTTAATTAATTAGTTAGGTTAAGTCATGGGAAGGGCCTATTCCCACTCTTATTCCCTCTTTATCGCATCTCGAACCTAAAAGTCCACATTCAAAAGGCTCAATACTATTCAAAATTTGATCCTAAAGCTGGATTTTGACAATTAGGTATCTAAGCAATAAAGACAATACAACACCCAATCTCTCTCCTCCATATTTCATGAAATCTCCATATTGCATGAAATAATTGAGAAAGGTGTAAGAAGATAAGATTTCTATCTTATCTTTTCCGTCCTAATGTAGGATGAGGTGTTTTGTTCCTTTTATATACTGGATTTCAAAATTATACCTGCTAAACTATGACTTAAACCTCAATAATTCTGATTCTTGTAATATTTTCTGATTGGATTCAAGAATTTTTAGAAATGAAGAGTTATCTACACATACCGATGTTTTTTGTTATTTTTTTATCAAATTTGCAGTATTCTTTTTTTTTTTTCATTTTTACAGTTTTAAGATATTAAAAAAATTTCAAATTAGGTTTTGATTATTTTTATTTTAACAGAAAATAATTACATCATAAATTTAAAAAAATTTAAAAAATGATATTTTTTTAAAAGAATTATATAATAAAAATGATATTCTTTTATTAATTTTATAGCATTTTTGAAAAGTGCCTCTTCCATTTGCTTGCAGAAGTATAGACATTTTAGGAAACTGTATACAAAGTTTGAGCACTCTTTCTATTTTACTTTTAAGTGAAAAATTAAAAATTTAAAAATTTAAAAAGCAAAAAGTTTCTGAATGGGATGAAACCACGTGTCACAGCCTAACATTAGATATTAGATTTCTCATATCTCGATCTCATCACTCAGCTTCCTCATGACCACTAATGATAATAGAAAATAAAACAAAATCAGCCAAAGAAAGCATCAATTTACTTTCTTTAATTTGATCATTTGGACAATGTCTATGAAACTGAATGGAGTTAGTGTGAACTTAGGCATGCAACTGAACAGACAATTACCAAAGCACTATAATTCAGGAACACTACAGCCATTGAAGCCTCAACCAAAACACTTGAAACCATCATATTTGTATGGCAGTAGAAAAGGCATCCATGTTTGCCAGTCTTCTCTTGTAGATGAACAACAGCAAATTTCATTCACTGAACATGAAACCCATTTGATTGATGCTCTTATTGGGATCCAAGGCCGAGGGAAATCTGCATCCCCTCAGCAACTCCAGGTCCGTTTTAACTTATATTAACAAAAATGCAGCTTCACGCCCAGGAAGCTCAGCTTACTGGTACTGTAGTTGTCTCCAGGAATATATATATATATGAGGTCACAAATCTAAACCATTCTCGGTGTTAATTAACAAACAATAACAATTTACAGAAGAAATGGTACTCATATAAGGTGATTGGCTAGGCGTAAGCTTTTAAGGGTTGAGTTTTCTTGAGGCAATATATCATATTTTTTTGCAGGATGTGGAGAGTGCAGTGGAAGTGCTAGAAGGCTTAACTGGAGTGCCTGACCCGGTATGTGATTATTAATATATTAATTTCTTCTTCTTTTTTTGTTGTTTTCTTTTTCTTTCTTTTTTATAGAGAGAAGGATTTCTTTTTTCTTTCAGTCCATTGCTTAGGTACTTGCCCTGATGTTCAGATACTAGGTAATATACAGAATTTATAGTTAATATCTTCAGACAAATGGGACAAGCGTATATCTCAATATGTAAATAAAAAAATAGGATAATAAAGCATATATACCTCAAACTTTTTGAAATTCAGTTGCTTTATCATCTATTGTAATGAGTTGCAATTGCTCATGTCTCTCGATAAGTACAGACAAACTCAAGTTTAATTGAAGGCCAATGGCAGTTAATGTTTACAACTAGACCAGGGACAGCATCTCCAATTCAGGTTAGATTATGCTTCACTTGACATACATATATCTCTTTGGCTTCAGCTTGATATTTCAAAAGCTGCATACTTCTGCCATATAATTTGTGATCATGTTGCGAATTGTAAGCTTCTGATGATATATAAATTACGCCAAACATCTGAATTGCATTGTGTTACTAACAAGTACCTGTTAATTAATGGCAAGTTTTCTTTTAGCACTGCTGCTGATGTTCTGAATGCTACGTGTTTCTTCTAGTTGTTCTAAATCTACAGTTTGGTCTGAATTGATGTTCCTGTGATACTGGCATGCATATGATTTTGCAGAGAACATTTGTGGGTGTTGATTTCTTTAGTGTATTTCAAGAGGTATACCTTCAGACAAACGATCCGCGTGTGTCTAATATTGTAAGATTCTCAGACGTCATAGGTGAGCTAAAAGTAGAGGTATGAAACTCACTCTCTTCATATTTCTTTATTTAGATGATCTGCCAAATTTCTGTACCAATGGATTCACATATGGATCAATTATTTACAAATCCTAGAATAACAATATACACTAGCTATTACAATTTGGGCAACACTTATCTACTGCAAATGTATCCGTCGTAACTAATATTTTATTTTGATTGTCTTACACTTAAGCATTACATGCCTCATATCACTTATTTATCAGTTTAAGGGCATTGATTCGCTCTTTTCTAACACATTTACGGTTTTGATTTGCATGCAAATGAAGATCATATCTCGATTTATGTCATATACTCATAAGACTGCTCTTCATTCTCTTAAATCTTTCCTCTTCCTTTTTTCATTTTGTACAGGCGGCAGCAGCTATTGAAAATGGGAAACGGATTATTTTCAGATTCGACAGAGCAGCATTTTCACTGAGGTTTTTACCATTTAAGGTTCCATACCCAGTACCATTCAGGCTTCTTGGTGATGAAGCAAAAGGCTGGTTGGATACTACATACTTGTCTCCATCAGGAAACCTTCGCATATCAAGAGGAAATAAGGTAAACTACAGGACTTCAGTCATAGTGACTGAGCCTTCTCCATTTGTGTCTATACAGAACCTGTAGGCTGAAGTGTAAATGCTCAACTAAAGACACACAGCAATGTTTTGTATAGTGCAGGGCACCACATTTGTGCTGCAAAAGAGAACTGAACCGAGGCAAGCATTACTTGCAGCCATTTCAACAGGAACAAAAGTCAAAGAGGTAAAATCAGATCAAACATGTTCGGATTGCTAGCTTGTGCAGCATTCGGTTGCTCCTATCTGCATTGTTGTTCTTTACTTCTGATAACAGGCAATTGATGAGTTCGTAGAAGCAAATCAGAAGGTAGCGACAGATGAGATAGAACTTCTTGAAGGAGAATGGCAAATGATATGGAGTTCACAGGTGACTGGAGATAATTGTATCAGTTGAAATTCTTAATCTGTATGTATCACACTGTAACCCAAAATTGGGTTTTACTTTGTGCACTGCCCAACTAATCATATTCTCGTGCTGCAGACAGAAACAGATAGTTGGATAGAGAACGCTGGAAATGGCCTTATGGGCAAGCAGGTATACAATGAAAGTTGCAATTATTTGACACGGACAGCAATGGCTGCATCCCCTGGAGAAATCCTTTCACTTGAATGTAATCATCCGGGCTGATCATATCATTTGAATTTGACTTGCCTCTTTCTTTCTGGACTTGCTTTTTAGATCATTAAAAAGAATGGGCAGCTGAAGTTCTTGGTTGACATCATATTTGGTCTCAGATTCTCCATGACTGGAACATATGAGTAAGCTTCACAATTCTTTAGTTTCATAAATTCATTTCTATGCCATGTGAAGGACAGCCATGCAAAAAGCTCTGTTGAAAAAGAACAAGAAATTTATTTGTAGTTGACTGATACCTCGTATACATACGCCTAATTGCAGGAAATCAGGCACCAAGACATACAATGTTATTATGGATGATGCAGCAATAATCGGTGGCCCATATGGATTACCTGTAGAGATGGAAACTAAGATTAACATGGAGCTACTGTAAGATCAGACGTTCAATTTCAATCTACTTAATATACACTATCACGTATGCTGGCCTGCCATCCATGGAATAGTAAAATTGCTAATATAATGGCATATACATTGCAGGTATGCAGATGAAAAGATCAGAATCAGCAAGGGGTACAACAGTATTGTTTTTGTGCATGTGCGGACAGATGGAGGAGAACAAAAATAAACCAATCAACATTTCAACAATGAGACATAAGACCCATCACTATCCTGCCCTCTTATACCAGCCTGTGGCATATCCATGTACCATAGCCAAATCACATGTATATTTCAAATCTATCTTTTACATGAAAACATAAATTAATGCACTTCACGACTGGTCCAAGTCCAGCAAAAAGATATATCATGTAATTCGCATTATAATGTTACAGAATCAGGAACACAATCAGCAGAAGAGCAATGGTAGGCGCAGGCAATGCAAGTAACGCTATGATTCTGAAGCATATAAGTACAGGCCCCACATAACAGCATATCCTTGAGGTTATCAATCACTTTTGGTCATGATGCACTTATAAAGCCTAAGCCAACTGCCTGAAAGCAAATGATTCACACTGAGAGCTTCAACCGGATAGCCAACCAACTAGGTCTATGATACTTGGCCAACCAAATGTCAAAATGAAGATCACAACATTGCAAGGAAATAAGGAAGAAAAATGGCTATAATCCGCTAAAGTGAATAACCTAATATCAGCAAAAATTATAAGCTATTAGAAGTTGAGAGTACTTTCCTTACCACATGTTCAGGTGGTGGCTGAGCTGAAGGTAGAAGAGAACCACTATTTCAAATACACACACCGACAGACATCCTTTTTCATATTAGCTTCGACCAAATATGCATGGTTAATCAAGAATTTAGAGCTCTCAGACATACCAGAAAGCCAATTATACTCTTGAGTAATCCATCAAAGTTTTTTGTCCTTAAAAGCAATAATGAATAATCTGACAATGTGGCAGGTCAAGGTAGGAAAAAAAAATGCTTTTTGCAAGTGAAAGTAGTCTCAACCCAGGTCATACAGCACTTAACTCTTTCTAGCAAGGCATGGTCAACTGCTACATCACAAACATATCACAAGCATGAAATGATGACATCTCAAAGTCAAATTCCAAAACTATTATGTATCAACTTTATACAAATTGAGAAAGACTGTTCATTAACGTCAAGAGTCTTTTCACGTAGCAATTTGGCCCCCATATCAAATTAAATATGGCTCCTGAATTTCAAAAACCCTGAAGGTATCCTTTGTTGTTACCATATTTAAGTAATCTGACCAAGGAAAACTGAACCCTCGAGAACAGATGCTACTTTAGCTGCACATCCAGCATGCATGTCATTAACTGAACCACTTCAAGTCAAATACTAGTGAAATTATCGTCCCTTAACATTACAAGTCAATAGCCATTTATATCATAAATTAATCTATCCTATGTTCCATTCTAGTGTGGGAACGTATATACAGATTCTCTGTCCCGAGCCCAAGCTTTCCGTTTAGGACACCCTCAAGCCAAAACAAAACAAAATGATTCCATAACTGGTTGAAGCACAGGACATTAGCTTATAATGTGAACAAATAAACCAAAGAATAATGGTAGAAAACATTATTTTAGAAGGTGATTAAGATGCATTAGCTTTTAGGAGACCTATGGATTCAAATACTGCTCAAGTGCGAGAGGAGGACAGGGGAAGGAGGATTACAAACATTAAAAAACTAATAAAGCTTTCCAATAAATTATTCCTATTTCTACTATTGTGCACCTCACTCCACCCTCCTAAAATCATACAGGCTAAATGCCAAAATGAACTGAGAGATCTCGCAATAGTAGATGCATAATGAAAACTAACATCTGCCATAAATAGAAATTTAGGGCAATGACTAACTGGAAAGTTTAGAAAGCCAAATATCTCTCTATGATTCACAAACTGGCCAGCATTCATTATACAACATCTGGTTAGCTATCTCAATTCACACATGGAACTGGAGAAACAGTAGAAGTGCAACTGAATGCATAGATATCATTCAGTCAAATAGACTCGAGACTGGTTCACTTAAACTGACTCAAGACTGGTCGACATAGAAGTCAATCAATCAAATAGTATAAAGATTGGTCAAAACTACTGACCTCAATCTGGAGAAAGGAAATCTTCATGCTCACAACTGTTCAGATTCCATGGATAAACGAGCACAAAGAATATTAATGGTATACTAATAATAGCAGGCAGAGAGGAAGTCACTTGATAAATGAATACAAAAATGAAAATGGAGAAAAATAATACACGTGCAGAAAAAGACAGAAGCAGCAATCCTATCTTCAATACAAAATTAAGATTGCTAAGAACCTTAATAATAATACCATTAAATTAAAATATCCTCCAAGTAAAGGAAATATCAAATACACTGCAAGCTTTTACCTATAAACCACAGTTAAAGATTTAGCTATCATCCAAGGTTCCATTTAAACACAGAAAATAAACTCTACATACAGGTTATGCTTTTAACAGAATGAAGCTGGATACAACTTGTATTCTCCAAACATCCCCCAATAACCCGAGGAAAGATAAAATCCAAGAAGCAACCTCCTAAATTTGTTAAGCCAAAGTAGGCAAAAATAGAGAGAACGTCTTGAGTTCTTCCTTACTTTGCCCCCTTGACCAACATATCACAAAAGCATAAAAGAGAGGGAAAAGAAAAAAAGAACCAAGCTACATCTACATAAAAGGGACATCTATCCATAGTGCAAAGAGATAATCAACATGTTCTATTTATTCAGAGAAGAGACTTACAATAACGCGGGACAATTAGATTAGTCACCGCTGCCAATGCTCTTCTCTAAGCTCAATTCTTCATCCTTGTGATCATCCTTCTAGATAGCCATCTTGCCCTAAATAACTTTACTTCTCGACTCATCCTTCTTCATCAACTCCTCCTCTTTTGCAATCAGGTCTCCCGTTACGTCATTCCTCACTTCTTCACCTTTCACATCCTCCTCCTTCACATTCGTCACTTCTTCACCTTTCACATCATCCTCCTTCACATTCCTCACTTCTTCACCTTTCACCTCATCCTCCTTCACACTCACTTTATCTATGATTGCAAACTCATTTCCTGCACTTTTACACTTTAATTCATCATCCTTTGGTGCAGTTTCTTCCATACAAACATCATGAGTCTCCTTAACATCATTACTGACATTTCCACCAACATAATCCATCACCTCCTCATTATTCTCATCCCCGGCAGCACCAACGTCTGAACCTCCATCACTCTCATTCTCGGAAACATTTTCCACAACTTCCTCATTGACATCTTCAACAACACCGCTACCCTGTCCGTGCTTTCTCTCCAAGAACTGCATCCTCCTCCTCAAATCACCCAACTCCCTCTCCATCAAAAACAGCCTCTCTTTCAAAGTCAAGTTCTCTTCTTCCAATTGTGCTATATGGGTATCTTGATCATCAACTCTATTCTCCAAAACATTATTATAACTATAATCTCCACCACTAGCACCATATGTGGGATAAATCATTTCAAACCTACTCAAATCATGATCCAATCTTCTCTCAACCTCAACATGCTCTTCCACATCACTCTCACTAGACCCATTCCCCTCCTCATCTTCATCATCAGCATCATTACCAGGCGATCTTAATCGAATCAGACCCTTCATGGAACCATATCCATCAACCCCCCATTCTTCTTTAGCCATATCACCCAATACTTCTCTGGAAGGCGAAAATATTGGCGTAGGCAAAACAGCAGGAGTGACAGGACATGGAGATACCAAAGAAGCAATACCACCAGCTTTCTTAGCACGAATAATGAAAGACGTTGTATTTCGCGGGGCGTAAGGAGCAAAGAATCTATTGTTGAATTTTTTCTTTGGGTGATAGTATTTTCTAGCTTTCATTCGGTTCTGGGTTTGGAGGTCATTAAGACTAGGAGGCTTATAACCACCACCAGTATTAGGGTTATTAGACATCATAATAGGCTTTTCCATTCTTCTCTGCTCTTTGTTGTTGACATTTTTGCCCTTCCAGTTGGTTCTAGGCTTTGATGGAACAAAGTTATTGTTAATCATATTATTATTGAACTTCAAAGGGTGGTTCTGTAATTGTTGATTCTGAAACGGATCCATTGAAGACTGTTGTTGCTGCTGCTGCTGCTGTTGCTGTGGCCACGGATTGTAGCTTCTTTGATTCATCATCATCAAAGAAGGCTGTGCCTGGTTCATAACAGCAGGATTCTGGTTCAACTGGACCGGATTCTGGTTCAGTTGAACCGGATTCATTACCTGATTTTGACTCATAATCTGCGGCTGGCTCATCATCGGCGGCGGCGGTTGATTCATCATCTGCGACGACTGATCGTTCATTTAGTCACCCCCTAGAAATTTACGGTCGAGTTTAAATCAGAAAAGAAAAAAAGAAAAAAACCTAAAATATTTAGATTGAATTTTGGATCGATCTTAAAATTTTGATTGATTTTTGTTGTAAATTTCGTGAAATTTTGATTCTGTGTTTCTGAGAGATCTGGAGAATTTTTTTCTTTTTTCTTTTTCGTCCGTTTAATTTGTGAATAGGGGCAGGGGTTAAGATAAGTATATATAGTGGGATAAAGGAAGCGTATGGCGGTTGGATGCCCTTTTCCACTAGGGAAAAGGAATTTAACGTGTGATAACACATCCACGTGTCCAAATATTTAGCACTGTGCGATTGTGATTGTCATCAGGGTTTGTGTGGGATAAGGTTAAGGTTACTTAATTGGGTTTGCACTTATGCTCCTTATGTTCTTGGAACAAATGCCTATTTAGCTCCTAAACTTCTCCTTCATGCTCAATTTAGCCGTTTCTGACATCTCTATCTAGAAATGATAGTCGGGTGTGTTTTTCGGAGTATCCAATCTGACCGAATTTTAATGAGATAAATTCAAATAATAACAAATGGATTTGAGACAGATTTGTGATTTAATTTTTAAGCTCTTATCGAGTTTGAATTTGGACATATAGGTACACAGACCCGATTATGTTAAATTTTACTACATTTTATTTGGTTTTTATTATGTAGAACATTGTTTTAAATTTTATTGAGTTTATACTTGAGTTGTATTAATATATTAAATATTCAATATTAGATACTTAGATTTGATTAATTCAAAATTTTATATTTTATATTTTTTTTAATCTTTGTTAATATATTTTAAAATTTAATTATATTAAACGGGTACTCATTTAAATATTCATTAAATATATTTAATAACTATTTTATGTAAATAGATTTTAATCAGATTTGAGTAGTATGTAAGTATATTTATTTAGATCAAGGGCGGATTTAGGTAGAAAAGAAAAATTTTAAACGGATTTGGAACAAGTTTGAATACGTGTCTTTTAATTAGGTTCGGATATCCTTAAATGAGCGGGTACCTTTACCCATTGGAATTCCTATCTCTATCATTTTCGTCTAAACTTAACATTAAACCTAGGAGCCTTATATCCTACACTTTGGACCATATTGGAATGTGATCCAGCTAGGTACGACACGCGCACTTTCTTTTTAAATTTATATTCATTAAATCGGTACTAGATGTTCATTAATTTATGTTCATTAAACATTATTGAATAATAAACAAATAAAACTATGTGAAAATCAATAAAAGTCAATGAATGTCTATAAAATTCTTTTAAGTAAAGTCTATGAAAATCATTCATAAATTTATGAATTCTACAAAAATTTAATAATTTATGAACTCTTTAAAAGTAATTTATTTTAAAAATTTATAAAAGTATTTAAAAAATTTAATTGAATACACCCTAATAATTTAAAATCAATAGGACATATTCAAAGGTAAAGGCAATTTTAAAACCTCTAGATACAACATATATAATTGAACATTAATCTAAGCTTTTTAAGGCCTTTGGAGTATATACTTAACTAGTCATAAGTGATAAAAATAAAAATCACCTTTCTCACCTACATACTAGCAAGGAGAAATGATAGAGTTGCCACCTATAAAATGCAGTATAATAGAACTTATTGCATTTGCAAGTATGCTATTTGCGGTATAATAAATAAAAAAAAATAAAAGGAGTGTTATGTAGTTTCACCTTTTAACTTTTAAATATGTAATTTCTTAAATAATAAAAAATAATCATAAAAAAAATATCTCACCACTAAAAATGAGATTCCACGAATATATAAAAAGATATGAATTGCTACTTTTAAAAAGAGAATGAAAAATTAAAAATTTCTTGTAAAAGAATAGATGGTAAGATAATAAAGATTTAGTCAGAGAAAATGGAAATACTTAAGTTTATGGAAGTTCGACTCACAATCCTGCATCCTCTCTGCAGTCTCAATTCAGAGTTTAATTCACTAAACAATCTACTTAAGCTATAGATAAAAACTATTATGTATTTACAAGCACATATAAACCTTACCCAAGTGTTTTACAATGGCTAACTCTCTCACAAAAATGAATATAAGAATTGATACACTCTACTACCCATGTTGTCCCTTGATGCACCAAGAAGGGGGATTGAATTAGTATATGGAAGGTTAATGAGAAATTAAAGATTCAACCAAAAGATTAGATAGAAGAAAAAAAAGCAACACAAAGATTTATAATGATTCGAGTGTTAATCAATCTTACATCCACTTTTCAACCTACAATTGGGTATTTCACTATCAATGATTTTTTTTGCGGGTGCAAGATCAAACCCAAGTGTTTTCAAGTTCATACTCAAACTTTTTTCTAGGAGTTTTCTCAAGCTCACTCCAAACTTAATTCTTAGGCTCACACCAAATCTTACAAGAGTTTTCTTACCTAGGCTAACTCTTAGTGTTTAAGGCTAACACTCAAACCTTTACAAGTATTTTATGGCTCACACTCAGTCCTTTACAAGAGAATAAAATGAAGAAAGATGAGAAATCACTTTGCAAGAGTTTGGGCACATAGAAAATTAGACAACTATTATCTAAGCCCTTAAAAGAGGTATTTATACACATATCAATCTTTTAGAGATGTTACAAATAGTTGACACTTCATTGAATGCAAAGTAAAAGTAATCTAGCAAAACTAACTTTCTGCCAAAGTGATATATGTAATTATTACGTATATTTGAGTTGACTTTTAATGAATTTTGGCTAAATAAATATTATTAGTTGGTTAGAATTATAGTTTAATTAGGAATATCTTAGTTTAGAGTTTTAATTAGGATTTTATTATTTCTAGTTTAATTTTAGTCTAATTAAGAGTTTTATTTAAGTACTAATTAGTATTTTCTATTTTATAGGTACTTTTATTTAAGAATTCTAAAGTATCATGGATTAGAGCAACATGGCTTTGACACGGGCATGCTGGTGCCGTGTCACCCGTCGGAAGAAGAGATTTCAGAAGCACAACCATGCTAAGGCCATGCCGGAAAAGAAGTTACACGACACGAGCATGACAGAGCAATGTTAAATGACAGAAAATTTTCTATTCAAAATGGACTTTGGAATTGAATAGCAAATAGGTTTTATTCAAATCTCTTCTATATAAAGGGACAAAAAAAAAACAATCATAAGAGGCTGGTTGGAGGAGAAAACAAGTTCTAAACGGAGACTGAAGGAGAAATTGTGCAAGATTCAAGAGTATCATCTTCTTCATCTTTAATTATGTTTATGTCTATAGCCACAACTATGTGTGGCTAAATTTCTTTTAGAGTTTAGGATAGAAGTAGCTATTCCATAATGTGATTGAATACGTTTCTATTAATTATTTGATTTTCAGTTAATTCTATGAGTTGTGCTTATTTTATGTTTTCATTTTTTGCCAGCTTCATTGCATGTTTATAGGTATATTAACCGACGAGAGTTAGGAAAATTTACCAGCTTAAAACTCATAGGACTTAGATCACTTAACCATGAGAGTAGGTGAGTCTTTGGGGGTAAAATAATTGTTAAAGAGCTTAATGAGTTTTGAGTAACTTCTTAATCACGAGAGTAGGTTAAACTTTAATCTTAACATACTTAATTGAGCTCGAGAGAGTCTTTAGATATTTTAGAATAATTACCCCTAACTGAAGTCATGTTATTTAATAATCTAGGTGTTCGTAATTAGATTGGAATAGTGAAACTAAACCTAAGCTCTAAGTTTTAATTATTTGATTTTCTTATAGTTTTTATTATTTAGATTTAGATTTTATTGATTTAGTCACCTTTACTTGATTTGCTAGCTAAGATTATAAGTAGAAATATTAGTGCTTAATTTACAATCTTTGAAGGTATGATAACTCTTTATACTACAATTACGATTCGTGCGCTTGCAGGTTTAAAACACAATAAGTTTTTGGCACCGTTGCCGGGGATGAGCAATATTGATATTAATTTAATTTTTACTTTTCTTAAACTAGTAACTTTCTTTAAAATTTATTTGTTTTGTTTATTGATTTTTCAGGCTTTTGCTAGTTTATGAACACTCGATCTCAAGGAGAAAACTTAGAAAAGATTAACTTTGAAATCGAGAAATCTTGCAAGAGGAATTAAAAAGAGAAGTGCGAGAAAGACAAGCAAATTATGGGTGAAGATCAAGCAGCACAACAGGCAAGGAATCGTGCTCTTCAAGAGTACACGATGCCTAATTCGAAGACACTCAAAACAACATTATGAGACCAACTATAAAAGCCAATAACTTTGAGATCAAACCTACGATTATTCAAATGGTTTCCTAATTTCAGTTTGGAGGTCTATTTAGTGAAGATCCTAATGCCCATTTAATTTTTAGAGATATGCAATATATTCCAAATGAATGGGGTTTAGTGCAGATGCAGTGAAGCTCAAGTTATTCCCTTTTTCTCTGAGGGATAATCTAAGTTGTGATTGAATTCTCTAGCACCACAATCAATTACTTCTTGGACTTTGTTGTCAAAGGTATTTTTGGATAAATATATTCCACTGAGCAAGATAATAAAATTTAGACAAGAGATCACAAGTTTCACTCAACACCATAGTGAATCTTTGTATGAAGCATGAGAGCGGTTTAAGGACTTGTAGAGTCGATGTCCACATCATGAAGTCCCTAAATGGCTGCTCATTTAGACGTTCTATCAAGGACTTACAGAACCAATGAGGATCACTATAGATGTTATAGCTCAAGGATCATCCATGAGTAAGACACCCGATGATGCATATAATTTACTTGAGACTATAACATCTAATAACTCTCAATGGCAAGGAGAAAGAACTGGACCTGAGAAAGTCACAGGAATGCATGAGGTGGATGGTTGGGACCTTCTAAATACAAAGATTGATATGCTTACAAAAAAGTTAGAAGCTATAACCAAGGCACCTAATCCAATGTCAGTTTTGTCATAACCAGTTTTATGGGCCCGTGACCGGTGCTAAAAAATGTATAGGCTTAAAGCCACCGAAACCTCTAGTAAGCCTAACTAGACAATAATTCAGATAATCGCATACATGAATATATATACTACCTAAATGAACCAACAATTCATTTACATATCACCACACAGTCAACTTAATCCATCAACTAGATTACTAGATAATTCTTCCATGTTTTTAACTGACCAAGTATAAAATGTAAAGTTCTAAGTCCACTACTCGGAGAGTCTAGAATTCTAAATAATTCGAAGTAAGAAAGTTAGAATTTAATTACAATAAGCCCAAAAAGGGAAAGAAGTTGGGCTACCAAGAGAAAGTTGGCGGATAACCTAGCTGTCACCTGAAGAAAGAAAATAAAATTGAGACTATCAGTCTTGAGAGTGAGTTAAAATCATATACTCTGAATTTAAGCAACTGTAAATAAATAATTATTTAATAGTACATAATATCTCAAAATAACAAATACATGTCATATTATAATTTTAAAAGGATATACAATTTTAACACACATAAGATGAGTACTTCAGCAGAATCCTAAACCTTCAATTCTAACAACCTTTTTGCTCTTTTAATCCAATAAGATTGGCACCTAGAGAGCAAAGCTCGACCAGGGTCCTTAAGTCCAGTCCGGTCACTTAAATACTAATATAGCTGGCAGCTAGAGAGTAATGCTCGACCATGGACCTTTCTCTGACAAATTCCAACTTCTATAGGCCCATAGAGCTGTGCTCGACTAGGGCACACCATCAAATATTCCTCTATTACATGACTCTGATTTTCACCAATGCGCACACGGTCATGATGTAGCCCATCAGGTGGCATATCCTACTGTTGCATCATTCCGAGCCACAAAACATTAATACTAGTAATATTACATTCAACATGTTACTCAACAATCGCGGTAGTAATAGCAATATAGCGAAGTAATGCAATTTTATAAAATTAATGATATTTAAACAACAGCAATAGTAACGATAAAAATAATAATAATTGAGATGATAATAAATGTAATGGCACAAGTAGTAATGATAGTAAGAATAGTAATGTTAACAATAATATCAATATTAATAATATTAATAGTAATGAAATAAATAAAAACAAATTTTCATAATATTTATAAAATAATTATAATAATTATTTGTTTAAAAATTTCATTTAAATGCAGATATGACATAGGTGGTAGAATATATGATTCTAACTCATAATTCTGCCGAGTTCCGCTATCCGCTCCTATGCCTTAGATGGAGCTGGCTGGACCAACAGATTATCTATTCACAAAAATAATTAAATTAATAAATACTTATAATTTTTCCTAAGCCTAGACTCCTAGATTAAACTGCCTAAAGAAATCTCAACTAATCTCGACTCAGAAATTCTACTGAAAATTCGGTAGAACCTCTCATTTATTCTACTTAATTTATTATTATTATTATTATTATTATTATTATTATTATTATTATTATTATTATTATTATTATTAATTTTTTTATTTTTTTTACTTTTACTCTAATCATTGAGGATAATGCCAATAATAAATATGGGGAAGGATACCTTTTGGACTTGGCATTTGACTCCAATTAGGTTGTGTAATTTTTATTAAATTTCAATTCAATTTTTCCACATCTTCACTAAATGTTTGTCCTTAATTTTCTTTTACTGATTTTTAAATTGAAGCTCAATTGCAATTAAAGAAAGAATAGCGTATAAGTATGCTGTCGAGTTATTGAATGGTTTATTAATTAAGATGGTTGAACATATTCATTATGTATGAAAAATTTAGTTTTTATAACCTCAACATAAACTTGGAGGTTGAATTTGAGCATGATTTTGGAAGAAAATAAAAAGCAAGATGGAGCGTAAAACACACTTGCCTACTTATGTTTTGCGAAAAATCAAAGCAAGATGGAGTGTAAAACACACTCGTTCTTAAGCAAAAAATAAAATACTTTGCCAAAGTAAAAAGCAAAGAAAGAAAAGAAAAGATGTGAAATGGAGCGTAAAACGCATTCACAAGCAAGAGGTTTTTTTTATGTTTCAAAGAAATTATTGGATTTAATACTTTTCTTCTAGATTTATGTTCATTGAATTCCGAAGGATTATGTGCTTGGATTATGATTAGTAAATTGTTCATATATGATGTATTTTTGTCTGATTATCTTCTTTAATAAGCAATCTCCAATCTCGGTGTTCGATTTGTATATCTTCCAAGTTATAAGTATTTGGTTGCAGTTGAGCTAGTTCTTAAATTTTTAAAAATAATATTTATTTAAGGACAAGCAAAGTTTTAGTGTGGGACAATTTGATGTATGTAATTATTACATATATGATGAGTTAATGACCATTATTTCATTATCCTATAATGCTACTACACCATGTGTTAAGAGCGGTTAGAGTTTCAATGTCTATAATCAGAAAGCGCAAGGGGCGCTTTGTGTTATGTTTTAAACCTACAAGTGCACGGATCGTGAATTGTAGTATAAAGAGTTATCATTCCTTTGATGATTGTAAATTGAGTACTAATATTTCTACTTATCATTAACAAATCAAATAAAGGTGATTAAACAAATAAAATATAAATCTAAATAATTAAAACTATAAGAAAATCAAATAATTAAAATTTAAAGCTTAGGCTTAATTTTACTATTCTAATATAATCATGAACACCTAGATTATTAAATACCATGACTTCAGTTAAGGATAATTGTTTTAAAATACCTAAAGACTCTCTGGAGCTCAAAGCATGTTAAGATAAAAGTTTAACCTACTCTCGTGATTAAGAAGTTAATCAAAACTCATAAAGTTCCTTAACAATTATTTTACTCCGAAGAGCTCGCCTACTCTCGTGATTAAATGATCTAAGTCCAATGAGTTTTAAGCTGGTAAATCCCTCTAACTCTCATTGGTTAATAATACCCATAAACATGCAATCAAGTTGGCCAAGAATGAAAACATAAAACAAGCACAACTCATAGAATTAACTGAAAATCAAATTAATAAAAGAAACGTATTAAATCACATCATGAAATAGCTACTCCTACCATAGACTCTAAAAGAAGTTTAGCCACACACAATTGTGGCGATAGACATAAACATAATTAAAGATGAAGAAGAGGAAACTCTTGAATCTTGCACAAACTCTTCTTCAATTTCCATTTAGAACTTGTTTTCTCGTCCAACCAACCTCTCGTGAATGATTCTTTTTATCCCTTTATATAGAAAAGGGTTCAGTAAAACCTATTTTCCTACTGAGTTCTAAAATCCATTTTGAATAGAAAATTTTCTATCATTCAACATGGCCTTAGCATGGTCGTGCTTCTAAAATCTCTTCTTGTAGCGGATGACAAGGGCCTAGCATGCCCATGCCAAGGCATGTCACTTTAATCCATGATGCTTTGGAATTCTTTAAACAAAAGTATCTACAAAATGGAAAACACTAATTAGTACTTAAATAAAACTCCTAATTAGACTAAAATTGAACTAGAAATAATAAAATCCTAATTAAAACTCTAAACTAAGTTATTCCTAATTAAACTATAAATGTCACCCCTATGCCTGAGAAGTGCCCTCATAGTTGCTTGAAGCGCGCTTAGAAGTGCGACTACGCTTGAGCTCGTGCTACTTTCCATCATGTTCTGTCTTTCTCTTCTATAGGAGGTGTCTTTGCCCTGTAGAAGCGCTCTTGTGCTTTATAAAGAGAAGCCTCTTTAACTTTTAGGTCTCAATGTCTAACTAGGAGGCTTCCATGTGACTTTGAGAAAAGCACCCCCTCACTTTTAAAAGCGCACTTTTACATCTCCAATAATGCTACTTGATTTTCTTTAAGACCTTTAATCCAATGCTTAAGCTACTTTAACATTACATCATAAATACTCAAACTATAGAATTAGTACTACTCAATTTGATTATTAAGATTAAAATCAAGAGTTCCTAAAGTCATGAAATGACTTAGGCTAACAATTTTTTTTTAATATTTTTTTGACAATTAAATTGAATAAAAATAAATAAATTGCATATGAAATATACAAAGTGCATATGCTCCCCCTTAACTCATGAATAATTAAAATCAAAAAATTATTTTGAAGTTGATCTGTCCCCCTTAATGCTAGAATTGATTGATTTTGGTACAAGTAATAATCTCTCCCTATTGTTAAGATAAAAAAGGAATACCACTTGTTAGATAGAAGCAACAATAATGAAGGATGAACAAAAAAAATTAGATGCTAATCGTGCTTATTTCCATTTTCTTCCCTTCTATTCACTTACATTGAGTTGGTGAGAGAAGTAAAGTTGATAATTGCTTGTCTTTAGTACTCACCATCCAAATGCTAACTTTCTTTTCTTGAAGTGGATTGGAAGTTACCCTACAAGTGATCAATAATTGTTATTTTTTAGTACCCAAAAAAACTTGGGTCTATAGTGGTTAGTCCTTGAAGGATCCTCTAAGTGAACCTTCATAATATAATAAAATATATTTATATGCTCAAATTTCATGTAATAATGACAATAATATTGGCTTTGAAGTTTCTTTTGTTCAAGGGTCTTCTTGCTTGGAATTCGGGTCTCACCATATTTTATGAGCATGTCTTTTTTTCCTACTCATGTTTTTGCTTTTGTAGGAATCAGCCTTAACCTCGCCTTGCTTGCCACACCTATAGCAAATTATATCTCCATGAGATTTTTTGAAAGGTCTCTTATCTCTTTTCTAGTTCTTAATGATTTTCTTAACCTTTATAAAAAGCATGACAAGTTCCTCATTCACATCATCACTTAATTCAGATGCACTTGAACTCTCACTTTCTTGATGATGCCTAGTTGAGCTTTTAAGGGCAAAGGACTTCTTGTTTACTTCTCTTACATTTTCTTGCTCCTCCTCCTCCTTGAGAGTCATTTCACGGGTAAGTAGCTTGCCATAAGCTCATTCATTGATACCTTACCTAAATTACCATTTGCCTCTTCAATGCTTGCCACTCTTGAACCATAATTATTGAGTGATAAGGCTTTGAGAATTTTATTATTGATGACAACAAGTTAATAAAGCTTACCCAACTTTCTCAAGTTGTTAATAATGGTGAAAAGCCGGTTTGTCATATTGGTGACATTCTCATTAGGCTTCATTTTGAAAAGCTCATATTCGATTATGAGCAATTGAACTTTTTTGGACCTTACTTGCTTGGTCCTTTCATGATAATTCTCCAAGGTCTTCCAAATTTTAAAGGCGATGGAGAAAATGTTAAACTCTTTCACATTTTTCTCTTGATAGAGAGTTTAAAAGAATGATTATTGCTCTTTTATTTTTCCTATTGGCTCTTCTATGAGCCTCAACCCATTTATCTCTATTAAGAAAATCTTTGCACTATCTTTTTTCTTTTTTGGAGGCTTTAACTCATTCCTAACGCAATTCCAAACATCCACAACATCACTATTCAAATATATTTCTATTTTGTACTTCCAAACCTATAGAAGAATAGTCTAAGACAGTGAACTCCTTCATTAGCCATCTTAATCTTTAACTCTTACACTTAAGCTTGATAAAGAGTATTCAACTCTAATACAACTTGTTATCCCTTGATTGGGGGCTGAATTAGTATATGAAAGGTTAATGAGAAATTAAAAATTCAATCAAAAGATTAGATAGAAGAGAAAGAATATTAACACAAAGATTTATAATGGTTTGGATATTAACCAACCCTACATTCACTCTTCAACCTATAATTGGGTATTTCACTATCAATGATCATTTTGTGAGTGCAAAATCAAACCCAAGTGTTTTCAAGCTCACATTTAAATTTTTTTCTAAAAGTTTTTCCAAGCTCATCCCAAACTTGGTGTTTAAGTTCACAACAATTCTTACAAAAATTAATTTGAGAACTTTTGAATTGTTTTTCCTTTTTGGATTTCTTTAAAAGGAAAAGACATAATTTTTCAGTTAAAAGAAGTCAAATGCTTAATAGTATTGGTATACAGAACTTGGCATTTAGGTGAACGGAGAGTTAATGACTTAGACCCAATAGCATACGCAGATAGGGAGAGAGACTTGAATTCTCGATTCGCAATAACTTGATTATCCTAAAGCTTCACCAAATATATAAAGTTTTCTAAGAAATAACATATAAAATAAAATAAAATAAAATAATTAGATAAAGAGACATGAATATATGCCCTTTCTATATTTTCAAATTGCAAATACAATGTGACTTCTGCTTAAAAACCAATAAAATCTCCTCCTCGCACAGTCTATCCCATACTCCTCATCACCTCAAATATTTTCTTCAAGTCAACTCGCTCGTTGATATCACCACTCTAACAGTATATATATAAACTTTTGAAACGTCGGTTCAAGGCCCATATTCTTAATAACATTAAAACGTCGATTCATTGCACCTTTCTAATCAAATGTCAACAACCACGAAGAACATCACAGCAGCTAAAATTTCTCAGTAGTACCAAAGATAATTTCAAGAACTCAAAAAATGTTTAGTATTAGAACCCATTTTTCGGTTTTAAGTTAGGACTCAAATTTGGATTGAATATTTTCTTGAGCTTTACCATTTGAAAAACTGCAGGCCGCTTCTCGATCAATTGGCTATTGCTGAAATTATGAGATTTCAAGAGATCAATCACAAATTTGTCCTTTGTTGGTTTTGTTTTTCCATCAAGCCCAATAGTATTAAACTGTAAATGATAAAAAAGAAATAGTGGATAATAGGGTGAAAAGTAAAATTAAAATTACAGACGATGTAAAGAAATATTTTTGCAATCACTTCTCCTATATCATCATAAGAGTTAGTGAACAAAAAAATCAAGCTAAACTTGTACTTTAAATATTTATATTGTGGTACATATCTTCTTAACAAAATTAAATTAACAATAAACATTCAACGATTAAACAATAAACATTCAATACATAAATTAATAAACATTTAGTATAAATTTAATAAATATAAATTATTTCAAAAAAAAAAAGATCAGCATCTAGCACACGGCATCAACGTACAGACGTACGTGTATATCTACCTGAACCATATACCTACATGGACCGGACTCCATATTGTAAGAATTGAAAAAAAAAAAAAAAAAATCCGGCTAAATAATTAGGGATTGAGCTCTTACAGGCTTGACCCATTTTACTTAGATGATTCTAAACCTCAAAAATCCACTCAGATTAACGAAATTAGCCAGCATAGGAAATAAGAGACAGCTAGGAATTTTGTTTTGATCATCAGCATTACCAGATCCACAATAAAAGTTTTGTTAATTAGCTAATTTGTAGCGCTAGATTTCATATATATACAAGTCAAAAATAACGCATTCAAAATTGTTTATCTATACATTACAATATTTTTTAAAAAGAAAACAAATACAACTAATGGACAACAATAATCAATCGGTAAACAGGTCATTAGGCAAAGCTGATACTAAAAAGTAGCAGTTAACACAGACGGCCAAGCATTCTGTCAGGCTTTGACGCTAATATGTCCATGTCACTATTTTACCAAGTAACTAGTACACCTGTAAGAAAAAAAAAAAAAAAAAAAAAGAGACCAAAATTTATAACAAAGCCATTGCTGCGGACAACTTTTTTCAAGATGTTCTGTGACACATTGATTATGCATCAAAGGAGCAAACTGCAATTTTAAATAAATGATTGTGGACAATTCAAGCAATTTAAATTAAATGAAGGTAGGAGTTGACAGGAGACCTAGAATTAAGGCTTCCTTTAGCAGGCATATTAGTATTGAAAAACGATGCTTCGCTTTTCACCTGGCTAAAATATACAAGGGCCAAATGTATTATTTAGACACCTTAGCTTTGACCCTTTGGTTACATCAAAATCTTAACTTCTGATACAATCTAATACACCTCAAATCTTTTTTTTATGATATTTAAGCATTTTTTAACATGGCTTCATTTAACACGTCTGTGTACTACACACAAGTACTTAAATGTTATCAAAAAATACAATTCAAGAATTTATTAGATTGAATTGAAAATTACCAATGTCTAAGAAGCTATAAAAACAAACTTCACTTGTTTGTTAGGTTAAATTAAAAATTAAAATGTCAAAGTGACTAAATGACTAAATGACCAAAATTTAGGTGTTTAAATATGTATTTTGACATATAAAAGCAACTAAACTTGCAATATGACAAAAAGACATTTGACAATTTATTGATAATTTATGAAGTATAAGGAAAAACTTACAAGAAGACATAGAAAGTTAGAACTTCTCATCATTATATCCCAGTATTGGCATTGTTTCCAGCAAGAATGAGTGAAATCTCCAACCCTCTGCTGAATGCTTGGTTGAACATGAGCCTGGTTTGGAATGTTGATACAAATGGGAACCATGAAAAGAATGCAATTGGGATAAAGATGAGCATCCCCATCCCTGCATCATATAGACGCGCAATCGAGCGGATAGATTTCCACAATCCAAGCTTCTTCATCAAGGGTTTCCACGCAGCAGCGATCTAGTTAAAATGAGGTTCTAATATCAAACTCTGTATGAGCATAATTCGATGGTGATACAAAGGATATGAACACCGTGGCAAATAAACAGCAAGGCATCAATTAGACTTCCTATTGTTCATCTCTCTCACTTCCTAACTACTAACTAATTTTTGTTTTCTGATGTATGATGCAACTCTTGAAGATCAGTTCTCGTTCTGAAGTGATTGTTAGCACAGGAATTTGTTCACTCATTGAACTACAGACATTACAGCATAGCTACCTTGCACCAGTACAATCAACATTCTGTTTAGGGGTGTAGGCCATATTAATATAATGGTTCCTTCAGTACAATCAATAATCTGTATACTGGCAGCTTAAAGGAATGCTTTCTGTTGTAGAATAATGTAGAATATTCTAGATGATAGCTTGATTTATGTAAATTAGAGTAGGTGAAGATTTATTTCCTATTCTATATAATCCTGTATATATACCCCTAATTACTTTCAATGAAAATTATCAAATTCTTCATAAACCACACTTTCTAACTATGAAATTCATGGTAAAATGAAGTTTGTCAAGCAAAATTATGTTAAACTAATGTTTTTTCTTTCCCACAGGCAAGAAGCAAACCATCTTCGAGTTGCACTAAAGAATAAGGACATTAATTTTCTAGTAAGGCCTATTCTGTTGAAACCAGGAACAATGACGTCAATACTGATAATTCAGATAAAGAGCACTCACAGATAAAATTCCCCATCCAGTAGGTACAAATGCTAAGATGCAAGCAAAAATGTCTGGAACTGACAAATCTGTTAACACAACTGCAACAGCTAAACCAGCCAATGCCAACAAGAAGGAAACACCTTGGATGAAGCGCAGTAAAAGCTGAAAATTGACAGATATCTTCTGACTAAAAGTGAACACCTGCATCACAGTTTTAAAAATATATTAATATTCCAAACCATATGCGAGGCCAAGCAAAAAATTGGAGCCCAACATTAGGAATTTCATAAGTCGTATCATTGCACCTTGAAAAGAAGTATAAGCACAGCTAGAACAATCCATGAAAAGCCATACACCTACACGAATATCGAATGACAACTTTTGAGTTCTCTTTTTAGGCTGTGAGCAAATAGAAACTAACAGAGAAGCCAAACAGGAGAATTATAAAAGTAGCCAATGACGCAGTATTGTATTCGGGCCTTGCTCATGTAGGAGCTAACAGAATGTTCCATTAAAAGAAAGAAATTAAATTAAGGGTGGGAAAAACAAAACAATATGAAGTACGATAGGTAATCTGGAAGTCCATTGCCAGTCTCATGGAAAATGCAGCATGGAAATAACATCTATAAGCAGAGTTGTTACCGATAATGATGTATCATTTCCCTGTATATCTAGCTTGTACACAATGCCGTACTGGAAAATAAAGAATCTTAGACTCAAAATGGTCTCCAGTATCCGCCCTCCCAAAGTCCGAATATGTGCCTGTAAAGAAATTTTTTAAAACAAATAACATGAAACAAGTAAATTGATAATAAGAACAATAAGACAAATAAACAAAGGAAAAAAAAAGAATTACATAGATTAAATGAAGAAAGGGTTTAGGTTTCCCTCAGGCTTGAAAATGGGAGTTGCTGAGAACCTATTTTCCAATCCCACTAAGATGACGAATGAGAGTCTGCGAAGTTGGAAAGGACCATACATGACAATTTAGCTCAAGCACTGATGAGCTATGATACATGACAATTTAGCTCGCTATTTAAAGGACCATATATAGTAGATTTTCCAAGTTGAACAATGAGAGAATTGCTTGTAGGACAGAATTCAAATTTTTATTTGTACGTGAACAAGTAGTTTACTCCCACAGGCACTAAAAAGTTATTATGAAGCAGAAGAAATGGTCTTTATAAAAGATCACATAATGATAACTGAGGAGGCCTTCAAATATGACGCTTCCGTAGGAACCAGACAAGCATCTTGGGTAGAGAGGGTTATCATGCTAATTGAAATCCCATGTTGTTTCTTCCTCTGAGCAACTTAGACGACAGTCCCTTTCAGGCCCAGGAAAGCGATTTTTCCTGAAACTACTATAAAATAACGCTAAAATCATGTGGGACTTGAAAGAAGCAAACATCACCAAGGCACTTTTACCTTAGCCTCTTAAGTGCCTGATGGAGCATCTTGCCTTACAGAAACTGGTGCTCAATTGAGTAATCATGCATGTAGCAAGCTGGTGCTCAATTGGGTAATATGCTCTCTCTCTCTCTCTCTCTCTCTCTCTCTCTCTCAAAGCAAGAGGTAAGATTGGGGATCTGGTGCCTTGGTAAGCTCAGATAGTATGCAGAACTATAATAATTATGTCTAGAAGGGATGTCAAAGGATTGAAGAGAATAACAGGGCGGAAAGCCAGCTCTGCATATTACTGTGGTCTAAAGAAATAAACGAGAAAGAAAGACTACATGGAGACAAGTCATACCAGTTCTTCGTCCCACCAAGCTTCCCAGCTTTCTTCTCCCTTAACCCCAATTCCTCCTCTGTAAAGAAGCCAATTTGTCCAATCCCTGAAATCCTCTACCGTCCTAAAAATATGAAATGAAAAGATTGCTCAGCAAAGGGGAACAAAATTAAACCTCAAAAAAGGAAGTGTTAGAAACGTTGCCTACTTTTGCCACTCAAATCCAGATGGGTTGAACAAATAGGGAGCAAAAAGCCAAGAAAGAGCCATAAACCAACTGCTAACTGTAAGAAGAATGTAGGACAGTGCACCGCCTTCATTGTATCCATATGCGAGGTAGACCACCAGCAAAAGCGCAACTTCCAGCCTGGAAGCAAGAGGAAAATTAGATTGGTATTCCTGATAAAGAGTGTGTGTGTATATATATATAAGAGAGAGAGAGAGTACCCTTTGACAAAATGACTGCGAGAGTAGAGCCTATAATTCTCAGAAAATCTAATATGGCGGACCACAAATCCCCTACCAGTGGCTTGGTACTGTTGATGAAAGACATTATTTTACTGCATTTTACATAAGGTCGCAAAGAGACAGGGGAGGGGAAATGAGAGAAAGCAGTAATACCCTTGCACCACCATGAAGAATTGTGCGACCAAAATAATGTGTTCTTGTGCCTAATGAAAAAGTGAAGAAGACAGAGCAAAGCTGGAGCTGCATTGTAATGAAACCGACAATGGCCTGCAGCAATCAACAAAAGATTAGAAAGAAAATTGATTTTGTTGATGGCAGCATTCTAAGCAGTTACCAAAACATGCAATCAAAGCAGAAAAACAACTGCTAATTCAGTTTAATGACAGTAAACAAAATATCAAACATGTTATACAATTTGCTAGTAACCCCAAATAATGGATAGCATAAAATGAACTACAAAACAACAAAAGTTAAAAATAAGCATAGTAGTGAACAGTGAATAACTATTATCTACAGGAAATAACATAACATTTTGTAAGTACATTTGTGAAAAAAGGGTGTCCTCCAAATAAAAGAATGCTGGCTTAAGAAAAATCAGTATCAAATTAAAAAGACCTCAACATTTTGCAGGAAAATTAAAAACACCATTATTTAATTAGTAAAAAGACATGATCCATCACAATTCAACCACATCAGCAAGAAATTTCATTTATCTTGCCAGTATCCTTCAATATTTAAATTCAGCACTTAAAAGCCACATAATAACATATATAAAGCACCAAAGCACTGCATTTGTGCAAGAAGGTACCATGTCACCAAGATGTAAAGAAAATCTAAATCAACTGTGTTAGAATACCATATTCGGAAATTTTTTAAGAAAATAGTCTGTCTAATTAAAAGACAAGAATTCATTATCTTAAGACCTTGAAAATATAGCTCCAGATCATCTTTCCATAACATTTACTTGGATAATCAAGCACATTTATATAGTAAACAGATGACCCAGAGCACTGTCCCCAATGAAGAGTATCCAGAAAAATTCAGACAAGCAGTACCAGAAGAAACTCAACTGAATTCAAATACCCAACCCATTCTATGCGTGTCTAGGTGTTTCCTCATAAAACACAAGCAACCAGCGATGACACAAATTTCTTGTTGACAGTAAGCTTTATATTACAAACACAATGTACAGTCTGTTTTCTCAAGCATAAGCAAAGGAATGACATAGATATATACTTCATCCAGCCAAAGAACATAAGCTAACCACAGCGAGATCTCCAGAATATAAAACATCAAATACACCCTAGATCCATTCCACAATTCAAGCAAGACATAATGTAATTTCATAACAAAAAAGAAACCTAGGTGTAGAAAGGTATGAATTCATAAGTGAAAAAACGAAAGCATTCTTGTCACCATGATGATGCAGTGTCTTTTACCACTTCAACAAATAAATGAAAATACCAAGGTAAGATATGCATTTACCCTCAGAAAACCCTGCTCCAAGATGAAGCCCAAAATCATAGGCACAGCAGTAAACACACCAATTTGAAACAGAAACTGTGCGTTTAGAGCAGCACTCAGGGCAGCGTTCTGCAGTATGTCAGATCTAACTTGAATTTGTTCACCAACTCCAGAAAGTGCCTGAAATAGAACTGCATCAGAGAAAAATAATTGCAAACCACTTGGACATGCATCAGATTGTAGAATCTAGTGCATTAGCACTAGCACTAGCACAAAGGTGGAGTGTGAGAAGTAACAAGCTAGGTCTCGCAGAAGGAAAAGGAAAGGGAAAAGATAATCAGATAAACAGCTAAAATATCATAGCATAAATAACTGCCGAGCAAGAATGTTGAAAATGAAGAAAATGTTTCCATCTCAATGATAGAACATATAGCAATATTTTTTAGTCAGTCTATTCATTAGAACTCTTATCAGAAGTAATATATATGTGTTGGAATAGGAAATATTGACCTAGCTGTAAATATAGGAATTCTAGGCTACATTAAAGGAGATTAGGCAAATCATTAGGCAGATTTCTTATATAGCTGTGATTATGTTCTTTCTTTATTTAGGTGATGTTTGTACCTATATATATATACAATGTAATACATGTAAATTAAGAAGCAATACAACCTATCTTTTCTATTTATTTACATGGTATCAGAGCTATCCGAAAAAAAAAAAAAAAAAACCCTAGCCTCCTCAAAGAAAAATCTGGCCACTGCAATTCCACCATGCCTGCAACTCCATCTGATGGGTCAGTCACTAATCCTACTTTTGAAATACGTACTTCATACAATCAAAGTCAAGCAGACCACACCATGTTTTATAAACGTTCTAAGGAAGGTAAAACAGCAGTGTTGGTTGTGTATGTTGATGATATGATTTTAACTGGTGATGATGAGGATGAATTAGCTAGTTTAAAGAAAAAGCTAAGTCAGGAATTTGAGATCAAAGACCTAGGGCCATTAAAGTATTTTCTAGGCATGGAGTTCGCAAGATCACGAGAAGGAATTTTTGTGAATCAAAGGAAATATATCCTTGATCTACTAAATGAAACAGGTCTTCTAGGTTGCAAAGCAGCTGAAACTCCAACGGAGGTGAATCTCAAATTAAATCCTGCAAAACCAGAGGACATAACTGAAAAGGAGAGGTTTCAGCGTTTAGTGGGCAGACTTATATATCTGTCACATACTCGTCCTGATATAGCATTTGCAGTAAGCATGATTAGCCAATTTATGCACTCACCAGGCCAAGAACACTTTGAAGCTGCCTATAGGATACTTAGATATCTAAAGGGAACACCTGGAAAAGGACTGATGTTTAAAAAATCTGGTCATTTGCAAGTGGAAGTCTATACCGATGCTGATTGGGCAGGTAGCACTGCAGATAAAAGGTCAACATCAGGGTATTGCACTTTTATTGGAGGAAATCTTGTTTCCTGGAGGAGCAAAAAACAAAATGTTGTAGCACGTAGTAGTGCTGAAGCTGAATTCAGATCTCTTGCACATGGAATTTGTGAAGCAATGTGGATTAAAACGTTATTAGAAGATTTGGAGCTACCTATTTCCCTCCCCATGAAAGTCTATTGTGACAACAAAGCTGCTTGTTCCATTGCACATAATCCAGTTCATCATGATCGGACTAAGCATGTTGAAGTTGACAAGCACTTTATCAAAGAGAAGATTGAAAGTGGACTGATTTGTATTCCTTATATTCCTACATCTCAACAAATAGTTGATATTTTTACCAAAGGACTACTGAAAAGACAATTTGATTTTCTAGTAAGCAAGCTGTCAATGGGAGATATTTTTCAGCCAGCTTGAGGGGGAGTGTTGGAATAGGAAATATTGACCTAGCTGTAAATATAGGAATTCTAGGCTACATTAAAGGAGATTAGGAAAATCATTAGGCAGATTTCTTATATAGCTGTGATTATGTTCTTTCTTTATTTAGGTGATGTTTGTACCTATATATATGCAATGTAATACATGTAAATTAAGAAGTAATACAACCTATCTTTTCTATTTATTTACAATATGCAGTACAGAAGGACACATATCAGTGGGCTTAGCATCAACCTCAAAGATTATGAAAGTTGACATTCACTGACATACTTTTTCAAGTCACACAGCTGCCCACATGCAGAATAGCAAAGCACAAGGAAATTGGTAAAAACTCTAGCCATATTGGATGACAGTATTTATGCATGTAGAGCATATATAGCAAGCATAGCAAAAATATCCCATAAAGAGGAAGCTTACCAAATATAGCTTCCCATAAAGGAAGATGTACACTGTCAGCACTGTTAACTGCAAAAGAATTTTGGAAACTAGTCAAAATCCACAAAAGAGTAGCCAAAAACCCGGAGTACTTTTTTCCTGATCTGTAGCTTGCCTATGGTAGTTTCCTCATTTATTTCTATTTTCTAGGCTCTGATTTCTCTTCCAGTTTGTCATTAGACATCAGTATATAGTCTCTTGTAAATTGTCATTCGACAATAGAATGAAAATTATCACAATTATTCCTCTCAAATTTTACAAGCACATAAAGGATGCATATAATCATGTCAATGAAGTAAGCAGATACAGAGATGGCATAAGAGTAGACACTGATGAATTGGCTAAAAAATAAAATTCCATAAACAAGTACACACCAGTCCATCAATTGTATGAAATTAGCATGCTTGTTATTAGCTCATACATGTTTCATTTGTTTATGATTCTGATAATTAACTGCTGAAAAACATCAATCTCCATTTTATCAACCATAATATCATGCCTAAAGTTAGAGTAGTTACATACCATTGTACAGAAATAATACCCCACAGTAGTGAAGTAAAACGACATCATTCGAAAGAAATCAAAGAGCTGCCCAAGCCTGTAAATGTCCCGACTAAGAACTTGCTCCCCATTGCCACCTGCAACTTTTCCTTCAAATAGAGCAATCTGATTGAGACCAACATCTCGTCCTTTGCCAACCTGTAAATTGGAATCAGGTTTTACAATTTAGATTCCAAGTAATATACCAAATAGATAACAAATGAAAACAAGAAAAAATACCTGAATATACTCATGGTGAGTAATATTTCCTTGGCGCAAAGTTGAATTGAACCCTGCATGGAAGTCAAAAGTCACAACTCTTAATCTTTGAGAAAATGAAAAAGAAAGCACAGTGTTGTTCTTTCATTTCCTTCTAGAGTTTCTTAACTAAAGAAGTTAGTCTTATGTGCATATGGACCAAAACAAGCAGTTTAAAAGCTTCTTCAATCACTGAAAAAAAGGGACTACCCAGCTTTTCGCTTCAAATTAAAATTTCAAGCACTTGTTACTTTTAAAAATGGTTTGATAACTTAATATAGGCCAAACTCAAATATTTCAGTTAGTCAAAAACCACTTAAAATGGTAAGTCAAAATAATTAATTTAAAATTTCTACTTAGAACGCTACATATTGGTTTCTTCAATGATTATTTGACTTTTACTCCCTTAATATATTCTTAATATACCATAAATTATTATTGACTATTATGCTCTTGTTTTATATATTTAGGATGACGTCAAGTCATCATGCCCCTTATGCCCTAGGCGAGACACATGCTACAATGGCCGGGACAAACCCGCCGCCGTGATCCAATGAGAATAGATAAGAGGGACATTAGCCCGCAAGAGTAAGCTAATTCCAAAAACCCGTCCGCAATTCGAAATGCAGGCCGACACTCACCTGCATGAAGCCAGATTTTTTATTTTTATTATATAATTATAGTTTCCAATTCCTATTAAGTAATTTCAAATATAATTTGACGGCTAAAAAATGTTATGTTTTTCAGTATTACAATTATCAAATAGATTGATTAGATTCAGAACTTAAGATTCAATGTATTAGATTATTCAATTTTACCAAACGCCAAGGAAAAGAGCATTTATAGTAAAATCATAAACATTTATTAAAGAGACACCAGCTGCAGTCAATTTTCTAGCACCTAAATCATAGACACTCTAGTTAATGATTTACGGGTTTTAAAGTCTTGATTAACATAGTGGCGCAGTGAATTTTTTAAAGTCTTCTTTTTCAAGAAACAGCTTGATGTCAAACCAAATTTGAGTATGGTTTCTTTGCCACAAAGAAATTGTTCGCTAAGTTAGCTAGGGCACAAATCCTTCTTTAAAAGGAAGTTCTTTAATTCTTCATTAAATTATCATTTCTGTACAAGGTTTCTATAGACTTTGTATGATGTCAATCCATAGTCTGATGGGTGTATTAAACCCAACGCTCCAAGTGTCATATGCTTGGAGAGCCTTGTTTGATGCTGAATTCTTCCTATCTCTCTGTTTTTCTTTTTCTTAAGAATAATTTCAATCTACAAGACCAACCTAAGAAAGTAAGGCTTTTCTCATATCAGTTACACTCAATCATGGCCACAAAATGTTAAACTGTATCAACATACTAATGGCCAAGCAAAACGCATGCTACAAGACTACAACAGGTAATACTTGTCTTATAGTAAAGTTATTTCTTTTAAAAGAAAGAGTTCACAACCCATTTTCGAGGTGCATATCTCTTGTACATAAAAATGCTAATAAAAGTTATAAACACAAGAATTGTAAATTCAAAATTTGAAAGGAAAATTCTGCATGGCATAAATCAGAAGTTTGATAGCCAGTTACTTTTCCTAAAAGAAACTCCTGTGGAGAGCCAAAACCACTTTATGGTCAATTGGATGACAGTCATGAAGAATAACGAGGGAAAATTTAAATTCTATGAGTTGAGAAGGCTATGAGGTTTCTTTGTTAGATACCCATTTTGTTTGCTGGGATGTCTAGTGTTAAGATTGTGGAAGGTTTAGGTTTAAGAGTAGAGTGTGTTTTGGGGATTCAAAGACCAGATAATGTGAATTTAACGTGAATTCATGTATTAGATATCTAAATATGGTATTAGTTTATTACTATTGGTTTCTTAGAGTACTTCTGAGGATTTTTGTTTATTCAATTGGTGCTTGATAAGAAAGAGAGGAGCTAAGTTTGTTGGTATTCTGGAAGGTCTTGGAGAAAATGATGCCAGTATCTGTGAAAATCATGTTTGGTGCTCCACCTTATTTTTGCATGCAACTAAATGATGATTTTTCTGAATTGTTCATTTCCATCCAAACAAATGCTGCCAGGAGATTTGAGCAATCTAATATATTACAATAGGTTTCCCAGTACAAAGCAAGACTCGATTGCTTTATATGTTTGCGGCAGCTGGTTTCTGATAGATATGAGACCTTCGGTTTCTTTTTAATGTTGGACAATGTGGAGGTTCAAATTAGAGTTCACTTAGCAGTTAGTTTCAAGAGTTTTTGTTTCATCAATAACCAGTTGAATTCAGGAATAATACCCAATATGCTTCATTTTTTGGATAAATCTGACTGTCTAACCTAAACTAGACTATAAACTGATCAGTCTGAAATGCCGTTCTCATCCTTTTCTGTAACAGGAGGGTGGTGGGTGTGGTGGTAAACCACGGAGGAAGAGATTAAGTAATTCATTAACCTATATGCAATTCCCGTTCAAGTCCATATAAAAATGGGCTCAAGATTAATCAGTTTTTAGATAACCCAATTATAATAAGAGTTGAAAGAAAAAAAGAAAGAGAAAAAGAGAAAGGTTCTTTCTCAAATAATCATGCCTGCATATATATCTTCACTAATGTTGATAACTCGAGAAGCCTTGCTGATACCACCCCGTGTTATATGGAACACTCTATCAAAGACATCAGGATGACCATAATGCATACGGACTCTGCATTTTGCATAAAACTCAACATCAATTATCCTGAGCTTTATGATATTAATCTACCAATTCCCTTGCATGAAAATGTAGGCTTACTTCAATGGATTAGCCAGAACACGCTGACCAAGAGTAACAAAGCTAGTTTCCTGATTTGACATAAAGGAGGCCAAGGAAGAGACACTGCAAAATAAAAGTCAATTCATAAGCCAAATTAAAATAGGTTCAAAATAAAGAGAGAATACAAGTCTCCACAGAAACATACCTTCCTGTAAAGACATGTTCTCGAACACCAAGAATCGTTGGAGGATGAATACCATGATCATGATGAAATTCTTCCAGAAGATTTCTCATCTTCAAGGCTTCCTCAAAATAATTATCCTACAGTTATGATATTAAGCATCATTATTACATCCAAAATTAGTTCTCAAGAAGGAAAATGGATATGTAATACACACTAACACTCACATTGATACTGTCTCAAAGTGCGGAAAATTAAAAATAGAAAATTAAGGCAACTACTCCATTCCCCTCTCTTTTTCCAAGAGAAAAAAAAAAAAAAACACAATTTCTCCCAGATCTTAAAAACAACTCAATGTCTTTCTTGGCAAAAGGACTGCAGGAAAATATGCAAGTAATCATCACCATGTTATCAATTGAGAAATCAGTTTGTTAACATACAAGTGAGCAAATGCTCATGTGAAAAACAGGGATGCAGTTAAATGGAAAAGACAACTTGAGCTTAATTTTGATAAGTTATTTTCTTCTTATAAGCTTTTCCATTTAAAAACATTCTGGAACTCCAATTTAGCATCTTCTGATTTAGGAAGTGAAAATTTTGATAGTGCTCATCCTTGCTGACCAGGTAGTCTCTAGACTTGCCTATATAGTTAGCCACTTCCTAAGTCTAATACTAAGAATACTAGTATATTTGGCTTGGAGGGATATATCCCTAGTGCTGTATCTACTCTCGGACTCCTCTCTGTATTCTTATTTCCCCTCCATGGCTTTCTCCTTGAACTTCACACTCACTACAACTTAATATTACAATTCTCTCCACTGGACCACCATCCCACAAGTCCCTTATCCAACCTACAAATCCAAGCCTGTTAACGTGCAACAAGCACACGAGGAGATATAAATTTAAACCTGGCCTGTATCAGTTTGGTAGAATGCTGAAGCTACGACATAATAATGATAATATACTGTTTGCAAGTGTCTAAAGACAAGGTTAAAGAGTGGTCTTTCAATTAGCATATAAAACTCTTTTCTTTTTTCTCCACTTTCTTGAAATATTATATTTACTCTCAACGCTATACTTTATAATCTTAACATCTTTTAGCTTGCGTCCAAGCTATAATTGTTTAGAGAACCAAGTTAATTCAGAAAGCAATCAGTTACCTGATTCATATCAATAGTCTGAACTGCGTTTCCACGAGTAAATACAATCGCATGGTTTTGATTCTCAGGTTTTCCTTCTCCAAGCTTAGGATTTCCAGGCAACTTTATAGAGTAAATTTCCTGCAAATCGAATATTTAAAATAAATGAAAGAAAATTAGGAAAGGGACTCAATATTCTGAAATTAATGAACTGAAGAATTGCAATGGACAAAGCGTAGCTAGAAGTAACAGCATAGTCAAAAGAAAACACCTAATCTCAATGAGCCAGCAAACTATAACTTGAAGTAAGACACTAAAGCAGATAATAGAAAGTTACAGGAAAATAGGACTACAGACTAGATTAAAAGCCACCACAGCAAAAGCAATAGAACATGTAATAAGATGCAAGAAAACTTCATATTTTGTGAAGTTTCTATGAAGTTAATTGCCCATGTTATGCTATTAAAGTGCAAATATTAACTGCTATTGTGCTTTACTTAATTTCATTTATGACTAAATTTGTTGAAAGTGAATGAACATTTTTCCAAACATTAAAAGCCTATTCGCTATTGCTATTAAATTCTGCTGCTGTTGTTTTCAAAAGCGTTGATCGTAAAAGCTAATGACAAAAATTATTTATTGTCTGGTAATAAGATCCAAATAAAATGACCAAAAAAAAATCGCTACATTTATAAAATATCTGGTAATTCTTTTTATAAATATTAAATTTCTCATGATTAATACCCACTAACAATTCAATAATTTAATTTAACAAATATTAGCATGATAAAGTAATGTGTTTGAAGTGCTGCTGTAATAAAAAAGATAAAAAAAGAAGTACATTGAATTAGATTTAATATTAAAAGATCACATGCCACTGAAAATTAAAATAAAAAGAAAACTGACTATACACATATAAAATTATAAATAAGTAAATTACAAAACATTAAATAATATGCCAATTAGAAAATTTAAAGAAGTTGTATTTAATAGAATGTTTGTAAATTGTAAATATGTTTAAAAGTAATAGGGATTTTTTGCCCATCTAAAGTTTCAAAAACTGCTTTTCCATAATTCTCCAAAACTCAATTTGCAGAAAGCATCTACATTAATTCTTTTCCAATTTGGAGACGATAAAACACAGTTGACTTTTATCCAAACACCTTAAAAAAAATACTTTTGGGCCCAATCCTCTTTTTTACCTCGTCCAACCTCAATGCCAGGAGGCCTCGAAGTAACATGGTCATTTGATGATGGTCTAGATTGAAATGAAAACAAGCTTCAATGACTGAGAATTATTGGTCTAGTATCTCTTTAGTCTATTTCTGGGCATCATTTAGTACTTTCTAGGCCTTTAAGAGTTTTATAGTCATCATTATACCAAAAATTAGATGCTGTTAAAGAATTTTATAACTTTAGGATTGAGGCAGATTTTGGTAATTTCTGGCTTTGCTGGCATTTCAGGTCCCAAAATTAAAATCTATGTTGGGTTCAATTCATAATAGATCCCAAAATCAGTTTCATAGTTTTATAATGCATTTCCCTTGCTCTTTCTGTAGGGATGCTGTCAGAGTTTCCATGACTTGAATCAGAAACCTCCTAATCACAAAGAAGGAAACCCCCACAGTGCACCCAAACTTGCATAGAATAAGAAGACAAAAAAAAGTGACCTTGTCTTTCCCATTGATATCAGCCTTCACAAGCTTAGAGTAAAACTCTCTCTGTACGTTGCCATCCTTTAAAGTTTCAATGTCATCAATGAAAGCAACACGAAGAGCTTCATTTCTGCCAATACAAGTGGATGAATAATTATGTTAAGCACATAGCACAACTAGAAAGTTCTCCAGTAGAGGGAACATTGCCTCATAAAAATTCTTGATTTAAACCCCAAGTGTGTGTGTGTGTATATATATATATATATATATATTAGTTTTTACTCCAAGTGCATTGCACATGAATATTAATTGTTGGACTCGTTATAATAAATTTATTGCATATATTCTTTCTTATATAATTCTTGTATACATTAATTCGAGAAAGAAGATTTTACTTAGATTCGTTATTATATTTCATAAAATGAAAAAGATATATTTCATCTCATTATAAGATATCTTGATTTTATTTGTTATTTTAAAAATAAATTAATAATAAATTAAACTTTAGTTTTTATAATACCTCATAAATTTCAGTGTAATTATATATCTTATTTAAATATAAATTTTTAATTTCACAAATAATCTATTAGAAATGAAAATATAGCTTAAATGAAAATAAAATCAAGCAAATTTAGAATTGATATTTTATAATTGTATAGCCTTTTATAAACATTCTTGGATATGAATAAGCCAAATTTTATAAATATCTTACAAATTTTTCCTTAATTTTGTAATAATTTTGTCATCATTTAAAATGAATTTCTTGCTTTTACTAATAAAGCTTTCTCTTTTATTTTTAAAATATTTAGTAAAGTATAAGATTATTAATTCTTTTTTTATTTTTACTGAAATCATGCCAACAAAAAACTTAGAAGTTATAACAAAAGTAATAACTTTAACTGTTCAAACATTATCATAAATATTAATCTTATGATACATAATTTTTTTCATATAATTCACGAAATAAGATTATACTTAAACTCATTTTATTATTTTTATAATTCATAAATGTTTCTCAAAGAAAAAGAAGGTTTAAAAAAATAGATTAACCATAGCATGCATAATTTGTAGCTAATACTCACACGTGGAAAGTCTAGCTCTAGTATATAATAAATAAAATGACAAAAACTCATTTTATACAGCTAAGAGAAAATATATACAAATAAAATGAATAAATAACTCTAACTGAATTAGTTTTAAAATAATCATTAGATTATTAAGGGAAAAATTATTTCATGTTTTTCTTTGTAATTAATAGTTCAATCAAATCAATTTCATGATTCATTCTTTATATCTAATTATCTCAAAGTACTGATTTTAGATTTTTTTTATATTTCTTAAATTAATATTTACTCTAGATGAATTAATTGCTTATTAATAAGTCACAAGCTCACAATCAAAATCATAAAGATAAATATAAAACTCGTTATAACATGGCCTTTGCCACAAACCTTAATAATAAGAAGTGGGTGTTTTGCATTAATGTCCTCTCTTTGTGCTCTTCATTCTTTTTTTCATTATTTTATTATAAATTATGTAGTCTGTATTAAATACTTTATTTTTACCTATAATAAAAACAAAAAAATATATTATAATTTTTTAGTGTCATACTCTATAAAAAGTCTATCCCTATATTACTACTATTTTTTATCTTTTCCATTAAATTATACTAAGTTAAAAGTACTTATTTTATATTATTTTATATCTCTTATTAATTATTAATAAAAGTATACTAGAGTTAGGATTCAGCTAAGAGTTTTTTTAATCCTACTACTATTATTCTTTAATAATTAACTAATTATTAACTCAATTAACAAAAGACTATATTAACCAATTTTAATAGACTAGTATACAAGGACGTCTTAATAAATTTGCTTGTATCCCTCCGTTCATACTTTTGTATATGTTATGATTATATATGTTATGATATGATATGATATGTTCATAGGAGAAGGGAGAAAGAAGGTAAACAAGGACGTAGGTAACTCACCTTTGCATGAGCAATGCAATATCAGCTGCCTCAGGTTTTTGCTCCTCTTTCTGTTTTCCATATATTTGACATGTAACAACATATGTAAACTTCAGATCAACCTGAGCTCGTGCCTCAGGAGACAACTCAAAGCCCCCAGTGTCAGTTGCATCATTATTTGAAATTACAGCTTCAACATCTGATACCAGCAGGAAAGTTAAGATGATCGAAAATACGAAGAACAGAAAAACAAAGTTGAAAATACAGAAGCCCTAACCTCCAGCTGTTGCTCTTTCCAAATAGCTTTGAAGCATAAGAGCTTTTCTATAGTACATCATCCCACGAACTGGAAATACAAATTATAATTCAGAAAAATATCTATAAACATACTTTCATGCTTTGGTTAACTAAATCTCCATAGTAAACCAGGCAAGGCCCAACATGACCATCCCACATGGTATAAATTAATCGAAGTTAGTGCAACAAAACAAGTTGTACTTCCACCATTCTCTTCATATCAAATCAACCAAGATTAGAATACCTAAGGAAAGCCGTAAGCTCAGTTACATAAATATTCACACTACTATTGGTTGTAATTCTCGTGTGTGTGTATGTGTGTATGTGCCTCCTTTCAGTGCAAGCCTTTCTGAAACAGAGAATAGTAACAAAGATAAATGAAACAATAGTTTAAGAAGATAAAGATTTTTCTGGTACATTTCAGTATAAAATTGCAGAGCTATAACTACAATCTGGAAAATGAACCCACATATAGGTGAAGATCAACAACAGAAGCACGATAGAGGTAAGACATAAACGTTGCAACCAATGTCCTTGACTAACACCGATTATAATAGAAAAATACTCCCTCCGACCCAGAAAGACGGTCCTTTTTTGTTCGTCCTTTTTCTAGTTGTTAGTTGAATAACTAGTGGTAAAAAATGCCCTATAAATTAAATTTCAACTTTCTTACTTCAAAATTATAAATTTTTATTGAGTAATTTTCAGTTGCAATGACGTTAAATCTTTTAATCTCAAGAAAATAGAAATTAAATAACAACGGATGAGTTGCAAGTCCAACAAAATTGATGTGAATGGTTGACACTTAAAACATCTAACAAGGGTACTTTAGTAAGTATAAAAATTAATGGTATCAACTATAAAAATATCTCTTAATCCATGTATAAATTGAAAGTGAACTATCGTTTTAGGACGGAGAGAGTAGAAGATTGCAAACCTTATGTAGTCAGAGCCCATGACCAAGAACATATACAAAGCAATAATTTTCTTACATGCAGCAACCAAATATCATTAACGATATGATTTTGCTGTTTTGTCACCCCCATTATAAGATATTAACAGCACATAGGACAGCAAGAGAAAAGAAAATAGATGGATAATACATACTTCAGGAAATACAAATAAAATGAATGTTCTCCAACAATTTGGGAAAACAAATGGAGTGACAAGAATCATTTCCCAATTAATAAACCAACAACAAGAGAGAGACAGAGACCATTTACCGGTTCTGGCCAATGTTTGACCCCTGTAAGAGGCCCAAAACCGAAGTTCAAGGATATCACTAGGACTATCAAAGAGTTCTGTGTCCAAGGAATTTTCGTCACGGCCAATGCGAGCAAGAAAGTTCTTCCACTCATCTATGGTAGAATCCAAAAAGCATTCAGGTCATGAGCAGAAGAATAAGAATACAATTCAAGTTACAATTCCAATTAGATAAAAGACTAATAAGAGAAAAGTCACAATCAAATTACGCCAGCAAGGAATATGCACCTTTTTCTGTTATAAATAATGGGAATTAAGACTGAGATTGTAAGTATCATAAAGCATAATGCAATCTCAAAGTCATCGCAAGTTGAACCAAAGATGGAAAACCACATAAAAGCTATGTTCAGAAAAGTATGGAAACTATTTTTCAGCTGACTGCCCCATCTATATGATAGAAAGAGAAATGAGAAGAAATACTGCCTAGTCTCAACAATAAAATGTCCACTACTAAGAAGGCATAGTTCAAGCACAAGTAAGCAAGCAAGCAGGTAATTATATTAGGCGAACAAACTAAGTTGAGATGCATAAAAGCACAACGAACTGCACCATCAGAAATGAAAGCATAGAGAGCAAACCAACCAGAGAATACCTGGAAATATCTTTTGGAGGTAAAATAAAATTGATATTCCATCCTCATTTTTCTTTAGAAGTTCAGCCATGCTATAAAGAACAATCTCAGAATAATATGGAGTAAACACACTGCACATTCAAAATAAAAGCCTTAGATAACTAAACACTTCGACTTTAGATATGTGTGTCTCTAGAAACAGATTAATGCACTAGGGTTAACCTGAAAGATAGCATTTCACGGACTGGCTTTGCCTCGGGCATATCCATAAAGAGGGAATTTGTGAAGAACTCCAGCCTACGTCTGGCTTCAAAATTTCTAGGAATATTTGAAGCGGATTCTTTTATGGTTAAAAGCGAATGCAATCTCTTGATTTGAGTTCTCTGCACATCTTCTCCAACTTAATAAAACTTGCATGATAACGAGAAAAGGTTTACCATTACTGAGATTTAAATAAAGAAAAGCCGGCAATAATATACCAACTCAGAATTTCTAGGCCACTTCAAGTCTGTAAATAACCGGCCTTCGGACCTTGCTTCTGATAGTAAATTCCATGTGTCATAGTGCTCCCTGCAATGTACTCCATAAGAGATATTCGAGTCGAACGTGTAACGAAAGGTTCAAGTAATAAGTGAATAAAAGCAACTTTAGCACACCTCATAATGACAGAAAAAATATCATATCGCACAACATCATAGAGATCTTGAATAGCTTTGATTGCTCCTTTTTTCAGCTCTGGTGTTTCAGGCTCTTTCTGACGATGGAATATTTGAAACACAATGAACATAGGTGCTCATCAGAAGCTTGTTAATTTCAATGCAAAGATATGTACAATAAAATTATTAGCTAGTACCATAACAAAAATGAATTGCTTTTTCTGTTAAAATTAGTTGCTATAAATTAACATGTTATCATTATATGTTTAAAGCTGGCACTCAATGGTTTTGCTGAGTTAATTCCTGGGAACGGGAGGTGTGCTCGTTCACTAGATAAGAACAGAAAATTACAAACTAAGTTAATATAGAGTAATTTCATAATTAGCAAAGGTGCAAAGGGGTCATGAAGCACATTAGCAACACGCATATACACAAAATTATTTTACAAAAGAATCAAAATTCATAACGCATTTAAATTATTATTAGCAAGTTCATAAAAGTTAAATTATAATCCAACCACCAAGATGGAAAAAAGAAGAACATGAAATTTCACTTGTTTGTGCATTTAATAAACAGTTTATTGAATAATTAAGAAACAAAGCTCATTTAAACTCCAAAATTCTTTTAAACATTTTCCATGCATGCTCCTTTTACCAGGTCATATCATCTTGTAACTTAACCAGACAGATTGTTCTCCCCTAAAGAAAAGTCAGAATCAGGACAAGGGCAGGGAAGTTTGAAGCAGAAAACTTATATCAACTTAGTGCAAGAGGCGATGCAAATTAGGGTAAGAGGAGTATATTTAAGGTGAGTGGATCCCACAAAAGGAAGGATTGGTTGCAGTTGACTCCGAGAATGATGGTCCGCAAAATTTCTAGTGCTTACAGCAATAATAACAGTAGATATGGCAAGTTCTATGGCTGTCACTCATAATTGGCCTTTGCATCAACTAGATGTCAAGAATGTTATTCTTCATGGCAATCTTCAAGAGGAAGTTTATATGGAGCAAAATCTTGGTTTTGTTGCTCAGGAAGAGAATGGGAAAGTTTGCCGTCTTTGAAGTCCCTGGGAAAGTTTGTCATCTTCGAAGTCCCTGTATTGTTTGAAACAACGTCTGTGTACTTGGTTGGGCGAATTTAGTCAAGCAGTTGAAAGGTTCAGAATGAAGAAAAGCAAATCTGATCATCATGACTGTTATAAACAATCTGAGAATGGCATTATATGTTGTTGTATATGTTAAGCATATTGTCATTAGTGGGACTGATACTTCAGGTATTTCATCTCTTGCATCCTTTCTTCACAGCCAGTTTCGTAAAAAACATTTAGCGATACTAAAATACTTCTTAGGCCTTGAGGTAGTAAGAAGTAAGAAAGGAATTCTTTCATATCTGTTAGAAGTTGTATTTATCCCACATCGTTTGGTTACTAGATTGTTATAGTGTATATAAGTAGATTGGACACCCTCTTCCTATGAGCTAGCTTTTGGGGATGAGTTCTACTCAAGCCCATTTATCATGGTATCAGAGCTGGCCTTTTGTCTGCGACGGTGGGTCTGGACCTGGCCCATTTGCATATCACGCTAAGCGTGAGGGAGGGTGTTAGAAGTTGTATTTATCCCATATCACTTGATTACTAAGTTGTTATAGTGTATATAAGTAGATTGGGCACCCTCTTCATTTGAGCTAGCTTTTGAGAAAGAGTTCTATTCAAGCCTATTTATCAATATCAAAGAAAAATATGTGCTTGGTTTATCATTTGAGATAGGAAAATTGAGGGCTAAACAATGTAGTACTCCAATGCTACCTAATTTGCAACTCATAATAGATGGTGAATTGTTTGAAGTTCCTGAGAGACACCTGACATGGAATCTAGTATAGAAAGCATGGTCGTGGTACTAAGCTTGAGTGTTTTTCAGATGTTGATAGTTAGGACCCAAGAAAGATCGAAGATCTAATTCATGATATTGTGTATTTGTTGGAAAGAAATTTAGTCTCATGGAAGAGTAAGCAGCAGAATTTAGTCTCACGTTAGAATGCAGAATCAAAATGCAATGCACAGTTTGTATGAAATAATGTAGATACATCATATTTTGACTAAGTTAGGCTTTAAGATTTCAATTCCAATCAAATTGTGGTGTGATAATCAAACTGCTCTTCATATTGCTTCGAATCATGTATTTCATGAATGAACTACGTGCATTGAAGTTGATTGTCATTTTGTTCTTGAGAAAATTCAGCAAAGTTTGGTTTCCATAAGATATGCGAAGACTGGACAACAATTAAGAGATATTTTCACGAAAGTTCTTAATGGAGCTCGGGTTGACTATCTGTGTAACAAATTGGGCATGATTAACATTTGTGCTCCAGCTTGAGGAGTGTTACATCCTGAATATACATGTTAGGAAGTTCGATTAATTAGTTCTCCTTCCTTGTATAGGATTGTATATTCTTTCCTATAATAGAATTCGTATTTTGTGTATATATACATACTATTATAGTGCATGAAATAATATTGTTTTCTCCCATTTTCTCTCTAATTACACCACTAAAAGTCTCGAGGAGTGATGAGAGTTGATATTTTTCTCAGGTACAAAAGTAGTTGATAACATGTAAAGGAAAAAAGTATTCTTGTTACGATGTATTGTGTTTGTAAATCTTTCCAGATCAATGTAATCTTGGATAACAGCCATGCTTATGTAAGAGCAGTTTAGCAAAAGAATTGAGCAAAACATGGTGGATAGTTTCAGTAGTTGACAGAACTTGTAACTTTCTTGTATTTATATCCTTTGCAAACTTATCAAGGAATTAGGGAGAAGATTTATTCAGTTATGCTCATTGTTTTCGTCTTGTTCTTTACTCTACCATATCACAAATACCTAGGACAAGAACAGAAATAAGACATACCAGAATCCCCATTAATGCAGTTACACGAGTAATAACCAGTGGCAGCTTATTTAGCTGAAAGTCAACATGAATACTTCTCTTCTTAATACTTTCTTGAATGTCGCCATATACCCTCTCAACCCTGAGGTGGGGAGAACAATGCAAAACTATTAATTCCTATTGCCAGTTATGTTCAAATAAACAAAGTGCAAAAATAAGATTGTTCACAATACTGCACTTCAATGAAAACTTACCACATCTTTCCTTCACCTTCCAATATTTCTGTTAGAATAAATCTAAGAGCATGGTAGAATTCTACGACTGCATACTTCATATGGTCATCTCTACATATCCTTTCCCACAGCTCATCTTGTGAATCTTTGTTCTCCACAGCAATATCTTTTGCCAAGAATATCTACATAAAACATCATAATTAACAAACAAATAAGTCTAAGTTTTTATACTTCGCTAAAAGTACATAATGATAGAAGAAAGGAGATGACAAAAGAAACATTATTCTTAATGCTAAGGGATGACCTTGCTGGCAAGAAGAAAAAGGGGCCACTGCACCAAAGAAAGATTTCCAGAATTTTTAGGCATCAGAAGCAACTCCATTTCCCTGCAAGGGACAATTATGAGAATCATCAGCTACAAGTAAAGGAAAAACTGAAATGCGTAAGAGTATGTAGTTAAACTTAAGTACATAGAAAAAGCAAGTTTTGCTTTTACAACTATTTTCATCCAATAGTACCTACAGAAGACAATTCAAGCACAGAAGATCAAAATGGAATTCCACCAAAGTTTATAGCACCAACAGATTGCGGTGATGCAGAAACTCTGTAGAAGATACGAAAAATAAAGTCCCTCCACTGAGGATTTTCTTGCATACCTTTTCCTTAACTAAAGAATACCATAACTTTCTATTACCATAACTTTCTATTAAGCATTCCCTTTGGTGTAAACCAAAGAACGCCCTAGAAAAAAAATACGCAGCAATGGCATGCTAAAAGAAAGTTCTAGCCTCCTAAGAAAAATCACCAAAAATTCATTTTAGATAATTACACCATATTGTCTAAGCATTTTTAAGTTTGCTATTTTGTATGTGAACTTGGTTCTTTAGCAATCAAGTAATATTTTCAATTGAACAGAATGTTAAAATGAAGTACTTTACCCAATATATATCCCTATCTCTTTTACCCCGCTCTCTATTATATTTTTTATCATTTTCAATATTCCATATCTCCTTTTACTATTTCTACTACCACTGAACTCAAATGCAGATTTTTTATGCTTTCTTTATTCTTTCTTTTTTTCTTGCACTAAGTGAGAAGTATTGGGATTTAGGAAATTATAGTGTCAATTATAATCAACTTGGAGATATAAAACTAATGGTCCTTTTATGCAGTTAGAGATGACAAGAGAAGAAATGGAGTTTCTTTAAGGATGCTAAAATAAGAAAAAAGTAGAGACAGAAAAAAGAAAAAAAGGAGGAAGTGAAAGAGAGGAATGGATGGCTAAACCCAGCCAAGAACATTTCATAATGTTTTAAACACTTGAGCGCCATAAAATGAAATTTAGACGTTTATATTTTGAAAACAAAATATATTGAAAACTATGAACATCAATGACACAATTATCTCTTTTACACATTAACAAAATATGAAGGTAGCAATTGATCCTTTATCTTTCAAAGGATATTTGAAAAAGAGCTATTCTTTGGGACAAAGGTGATTCTTTTCATTGTTATCCTACACAAAAAGGAAGAGGTCCCCTACAAGTGAAGAGACAAACAATATTTTAAGTAAAAACTGAATGGTAACCCTGGCTCAACTAATTTTTTATTTGTCTCTTCAAAATTACACCTTGACTTTTATGGTCATAAAACCACTAAAAGTTAAATCTTAAGAAGTCCAAGCCGAAAAATATGATGTCCGACAGATTTCACATACTAAAAATTTTTATATACATAATGGGTCATAAGAGACATTTTTCACTCTCCTCTCTTTTGCGATAAAAGAAGAAAAACGAGAATATGGACAAAGGTAGCCAATTAAGCATACAAGATATCTTCTCAAAGTCCAATATGACAGCATTTTAAATATTTCAAAATGACTGTGGCTGTTTGTTTAATATTTTCTTTTGGGCAGCCAAAAGAATATACAAAACAATTTTGGTGGCTAACTAAGCATTCAAAATACTTTGGGTGGGAATTTATTTCAATTTCATCTTCATGGTTATTCTTTTAGTAAAAAGCAACAATCGTGTCCTTTGAAAAGGTGAAACAAATACAAAGAGAGAAACATTCTCTTAAAAGATAAAATAGCGTAATGCTAGTTCACATCATGCCAACTCCTTTTGGAACATGAGCAATAATATATTTACTTTAATTATGAAACTCTTATTGCAACCATTAAAAAAGAAATTCTTGATCTTGCACAGATGCATATATGCATAGCATAAGTTCAATAGTGAAACAGAATCATTTTTAGCAACCGCAATATATGTCACATGAAAAGCTTGTCCAGATACGAGTAACATCTACGGAAGTTACGAAATCCAGTACTTACAGATTGGTAATATAATCTTCCTCTCTTAGACTTTTTATGATCTCATTCCAAAAAGGAGAGAATCTAGAAGCATCAATCTTTCTTTTCTCCACAGCCTTCAGAAACAAACAAAATGAGCTTACCAAATTCCTTTAATCAACTATGCTTCAGAAACTACAGTAATGTAGACAAAATAAAATAACTATGGCATCGAGGTTGGCACCAGCATAGAGTAGCATCAAGTATTAGCTCACTTTAAGTGTATCTTCAAGCACAAACATACAAAGAACAAAATTCAAACTTCAACAATTAAAAGACACGAAAAAATAATTTCTTCCACATTCAGAGGACACAAGAAGGCGCACACCAACGGACTTTCATGAAATAATCAAATAAATAAATATACAAGTTAAAAGTATTGCAAGAACTTCAACAATTCAATAGAGATTACGATCACATATAATTCATAAAGGACTAACTCGGGGAACTTACAAACTTATTACATTTATAGTTTTGTTCACAATAGAAATTTTTACGATTTTAGTAATTTAGTTGGCTCAGTTAATTATTCTCCTAGTACTTTAACTATTGCTAAAGTATTTTAGGATTTCCATTATAGTAATATCTAGTCCAAGTGTAACTAGGGTCTTTCTTTTACCTTTTTCTTTTTTCCTATACTTGTTGGAAAAAAGAATAGCTCTTGATTGTAACCTAACTTTTATACATATATATGTATATGTAAAACTTAGGTTACAATCAACAACTTTTTTAGGGAAGGGGTGTTTGCTTTAAGCCATTGATGATTCTTGCAGTCTTCTTTGCTTAAAGCTTCTTTTGATAATCATTTGTTGAGAAAAATATTGCTTATCATCGTCTCCTAACGATTAAAGGATGTGGCATCTTGATTGAGAGGAAGAGCGTTGCAACTCAATTTGAAAGGGTAGAGGGATTTACATAAAAGAACAAAAAATGGGAAAGAAGATACTGAAAAACTTTTGGAAAAAAAAAAAAGATACTGAAAACTGTAAGACGTAGAAATCTATCAATATTCAGTTATTCATTCACCCCAAAAGACAATAAAGGCTAAACCAGCGGGAGGGTAATGGCTGAAAGAAGAAAAAGCTTAAAAAGGATTGAGCCTCAAGAAAGCTCTATCTATTTGATATTGTCTCTCTTTCATATATAGCAAATTCTTTCCTTTCTTTTATCATTCCCAATTCCATCCTTCAAACAATTTCAATTAAAGATATAAATAACCATTATTGGCTCTAGATATGGCTGAAGATAGAAATCAGTTCAATGAAAATAAGAAATGTTGATACAATCCCATGGTAACCGTATGCCACAAAGTTTAGTCATTATGAAGCCATGCTAAATGATACCAACGTCCACTTATAAAAATGTGCTACCAAGAGCTCGAAATGATCAAAGATGGTGGAAAACCACCTAAGGCCTGCGGAAGTCCTTAAGCATGTTGGACTATTCATTCCGTTTTTCTTAAGGGTCTCGACTGTTTTGTGCAAAACAAAAAAAAAGAAATTCATAACTCTAAATTTGACTCTCTAACTTCTATACATATTCCTTAAAGATCTTTAAGACTTACACGTAACCCACTCTTGTTCTTATCAGTCATCTGCAAGTTGGTATTAAAAGGAAAACTTTTACCTAGTTTTATGGGCATAATGTGGAATTTGGCACAACCTCTTCCACAACAATGATCATGAATTGCATACTCTTTCAAAAGTATATTCTTCGATCATGAGCCTAGTAGAAATTATGTTCTTGGAGATTTCACAAACAATTAGTATATTAATGGGATCTTCCTAAGTTTGAAAAGAATCCTGATCTGGATGGAAATTTCTTTATGAAAGATTCAATGGATATTTCAAACTCGACATCTTGAACAACAAAACATATTGTGGCATAGTTATTGAATCAAGTACAATCAAGTTTACAAAGGGAGACATATAAGTCAATCATTCATCATAAAAAATGAGAAAATACCCACGCGATCAACAAAATCAAGTGAATTTAAAAAGTGGAATTCAAGAGATAATCAATCAGGTAATAAAATAAAAAAAAAAATTTCTCTCCGAAATATTTAATTGAAATTAGATTTATTTTCTCTCACAAATACAAAGAAACTTTAAATGGATTAGGTGGACTGTTGAAACTTTGCACTAAAGCAAAAGTTTATAGATTTCGAAAACGTTGGATGCCAAGATAAGTTTGGACAAATTGAAAAGACAACAAATTAAGTTATTTAGAAATCAGAGTTACTTTGGCGCAAGTTTCATGAAGAGGAAGAACATAGGCTTGAATTATAGCAATCAACGCATTAAAAACTCCTTAGGGTTAAAGAAATAGCATTGGATGTTACTAAGATTCAAGACATTCAATTGAAACTATTGAAAATCAAGAAATTGAAGATAATTGAAGAAAGAAAACCACATCTATTTGGTGGTATTATTGGAAAACCCAGAAGAGCAATAATCAATAGGTAGTTCAAATTAATGATTTCAAAGTTAAACAATAACCCAAAAGTGCCATGTGACTCTTGCAATTTTTCAAATACTCGTCTGCACTATAATGATTTTTTCAAAATTCATCATTTCAAACTTACAATGGCAATATTATCCATTACTATTGAAAGCCACTCCAGGAAAATTCCTAAGGGCACCAAAATATTTAGACTACTTAATAGTTTCAAACAGTTCTTAGTTTGAAACTATAAACTCAAGGTTGAATTTTCTTCAAGAAGAGGACTCGGACAAATGGCCCTTTGTGAATATGTCATATGATAATTACACTCTTTTTATCACAGAATCAGCAATCTTAGTTATTTCATTAAAATTTTTATTCTCCTCGTAATTCAAGTATTCCTCAACTGTTTTAAACTTTTATCATAGTATTTCTAATCCAAGTGTAACTAGGGTTTTTCTTCTACCTCACCAATAGATTACTTATCTACTTCCTTCAATATATAGAAAGGCCAATTTCAGTAGATTCCAGTTGTTCTTATTCGCGTAGATTTCATATTTATACTTTTGCAGATTAAAGATTATTTAAGGTTTACAAGTGATCTAGCCTTGCTTTCATTCATACATCCGAAAAGGTGATGTTGAAATTCCAGGTGAATTAGAAAGGTTTAGGTGTAGCTAGACTAACCTGACTAGAAGAGCTTTCAGATGTCCTGCAAAAAAATGGCCGTCTAATGTAAGCTTGCATAACTTAAAAACAGCATAATGAAAGCTAACCAACTAGTTTCAGATAAGGAAAAAAACAAAAAGATATTAAATAAGTAATGATCATTTTTTAAATCATGGGGGTGTAAGAAACCTTGCCTGTTGCGCAGTGGAACATGAAGAGTATTCATAAAGGCCTCAGGAAACTCCTCAAACAGTGTGTGAACAGCTTCCAAAGATCTAATCTGAAAAATTATGGCAGGACAGTGTATTCATGCAGAAACTTAACCCACAAAACACAAAGAAAAACAAGAGTTACTAAAATACTTACTTCCCCAAGGCGGTCTCTTGCTCCAAGCAAGAAACCCCAAATGGCAGATATGACAGTGTAGAATATATGAATATCCAAAAGATAAATCTGTTGTAAAAGGAAAAGAAGCAAGAAAATAAATTCTAAAAGTTAAGCTAAAGAAATGAGAAATGCTGTCCACATAAAACGCGTCATTGGTTATGCAACCTACTCCTTACTGGATTTACTTATTTATTAATTGTTTATGTAATTAGTTATTCCTTGAATCCCAAATGCAGTGCAGACTCTTTTCTGTCTGTTACAGAAGGAACGATGTTGCAACAAGTATTCATGAAAATTTAGCAGCATAACCAAAGCTAGTAGAGTCAATTTAGTATTAGGAAACAGTGAAGATCTTCTTTGGGGTGCTACAAAGAGCAGTGGTAAAGAAAATTGCTGAAATTGAGTTTATTGCATAAAGAATGGATTAATAAAACACTAACAATTAATTTTATTTGGATTTCATCTTTGCTTGAGTTATAACACGTGGCCCTGGCTATGGGCTGGTCTCAACCCGGAACTTGATTGGTCAAAACCAGAACCAGGCTTGAACCAGAACAGGAACCGGAGGGACCGATTCAGGGCCAGTTCAGTTAGAACTCAAAACGGCAGTTCCAGTTCCAACCTGTGAAAAAGAATTATTTATTAACTTTTACTATATAAATAATTTTATTTATTATCTCTCTTAGAGTTACTCTCTAAAATTATTAATTATCTATAAACTTTTTATTTCTCTAGATTATCTCTCTATAATTATTTATTATCTAGAATTATCTCTCTCTAAAAAGAAAACTACTACATCAATGAGCTGATTATCATCCACAAAATGATAACAATTACCAAGTCTATATGCCCAAAGCAACAGTAAACATATTGAGGAACAATGATTGATATGAGGATAAATACTTTTCTTCTCTAAAAATATCTGAGTTACATGTTTTAAAACATATTTACAAGATCAAAAACTTCTGGAAATAATTTCACCAAACTTCAGATTTAATCAATTACATGTAAAGCAGGGGGAGTTTAATACTGTATAAGATTACTGAAGAGAAGAAGAATAAGGAGTTCTTAATGATATATATCATTTTTCAACATAAATGCTACTTACAGCAACAACTGGAGCCCACAAAGTGACAACAGTCAAGGCATTATGATTATCTGCAAGCATAGCTCATAGAGTTCAGAAGCAGCTAAGCACTCATGTAATAATAGACAGAAAAATGTCAGATTAAACAATTTTATAAAGGATGGATGCATAAAAGAAAGCCTAGTCTCAATAACCCTAAGAACTGTTACAGTAAAATATTATACATCAATAACTAGCCATTATAACAAAATTATAACTTAGATCAGTCAAAAAAATTGTCATCCAGTGTAACAAGGTCATCTGCATATTGCTTCAAAATAGGGAATTGGGTGGATAAACCACAAGGTGATAAAATTATCTCCCAAGAGTATTGTTGCCATAGTTGTTAATAAAGGCACAGGGCGCATCAAGGCGTAAAGGGATTCTGGACTTAGGAGCAGGTGCACACCTTACCGAAGCAAGGCGCAAAGAAAGATAAAGATAAAATCTCATACAATAAAGCCAATAAAACCTATAACATAACCCATGCATGAAATCATTAAATATAAAATAAAATACATGAATAACCACTATGAGAAAACATATTCAAGAGACATAAAACCAGAATTATAGTCCTAATAAGTAACTCTAATTCCAAAAGCATCTTCCATAAGACAACTAATCATCATCATTAAGCTCAATACAGTCATCTTCCTCTTCATCAAATTCCTCATGATCAATTCAATTTCCTCTTTCTCATCTTCGTCAAAATTAACCTCTTCCCCATCTTTAAGTACTAGAGGAGTATTAGCCTTCTTTTGAGAAAATGCTTTTGCCTTACTATTTGCTAGGCCTAGCAACTGATGTGGATGAGGACATGTTTAGGAGAGGGAGAAGTCGAGAGAGCAGCTACTTTTTTATTTGGAAAGGCGGAGAGGCTGCTATAATCACTTCTTGAAGTGATTAGGTGTGGATAGGCATATGGTACATCCTATTTTTATTTATCATTGAACATCCAATTCCAATCAGAAATCAAAAATAAATAATTTGGTCTAACATTTGTGAGGCACGCCTTATTCGAACCTCATCAATTACTCTAAGGTGTGCACCCTAGGGCCTAGGGGCACACACCTCGGTTAAGTTGCCTCCCTCAAAGACTTTGACATAAAGGCTTGAGCCTCATGTGCATTAAGCCTAAGGCGCAACTTCAACAACTATGAGTATTGCCAATAACAAATCCTATAGCAACAAATAAATAAAAAAATAGCCACCTTTAAAACACTAGAGGAAGTACATTAAATGCATAACAATTTATGGTCATGATAACTGATTAGTAACACAAGTTTCACCACAATGATAAAAGAATAGGTTTAACGCAGAATTAAAATGCAAAAGAATTAGCTTTACGTTTGGATACAAGATCATGCCACGAATATTGCAGATTATCTGTCATGCCCACTATAAGCTTTGTTGGATCAACTAATGGCTTGATCTGTCAAAAAGGAATCCAGAAAGAAATCAGAAAACAAGACAAATATATATAACTTATCAAATACAATGTCACTAACCAGTAGAAAGTAGGCAAATGAGAACTTTGCACTCAAAATAACAAGCCAAAAAAGCATATACCTGCATAATAAAGACAGAATGATGTATTCAAATTTGTAAATTCAAACTGTGAATGGAGATCAAAATAAATAAGCTCCACACACACACATATATATGTGTGTGTGTATACAGAGAACGAATATATATGTATATGTAGAGAGAGAGAGAGAGAGAAATTACTTGAGGAAGTCACTGGTCCTTTCGTACATGCCACGCCCAACATAGTAACGCTCCTTCAAAAGACCCATTACATAATTATTGCTGATTGTTGAAAAATACTTCTAAGTAATTAAAAAAATATAAACATATAATGAAACAAGAAGCCGCACAATAAAATAATAGGAACAAGACCACAAGCATATAGGAATAAAAGAATTAAAAGAAAAACCTGACGCATCCACTTCAAGAAACGGATTACAGACCAATGATCACACTGATTAGTCATGTGGTGGCAAGCTGGTATTCGCATGAGGAAACTAATAAAAAATTGCACACCAGCATATATGCCAATAATGATCACATACAGTCTTAAAATGACAGAACTTGAATTTTGTTCACTCTGTTCCTGGAGTGCTTTCCTGTATTTCAGAGAAGAGAAAAGTAATCTATCATTCACATATGACAAGCATGACATAAGTTGAGGAATGATGATGGGTGGAAAACATACACATAAAGAAAGCATATGAAGACTGAAGCACTGCTAAACCAAGCAAATCGCAAAAGAATTCGAGAAACAGCAACACGTCGTGATGTAGAATAAGCACCATACATCATGAGAACATCTAATACACCTGCGTCAATTAGTTACCAACTTCAGCAACTAAATCACATTATTTAATAGCAAGCAGTAACAGACAATCTCACAGTGATCATTCATGACAATTCACATAGCTATAAGAAATTAACAAATCTAACAGAACATGATAACATCAGTTATTGCAACAAGGGTCCATACTCTCAAAAAACTTCATCACCACAAATGTTGGACCAAGACTCAGAACTTCCCTCAGGGTTTTGGAGTTGAAGCGTTCATTATTAAAAGCAAAGATGGTGAGTCCCTGTAACAGAGAAAAAGATGCTTGAGCCATAAGAATGGTAAGACTTCATCAGTGAACAAGACAAAAACTCAATTGTATGTCATCAGAGGGGATGAGAAAGGACGAGCTGAAGCAAAGCATAGGTGATGTGTGCAGCATGTGATATTTTTTAGCATGCGGAGTACAAAGGATTTTGTGCATGACAGCAAAAGCTGTTGAATTGCACAAATTAAAGAAATAATTTCAAAGAAGCTTTTAATGAGACAAGCTAACCTGAAACATCATAACGAGAAAAATCCATAGACGGTGGAAACTATGGTAAAGATGAAGAAATGTCCGATGCTCAACAAACGAAGTTTTGCCTCGACGTTGACTTCCAGCAGTTTTTAGCAGATACTATAAGAATTTAGAAGAGAAGTTAGGTTTCATGATCCAAATGCGATTAACATACCAAAAAAACAAGAAAAAAGAAAAGAATAGAACAAAAAATTTACAAAAAGAAAACATCATATGGAATACGACTGAGTACTTTGATGAAACACAACTGTACAATGTTTCATAATGGAAATTCTGGCTGTTACTGAGCATTTGTAAACAAAGAAAACTGAATATGAATAAGGTTTACAGAAATTGGCTGTATAGATTTATTGGGATAAACTAGAAGCCATTATAACAGAAAGGTTGACAAAACTAAGATGGTCCCTATGCTAATACTAAGAAAATGTTTCTTCAGATGCATCAGGCATTCTAGTTAATATGCCACCTCATAAAACCTGAAGGGACATAATTAAAGTAATTATTTTCACTACAATTCTAGAAAATTGGTTTTTCATATATATTAAACATTCCAGCATTGATAAGCCACCTAATAGAAACCAAAAGCAACAAGCCAAAAAGGTTGACTAAGACATATTGATATTAGTTAATTGTGACCTAGAATTCTTTCACCAAGGCCGAGCAATATTCTCATCCAATAGAATTTTTGGATGCAATCTCAGAAAAATCTATGATATAAAACTCTAATTATTGCCAAATGAATGGCATTCTAGAAGCTCTCACTCAAAGAAGGACTTCCTCTACTAAGAGCAAAGTCGGTGGACATATTTCATGTCCTCCTACTGATGTTCTTCTAGTGGGTATATTTAAGTTGAATGTTGGACAACCGAAAAGTAAACTCCACCCTCCCAAATTTAACCATTTGCTGCAAAAGTCACAAAATCATGAACTCGGATGAAAAAAAGGGTCTAGCATAATGATGGCCAACATAAAAGTCACAGCTTTCTTTCTCTCCTGCTTTTTCTGTTTCCTCTCTCTAAACTCAAAAATCTAAATAATATTAGAGGAGAACCATAACGGGAGCAAGGGCGAGGACAAGGTTTCTCATAAAAAGATTAGGACCATTAATTGGATAGAGCTAACTCGAATGCGATGTTTGGTAAGTGTAAATAATGAGGGGAAGAAACTAAGGGAAAGTATCTGAAAAAGAGTTAGAAGGTGGTCCCCGAGCAAACAACTAATATACTCTCACCACACCCCCCCCCCACCTTTTTCATTTTAATTTTTCCTTCACTTCACAAACAAGGAAAAAATTACTAAAATTTATTTTCCCCACTTATAATGTTTCCTTCATTATTTTCTATTTTTCAAACATAGTGGAAATTTAAGAAAATTCTGTTGCTTTATGGGAAATTGATGGTTCTTAGTATGGCCAACAAAAAGAGATTTGAATTTGGCTAAGTATGCAACCCTAGCACCATTACAAAATTTAATCAAACCTTCACATATTTGTTTAGCAAGGGCCTACCTGCGATTTCTGAGAATAAATTCCCAACAAATACCAATAAATGGACACATGTAGACCAAAGGAGACCAAACTAACAAACATTCATAACAGACTAAAGAGTTTCAAGAATTAGTGTTTCCCTTAATTTCTCCTGTTAATGCCACCATACTAATGCAATCATTTAGTAGATAAGTTTTAATATATTCCAAGGGCTACAAAAGACGCCCCTAAGGTTACTTAATATACACTGATCCTTGTCGTTATAAAGTTAGAACTTTTAGCCCCTAAGGTTTTGGTCTCTCTACACTTAAGTCGTTGCTGATAAGAGTATATGATTTTTCTTATACTTCAGTTCACTCCTCCACACTTGAAATTTGACTAAAGTTTAATCCTAAAATGTTAAATCTAATTGCAGTTCAGTCCTGACTTTTTATGTTGTAAAAGACTTTAGCCCTCAAAATTATGTGCTTTTTATCAATCATAGTAAAAGGACAAAAAATGCTAATTCTGAAACAGCAGAGACTAAAATGCATATCAAGGTAAACCTCAGACGTGTTTTACTTAACCCAAATCCCAATTGTTGTTTGCAACTTCTAAGTTGGAACAGACATAAATCTCCAAGAAACTTCCTTCACCTTTTGCAACAACTAATTGATTTGCAGTCAATTTGAATCAAATGCTAATCAGCTTTACTACTATAATGAATTTCAGCACCAAACAGAAAAACCAATTTCTCACATGGGCAAGTTTCTATAATGGTATTCAGATTGCTTTCAAATATTGAAAAGTAGAAAAGAAAGAAGCTCAATGTGATAATATGTGCTCCTTGGCATAGAGTGAATCAAGAAGTTATTACCAAACAAAATCCTATGTATAAAATACAATCGAAATAAGATAAAATAGAGAGAATGAGAGTAAAAAAATTCAGTGATGCCACACAAGGAAGACTAACAAAAATAAGCAGTAATTTCAAATGGCCTGTTATTCCATGGAATGCTATGGGCCCATATCATGATACAATGAAAAATACTGCTTTAGGACCTTAAGAGAGTAGAAGACAGACTGCAGACATCATATGCCTGCATTCTAAACAGAAAATTCATTAGAAGCATCAGTGGCAGTGCTTCTAAGTTCCAATCTGAAGTCTGTACAAGGAACCAGTGACACCAGTCCCTGATCACAATATACAAGTTTAAGACACTGTAGGAAGGAAAATCTACAAAAGATACCAGCAACAACCCAAATAAGAACCTCATTGAAAAAATTTCTTTGACCACAGATTGCAGAAAGCAGAGGCCTGTCTCTCATCCATGAAGGCATAAATCATACTATAAGTACAAAAAGAATAAACAGAACAGGTAGTCTCCAGAAATTTGCAATGTGCTCTGTTACATACAGTTACCTCTATGTTTCAAAAAGAAAATATCTTTTTAAAAAACAAGGCACTATGGTTACTGAACGGAAATACTAATCTGGGAAATACAAATTCCAGATTACTACCACGCCAGAGATAAATATTCTTCAAAATATTATGATTGCAAAGATTGGTGGTATTCTGCAACAACTTGCAATCAGATGATTAAAGCACCAAGTCCTAGAAAGCTTAAAGATGCTGAAATGGGGATGGATGATAATGCACAAAGCTCAATGCAATCAAACAACAAGGTTTGAAAGCAACCCACACGGAATCAAACAATCAACAATAAAATTAGCAGTGGACAAGTTATGATTTTGTGAACCTTTGTCCTTGGTTTGGGTTTCTGGAAAAAGGATGAGCTCTTCCGCCATGGCCAACTGAGTTCAAAGCAATGAAGTGACCTGGAAAATGGAAGCAAGAATAAAAAAACCATTAGCTAGAACAAGGAAGATTTTAGAATACTTCAAACCTAGTACCAGGTGAACTAACTTTGAGGTACCAAAACTAGGTGGCATATACTTGCAATTTAATTTGAACAAATTTATAGTTCTATAGATATGTTATAGCTTACTAAAGTTTAATTATTATTCAACGTGGTTGAAATGGAGGAAAAATGTGCATTTTTACAAAATTTTAAGCCGAACCATTTAAAGTACTGCCATATCATATATAACATGACAATAACACCAAGCAATAAGTTGATTCTTTTATTTTACTCGTACAAATTGCTGTAACAGTTCATTTCACATTAAGAATTGCTTACAATAGATTACAAATAAATTTATTTCGATGAATTCCATAAAACTCTGAAATAGTTGGTAGAAGACTACCCATGTTTGAAGAATCTTACCAGAAGTACTCATTAAAATCATCATAGTTTCTCCAAGCAGAATGAGGTGCTCGTCCATTCTCATTGTTTCCCGCTTCCTATGTGTTATTGAAGATAAATATAAATCAAATCACAATGTCTTCTCAAAAAAGAAAGAAAAAATAAAGCACAATGCAAACTTAAAATGCAATCACCAATGATAGTATTGTATCAACAGGGTAATAATTCAACAAACCTAAAGCTGGTTTTTAGGTGCAGAGGTAGGAAGCTTTATCCCAAACAGGAAGAACTGCTGAAACTTCTAAATCATTTAAATTAACATATCTATATGACAAGATAAGCTTCACATGAATATGCCATATGCAATCACCACATGTAGCAAACAAGTGACCAGGTTACAAAGGCCAATATTACAAAAATAAAGCCTAATTGAATAACTTGGCCTTAATTTAAAATATAGACTTTATTTTTCCCCTCATAGTTCCAATGTCAGGTCATGTAGTATCAAGTAAGGTAAGCACAGAGTACTATTTATTTTTGCTTAGAGTTCTATGCGCCACAGCTGGGGTCCTTCATCCTTACAGTTCCAGTGCCGGTTAGAGAAAAAAACAAAAAGCCCTCCCTCCTTAAGAAGCTACTGAAATAAGGATCACCAAGCTAAAAAGCTAGTAAGCTAAAGCTTTCTTTATACCACTCACTACAGATAAAGAAGAAAAATAGAGGAGGAACTATTTGAATTGAGAGAGGCACTCTATTAGGAAAAGCTGCTTTGCTTCTCTTGCTGCTGCTCCTCTAGTTCTAGATAGTCTAATGGGGATCAGTCAGGCTATCATTTCAAGAGGTCTAATGTTGCTTTCTACCTTCAATCCACATTTAATATTACCTTAGGCAATCAATCTGCTTGAAAGCTTATATCAGTGCATCTTTTAGCATCCAATAGGATACAAGGTAATCCATCCAGTCCAAAAACCAGTTCCTATAGCTAATTTGTTGGACTTGTGCGCCACCATTTTCTTTTCTAGGAAGGGGCAGTATCAAGTATAGTACCATCAGTCCCTGGCTCTAATGTTGAACCACTAAGTGCCTTTTTTTAATGTCTTGTCAGAGTACACTCCAATTACATATTCATATGTAAACTCACAGAATATAAAGCTAAGACAGAAATTAATGCGGTTAATTATACATACAGAAGAACATAGTCTATGTCAAATTGCAAAGCAACTTTCTCTAACAGCTCAATACAAACTTTCTCTGACAGCTCAGTACAAGCAGCAATAGTTCTTACTAGTTTCCTCCTTAATGGAAGGGCAATTATTTGAATTCAAAAGTCTATTTTCTACAAATGCTATTTAATCATTATTTGGATTTAAAAGTCTATTTTCCATGAATGCTATTTCACATCTGATGTCATCATATTCCTTAATTGTTAGTCCAGGCATTCCTTCTTAAGTATGTTTTTGAGAGAAACAAGAACTGAATAAGGAGTAGCTCATAAACTTTAGCTACCATCAATTTATACAATATTTAAATACATACATATAGCAAATAATGCTAGCCCTACTATGAATTTGTAAAAATAAGCAAAATAACTGAAATTCATTCTCCAACATATATTTAACGAAATATATATATATGACAATACTCTTATCATAAGAAATAAAATGTGATTTTCTGGTCATAATTCAGTAATGGTCGTAACAATTTTTTCCATATTGAAAACACAATATTTGGAATTAAGTTTTATGTTACAAATTTGGATTAATTGAATCTTAAGATTTATTCCAAAGGAAAACAAAAACAATGTATAGTGCAATAGCTTCCTTTTTCTAAACTTAATAAGTGGATACATAAAGGCCATAAAATTAATTAGTATTCTTCTTCCAAGGAAAACCTACGAATCATTGATCATGAATCATTCCATAATGGTAAGTATTGTCTGTATCACTCAGTCACAGTTACAGATGCTACTACCGTAAATCTGAAATTGACAGCAACTTAATAGGTAACCCCTCTCAGTCTGCCAAGATTCCTGTGAGCCAGAAGATATGAGACACTAAGGCCATCATTCAAACACTGGTCAGAACTATATGCTTTGCCCAAGATGATAACTTTCAAATTAATAATGGATTAGGCTTGCCAATGAAGTCAAACAAAAAAATCTCAATCCACAAATGTTGGGAGATGAACCAAAGGAATAAATATCTTCCACTTCTTAGTGCATTCACCAGATGTTCTAAAACAATGCATTAGATCATATCACTAAAGGGAAACAGGAACTTATGTGTAATCACATGTCACAGATAAAGTTTAGCAGAATGTCAACAAGAGTTATATCCAAAAGGCAAAAGATGGGGGGTCAAATATAACACTTACCGCTGCAACAACCTCGTATAGGGGAGTAATAACATTATCAAGGAAAGACACGCCATTCTCAGAATTGCAACTATTTGCTGGCTGTGCACTTTGCTGTCTCAAAATCTCATCCATCTCTCTCACCATCTGCATGTCAATTCTCAAGTTTAAGCCTTAATGTCATTATGGAAAAAAGGGAAAACATGAGCCAACCATTTGGAATATTGCAACAGTGACAGAAAAGAATTTGAATAACAGAAATAAGATCAAAATGGTAAAAGAGTGTTGATGGAAATTTCAGCAGAGCTAGAAAATAAGGGAAAGAAAAAAAACAAATAAAAGATAAATTCTGAGTAAAAAACATTCATATCCAGTGCAAAGTAGCAAAAGATAAGTCCAGAGAACCCAATGATCATTAACTCTTGGATTGACTTACATGATGAAATATATAGCACAAGCATTCTGGAAGGAATCTAATATTAGCAGCTTCCCCCCATATCAGGAAATATAAAGAAAGGAAGAGTAATTTCTTTTCCTTGCTTACAGACTCCAAACTGCACACCATTTTGATACATTAGTTTCAATTGTTATCATCAGTCATGAAATGAAAAAGAAGAATAACTACTATTTCACAGTGAAAGAGAATGAAAATAAGTTTAGAAGTCCCTACTTGCTCCAAACAGGTTGAATGTTTAAATAGCTGCACCATTTTGTGTAATTTTCCAGTGACTTTATGAATACTCTCTGTACCGCAGCCTCATCTAATTTCTGCACAAAATCAACACAAGTGGTAACTGGAGGATGACATCATTTAAAGGAAATAAATCAAAAGAAAAGAAAAGGCTGTTCAGAGCCTTTGGATAAATTAAAAAACTTCAGGAGATTAGCTAATTAGCACAATAAAACAACTACATGCACCAGCAGTTTGATGTATGTAAAATTATGTTCCAGTTGAGTTTATTTAACCGTAGCATTAGTATTGCAGGTGATGCCCTTACGACCAAGCACACCTTGAAGATAACACATTCACAATTTTCCTGTTCTATTAGGCATTATTTTTACAATTTTTTGACAGAGAATTTATATTTATTTTATATAAACACTATAGCAGTTAAAAACTGGGCTTGCACTTAAAAAACAAGAAAAAATTCCTCAGGAGAAAATATACAGGAAGGATCAGGAAAATCCAAATAATACAATACACTGGCAAAACTTTGCAAAGTTACAGAGAACAAGAAAAGGTTGGCAAAGGGCAACCTGACAAAGTCATTAAGGATCCTCACTAGATAAATAACTGAAACTTGTAAGAACATGTCAGACGTACCGGTTCAGTTTCATCAGGTATACGAAGGCGAGATTGCTCATTTGCAAGGAGGTGAACTACATGTTCCCGCTGGTTAGATACATTGTCTTTCTGATAGCCATTAAGTTCAAAAATTACAAGCAAGAAATTTGTGAGTCAAAAGGATGAAATGTTGAAGAGAATCACATAAGTTAAGAACTAAGAGATATTGTTTCCAGATATTTTCAAAGATCAGACACATCACTAACTGCTCAATATGAACATTTAATCAACGCTCTATCATTCCCTTCTTTTCACATTCCACAGACACAATAACAAAGTCTCATAACTTGAGACATGTACAACTATATAAGTGTGCAATAACTGTTCCCCATACCAATATGGAACCATCAACTTCATTTTATTTCAGATTTAATTCATTACCTGCAGAGAAAGATAACCATTGATTTATTCCCTTGTTTGCACAAGTAAGATGGTAGGATGGGCATATAAATCATCAGAGTGCAATTTGATTGCATTTCAAATCAACTATTATAGGCCAACAAGTGGATTTTTCCAATTTACATCAAGAACTCCAAATACAGTTGAAAGAAAGAAAAATAACACCAACATAATCAACTAAAGATTAATGACTCTGAAAGTTTAAAATGGATTAACTGTTATTACTGCACCCTCAACTTAAAGGTAAGCATGAATCAGAAGCCCAACAAAGAGAGACAGGATCGAGAGGCTATCCAAACCTACTGCTCTGTTCCTCAAACATAGCATTGCTGGAAATTCAATTAGAAAATTATTTAGTTTCATATCAGGAAAGGCTCTCCTATTTTTTTAGACCACAGAGTTTTTTTTAGTAAAAAAGGATTTGGAAACTGTAAGGCCTTGTTTAGTTCTGGAAAATATTTTCTACTTTCATTTTCTAGTTTCCTTCTCCATTTCTTAGTTTTCCACTTATTTATTTTCCAAACTGAAAATAACTTCTTAAAAAAGGAAAAAGATAAAGAAAAAGGGTTTGACTTCATTCCTTAGATTTAAACCTAGAAATTGCAAATAATTGACGCCGAAGTAGAAAAGCGTATTTTCCGCTTTGTTCCATTGCTTTGTATTTTAAAATGAATTTGAAAAACTAATAGGGATAGTTTTTTATTAGCAGTGTAAATATAGAAAATTTGAAAAATACTTTTCCAATTTTCTTTTTAAGAAAAATTTTCAACTAAACACTAAACTCTGTTTTCTAATTTTCTCGAAGTAATTTTCTAGAAAACAGGCTAAATTTTCCACAACTAAACAACCCCTAAGCTTTCAGTCAAACCCAGGGCCACGTTTTCTTCTTAATTAATGTATAATGTTGATATTTAAATACGGAGATGCTTTTCTCATTCCAATCGCCTCCCTAACAAGCTAAACTGTCCGAAGCCACCTAAACCTAGGTAGAATGGTATGTGGATTACCACCCAATTCTTCCCGGTTCCCTAGAAAGCAGAGACAGAGAAAAAGAGCAGGAATAACCCCGAAAACAACTAAAAAAAGAAAAAGATCAAGTAAAAAAGATCAACCTCATAAATCACATTGCAAAAACAAAGTACAAACCTGAAACCCAAACATATAATGGAGAAAATCAAGCATATCAGCATGCCTTGCAGCAGGAATAGAAAAGTCAGCAGGCAGCTTTGGCAGACCTGGGAAATATTTCAAGGCTGAAACTGCTGCTTGCACCTGCACATAAATTTTGTCTGATGAAAAACGGACAAGCAAAAGAACATAAACATGAGATTAGAAAGAATTTAGATTACTTCAGGGAAAGCCACAATAGCATTTGTTATAGTAGGAGCATCCAGCGGAATAATGTTATAAGCAATTAGGTCCTCGGTCATAGCTGCATCAGATTCAATCACTCTCTTCAGCTGCAAGACATAGTAATTTTATACATTATCACTAGCATCAAATGAGAATATCCAATCATAACATGCATAGAAATTACTTGATTAAATAAATTCTGAAAAGGCTAGAAAGAAAAACAAAATAAAAAAGGTCAATGTGGAAGATTATAGCACAAAGAAAATAAAAACATGAAAGATAAATATTCAAAATGAAAAAATGAAGATGATTTCCAGATACTGCACGAGTTCATCATGCACCCAAAATTAGTATGAGACGAATGGAAGTATCTGGAAAAAGACTAAAACAAAAAGATTATAAAAAAAAAGGAGAGAGGTCATCTTTAGATTAGATTATCCACAAGAGAAAAATTATATGCATGCAACCACATACTTAGAAGCACCAACCTACTAGAGCCAAGCACAGGGAAGATAAATGCAAGTGCTTTTAGAACCTTGGCCAAACAATGGCAAGAGAAAAAGAGGGAATAAAGCCCAAGAAAATAACACCAATGATCAAAAAGCCCCTCTCACTCTTTACACAAAATTTCTAAGAGATCCATCCAAACCTTATGTCCAACATTTGAAACATCCACACCACTTCAAAACACCCCATTCTTCCTTCTAGTGCACGCAACATGCAGCACAAGAAAATTTCAAAATTTTAAAATAACACAACCATGTTAGTACTTTCCAGTCATTTTAGTCTTTTACTTGCACTTCTTAAGTCATTTAGCTGCTGGAAAATACTATTGTTTGCTTTTGTTAATAGGAGGCTGGTTGAGAGAGGATTTTGACTGTACATGACCTCCAAGAAACGAGGGAAAATCTTACTGAAAACAGGTAAAGAATAAGTCATCAGCTGGCTTTTCTATGAGGTTGGACGAGGGTCCTGATTCCCCATGTTTCTTCTCAGTTTGGAGGGATAGGAGGACTTTTAAGGAGGGAAATGCCACCAAATAATCCTATAGAATATTCTAATACTTATTAGTTTCTCATATAGTGGATGGTTCTCTTAAGACTCCACAAAACATAGATTTTCTGACATTAATATTCATAATTGTACCATGTTTAACTGAACCTCCTTGAAGCCATATAGTGTTGGCTTCACTTACCACAAAAGAGAAATTAAAATACTTTTAAGCAAAAAAAAAAAAAAAGTAATGTCTAATTCAAAAGACGTAACTAAGTTACAGTATGGTATGTGAAAAGAAAATATTGTTTGATAGGACTGTGGAACCAACCTCTTCAGGAATATCCTTAGTCAGCTGCTCAAGTACCGATCCTATAACCTTCAGAGTTGCAAAAACTCTTTTTCTCTTCACTGTTTTTCGCTCCAACCTAGATAGGAAAATCAAACGGAAGCAAAGAATTATGAAACAGAAGAAGAGGAAGATGAAAAAGGGAGGGGGATGGGGGATGGGGGTAATTTTTTCTCTTTTAGCAGACCTTTTTTTTATTTTTTATGAGAGGGAGTAGTGGCATTTTCAGCAGCCACATTAAAAACACAGGAACAAGATAACATGAAGCCAAAACTCATCAAACAACATAATGTTTCTTTTTTTAATGAAAGCAAGCTGCTCTGTTGTGCAAGGCAATGATATATAATAATCATAAAACGGTATATTTAGCAAAAGAAATAGTCTCCCTAAATAGAAGCTCCCCTTCCATCCTATGGGAGAGCTACCTTGAGTCTGTTCCCTCTCTCTCCGAGATGGTTAACCACTTTTAACCGTGAGAGAGAGGTCATTCAAAACCAACAATCTGCTGACTCCAGAGCCAGTGGTAGGTCCCCACACAGATCCCAATTCTTTAGCAAGTTCAAGAACATTGTGAGAAGGAGAAACAAAACAGGCAGCAACATAGTTATTAATAATTTTTATTAAATCCTAAATTCTACTCTAACTAATGAACAACCCTTTCTATTAAGCTCCAAACTACTTAGCAATAATTTTGGCGAAGTTTAATCCTTCAAAAACAAAGTAATTCATATTGCAAGTGAAAAATAAACTTAATGCAAAGTAAAATCAACATATTTCTATTCCTGAAACATACTCGCCCAGATTTCCACTGAAAGTGCCAGACTCCCTTAGCTTCATTTCTTCTTCTCGCAGCTTATCTACATTGTTATTTTCTCTATAGAGCTTGTAAAATTCTTGCAAGCGAGCAATGTCCTGACTTCTATCAATGGTCCCACCATCCCTCTTTGCAAGCTTTTGCTGAAATTTTCTCAAAGGAACAAGGCACATGATATTAGGACACATATCTAGAAAAAACATCCAAGTCATAAATTACAAATCCAAGAAACAAAAGATGCATGATAATTATTAAAACCATTTGGTATGCAAAAAATTTAGCCAATGAATCAAAGGGAAATCATTCATCCAAGATTCAGAGAAGAAAATAGATTTTTAATAAATTTAAAACAAAAGAAAGGAAGAGAGAGAGAGAGAGAGAGAGAGAGAGAGAGAGAGAGAGTAAGACCCAAGAGAGTCGCCACACCAGGATTTTCCTAATATTAGAAGTAGGATCTGGCTCAAGGTGATAACTATTGGCTAAGATATGACGAACAATAAACTGTAGGATCAGGCCTTACTAATACAATTCCGTTCCCAGATATATTAGTCTGTATAAGCCAGTACAGATAATACAGTCTGATAGGCCCTTATAAGCTGAAATACATTGTTCTTACCAACCCCATTTCTCACCTAGACAACAGCTTAAATAACTCGTCCTCGCTTTCAACCTGCTAAAACCTATTTTATCATCAAATTAGTCCTTTTTCACTTGATTCTTCGAGGAATCGCTAAATTTAAAGGTTTGTTGCAAAAGCTTTTTGCAGAACAAGGTGTTCTTTTTGGCCTTCTTACTTTGTTTACTTCCTTAAATCGACAATAAATTGCTAGACCTACAAGATCATGATGCTATTTTGAGCATTTTACTTAGATCTACATAACTATGATTTGCTTCTAGTGTTAAGTTGAGTCATTTTGCTACCTTATCTAAAACAGCTTCATGGAGCAACAGCCAAAAATGGTATTGGATTATGCAAAATGACCATCATTAATACTATCATTTAAGACTCAGGGCCCTCTCTACATTCAATTCTTCCATTCACCTGTTCAGCTATAGTTTCCTTCTATAGAAGAAGAAAGAATGTTCACACATGAAAAGCAACATTGTCAAAGAACCATTCAACCTAAAAGCTTAAACTTCTAGCGCTCCAGAAGTAGTTTTTAATATTCTCTAACAAAGATGACAGAAATAGAAGATATTAACTGACTAGAGCTACACCTTAATGACAGACATCAAACCAGTCTTGAATTGTAGTACGCCTCTTCCTTCACTATTCGGATCCAGATTTTGTGCAAGTGAATAAGCATGCTCACATACTGCGGGTCAGAAAGAAACTTATTATTACATGAAATTTATGAATAATACTGTTAAAAAGGATGTGCATGAGAACAATACAATCTAAATGACTGTTGCAATAAGTAAAAAACAAATATCTCCTACAATAAGATCACACTGGTACCACTTCAACTACTTGTGTTTTACAAATAATATTTCTACAATAGTATTATTATGCTAGCAGCAAGCAATTGAGCCAATTTTAGTAAGAAAAACATCAAATTCTATGAAACACTTACAAATTCTAGAGACAGTAGGATCTTCGTCTTGAATTTCATCGGCAGCTCTTAAAATAGCATCAATGTCTCTATTATTAGCAAGTGATGAGGGTACATATCCCGCAATGCCACCACCACCACCACCAACCGGCCTGCCCAGCGCATCTAATCTTGTTCTTTCGCTCCTTAATGCGGCCCGCACTAATCTCTCCCATAAATCTTCCACTCTAGACATTTCTCTTAGCTACTAGCCCTAAGAAAATAATAATAAATAAACAAATCAACAAAGCCTAACTTCGAATCAAAATTTTTACAAGAAAATAATAATTAATACATGTCAAGATAGAGGTATATTAAAAATGGTAGCAATGGCAGTACCTGAATCGCTATGCTAAAAGAGAAAGAGAAAAGCCTAGATACTGAGTTCAGGGGAGTTGAGTCGGTCTCTCTCGTCGAGTCGTGGAAAATGTTGATAAAGGTGGTGACTTAAGCGCTTTTTTTTTTTTGCTTTAATTTGGCTTTTGAAATTGAAAGTGAAATTGAAATGAATAAATGGAAAAGGGAGACAAAAGATCTTATTACAAGGCCAGGCTGAAACTGTTGAAACGTTGGAGTTACCGGGCTTTCACCGGTTATAGCCGGTTGTACACGGGTTTTACCTTTCTGGTATTTACGACGCGGAGAAGGAAACTATCAAAATCCTTGGCACGTGAGGACCAGCGACTTGACTTGTGGCACGTGATCGGATGGCATTGGGTATGGGGGAGAAGGTGCATTTTGGCCCTTGATGTTTAGATCTAGGAGCAGATTGACCTCTAATCTATTTTTTAAAAATAAATAATAAAAAAGATTATATTTTTATGTTATTTTAGCTCTTCATTAGACAAAAAATTAAACTTTTATTAGTTAAATGTTGTTGTGGCATATATTCTTCTCCTCTTTCTCATTCATTTCTTGTACCCTTGTCCTCCTTTTTCTTTTTCTTTTTCTTCTTCGCTAATTTTCGTTTATAAAAGTCAGATTAATTGAGAAGAAAATTCTATCCGTCGGCACATGTCCCAACGCACCAACTAAGAATTCGTGAAAAAGTTTCAATATAGCCATAAATATGATCCAAGGTACCAACACATAGGTTATGAAGCGAGCAATACGAAAGTACAACCATTTTTATCAATCTCTTTTCTCATGCATGCACACTGCAAAAAGGTCATGCTTTGTCTCATTTCATAATAATAGATTTTATGCATACAAAGTAACTTTTAGTCTTTTAAGTTAATTGTCTTTGATCATACATCTATTTGATACCTTTAAAGCATCTAACAGCTTTATATCCTAATATATTTTTTTCTCACATACTTGCACACCATGCACAATTGCTCTAATGGACTAATTTTTTAAGTAAAATAAAAGCAACCCAGCACTCCATAAAGTATGGGTGTTTGTCAATGCATAATTTTCATGACAACTTTCTGCAAACCACTAAAAACTGCTATATTTCATAAGTCTGTCTTATTAGCTATTAAGGTTTTTGAAATAAAATTTGTAAATCTTATTTTATAATAGCTAGTTTTGTTTGCTTATAAAAATAAGCTTTATTCATAAAATTAATAAGGAAAGAATAATATTTAACTCAAAAACTCTCAAAAATGTAAAAGTATTTATTACACATTTTCATCTTTTACTTCTTTTCTTGTGTAGTTCATATTTATGGCTTTTCAAAATATATGTTGTTGCATTAAATTTGCATATTATCCATCTAGAATTTTTCTAATTTTATTTTATTGTTCGTAAAGGTCTCCAAGCACCTGTGTTAAGCTTCCTATTATTATATGGGTGATACAGCCTCCCATTAAGAGTTTGTTGGAGGTCCATTTGTACTTACTGAAGCAAGTGAGAGGTTAACAAAAGCCTAATAATTTTCGTAGGTTAGTCAGAGTGGGTGTAACTCATAGACCAGGTAAGGTGTCTTTTTTGTTTAGAACCTTGTATAGCTTGATCTCTAACCATTAATAGAGTCAAATAGTGAAGAAAATTTTAAAATGTGACCTTAAGGACTAAATGTAGGTCGTAATACGGAACTAGGTCATAATTCTTAGTCGTTTTGACTCTTGTACTAAAAAAAAGGTCCAATTTATCCAATTTATTTAATATCCTTATCAAATGTCTATTATGAAAAATAAGAAAAAAAAATTATTTGATAGATATTTGATTATTTTAATGCGTGCATAAAATATTTATGGCATCCACTTTCCTTCACTTTTCATATCGAAAGACTTTTATTGGATGTGAACTAATTTACAATAGTTAAGGTATCTATTAAAATAGTTGGCTTATTGCTGTAGATATCTGAAGTATTTTTTAGTATAGTTAGATATTTTGTGTAGTTTGCTTCAAGCAGTTAATAAAACTCTTGTAAATCTCTTTATATATAATTAAGTTGTCTATTGCATTATCAATAGAATATCAATCTTGAGATGCTTAATTGATCATATAACGTAATTATACTCTTGAGATTTCTGCTTAAAAGAGAATAGACAACCAACTCAAAAATTTTAAAAAGTCCAATTCACTCCCCTCTTGGACGTCTATAATGTTTGCTTAAAGTCCTATAGTATCTGGTGGTTGGATGCGAAGAATGGAGACGCGAGAGGTGGCAGGAGGTTTACATGTCGAGGAAGGAGAGGGAAGGACCTAGGGAATAATTTATCAATGATAATTATTATTAGCCCCCTTAAACTATATACATTTGCTACAACATACCCAAAACGTATATGTATATATACATTGTTAGTACAAAAAGCTAATAATCTAGATTTTAATAATAAAAAAATATTTCATGTTTTATATTGTGTATATGGACATTTAATAATGCATGTATATAGTGGATGTGGCAAGATGACTGACAAAGTATAAAGTTCCATTAGATATCCACCTTAATCAAAGGCAACAACAAATTCCCCAAACAAAAGTCTACGTGTTAGAAATCTCCATTTAGAAACTTGTGCATCTTAGATATCTCGTTAAATGAACCAAATTACTTTTCTAAAATAAATTTCTTGCACATCATAAAATTTCAAATCTTTTTCTGATTTTAAATCATGAAAAGATATATTTGACTTTCTCAAAGTGATTCAGGAAGCAAAAATTCTTATTCCCTTGATACCATGTTTTAAAGATATTTGTTTCGAATTAGACATCTATTTGATATCTTTAAAGTATCTATCTATTATCTAGTGTGACACATCATTTTCTACACAATTACATATTTATCACATGTGTCCAAATGGCTAAGTTTTGTTAGGTGAAGTAGAAGCAACCTTACACTGTCAATTTTAATTGTCAACCATAGTGACATGCTTTTTCTGACAACTTTCTGCTGATTATTGACAGAAAGCTATAAAGTGTGTCAAATGTCTAAATCAATAGTTGTAAAGTTCTTTAAAGTAAATTTTGAAAAAGTTTCTTTATTTATATATCTAAACTCCTTAAGAAATGTCTCTAAGAACTAGTTTTTATATTGCTTTATAAATAAAGATTTCATCTATCAAATCAATAAGGAATAATAATCGTACTCTCTAAAACTCTCAAGAACTGAAAAGCCTTATCACTCCTTATCTTCATCTTCTATTCTTAAGTGTTTGCATTTATGATCTTTCAAAATTAATTTTTCTTGCATTAAAATTGTCTATGATCCATATAGGAATTCTGTTCATTTGTATTTATTGCTTTCAAAAGAGAAAATATTTTATAAGGTTTCCAAGCTTCTTGTGTTAAAGCTTGTGGTTTGTAGGGTGACACAACTTCCTATATAAGAGTCTGTGAGAGATCCATTTGCACCTAAAAGCAAGTGAGAGGTTGATAGAACCTACTAACTTGTGCAGGTTATTCATAGAGGAGATATCTCTAACTGTATAAAGTGTCTTAGTATTAGAACTCTATAAGGTTTGATCTCTAGTTGTTAATAGAGTCAAATAGTGGAGACAATCTTAAGGTGTAATTCTTAAGGACTAAATGCAGGTCTTAGTATTGAATTAAGATAAATCTTTTTGTTGATTTTTATTAACTTCCAATTCATTAGACATCTGATATTGCTACATACTTTGTTAATTGTCTATTACATCTTAAAAATGAGAATTTACTACTTAGACATCTAATTATTTTTAAAAGAAACATCAGATAGCTCTCTCCTTACATTCTCTTACTCATATAATTTACAAGAGTTGACAAGTTATACCAATTGAGGTATTAGTTGAAATAGTTGGCTTACTGTTGTAGGTATCTAACATGAAGCTTTCTAAGCTTAGTTAGATATATGTGCAGTTAGCTTCAAGCTTACAATAGAACTCGTGTAAAATTATCTTATAAGCGGTTGAAAAATAGTAAGGTACCTAAGCCAGAAAATTTTAAAAAGTTCAATTCACCCTACCTCTTAGATGTCTATTACACACTCTTATTTTGGTACCAGAACAGGTCTATGTAATATAAGGCTTAACATCCTTGAGTGAAGATCCAAGATGGCTACTGAAAAAAATAAAATAATCAATTTTATTCAGTTATTGATATACTTCACTTGGACCAATATTAGAAATGGACCAAAAGTTTCAGTCAAAAGAGTGGATAAATAATGGGTTTCTAAAAAGGAATCTGAATGTACAAAATTTGACTAGCAACATATAACTTGTAATGCAGAAGCTATAAACATCATACATTGTGCTCTAATAGACATCGAGTATAATCGGGTGTCTGGCTATAAAATAACGAAACAAATATAGGATAAGTTAGAAGTAAATTATAAAGAAACAAACCAAGTGAAGGAATTAAAAATCAACCTTATGATAAGAGATTATGAAATGTTTTTTATGATTGCAACTAAGAGCATTGCAGAAATGAATATGAGATTTATGGATACAGTAAATCAATTAAAGTCTCTTAGGAAATATATCTCAGGACCAAAATAAGTAAAAAAGCTATTGAAATCATTGCATAAATCTTGAGATTCCAAAGTGATCATATTATTAGAGTCTAAGAATTTAGACGTCTATACATATGATGAATTATTTGGATTTCTAATGACTCACGAGATGCTATTGAATAAGTAGGATGGTGAGACATCCAAAGAAGAGAAAAAGAAAAAAGGAATAGCAATGGCACCAAGCTCATAAAATACTGATTCAGATTCATCAGATGAGGAAATGGTCGCTATCACTAGAAAAATGAAGAGGTTCTTCAAGAGAGGTAGTCCAAAGGAACAAAAGAGCTTTTCAGAAGTCTAGTTCTACTAAACCAAACACTGGAAAAAAGGAAAACTATGATGCCATATATTATGAATGCAACAAGCCTGGTCACATAAAGCCTAATTGTCCTAAACTCAAGAGAAAAACAAAGAAGGACAAACATAAGAAAGCCTTAGCCACATGGAATAATAGTAATGATCTATCAAGCGATGATGAGACGTCTGACAAAGAAGAGAAAGCCAACCTAAGTCTAATGGTAGATACAGATGAGCAATCTTAATTGGACAATTAGATATCTAATTTTGATTTAGATGATTCTGAAAATGTATTCAATGAATTATTTTGAGAATATAGAAACCTTAAGAGGAAGTACAATTCTCTATTGACAAAACTCATAAAATTACATGTTCAGTATTCCGTCACTCTTGAATTAAATAATTCCTTGCATTTTGAAGTCATGAAAAATATATTTCTGCAAGTGAAACTTGAAAAATTAAGCAGTGATCTATCATGTGCTTTGACTTAAAGTAGCTATCTGATTCATATAAATGAATAAACAACTAATCATATTGATAAGTTACGGGAAATGTTGAGCTTGAATACTTCTCTCATGACTAAGTTAAAGGGTGAATCATAAAGTTTCTTAAAAGTCATGGAGAAATAAAAGTCTGATATTAATCGGTTGATCAAAAGAAAGGAAATTTCTTTTCCTACCTCAAGGTCTAAAAGTTTTGAAAAGACAAAATGGTTTAATGAGGGTCATAAATCAAAATTGATTGACAAACCTTTTCATAAATATACTACTTCTTCATCTAAGTTTACTAAGACCATTTGTGCCAGTAAGACATACATCCAAAAGCATTGTACTCATTGTCATTATAATGGGCATCTACTTAAAACATGCTTTAGGAAGTTTTTATTTTGAGTACCAAAGGGTCCAAAGCTAAAACTTGCTGACAAATCAGGACCCAACATAGATTGGGGACCTAATCTGTAGAGTTATCTATAGGTATGTCTGAGCAGTATAAAGAAACAAATGACTGGTACATTGACAGTAGCTACTCGAGACACATAACATGGGACTCATCCAAATTCTTAAAGTTAGATAAAACTAGTGGTGGATATGTGAAATATAGAGATAAAAGCAAAGGAAGGATCATAGGAAAAGGAGTTATCAAATCAAATCCTCAAATTGAAGATGTTTCACTTATGGAAGGGCTAAAGTACAATTTGATGAGTGTTAGTCAGCTATATGACAAAGATAGTCGAGCTATATTTGAGGCGTCTTACTATGAGGTGCAGTTAGTCATTAATAATTAGACCTTATTTATTGGTCCTCGAATGGGTAACGTATAAGCATTCAATATGAATTCTTGTAGTGTCAAAGACAAATGCTTGATTACTGATAGTAGCTAGTTTGTGGCACAAGCGTCTAAGACATTGTCAACATGCAATTAATTTCATAACTAAGTCAAAAAAAACCTTATTATAGGTATACACAAGCTGAAATATAAAAAAGATTATTTATGTAACGGATGTTAATAGAGAAAGCAAACAAAATCTATTTTAAAGTTAAAATCCATTGTGTCCACATCTAGACCTTTGAAATTGCTGCTTTGTCACTTGTTTAGGCTAAAAAAATTTCAGAGTCTGAATAGTAGTAAATGTGCATTTGTGATAGCAGATGACTAGTCACAGTTCACATAGGTTATATATTTATACAAAAGAGTTCATAATGAAAGAGGCTATTCCATCACATTTATTAGATGTGATTATAGAGGGGGTTTGAGAATGAAATGTTTGATTCTTATTAGAAAGGCTATAGAATATATCATAATTTCTTTGCCCTAAGAACCCCGCAACAAAATCGTATGGTAGAATGTAATAATAGAACTTTAGCTTAAATGGCTAGAACCATGTTGCATGAGAGATACCTACTAAAACACTTCCGGGCAGAAGCCACAGATACAGCTTGCTACATACTAAACAGAGTCTTAATCAGACTAATTCTGAATAAGATACCTTATGAGTTGTAGAGAGGAAGATAGACAAATCTATCAATTTTTCATACATTTAGTTGCAAATGTTTCATACTGAATAACAAGGACTACCTTAGAAAGTTTAACTCAAAATTAGATGAGGAAATATGTCTTGGGTATTCAATATCAAGGAAAACATATAAAGTATTCAACAAACATTCTTTAACTATTGAGGAATCCATGCTAGTTATTTTCTTTATGAATATAATCATACTACCAGAAGAAATTGTAAAGATAGAAATTTAGATGGAAAAAAAGAAAAGATGGTGAAAAATGAGTAGATGTTTAGGAAGAAAAGGCTAAAGAAAAGGATGATGCCTACAATGATGATGTTGAGACGTCCAATCCAACTTCTTTAGACATCTCCATTCAACAGACATCATACCTTCTAAAAGATTAGAAGTACCACCAATATCATCCAAGTGATAATATATTAGACAGTCCATTGTAAGGCAGAATGAATAGAGCAAGATATAGACGTCTACATGAAAATGTGACTTTTGTTTCACAGATTGAACCAAAACCGTGTGGTAAGACTTAAATTGATAAAAATTAGATATCTGCTATGCAAGAAGAGGTAGATCAATTTGAACAAAATCAAGTTTGGAAGTTGGTACTTAGAATAAAGAAGTAATCTATCATTAGAACTAAGTGGGTATTTAAAAATAAATTAGACGATCAAGATAACGTTATAAAAGATAAAGTTAGATTAGTCCCCCAAAAGTACAACTAAGAAGAAAGTATTAATTTTAATGAAACTTTTGCTCATGTAGCTAGACTTGTAGCTATTAGACTACAAGAGCTACCCATTCTTTTATATCTCTTAGTTTTGCAATAAGATTGGATATTCAACCAATTAGGCTATAGGTTCCTACGTATGTGACTATGACATTAAGTGATGCTTTAGAGACATATATCTTTTTTTGGTCGTGTTCGGTTTCAATTAAATGTCGTGATCTGTCTACATATCTGATTTTCTTAGATGTCATGGATTTTGATGTAATTTTAGGAATGGACTGGTTGGAATTGCACTATGCCATGTTGGACTACTAGAAAAAGCAGGTGACTTTCTAGATTCTAGGAGACTCAGAGTTTCACTTTAAGAGTGATCAAATTATTGCACCATCAAATCTCATATCAGCCATTACAACTAGATGAATGCTTCAATGTGGGTGTCAAGAACTGGCTTAGGGATACTTCAGCAGAAAAGGCAGAGTTGAGGATGTTCCAGTTGTTTGTGAGTTTTCTGATGTTTTTCTAGAGGAGTTTCCAGGATTACCACCTGATAGGGAGATAGGGTTTTGTATTGATGTATTATTAAGCACAACTCATATTTCCATGCCATCTTACAAAATGGTACCAACAAAGTTAAAAGGGCTAAAGGAACAATTGTAGGACCTTCTAGATAAGGGTTTTATCAGACCCAGTACATCTCCTGTCATATGACTCGATCTGTAGGCCAGTGACTGGCACTAGGGAATGGGTAGGCGTAAGGCCACTGAATCCTATAGTAAGCCTGACACTCACTAACTTAATTAAATTTCATCTAATATTACTGATGTCATAATTTATCTTAACCATTAAATTCTACATATTTAATTCGGTTTGCCAGTAGAATTAGGCAAGACCCAAAACTACATAAAATTTCAACTGATAAGTCTATTATTTCTACTGCGAGAATCTAAGATTTTACAAGTCAAACATACCAAATCAATTACATCACCCGATGATGAAGGAGTTGGGTTGCTAGATAAGAGCCGCAGGAAGACTAACAATCACAAATCTGAAAAACAGTAAAATTGAGACTGTCAGTCTCGAGAGTGAGTTAAAATCATATATCCAAAAACAATTACAAACACTTCAATAACATATTTATTTAATTTAAAATAAATATTAAGTCATACAAAAATAAACAAGTCATGCCATGCTTAAAATAAAAATAACTTTCACATACTACGGGACGGAGTACCTCAACAGAACCTTAATCCCAGCACTAAACATCTTGACTCTCTCTCATTCTAACAGAACTAACGCCTAGAGAGTGAAGCTGGACCAGGGTCCTTAACTCCAATCTGGTCAGTTAATTACCACTAACACTCTTAGCCTTTCGGCTCTCTTACTCTAATAAGACTGGCGCCCAAAGAGCGAAGCTCGACTAGGGTCCTTAACTCTAGTCTGGTTACTTAAGTTTCCAAATAAGCCGGCACCCAGAGAGCAATGCTTGACCAGGGCGAGTCCTAAATTTAACTTTTAAAATTTACCCTTTTACCCATTTGCTATCAGTCTCGGATTCATAGCGGTGCACTCAGCAAATAGCATGTTCTACAGCCGTCCCATCCCGAGTCAACACGAAATAATAAAATCATAATGCAGAAAATGAAACTTATATAAATACGATTAAAATAACTGATTAAAGTATTAAATCATGTAATCAGAATTATTTCGTAAAATCTCAGCATAACACATGTAAACAGACATATGACTTTAACTCACAGCTTTGACGACCTCCTAGCTCTGCTTTGATGCCTCGGGTGGAGCGAGCCGAACTGACGGATTATCTAATCAAGGAAAAAAATTAATCAATAACGTTGAAACATTTGACAATTAACCCTAGGTCTAGATTCCTAGGACTAACTGTCTAAAAATCTCGACTCGGGTAAATTCTACCAAAAATTCGGCGGAACCTCCCGTAAAATATGGACATTTACCTCCCGTAAAACGGGTCCAGGACCTGCCAGAAAACACTTTAAAATTCAGTAATTTATTTTAACGGGAGTCGAGTCCCTAAGACTTCACTATTTTTCCTGACTCCGCCACACATCACAAATCACAACCTAAGGCAGACAGTCTGACAAACAATTATTTTAACTCACAATATTTTTTTATCCTCAACATAATTCAATAAATACATAAATCTTATCAATAAATTCTAAAATCAACGGGCAGAGAATTATCGAGATGCTTGATCGCTCGGTCCACTGGCCTCTAGCCGCCGGAGTCCGATTGACGATTCGAATGCACCAACGGACTCGAAATATGTGCTGATGATGATCCCCGCTTCCGATCTTCCAATCCAACTCCCGATCATCCCGAGAGATTTACGAACGATCTTGGCCGTTGATTTTTAAACGGAGTCTGATTGCCACAAAATCAGTGCCATTGGGAAGCTTGAGCTGAGGAGAGTTTGGATATGCCCTCTGATCGTTCATCACTCGTCGGAACTCACCGAAAATGCAAAAAAAATATGGCTGTCAATACCTCGTCGAAACTCCCTCCTCCGGCCACCAAAGCTGATGTCGCCACTCCCAAAAGAAAGCCTTCAACTCACCGGTCAATTTGAGACCAAAATCGCTGCCAAAGGACGCCAGAAACGGCCAATACGGCGGTAAGAAAATCGCTGCCACTTCTTGCACTCTCTCGCCGATCGTCACTTTGGATCATTGCCGCCCTGCCGCCTCTGCTGCGCCTCAAGCTTCGGAGCTCGCCACCTTGACCATGGCGATGCAGCTCAATTCCTCTTCTTCTTCCTCCTCCTTTCTTCTTCTTTTTCCTCTTTCTTTTCTTTCCTTTTCCTTCCATATCGAATTTGGTCCCTGCACTTTTCTTCCTCACATTTTGGTCCCTCAACTTTTTTAATTACAACAATTTCGCCTTGCAAAATTTCTGATTAACCCTTAAATTTTTTTTTTAGATTTTAATTAAGCCTCTAACTATTTAATTTGGGCCAAATTAGAATTATTGTAAAATATAAAATTACATATTTACCCTTGCTTTTACATGTAAAATACCAAAAAGCTCTTGCCAAGATATTTAATTATAAAAATACCAAACATGCAAATTTTTATTAAAACCCCATATTAATAAAATTATACTTTTAATCTTTATTTCAAATTAAATTTCTAATTTAATCTTAACACACAATTAATTTAATTAATCAATTTACTAAATATTTTTCTATTAGAATTAAAACCATTTGCTAATTATAATTTATCATTCCCTGCTAATTTTTTTATAAAAATATTATTTACTAATTCTTTCATAACTCTCAAATATAGAATTTAATTTATATATATTCATTTAGGAGAAAATTTGAATAACCAAAAATATGATTTATTTCTCAAAGAATTTACTTAATTAATTTCTTAAAAATCAAACTAATTGGATATAGAAAATAATTCCCTTATTTGTCTGGCATAAAAATTCAAAATTCCATTTAAATCACTCTAATTTAAACCAAATAAAATAAAGTAAAATTTATTTAAATAAAACTCATCTATTAATTATTACTAATGTTATCATTATTAAAGAAAAATTCCGAGTATTACATCTTCGTAAGGCGCTTCAGTATTGTTTGTGAAGAAGAAGGATAGTTCATTGCGCCTTTGTATTGATTACAAATAATTGAATAAGACGATAATTCACAATAAATATCTATTTCCTCATATTGATGACCTATTCGATCAGCTTTAAGATGATGCATGCATTTCTAAAATTGATTTACGATCAATGTGTCATCAATTAAGGACTCATGAGGACATACCTAAGATGACGTGCTAGATGCATTATGAGCATTATGAATTCTTAGTAATATCATTTGGATTCACTAATGCTCCTATAGCTATTATGGACTTGATGAATCGAATGTTCAAGCTGTTCCTGGATCACTTTATCATCATATTTATTGATGATATCTTGATGCACTCCAAGAGTGAAGAAGAGCATGCATGGAATTTGAGGATGATACTTCAGACCTTAAAGGAGCACTAGTTGTATGCTAAATTCTCCAAATGTGAATTTTGGTTAGAGAGTGTAGCTATTTTGGAACATGTGGTGTCTAAAGAAGGTATTTAAGTGGATCCCAAGAAAGTAGAGGGAGTGACTGATTAACAAAGACCAACTATAGTGACGAAGGTTTGTAACTTTTTGGGTTTGGCAGGCTACTACTGCTAATTTGTGTAGGATTTTTCAAGGATTGCGGCACCGTTGAGTAGGTTGACTCAGAAGAATGTCAGTTTCCAATGGACTGATGCTTGCGAAAGAAGCTTCAGAAGTTGAAGGATTATTTGACTTCAATTCTAGTGTTAACTTTACCATCTACAAACTTTCTTTTACAATGTATTGTGATGCTTTTAGAATGGGACTGGGTTGTGTATTAATGCAACATGTTAAAGTAGTGGCTTATGCATCTAAGCAACTAAAGAGGCATGAATAGAATTATCCCACTCATGACTTGGAGATGGCATTTGCAATTGTTACTCTTAAGATATAGAGGCACCATCTCTAATGGGGGATGTGCTAGATATACACGGATCGTAAGAGTTTGAAGTATGTATTCTAGTAGAAACAATTGAATTTTGAGGTAGAGAAGATGGTTGGAGCTTTTGAAGGATTATGATTGTACTATTCTTTACCATCCAAGTAAAGCAAATGTAGTGGCAGATGTCTTAAGTAGAAATTCAGCAGGTAGCCTTGCTCATATCAGCATAAAGAAAAGACATGACTAAAAAGTTGTATGAATTGTACGATCAAGGATTATAGTTGGTGTAACACCCCCATCACATGTTAACCAATAAACATTAGCCAGGAAGCATACAAGCGTCGTAGAATATATACTACAGGTAGATAGGTCAATATGTAGGTTGTTAAGAATCCAGACACAAGGTTATTAACATATAAACATATGATTATACTTAAACATCATTTAACAAGTATTACAAACATCTTCTTATGCCTTATAAGGCATACTTCCATATATATCACATAACTGCATACAAAAATGCATCAGGAGGAGACTTCACAAAACTGGCCCAACTTGACAGAACTGCTAAAAGCTAGACTTCACATACAACCAACGGATGCACTACTATTTACAAACCTGAAAGAAAAATTTTGGAGAGGGTGAGCCTCCATTTCGGTAAATAAATAATCAACATAATCTATATCACATACACTTAATACAATTTCCACCCAATCACATAACTTTCCATGATATTCATAGTTTAGGTATAAAGTCATACCATTCTACTCAATTCATTACAACCATCATAGAAGAAATACAATTCAACAATTATGGTTAGTTCTCACGGCTTGTGGATCCCCTTTAATGTGCTCGCCTCATCCTCACATATCACACACGTAAGCTCGCCTCATCTCACATTATACACTTTTATAGCCTCTCTAGGCTTTAGCCTCCCAAGGCTTTATATATATATATCTTTTTTTTCACAGGGGAATCCACCATTCACATGCACATATGCACTTAACATCACAATTCAATCATTTCACTTATATCATATTTCAGCAATAACAATTGTTCCACTCAACACCAATCATTTCCATCTCAGTCATTCAAACATAAACAATATTAAGCAAACGCAACCATTTGCGGAACATTTGATTAAATATATGAACATAGCAAATATTAACTATTTACTTACTCAAAATATACTTATTCCTTTAGCATATAAGAACCTCCTTTCTTCACAACTTCCTTTCCAGGCCTTTGAGTACCTGTCAACACATTCATCAATTCATGCATATTACAAATATTCATGTAAATGCGAGTTCTAATGCATTACAAGATCATCCCCTCTCTAATTCATAGGTCTAACTCTTCCTCTAAGACTCTCAATTATGTTTTAATATCCTATAAATATTTCCCATCTAGTTAAATACCAATTTAACTCAAATTAACATCAATAAATTGCATAAAACTAATCTCCAACATTTCTGTTTTCTAGACAGAATTTAGTACCAAGGTATATTTATTGCTAGGCAAAATTGGCTTAATACAAAAATCTCATATTAAATAGACATATCCATTTATGCGTCTAGTTTCATCTTCAAGAAGAATTACTCAATTCCGACTTCTATAGATTTAATTATTTTCAAATTACGGAGCAAGGGTCATACAGCTAGTTGTACCCGAGCAGCAATCTGTTTGCTCAATTTAAGCAACCAAAACGGCAAAAATAGCAAAATCATAAAACTACAAAGTTATAGAGGACTTTTTAAAATTTCCATAGACACCAATTAAGCTTAATTTGGAGTTATATAACCCATGTTATGCCTAAAATACAGAACATCAAGGTTGCTGGAATTTTGACAGTTTTCTATCTTAACATACTTAAACTTAAATCAAGCTTAATCTTTATGCAATCATTCAATACTCTACTAATTCATGATAATCAGACCTTTAATTAATCAATGAGAGCATCAAATGAAGTTTTTCCAATTTGTAATCAAGAACCCTAATGACAAATTAATAACACTCAATTAACAACTTACCAATTTCAGCTTTTGGGTTGCTAATATGCTTAAATCCTTTAGCTTTAGCTTGGCTCCTTCAATAGTTGGCAAAATCCTATCTTAATCTTAAGTTTTTCTAGGTATTCCACTCCTCTCTCTTATTCCAAATTTTGTGTTTTTGGCTATGTACGAATTTTAGAGAAATGAAGAGGTAAAATGAGCTTGCTCATGGTTCCAATTTCCAATATTCCTCTCTTAATGCCACCACCTACTAAACTATTTTTATCACCCTAAATTAATTCTTACTAACCATATATAGGTACTAACTTTTAATTGTATCTTTTAAGTCCAATCTATTTACCCAACCTTCAACTATTGGTTCAATTAAGTCTTAAGGCTTAATACACATAACCCAAGTACTTAATCAACTTATCTAAATTAATAATCTAAAATCATGCTTCTTATTCTCTATTTATAATTAATATATATATGTTCTCATAAAATAAAAATATCATTGATATACCATCATATGCCCAATGATTAAATGTAAATGCACATAACATGGATGATGAGAAAATGCAGGCGTTACAGTTGGAGGTACTAAAATCATGAGTATTGTTGGCACATTTCAAGGTTCGGTCCGTATTTGTTGAAAAAATCAAGTCAGGTCAGATTCAAAACCTATAATTAAAGAGGATTTGAGAAAAGGTATAGCAAGATCAAGCTAATGATATTTTCATCGATTTGATGGGACTCTCAGGATCACGCACTAGGTTGTGTGTTTCCGATATGGATAATCTTAGGAGGGAGATTTTAGAAGAGGTTTATTACATAACTTACAGTGTCCACTCAAGTTCTACTAAGGTGTATCATGATTTGAAAAGCATTTAATAGTGGAACAGGATGAAGAAGGATGTAGCAAAAATTTTGGTTCCAAGTGTTTCACATATTAGCAATTTAAGCTAGAGCGCGAGAAGTCGTTAGGATTGTTACAGTCACTTTCTATTCTGAAGTGGAAGTGGAAAAGAATTAATACGGATTTTGTATTGGGTTTGCCTAAGACTTCGGTACGGTAAGACTCTATTTGGATAAATGTGGACTGTTTTACTAAGTCAACACACTTCCTATCCCTAGAGACTACTTACATGGTGGCTAAGTATGCGAGGGTATACTTGAAAACAATTATAAGTTTTCACGGAGTTTTTATTTCCAGAATGTCTGACAGAGGACCACAATTCACTTCAAGGTTTTAGAGAAAGCTACAAGAAGAGCTTGGAACCATATTATACTTCAACATAACTTTCTCCTCCCAGACTGATGGTCAGTTGGAAAGGACAATTCAGACATTAGAGAATATACTTAGAGTGCATGTTATGTACTTTGGTGGTTAATGAGATTGGTACTTGCTATTAATTGAGTTTGCTTATAATAACATTTGTCATGCGAGCATCGAGATGGCTCCTTATAAGGCATTATACAGCAGGAAGTATAAATCGCCTTTGTGTTGAGAAGAAGTTGGTGAGCGGAAATTAACAGGTCCAGAGTTCGTTCAAATTACTTCTAAGAAGATTCCTATCATCCATGAGACACTAAAACAACTTTTAGTAGGCAAAAAAGTTATGCAGACTTGAAGGGGAAGCATGTGGAGTTCAGTATTGGAGAATATATATTCTTAAAGGTGTCACTTATGAGAGGCGTGATGCAGTTTGGTAAGAAGGGAAAGTTGGCCATACTTTATATAGACCCCTTTGCGATTTTTAACAGGATTGGAGAGGTAGCATATAAGTTGGATTTACTGTCTAATTTCTCACATGTACATCCGGTGTTTCAAATATCCATGCTGAGAAAGTATATTACGGATCCTTTGCATGTGCTTCAACCTCAGTATGGGGAGGTGAACAAATATTTGACTTATAAAGTGCAACTAATCAGATAATAGATATTCAGGTTCTTCGGCTTCACTTTAAGGCTATACTAATGGTAAAGGTTATTGGCAGAATCATCCTACCGAGGAGTGTACTTGGGAGATCGAGCAAGAGATGAGATAATCTTGTCTCATTTATTTCAATCTTAAGGTAAGTCTTATTCCTTTCAATTTCGAGACAAATTTTTTTTAAGGGGGATGATGTAATACCTCGTAATTTTTAGATTTTAATTTTATTTAATTTCAAAATTTTTTTAATAAATAAATATTTTTGATATTAAAAATTCAGCACTTAATAAATTATTAAAGTACTATTTACTTTATTATTTTCATGAATAATTATATTTTTTAACTTTGGCGATTTTAAAAATAGCTTTATAATTTTAATTAAGTGAATTAGATTTTACTTTAAATTAGCCTTACTATCCACATTTATTCTTAAAATATATGATGGATCTAATTTATATTAATTATTATTTATTTTGTATTATTATTATTAATTTAATGAGTTAAAATTAATGTTAGTTTATTGGAAAGATAATTAAGTGTACATATGAATATAATACTAATAATAATAATGTGTTAATATAGCAACTATTTTAATCAAGGGCCTAGGGGCATTTTCCTTATATGCCAAATATTGCATTTGGTCTTGAAAAGAAAAAAAAAAAAAAACTCATTTTCCTTCATCTTTTTCCCTTCCCCCGTCAATATCTCCTTCTCCCTCCCTTAACCTCCCATTTCGGCAGCCACTCGACATCTGATTACAGCCAAAATAGGTCCTTAGTGTTGTCGTCATCGTGCCACCACCAAGCTCGCCTGAAAAGGCCAAGAAATGGCAGAATGAGGAGAAGGAAGCCGCCACTTGCTATCGCCTCTGGTACAATTACTTGCTGGTGTTTTCTAGCCAAACCAATGCTAGAAGCAACTTCCTCGGACCTTAAACCTCAATTGGGACTGTTATAACCCCTAACGTCTCCTATAAACTAGTGACCAGAGCTGGTGTAGCTTCGCCGCACTTGCTTGATTTTTAGGATTTTTGGTGATTGTGTGGTGAAAATAATTGTATATTTGGACTCCTTGCATCTCGATCTACAAGTGGGTGCCTTCGGATTCAATTTCCGAGACTGTTAGAAATTCCAACAATTGGACCTTAGTGTTTTCAGGATGTGCGTGACAGCGGATATTCGTCTCGGTATAACTTTTCTGAACCTTAAAAATTTTATTTATATTATTGGTAATTATTTAACTTATTATTTATTAATTAATTATAAATAATTAATAGTTTAATTATATATTATTGTGGGTGAAACTTTTATAAGTTAATTATTAATTGATAAATGTGATAGATAATTGATTGTAAATAAATTTAGTTTCTTATTGGGAGTTTTTGTAAACTAATCGTGAATTGAGATTAGTAAACCGATTAATGCATTATTATTTATTTGCATTTTGATGTGTTGTTGAGTCAAGAAAATATTGTAAATGGGAGTGACTTGACTCTAGTTAAATATTAATAATTATTTAAATGCGAGTGTCTTGTCAAATTTTGGTAAAATTTTCAAATCAAGATTAGTCGAGATTTTAAGCAGTCTACTTCTTGAAAGTCTAGGATTAGGATTGTTGTAGAATTTTATATTAGTTGAATTATTTATGTAAATGGATATTCAACCAGCTTTGTTGGAGTTATAAGAGCAGCTAAAGATTTCATTAGAATTGTGTGTTAATGTTATATAACTAACCGTATTTATATCATATCAATATTTAATTTAAATATTATTAAAGTTATTATTATTATCATTATTATCGATATGATTACTATTATCTTTATTATTATTATTATTACTATTTGTTATTATTGCATTTCAATTACTATTTCTGTATTAACTCATGTTATTAAATTTAATATTTTAATATTAAATTAGATAATATTATTTTTATCTTATTCGTATTATTATTATTGCTATTAAATTTTAATTTTATTTGGAATGTGGATGATAGTAAAACGTGTCATTTGATGGGTTGCATCACAACTGCGTGTGCATCGGTAAAAATCAGAGACATGAATCAAAAGGTTATGTATGATATGCCTTGGTCGAGCATGACTCTATGGGCTTACAAGATTTAGAAACTAATAGAGGAAAGGTCCATACTCGAACTTAGCTCTCTAGTCACCGACTGAGTTGGAAATTAAACTAGATTTAAGAACTATGATTGAGCTTTGCTCTTCGGGCGCCAGTCTTATTGGATATAAGAGAGCTTATTAGGTAATATAATTGGAGTCTAGAGTTCTGCTAATATTCTCGTCCTACTTTTATTAAAATTGAATTTTTCTAAATTAATAACATGACGCGTGATTATCAATTATCGAAAATATATATTTATTTATTCATTTGTTTATTTATTATGAGATTGTTTAATTTGGAGGCAATATTTATTTTTGGATTATATGATTTTGACTTACTCTCAAGACTAACAGTCTTAAATTTATTTTTTAGGTGATAGTTAGGACTTTCTGTTGCTTCATTATTTTGCCAGCCCGATTTCTTCCATCTTCGGGTTCAATGTAATTGCTTTCACTATATTTTTGCATTTCACTTATAGAGGCTCTGCAGTACTTATTTTAGGACTTAATTATGTATGTTTGACATTTATATCTGATAAATATTATTAAGTAGGATGATGGTATTTTATTAAATTATTGATTAGTCACGCTTGCTATCGATCTCAGTGACTTTATGCATACTTATTCTCTAGTGCTGATCACGGATTCATAGATCGGATCATATGACAGTTGCTTTGTCCACAGCTAAGGCATAATACATCTCAGCAGGGAACTATGTTGCTTAAAACTTATGGATAAGGAAACAATTAGAAGACTATGAACTGTTTCACAAACATATACCAATTCAATGTGACAACACCAATGCCAATCAACCTCTCGTAAAATCTTGTATAACATTCAAGAACCAATCATATTGAAGTAAGATATCACTTCATCAGAGATCATGTTTGTAATACTCAGAATTTTTTTTATTTAATAATGATTATATTAATAATAATTAATAAATAAATTTTATTTAAATTAATTTACTTTATTTTTATTTGGTTTAATTTGGAATGATTTAATGGAAATTTTAATGCTAGACAAATAAAGGAGTTATTTTCTATATCCAATTAGTTTGATTTTTAAAAAATTAATTAATTAAATTATTTGAGAAATAAATTATATTTTGGTTATTCAAATTTTTTCTCCAAATGAATATATATAAATTAAATTTTATATTTGAGAATTATGGAAGAATTTGTAAGGGATATTTTATAAAAGAATTATTTAGAAAAATGGCATTTTAATTAGCTAATGGTGTTAAATTTTAATTAAAAAATATTTAGCAAATTGGTTAACTAAATTAATTGTGTGTTAGGACTAAATTGAAAATTTATTTTATAATAAAGAATAAAAGTATAATTTTATTAATATGTGGTTTTAATAAAAATTTGTATGTTTGTAATTTTTGTAATTAAATATGTTGGCAAGGGCTTTCTGATAATTTTAATTTAAAAGCAAGGGTAAATATGTAATTGTGTATTTTCAATAATTCTAATTTGGCTCAAATTAAATAGTTAGGGGCTTAATGGAAAAACTAAAAAAATATTTAAGGGTTAATTGAAATTGTTTAGGATGAGATTGTTAGTAATTAAAAAGTTGAGGAACTAAATGGTAAAAAATAAAAGTTTAGGGACCTATTGTCGACAATCGTTGAAAGAAAAGAAAAGAAGAAAAGGAGAAAGAGAGGAAGTCGACGTCGGGGGGGGGAGAAGGAAGAAGCTCACATCGTCCATGGCGGTAGGAGGAAGAGTCCGTCCGAGGGCGTCATGAGCCACGGTGGCGGAAGAGCCGTACGGCGAGTCCAATGGCAGTGTAAAAAGAAAGGGGGAGGGGGGAAGTTGAGGCGGCTGTCCGGCGCCATTCGTGGCGTGTCCGTCGGCGCCAAGGATGGCGATCGGCTTGTCGGAGAGCGAGCTTTCTTTTGGCGGCAGCGGCGACGCTTCTGGTGGCCGGAATTAGGAGATCCGATGGAGAGAGAAAGAAGGGGCAGCCGATGTTCTCTGGTTTTTCCGGCGAGGGATGGATGATCGAAGGACGTATCCAGACTCTTCTCAGCTCAAGCTTCGCAATGACACTAGTTTCGTGGTGATCAGACTCCGTTTGCAAATCGACGGCCTAGATCGTTTATAAATGTCTCCAATTGATCGGGGGTCGGATCGGAAAATCAGAAGTAGTGATCCTCATCAGCGCGTCAGCTCAAGTCCGTTGGTGTGTTCGGATCGTCGATCGAACTCCGGCGGCTGGAGGCGAGTCGACCGAGCTATCAAGCGTCTCGGTAATTTTCTCCGGCCTGCTGATTTTAGAATTATTTAGTAAGTTATATGTTTATTGAATTGTGTTGAGCATTATCGATATTGTGTGTTAAAATATTTTATTTGCCGGATTGTCTGCCTTAGATCGTGTTTTATGATGTGTGGCGGAGTTGGAAAAATAGTGAAGTCTTGGGGACCCGACTCCCGTTAAAATGAATTGTTAAATATTTGAAGTGTTTTCTGGCAGGTCCTAGACCCGTTTTACGGGGGGTAAATGTTCGTATTATAGGTGAGGTTCTGCCGAATTTTCGTTAGAATTTACCCGAGTCGAGATTTTTAGACAGTCACTCCTAGGAATCTAGACCTAGGGTTAATTGTCAACTGCTTCAGCATTATTAATAAATTGTTTTTCGTGATTATATAAATCTGTCAGTTCGGCTCGCTCCACCCGAGGCATCGGAGTAGAGCTAGGAGGTCGTCAAAGCTGTGAGTTAAAGTCATGTATGCTCTTTGATTACTATTCATATATATCATGTTTTTCATCACTAAATTTATTATTGCCTGATGACTCGAGATGGAACGATAGTAGAACATACTATTTTGATGAGTGCATCGGTATAAATCCGAGAGGAATAGAAAAGGGGTAAACTAGTAAATTTTAAAAAGGTAAGTTTAGGACTTGCCCTGGTCGAGCATTGCTTTCTGGGCTGAGTAGAGTGAGTGTGCCGGAGTAAAGGACCCTAGTCGAGCATTGCTCTCTGGGCGCCGGCTTATTTGGAAACCTAAGTGACTAGACTGGAGTTAAGGACACTGGTCGAGCTTCGCTCTCTAGGCGCCAGTCTTATTGGAGTAAGAGAGCCGAAAGGCTAAGAGTGTTAGTGATAATTAAGTGTCTGAACTGGATTTAAGGACCCTGGTTGAGCCTAGCTCTCTGGGCGCCAGTTCTGTTAGAATGAGAGAGAGTCGAGATGTTCAGTATTGGGATTAGGGTTCTGCTGAGGTACTCCGTTCCGTAGTGTGTGAAAATTATTTTACATAAGCATGACATGAACACATTTATTTTTGCATGACTTATTATTTATTTCAAATTAAATAAATATGTTATGGAAATGTTGTAAATGCTTTTGGATATATGATTTTAACTCACTCTCGAGACTGACAGTCTCAATTTTACTGTTTTTCAGATCCGTAATTGTTAGTCTTCCCGCGGCTCTTATCTAGCAACCCGACTCCTTCATCATCAGGTGATGTAATTGATTTGGTATGTTAAATTGTAAAATCTTAGATTCTCCATAATAAAAGTAATAGACTTATTAGTTGTAATTTTATGCAGTTTTGAGTATCGCCTAATTCTTCTGGCAGACCAAATTAAATATGTAGAATTTAATGATTAAGAAATTGTGACATCAGTAATATGAGATGAAATTTAATTAAGTTAATGAGTGTCAGGTTTACTACGGGATTCGGTGGCCTTACGCCTACTCATTCTCTAGTGCCGGTTACGGGCCCACAGATCGAGTCGTGAGGAGATATCCAATTAGAATTTATCCCATCAGATGAGCAATTGACATACATCTTAACTAAACCTCCTGGTAAAGATTAATTCTATAAAATTTTAAAATCCATTGGTATTAGTACTCAATTCAACTATGATACATCTAATTTGCTCTTCAATGATTATCCAACTATGCCATGTGTCATATACTTCTAAATACATGATTATTTTAGTACTTATTTTAATGTAATGTTATTTTTTTTATTTTGAAGTATCATTGGTAAATTATTTTAAAGAGACTAAATCCAAAATCTTTTCTTTTTCATCATATGCACTAACCTATTTGGCTTGTAAAACATGAAGAAAAGGAAAGAGAGTATGACTCGATGGCTGCGTAAAAAACAGAGAAAAAGACTTGATGGGACTAGAGAAGAAAGAAAAAAATTGACACAAATATAAAATGAATGGATGCATGACAAAAAAGGAATGGTTATTAATGATCAAATAGGACTAACTATTGGGTATTTGAAACTTCTATCCCTATCTCCATTTTAAAAAGGAAAATACAATCTTCATCTTCTCATTATTTATTTATCTCGACTTTTCTCTTTCTTTTAAGCCTTATTTTTCAAAATGTCAACTTATCTCTTTCACATATCTCTAAATCCTTCGATATCTTTTTGAGATAAGCAAAAGAAAATCCTTCTTCTTCACTCATCTCACATACATGACCAGAAAAGAAAAAGTCTTCAACACCTCCACTACCTCAATGCGACAAACTAAAACAGAAAAGAAATCCTAAGCTCCTTAGATCTCCATCTGTGCAGACAATTATAAGATCATGCAATCTAGGATTTTCAATTGGAAGATATTCAATGATAAGGCTATGAAGTTTAAATAGAAGTTTGAATTTCAAGGCTGGGTTCCATTTATTCACTATAAAGAGAAATTTATGAGAAACTTACCTTTGAGTTCTACAGATCAAACACGAAAGTGACAGATGAGCTGGTTTGGGTGAGTATTAAAGGCGAAGCAAAGGAAATCACACTAATCTATTAGGAAATGTTATGGGTTTACTAGTAGAAGGAGCAAAAATTACTGAACAACACTAGTGACAAAGTTATTCCCGGATATGACAAGAAGAGATTCATCTAAGAGCTGAGGGCCAATCAACCAACTTTTGGTAAGGAATTCATTACTGACTATGGCCTTCATGGTAGAATGTTGCATGAGTTCATAGCCTAATGTTTTATTAAGGATGGGTAGCTTAGACTCTATCACTAAACTAGATTTAAAGATCATGTGGCACATAGCTAAGAAATAAAAATTACGCCTTCCTTATCTACTATTGAATGTAATCACAAATATGAACCCTACCAGTGGAATGCCTTACAGTATGTACCTTTGTTATTTAAACACTTTAGGGTTCTTCTTAAAGATGGAATAGAGTTGAAACTAAGTGATGTTTTTGGAAAATTCACTATCAACAACAGTAAGTACAGAGAAAAGGATGAGGTTGATTAACTAAAACATAATGGGAAACTCTTGGAGTAACGGGTGAGGTAAGGAAGAGAAAATCCAAAGCAAAGAGACATCTAAGTTTAGTGGATGAGGGGTTTGATAACAATAATAAAGATAATGAGGAACTTGAGAAAAAGAAATATGTAGGCGAGAAGGAGAAATCTAATGAAAAGGTCGAGACATTTGTGTTGAATAGAGCTTATATAAAGCTTATTGTTAACAAACTTCAAGTGCTTAATAATTAAACAAATGACAAAAGAGAAAGAGATGTCTATGAAAAATAATTTTATTTGATACTAAATATTGTCTTATATAGACACATATATTTTCCACTTTCACCAGATTTACAGAATAAAAAGGAAAATAAATAGCTAACAATCCACTACATCTATGACTTATTCATAGCTAATTTATAGGAAATAAAGCCAAAAAGTTACAGACCCTTATCAATAATTATTCTAAAACAATATTCAATACTCCCCTTCAACATCAGCTTCTGGTCTTTTCACCATGCCAAGTTGATTGCAGAAATTTTCAAGTTTATTGCTGCCCAAGCCTTTTATAAACAAATCTGCAGCTTGTTTTTCTGTTCCAACATGCTCCAACTGAATTTCTTCTTCCAAGACCTTCTCTCTGATAAAATGATAGTGCACCTCCACATGTTTAGTTCTTGCGTGAAAAACTGGATTTTCTGCTAATCTTATGGCTGAAAGGTTGTCGTAATACAAATGAATATCATACTCTATTGATTGATGCAAGTCCTTCAATAATAACACAAGCTAAGTGCTTTCTTGAGCTGCCATCGCCGCTGCTCGGTATTCTGCTTCTATTATTAATAAAGACACTGTCTGTTGTCTTTTGCTACACCAAGAAATTGCTCCAGACCCAAGCATGAAAATATATCAAGTAGTTGAACGTCGAGTATTATGGTCACCTGCATAATCGGCATCGCAGTAGCCAACTAACTTGCAATCTCCATCTTTCTTGTACATAATACCATAGCCAAGTGTACTCTTTACGTATCTCAAGATTCACCGAGCTGCTTCCAAATGGGGTTTCTTTGGATTTTGCATGTAGCGACTTATCAGACAAACTGCAAAAGAAATATCCGGTCTAGTCAAAGTTAAATAGATAAGGCTACCTACCAACCGTCGATACATCATAGCATCTTCCAAATCTTTCCCTTCATGAGCACATAATTTTACATTTGGCTCCATCGGTGTCATGATTGGCTTGCATTTAAGCATTCCAAACTTTTCAATAAATCTTTGGAATATTTTTGTTGCTTGAGATATATTCCTTCATGCGTATGATCAATCTCCAGACCAAGGAAATGCTTGAGCTGTCCAAGTTCTTTCATTTGAAACCAAACTGAAAAGTTCTTTTTGGTTTGGAGAATCTCTTCTTCATAATTTCCTGTGACAATTAAATCATCTACATACACTAGCACAATAGCTAGCTTCACTTCTTCAGCTTTGACGAACAAGCTAGAATTTGCAGATGTCACCAAATAACCACTTTAAGTCAAAAAGTCAGCAATTTTACCATACCATGCCCTCGATGCTTGTTTTAGCCTATAGAGTGCCTTCCGAAGTTTACACACATGCTCAGGATGATCTTTACTCTGAAAACCTATTGGCTGATTCATGTAGATATCCCGGTCTAACTCCCCATGTAAAAATGCATTCTTCACATCGAGCTGCCACAGGTTCCAACTTTTACTAGTTGTGAGTGCTAGTAGGACTCGTACAATAGTAAGCTTTGCAATTGGACTAAAAGTTTCATCATACTCTAGTCCATATTGTTGAGAGAACCCTCGAGCTACCAAATGAGCCTTGTGTCTCTCTATTGACCCATCAATGCGATGCTTTATCTTGTACACTTATTTGTAGGAGATAGGCTTCACATCTCTTGGCTTTGGTATAAGCTCCCAAGTTTGATTTTTCTCTAACGCATAAATTTCCTCTTCCATAGCTTTATTCCATTCATGATTTTGACATGCTTCCTCAAATGTCTCTGGTTCCGTTGCATCTGCTTTTTCTACTATGGTGGCATTTGCGTATCTAGGATTTGGCTTTCTGATCCTCGTTGATCTTCTAGGCATAATCCGTGTTTCTGCTTCATTAATGTCTCCTTCTTCGCTTAGTTGTTGATGGACACCGGTTTGCCAAGGACTTTGGCTACTCTTTCATTGATCTCACCATCTTGATTTACATCTTTAGTTTCATCCGATCTCAATTGAAATTGAGAAGTTTGCAATAGATCAGTAAAGACATTTGAATCTGAAGATACCTCTTTGTTTGAGGACCACCATGAAGAGGCTTCATCAAACACTACATTTCGAGATGTGTAGCATTTTCCAATTGCTGGATCGCAACAATGCCACCCTTTCCTTTGACTATCATATCCTACAAAGACACATCTAACAACCTTTTTTTCCATCTTGCTACGTAAATGATCAGGTATAAATACATAGCATATATATCCAAAGACTCAAAAATGACCAACAACAGGCTTTATGTTCCATATTTTCTCAAAAGGTGAGAGAAAACATAACCTTTGTTGAGGTAGTCTGTTGATCACAAATGTTGCGGTTGTTATTGCTTCTGCCCAAAATCTGCCCGGAACATTCTTTGCATGAAGCATGCTTCGACAAATTTCTGTCAAGTGCTTGTTCTTCCTTTTGGCTATGCCATTTTACAGCGGAGTGCTGGCACATGTAAAATGATGGCGTATTCTACACTTCAAAAGAAACTCTAAGAACTCACCTGAGGTGTACTCCCCCCTATTGTTTGTACATAGACAACAAATACTTCTACCAACTTCTGCTTTTGCCACTTTCTTGAACTCTTTGAATTTTGAGAGTGTTTCAGATTTTTCCTTCATAAAGTAAACCTACACATACCTCGAGAAAGTATCAATAAAAGTTACCATGTACCTCATCCCACCAATGGAAGCTTGTTTAACTGGTCCAAACACATCAGAATGAATCAACTATAGTGGTTCATTGGCTTTAAACTTTGACTCTTCATACGGCAACCGGTGTGCTTTTCCATATTGACAGCCTGCACATACAGTGTTTGACCTCACTTCAAGTTGTGGGAGTCCCTTTAGCATTGACTTCCTCATCATCACATCTAGCTTGGAATAGTTAACGTGACTTAGTCGCATATGCTATAGATCTGCCGTCTCGTTCCTCCTCGCCTTCTCTACGTATGTTGTTTCTGCAGACATCACAAAGGCTGATTCCGACCTTTTCCGACCTTTGCCCCTTCATGATTGGCTCTTCTATGATCTTAACATGATCCTGATATACTTTTACATCTTGTGGACCAAACAAAACATAATAACCAGAAGATGTTAATTGTGCTACTAAGAGAAGATTTTTCTTCATACCTGGGACATGATAAACATTTTGGAGCAGCAACTCTGTATCATTATAGTGGGGAGGGACTACTGTATTACCAATATGAGCGATTGACAATTTTGAGTTGTTCGCCGTCACCACTACCCGGCTTCCCTTGTATTTTAACGTGTTCTGCAACTTCTCTTTATCACCGGTCATATGGTTTGAGCAACCTGAGTCAACAATCCAATCATTCTCATAATCAATTTGATTAAATGTTGTTGTACATGTTGTCTCTTCTTCATCTGCAGCAAAAAACGCCTTAGCATCCCACTCGTCTTCACCTTTGGAAGTTGCAACATTGCTCTCCACACCCTTCTTCTTTAGACCAACAATCTTTCACCATATGACCCTTCTTTTGGCAGTTGTAGCACTTTCCTTCAAATTTTCTTCCATTGCCAAATTTCTTAGGATCTCCTTCTTCATGGACACTCGATTTACCTTGATGACTTTTTGCCTTGTAATCATACCTTTTGGAACCACCTGTGACATGTTGCTTAGAATTCCACGTGCCTTTGTTGGCATAGAGTGCCTCTTTTTCACTTTTCAATAAGACTCCTCCCATTTGCTTAGCTAAAGCTTCCTGGCCAGCTAGCAAATTTTTGAATTCTACGAGCGACGGCTGATTTTGCCATCCTTGAATGGCAGCAACAAAACTCCTAAATTATGGCTTCAAACCATGGATGATGATCCTCTTTATCCTGGTAACGCCAATAGGAGCCTCTGGATCCAACTCAGAAATCTCTCGACATAATGACTTCACTTTATAGAAGTATTGTGCAATTGTCATGTCTTGTTGTACAATTGACAACAACTCACTCTCTAAGAGTTGGAGTTTCGTATCATTCTTCTTAGAGAACAGCTTGGCAAACACATCCTAAGCTTCTTTGGGAGTTTTTGTATCTCGATGTGCTCCAATACATCCTCTTCAACTGTCGTCTTTAAAATGAACATTGCTTTGCCCGCTTTGATCTTCCACTTCCGTAATATCCCATTCGCATCTTCAACCTCCGGTTATTTTACTTCATTTCTAGATACAACCTCCTATAGATCTTGGCCTTGCATGTAGGACATCATACAAGTAGACCATGAATTGTAATTCTGGTTATTAAGCTTCTTGATTCCACCAACTACTTGAAGGTCACCCATCTTGTGCTCATAATCAAGCTCTGATACCAGATTGTTGAACAGAGTTATATAAAGCTTATTGTTAATAAACTTCAAGTGCTTAATAATTAAACAAATGACAAAAGAGAAAGAGATGCCTATGAAAGATAATTTTATTTAATACTAAATATTGCCTTATATAGACACATATATTTTCCACTTTCACCAGATTTACAGAATAAAAAGGAAAATAATTAGCTAACAACCCACTACATCTATGACTTATTCATAGCTAATTTATAGGAAATAAAATAAGCCAAAAAGTTACAGACCCTTATCAAGAATTATTCTAAAACAATAAGATAAACTTAATCAATAGGGGACCTACGAGCTGGTGTTGATTTATTCAATAATTTGAAAAGAAGAGAAAAGCAAAGAATTGATTAACTTGAACAAGGACTTTTTGGCCAAAGTAGAGCAACAAGACTTAGTAGGAAAAGAAATGCCTAAAAAACAATACTCAAATTCCTAAGAGGAATCAACTGAAGGAACAAAATATTAGACAGTTAGCACCAATAAGAAATTTGATTATGAGGAAGAAAAATCAAATGAATCAGAAAAGAGCCCTGATTTGACTGAAAAAGAACGAGAAGAAACATAAAAATAAAAAAAGTAAAGAAGAAGCAAAAGTTTGCATTATTGTTTTAAGGGATCATAATTCAATCAATAATTTATGGAGTAAGATCACTACTGCTCTTAATAGTCATTTGACTGCATTGTCAAACCAACAGCTGTATATGGATCTTGATCTTAGCTCAGATGTCTATCATTTATTTAGAGAGATTTAGAAGAAGTAGAGTGATTTTGAATAGTACCTTTGAAAAAAGCTTAAAAGAAGAGTTTCAACAGTTTAAGTATGTGGAAAGAGATGTATGACATAATTGAAGGACTTAACTGTCTCTCATCTCAGACTGAGAAGATGTATGTTGAGGAAGCTACTACTATTTGAAAGAAAAGAAAAGGAAAATTGTCTGAAAGTGAGAGTCCAGTTAGCTCCACTGATGAAGAGAGATAAGGAAAGAAGATCAAGCTTGCTGAGGAACGGGCGAAAGAGAAGAGTGCTAAAAGCACCAAGGTCTCCAAGACCACTAAGAAGGGAAGAAAGCATAGATCTACTAAGCCCATCCTCCAAGTTTACTACTTCATTTCTTCTTCTTCTGTCTCAAAGCCTTTTAATTTTTTTGACAATTTGAACAATATTTGTTTATGAATGCTAAGTATCATTTTTTTTGTTGATGACAAAGAAATGGAGAAATATTTTTGCATGTTGGATATGCTCAGGGGATATCTTGAAATACTATTGCATGAACACAAATAGGCATCTGCATAGGGGGAGCATGCCTTAGAATAATTTGAATAGATTTATTTTTAATCCATTGCTAGTATAATACTTGTTATTTTTTCTTACATAAATCTTATGGATGCGTTTAAAATGTTGATATTGGATACATATACTTGTCTTTAGCTATCTAGTTTGTAGGTACAAACATCTAACTATACAGTTAGATTTCTACAGTGTGTAAATTGCAGATAATTTAAAAAGTGTCATGGTCACCAAATAGTGTGTTTTGTTATCATAAAAAGGAGGGAGATTGTTAGCCCCAAGAAGCTAATAATTTTGATTTTGATGATAACATGAGATTGCATGTTTTTGTACTGTGTATATGGACATCTAATAGTACACGTACAAAGCAGATTTGATTAGATGACTGGCAAAATAGAAAGTTCCATCAGACATCTACCTTGATCAAAGGTAACAACGGACACTCCAAACATAATTTAGGTGTAAGCAATCTCTATTGGGAATTTGTGCGTCTTAGATATCTTGTTAAATGGATCAAGTTGCTTTTCCAAAATGAATTTCTTGTACATTGTAAAATTTTAAATCTTTTTCTAATTTTAAATCATGAAAATATATTTTAATTTTCTCAAAGTGATTGAGAAAACAAAAATTATTATTCCCTTAATATCACATCTTTTAAGATATCTGTTTTAGATTAGGCATCTATGCGATACCTTAAAGGTATCTATCTGTTATCTAGTATGATACATCATTTTCCATACACTTACATATTCTTCACATATGTCGAAATGGCTAGTTTTATTGGGCGAAATGGAAGCATCCTCACACTATCAATTTTAGTTGTCTAACACAATGACAAGCCTTTTCTAGCAGCTTTCTATTGACTATTGATAGAAAGCTGTAAAGTGTGTGAGATGTCTAAATCAGCAACTCTAAAGTTCTTTAAAGCAAATTTTGAAAAGGTGTCTTTATGTATATATTTAAACTTTTTAGCAATGTCTCTAACAACTAGCTTTTCTGTTGCTCTATAAATAAAGGCTTTACCTACCAAATCAATAAGGAAGAATAACTTTACTTTCCAAAACTCTCAAGAACTGAAAAGGCTTATCACTCTTTCTATTCATCTTTTATTCTTGAGTGTTTAAATTTATGATGTTCCAAAATTAGTATTTCTTGCATTAAAATTGCATATGATTTGTATAGAAATTTTGTTCATTTGTATTTATTGCTTTCAAAAGAGAAAATCTCTTATAACATTTCCAAGCTCCTTGTGTTAAAGTTTGTGGTTTATAGGGTGATACTTCCTCCTTTCTAAGAGTTTGTTAGATGTCTATTTTAACCTAAGAAGCAAGAGAGAGATTGATATAAGCCTAATAACTTCTATGGGTTAGTGAGAGAGGAGATATTTCAAACTGTATAAGGTGTCTTAGTATCAAAACCTTATAAGGCTTGATCTCTAGCCAATAATAGAGTCAAACAATGGAGACAATCTTAAGGTGAAATTCTTAACGACTGGATGTAGGTCTTAGTACCGAACTAGGATAAATCTTTTTAAGCTTAGTTAGATATTTATGCAGTTAGCTTCAAGGTCATAATAAATTCTTGTAGAACTATCTTATAAGCGTTTGATAAACTAGTAATGTACGTAAGCTAGAAAATTTTGAAAAGTTCAATTTATCCCCTCTTAGACATCTATTCTGCACTTTCATACTTAAATTTAGAATTTCTATAGGTAAAACTATCATTTGAAAAATCCCATATTTAAAAGCAAAAATAAATTTTAAAATTTATAGTACATAATTTATGGGCGGCAGTTTTGGGGCATGCACTCAAGTGTTTCTAGCGACTGTGACAATGCAAGGCTTTTCAACCTAATTCAAGCATATATTAACTAGTCACACAGAAAAGGAGTCGCCATCCAGATAATTCTCTAAGACATTTTTACTAATTGAGTGGCATACTAGATTCTATAAGAAAGCTTCGCCATATCTAGAGATGGGTCTAGAAGCCAACTTCCTTAGTTGTATATCCCTATTTTTAAATTTAATGTTTAACGGGTTATTCCCCATTAACACAACATTTATAATTCTATGATTAATCACTACAACATATGAAGCCCACTTAAATATAACACATTTTAGTTAAGCCCAATTCTTAATTATATTGTTAGCCTAAATTTACTACTCAATTATACTCAAGAGGCTACTCTAGTATAGCCTAATTACAAATTATGCGAAGTCCTTATCCTAATTGGGCTATATTTTCCATGCCAAGGCCCAATTCAATCTCCTTATGCTAAGTAAGTCCATTAATTAACTTTAAACATGATAAAAATTCTACCAAGTCTAAATGGATTTTAATTTAGGCCCAATTTACTAATATTTAACCTAATGGACTGTAATTTACATGTAAAGCGCAATTTTAAGCCTATGTTTAGGTGTTCAATTTTAATTAACAATCATACAACAATTATTTTTTTATTCATCTAGCAAAATAAAGTAAAAATAAATAAACAAAATAAAGAAAGCAGTAAATCTAAATTATTACAATCCTTCCCACAACTAATAAACTTAAAAAAAAAAACTAGTTTAGGTCAAAAAAGGCGAAAAGAAATAAAAAAGGGCCCGAAATTGCAAAATATGACAGATTTAGTTGCCCGTCCAGCTGGTGATATTACAAAGTTGATCAACTCAACAAATAAACAATCAATTGTGCATTGAGTCGATCGGCTCTATAGTCCTGTTCTAGGCTGATTTGGTACTTTTAGGCACTCCAAGCTCAAAATTGTAATGCACATGCACCAAATCACGTGAAACATGATTAACAACATATAAAGGATGAGATCATGTATAGAATAATTAACTGTTAAGGCAATATAATACCAAATAAACTTATAGTAAGTAAATTTTCTAATATGGCAATTTCTACAACTGATGCTAAACTAATCATGCCACCCTAATTAGTTTATGCCAAAACCCATAAATCATCCTTAACCAAACATATTGATTCATATACATGATTATAAGATTCATAATTTGAGAGTATAAGTAAATTTTTTCAAAATCAAAGAAACATGCATATAATAGAAACACATAAATCACATAGAAAACTTGATTCTAAGCATGTTAATCATAAGAAAATAATCCCAACAAAAAATCATGTTATTCCTAGCATATTCCTAATAAAGTAACAATCAAAATATAAAAGAAAAGATCATAAGAGAGAAGAAGTATTATAATATGATTTGAAACCATTATAAACTTAATATTTTATTCAATTTCCTGTGTATTTTTCCTAAAACAAGTCAGACTTATATACAAAGAGAAAGGAGAATTAAAAAGGCAAGATAGTAAGATACAAGCTGTATACTATATTAACTCCTTGATTATAGGCATGAGTTGATGAGAATGATTCCTTTGAATATTTTCTTGATTTTCTGCAGTGATATTTGTTTCCGTTGTCTTTGTGAAATATTTTGTTTCCTTAATTAGCTTTTCTTCCTTATCAACCCCCTTCAAGTTGGAGACGGAGTGTAAATGGAGTCCCATCTTGTCGCAAAGGAAAACAAAAGGTGCCTTTGGTAAGGACTTGGTAAGAATATCTACTATTTGATGTGAAGATGGCACAAACCATGTGACAAGATGACCCATGGCTACCTTTTCTCGGATAAAATGATAGTCTATTTCGATATGCTTTGTCCTCGCATGAAAAAGAGGATTAACCGACATATGAAGAGCGCTGAGATTATCGCAGAATAATTATGGAGCATGAAGTAAAGGGATGCCAATGTCATGTAATAAAAATGTGAGCCAAGTTAATTCAGTTATGGTGGAAGCCATGGACCTATATTCTGCTTCTGAACTAGATCGAGCAAATGTAGGTTGCTTCTTTGAACACTAAGAGATGCAATTTGCACCTAAAAAAGCACAAAAACTTGTTGTGCTTCATCTGATTAAAGGACAACCTGCCCAATCGGCATCTGAAAAAGCATACAAAGAGAGAGGACTGTTAGAAATGAACCGTAAGCCATAGTCTTATGTACCTTTAAGGTAGCAAAGAATTCGCTTGACTACTTTAAGATGTAGTTCTGTGGGGGAGTTGAAGAATTGACAAACTTTATTTACAACATGTTGAATGTCTAGTTGAGTGAATGTGAGGTATTGAAGAGCGCCAACGATACTTCTATATTAAGTAGCATTTACACCATTTTATTTTGACATATTATCGTTTTCTTTGAGAACCATAGGAGTAGCATTAAGAGTACAATCGGCCATCCTTGTACGGCTGAGAAAATCCTTGAAATATTTGCCTTGAGAAAGAATGACTCCTCCATTGAAGTATTTAATTTCCACACCTAAAAAGAATGTTAGATATCCAAGATCCTTTATAGCAAATTATGCACTCAATTGATGAATTAAATTAGAGATAAAGGAGTCATTATTTCCAGTCACCAATATGTCATCTACATAGATGAGAAACAATATTGTAACAGAATTTTGACGATAAACAAATAAAGAAGAATTTGCCTTACTACAATAAAAAGTAAGATGATGAAGAAACCGAGATAAGCAATCAAACCAAGCTCAAGGAGCTTGCTTTAGTCATAGAGAGACTTGTGAAGAAGGTATATATGATTAGGTTTGTGCGGATCCACAAAACCAGGGAGTTGTTCGATATACACAATCTCCTTTAAATTTCCATGCAAAAAGACGTTCTTCACATCCAGTTGTTTCATGTGCCAATTTAGAGAAGTTGAAAGTGCTATCACAAGACGAATAGTAGTATGATGAATAACTGGGCTATAAGTCTCATCAAAATCAATATCCGAGACTTGTGTAAAACCACGGGCAATAAGACGAGCCTTGAAGCGCTCAATAGATCCATTCTCTCATTGCTTTATACGATAAATCCATTTTGACCCAACAACATTCACATTTTAGGGTCGAGGAACTAGTGACCAGGTTTGGTTTGAATGAAGGGCATGCAGTTCCTCTTCCATGGCCATAACCCATCGAGGATCTTTTAGAGCAACATGATAATTTCGGGGTTCAACAGGTAACTCGAGTTGAGATAGATAGCATTCATAATCTTGTAGATGTTTTGGAGGTTGCCTATGGCGTTGGGGATGAACATAATTTTCACTTTCATTATTGTCGATATTTGTATCAACAATATACCTAGGCAAGTCATTTAGCAAAGTGAGAGTTTGTGTATCTGCCAGTTCAGCTGCAACTAAGGTTTCATCTTCATGAGGCAGATTAACATCAGGCAAAACTCCATTATTGTCAGGAGATTCAACATTATTATCATTATTACATTTGTCATTATCATTATTTTCATCACAACAGTCGTTAGTAGTTATAATAGATGTTTGAGTTGCTGACTCTACATTTGTTCCTACCTTTGGAGGTTCAGCTTCAAGAGTGACTTTAAACCATTCATCAAGTGCTGGAAATTCAACAAATTCTAATGGTACAATAATCGATTCTTGAGGAGAGGGTTTATAGAGGAATTTACCTTCATCGAAAACAACGTGTCTTGATATATATACTCTTTTTGTTTGAGGTTCATAACACTTATAACCCTTGTGAATAGGACTATAACCAATAAATACACAAAGATAAGTTTTCTTAACAAATTTATTACCTCATTGATGTCTTAGAGAAGGAAAACATAAGCATCCAAACACTCGCAAGCTTTTGTAATTTGGTTCTTTATGATATAGTTTAGAGTATGGAGACTGGTTGTGTAAAACTGAGGTTGGCATTCTGTTGATTAAATAGACAACTGCAAGAAAAGCTTCAATCCATAAAAATAATGGCAAGTTAGCATAAAATAACATAGTTAAACCTGTCTCAACAATGTGCCGATGCTTTCTCTCGGCCACTTTGTTTTGCTTTGGTGATTCAGGACATAAAACTTGGAGCTGAATACCACAATTACTAATATGACTGAGAAAATCAAAAGAGTTAAATTCTCCACCCCCATCACACTGAAAAAATTTTATTTTTCTATCAAATTGATTTTCTACTAATTTTTGAAATTTTTGAAAACAAAGAAAAAATCTGACTTTTTCTTTAAAGGATATAACCAAGAAAATCTTGAAAAATCATCTATAAATATAACATAAAACTAAAATCCTTGATTTGAGACAATGGGAGCTGGTCCCCAAAGATCACAATGCACTTTTTGTAATGGATAATCAGACATATCATTATTTAAATTAAAGGGTAATTTACAACTCTTTCCAGATTGGCAACTAGCACAGATAGAAGACTTAGTTTGCCAATTAGTGACATTAATGACTTTCTTTCCTTTTAATAGAGATAAAATCTTTGCACTTGGATGTCCAAGGCGTTGGTGCCACAAAGAGAATGAGTTGTCCCTTTTTCTTGCAGATAAAACTTCTTGAAAACTAGGTTCTAAAGCATAGAGTTGTCCTTGTCTATGCCCCTTCCCTATTGTTCTCTTGTTTTGATCCTTAATAACAAAATAAGATGGTGTGAATTCAACAGTACAAGAGTTATCACTAGTGATTTTACTTACTGAAATTAAATTATTTTTCAGTTTAGGAACGACAAGAACATCTTTTTAATTTAATTCTCAAACACATGTATTTCCAGTATGTGTTATATCAAGTTTATTTTTGTTTCCAACATAGATAACATCCTTTCCTTTACATGGTTTTGTATAAGACAACATACCTGCGTTGTTGGTCATGTGAGCTGTAGCTCCCAAGTCCATGTAAAAAGAAGGGCCATTGTTGTTTAAGGTGAGAGCTACCAATGCTTGTGGTAGATCTTCTGATTGATAGGAATAGTCAAATCTATACCAACAATCAAGAGCAACGTGATTCAGCTTACCACATATTTGACATGTTGGTTTGTCACTTTTTGGTTGTTGTACAACTTCGTTTGGTCTTCTTTTTCTTGAAGTTATTGGAATCAACATTGTTGTAACGTCCTGCTGGAGTAAATCCTCTACCTTTTGAATTAAAACTCCAGCGACGTCCACGTCCACTTCCACGTTGGCTAAAGAGTGCTTGATTATATTCAATATAACTATTCTCTTCTTCCTTTAAGAAGCTAGGGTCTGCTCATATCCCTGAAGAGCAAGTAAAAATTGATTAAATTTAGGATAAGGACGTTTAGTTACCATAGCTAGATGGAAGCTTTCATATTTTGCTCCTAGTCCATATGCAAATTGAAAGACTTAATCAAGATCATCCACTGGTTTCTTAATAGCTGCTAGGTTGTCGCAGATTGATTTAAATTCTTTTGTGTAGACATCTAAGGATCGTGATCCTTTCTTGATGGTCATCAGCATATTTTTCAAAAGACCTTCCTTTTCAATTGTGATTGGTAGCAGTTGTTCTTCTAAAGAACTCGACACATCGTAGGTAGTAGCATCTTCTGCAATGGATGGTTGAGCTTCTTCTTTTATTGTGCTAAGCAACCATGAGATAACAAGACCATCATTTGTTAACCATAAGGTATAGGCTGGATTCATAACCCCATCTTTTAGCAAACATTCAGGTTTGTCTTCATTCTTTTCCAAATGATGAAGCACACCGAGACTACGAGCCAGATGAAGGATTTGTGATCGCCATACGAGATAGTTATTGGAGCCTAGTTTAATTGAAATCAAACTGGCACATTGATGGAATGATTGTAATGTAAGCTTGGGTTCTTCTATGACTGATCAATAAGAAAATGGAGGAACTGGGCTCTTGATGCTTGCAAGTTTCAAGGCTTTGATACCATGAAAAACTCTTATAAACTTAATATTTTATTCAATTTGCTGTTTATTTTTCCTACAACAGGTCAGACTTATATACAAAGAGAAAGGAGAATTAAAAAGGCAAGATAGCAAGATACAAGCTGTATACTATATTAACTCCTTGATTATAGGCATGAATTTATGAGAATGATTCCTTTGAATATTTCCTTGATTTACTGCAGTGATATTTGTATCTGTTGTCTCTGTGAAATATTTTGTTTCCTCAATTAGCTTTTCTTCCTTATCAGTCATCATATTGTGTAAATCCTCGAGTCTTAGGTGATAAAGTGGAGGTTGAATTGAATATAAGGTAGAAATCTAGAGTGTTGAAAGTTTTTTGTGTGTTTATTTTTAGGAATGCGTACTGCTTAATACTTATTATTATTCTGCTAAAAGTTACTAAAAAGATTCTGAGAATTGCTAATAGTTGTTAATTCTAAGCTCAAGGGTTCTTATTCTATTTATAGGAAAAAGCTTAAGAAATTATAAAAGCCTTTGATATACGTTCTTAACTTTTGTTAAATATCCATAATTAAAAAAAATCAATTTTTAGACTTATTAGGAGTGTTTATCCATAAATATTGAATAATTTATTGAAATCATTAAAAATTTGAATATTTATCAATTAAACATTTTAGAAGATGTATTTTTACAAATTTTATCATTTTAAATTAAAAATTTACACAAATCGACTTCGGGTTTCGAGTTTGGAGCCAATGAGGACTCTGTGAATCCAATCGGCTCTATACAAAGTAGACTGGCTCTATGCTAACTCTCGACTCTTTGTACAACCAATTTCGTTGTATGTCGAGCTGATTGGCGCAGGAGTTAAAAGGATTTAAGGCATTAATGCTTTGGTCCCTAAACTTTTAAAATTTATAATTTCACTCCTTAAACTTAATTTTTCTATCAATTTAATCCAAATTAATTTTAGAAAATAATTTTTTTGGTTCAATCATTTACAATCTTAATTGGAATTAGCCCGAGTTTAACCTTTCGAGACTCGAGAAAAGTAATACCTTTCATCATCAGATTTTCTATAATTTTCTCGATATCTAGATTTGAAGAACGGGTGCTAACAGCTTGACCTCGATTTTTCGAGATTTACAAGCAAAAATATGATCAATAATTGAGACAAATCATAAATATTAAGGATGTGACAAAAAGAATATGATTTGGGGCTGTAGAAGCTATTTTTTGTATGCCCTTGTTGGTGTAGACTTTCCATCTAGCTTCGATTTGGGTACAACTCCCGTTTAATTTTAAGCACCGCACCCATCTAGTTTGAGGATCATACCCATTTGATTAAGGATTGCACTTACTTTATTTAATGGCTACACCTATTTTATTGAAGGACTACACCCGTTTGATTAAAGGACTACACCTTGTTTGATTGTAAAGACCTATTCTTTACTTTTTTATCATCTTCTGCTTCTGGAATCGATCGATAAAATTGAATTTTCTACTATTTCCCTTTTTCTGAGTGTTGGACTTGATCTTAGATTGATACCTTCTACTTTGAAATGCAATTTGATTTACTTTTGTCCTCCGATGATTAAACCGGTAATTTGCCCGTCTGGAGACTAAAGTGTAATTTGAAGATCATGGATCAAAATGACACTTTTTTCTTGCTTAAGGCTTTTTAAACCTTTCATATAATGAGTAATTTTATTTTAATATTTGAACAAAATGGATTATGTATTTTCTATTTATAGTTATAGTGGAAGATTTACAACTATAGGTGGCAATGTGGTTTATATGGGGTGACATCAAGCCTAAATATGGTTCGGACTCAGATAGGAGAGATTATCTAGACCTAGTGGATGAAGTTGAAAAACTGGGTTATAATGCTTACAAACTAAGTTGTAAAATTCCTGGTTTAAGTTTAAATAATGGTCTAAGGAAAATGGTTAATGATAAATAATTAATAGACACGGTGCAGTATGTTGGTAATAAGGATGGGGTTATTCAATTATATGTAGAAGGAGTAGCTACTAGTAAGAAGGGAAAAGAAGATGGACGTGATGTAGTTGAAAATGTAAGGGGCAGTAATGAAGTGAATAAGGATGTTGATCCTGAAGCTGTTGAACTTAATCTAGATGGACCTGAGTAGAAAATAAGGGTTAAGATTACATTGATGTTAGCATTGAACATGATGAAAATGAATAGAATGAGAATGTTCATGCCAGTAAGGAGGAACTAGATCTTGACTATTGCCCAGTCTATTAGAATGACATTGATAATGGACTAGAAGATTATGAACTTTAAGATGATAAAGAAAACATTCAAGCTAGGCAAAATAAAGTAAAGTACATGAAATATGTATTGGTTGATGAAGTTGTTGATAGATTACAGAACAACACTGGTTTGCATTTTAAGAGTACAATTGTTAATGATAATAGGGTAGGAAAAGATAGATAGAACAATTTGGTTTTATTAGAGAATATGAAGATTCTGATAGTGATGTTAACTTCATCTGTAGTGATGAGGATAAGCTAGAAGAGAGAATCAAAAGGAGAAAAATAGTTGTTTATGATCCAAGATGTGATCCTAAATTTTTATAGCTAAAGCTTGGAATGAGGTGTTGAAGATGCTCACTTATATAAAACTGCAGTGTAGAAATGGACTATAATTAATGGTCATAATGTTTAAGCAACGAGGAGCAACGAGTTTCAACTTGAGATGAAATTTCAAAAGAACTACTTATAGAGACTTTATGACAATATGATTAAGAGTGAGAAACATTTGCAATTAAATCATACATTCATGACACAAATGCGATTGAGAGATAAAGAACAAGCAAGCTACTTTTGCCTAAGTGGCTAATGAGTATATATATAGGTTTAGGGGAAATGCCAACTAGAGTGTTAAAGATTTGGAAGATGAATTGATGGATAAATTTTATGTTCAAGTATAAGGTCTAAGTGTTATAGGGCAAAATGGTAAGAATTGAACATCCTTAGAGGGTCTATGCATGAACATTATGCTCAACTGAGATCCAATAAATTTGAGTTGATAAGGGTTGACAAGGAGGGGAGATTTGATTTCCTACTTGAAAAAGATTGTACCTTCAAAGGTTTTTTCATTGGATTTAGTACTCTAAGAAAGGAGTTCTTAAAAGGATGTAGAGCAATCATTGGTTTTGATGGCTACTTCCTAAAGATATATCTTAATGGGGCTTTGTATGTGCCATAGGCAAAGATAGGAATAATAAAATATTCCTTATTTTTTGCATTGTGGTAGAAGTTGAAAATGAGTATTTTTGGACTTGGCTTTGGCACATTGTCCTAAAAGAGTTGCAAATAGGTGATAGATTAAGATAGACCTTCATATCTAATAAAAAAGGTAAATTTCCTTATTCTACTTAAATATGCCCATTCATTCTATTGTTTAGAAGAGTAGATATTAACTTATGGTTTTACTGTGTTTTCTTAAGAACTTATTAATACCATCAAGTACTTGTCTCCATTTGCATAACATAAATTATGTCAGACACATGTACTACAATTAAAAGAAAGAATAAAAAGGACATGTTCTTTAAAACATGTTTTAGAGAGCAGTTAAGAGCACTTATGAAGCTGTATACAAAGAAGAAATTGAAGAAATTACAAGAGAGAATGAGGTTGCATAAAATAATTTCCTAGAGAGAGACCCTTCTAAATGGTCTAAGTCATTTATTAGTAAACTACCTAAGTATGATATGGTTGATAACAATGTAATTGAGACATTCAATAGGTACATTGTAAAGGCTAGGGATAACTCAATTATTGACATGTTAGAGAAAATTATGTGTGCATTGATGCAGAGAATGTATAAAAATTGATGTATGTTAGTGAGCAAATAAATACAATGTGCTCTAAGATTAGAACTAAGTTAAAGGAAATCAAGTACAATAGTAGGTTGAATACTTGTAAACATGTTGTTGGTGGGAAATTTCAAGTCAATATAGGTGAAGATCAATTTTTTGTGGATTTGAACAATCACACATGTAGTTGTAGGACATGGCAAATATACGGTGTTCTATGCATGTTCTAGTATAAACTAGTTGAATAAGAATATTGCAGTATATATAGATCCTTAATTTTGATGCATATTCACATGCTTTGGAGCCACTTAATGGTAAGAATATGTGGCCCCAAGCTGATGACCTATAGGTCAAACAACCTACTTTTAAGAAAATGCCAAGTAGGCCCATAAATAATAAAAGAAGAGGTCCCATAGATGATCCAAAGAATCCAACAAAGCAGACAAAACTATGACTTGCAAAATTTGTGAGGTAGTTGATCATAACAAAAGGAGTTGTAAAATGAGACAATGATCCTATATTTCAGATGCTAGTAAAGCTACCAGGAAGTAAGAAAGTGTTTGCTAATTATCTCTATTATTAAATAATGTTCTTATGTATACTATTCATTTTAATTACAGGTTAAAAGGGGTAGATCAAGAATTATGAATTTAGTTGAGGGCTCAAGTGGTAGACAAACTACTACTAATATGACACAAAGTAAAAGAAGGAAACCAATAAAAAAAGCAAGTGATGTTTAGATGCATGGAAGTCAAGGTAATTCTAGTAATATGTCTGCTCCAAGTGATGTATAAATATTGAAAAATGAAAAGAGAAAAATTATAAATGGTAATGGGGTCAAAATCTTTGAAGGAAGTGGCAACATATATCTAAGAGTATGAAGTCATTTTAATGTATTCTGTAAACTGTCTTGTAGATAAATGTTAATAATTTTAACTATTGTTGCACTAATATTTATATGTCTGAGAACAAGAAGCTCAAGTTTATAAATGGTTATAAGGCTTCCAGTAAAGCAACAATGACATCAATTGATTCAAGTTAAGTTACAACAACTAGAAAGGTAAAGAGATGCAATACAAGGTAAAGGAAGAAAGGGTTCAAAGGGAGGTAGAGGTGGCAAGTCAACTATATCTAAAATAAGTGTTGTTGCAAGTGAATGTGCTGGTACTCAAGAGATTGTGGCTAAACGAATTAGAATTTATTTATTTTGTATGGTTTATAAACTAGTATAGTACTTTGTCAAGATATTGTATCTTTTGTTAAATGCCATACACGTTTAACAATGTGGGATATTTGATGTTTACCATTAGAACTAGATGGTACCATTTTGGCATTAAATTTTTTGCCATATTATTGTAAATATAATCAAGGCTCATATCACTGTTATAATGAATTGGATTGTTTGCATTATTGATGTTATGAAATGTTCATACTTAAGTACATTATCATTTAAAATAAAAAGCACATTACATATTAACACATTACATTTTTATTTCATGCTTAAGCTAACTCACTGATAATCCAAGGCATTTAAATGTCATAGTTAACCTAAGTTGCCTACTTATAAGGTAACATCTTCTACTGATTGCCCATCGCATATGAAAAAGACTTTAAACCTATTACAACAACAATGAATATTATTAGTATAACATAAAAGTCTCCCAAGCCAATAATGAATTTTTGCCATAATATCACTCTCCTTATTAGAAACAAGTTGTGCATCCAATAGTTTAAGTTTGGCGACCTTGTTCACCAAATTTTTATTTGCCACATTTAAATTATGAACACATTTGATGAGACTTTCTTACTGCTCATGTTTCTCTTTAGACAACAATTTCTCATTTTCGCTTTCTTCTTTAGTTGCTCTTCAAGTGAGTCCTTTTGTGCTTTTAATATATTGATAACTCTATTTTGCTGGCAGGGTATGATAGGATCAACCCACTAAAAAAACTTACAATCATTATTCTGCATGATAAAAAAGTCAACACTAAAAACTAACAAATAAACCTAAGGGATTAATCGACCTTTTACATGTCTAACGTGGCAATGCCATAACCTTCTTGTAGGATTTAAGGGTGTCTAGGAGGTTAGCAAATCATGCATACATTGTTTTCTCATGATGGAGCTTGAGTATGAAGCACATTAATAAGAATGACTAGAGCTTTTGGTTGACGAAATCGAGTTGGCAGACATTATGTTAAAAAACCTCCAAGAATAGAACCCACGAACCTTAATTCTTATGAACCCATGAATCAGTAACTTGAAAATCCAAAAAGCAATTTGAAATTAAACCCTAGAATCGTCTAATTAGATTGTAAGATGATTAAGAATTAGAACCTAAGGAAAACTAAGTCCCTTAAACTCCAATTCTAACATCTTTAGGCCTTGGCTGATCCATATCATAATTCCCTCCTTTAAGATGATTCGTTCTCGAATCAAGCTCATCAACTACATCAAAAGGACTTAAATCAACAATATTAAATGTGCCACCCACATTATATTTATCTTGTAAATCAATTTCGTAAGCATTATTGTTGATCCTCTCAAGAACTTGAAATGGGCCATCACACCTTGGACTTAACTTCGACTTTATTTAATTTGGGAACATTTCCTTGTAAAAATGTTCCCAAATCCAATTACCAAGTTGAAACACTATGGGCCTTCTTCCTTTGTTAACCTTTTTTAGCTACTCTAGTATTTTTCTTCTCAATTCTCTCTTTAACTTTTTCATGTAGTCTTTTAACCAAATCCGCCTTAGAAGAACCATCAATACTAACAAGCTTGTTAGGAGGTAAAAAAATTAAATCAATAGGAGTTAATAGGATAAAATTATAAATGATTTCTAATGGAAACCCTATGTGTAGTGCTATGAACAGTCCTATTGTATGCAAACTCCAGACATGGCAAAAGATCCTCTCAAGATTTAAGATTCTTAAAAATTAAAGAATGAAATAATTGAACTAAAGTTCTATTAACAACTTTAGTTTGTCGATCTATTTGTAGATAACAAGTAGTAGAAAATAACAATTTAGTGCCTAACTTACCCCATAACACACCCCAAGAATGACTTAAGAATTTAACATCCCTATTACTTACAATGGTTCTTGAAACTTCATGCAATCACACTACACCTTTAAGAAACAATTTAACAATGTAAGTAGTATCATTAATTTTATGGCATGATATAAAGTGAGTCATCTTGCTAAACTGATCAATAACAAAAAATATACTATCTTGGCCCTTTCTAGTCCTAGGCAATCCAAGTACAAAATCCATAGATAAATCTATCTAGAGAATATCAGGAATAGTTAAAGGAGTATATAAGCCGTGGAGTTGCAATTTAGCCTGTAAACACATAATGCATTGGCCATACACTTTATTCATATCATGTCTTATGCAAGGTCAAAAGAAATGTTCAATATGTATTTCATAAGTCTTATGCACCCTGAAATGATCCATTAAACCACCTTCATACGCCTCCTTAACAAGTATCTTGCGCAAAGAATAATTAGGAATGCATAGACGATTCTTTTTGAAAATATATCCATCAAACACATAGAATTCATTCAAGGCAGCTCCATTAGCACAAGTATTAACACATGACCAAAATCACTATCATTCAAATACAACTCCTTAATAAACTTAAAACTCAACAACTTAGAATTAAGAGTATTAAGTAAAGCATACCTTCAGGATAATGCATTAGCAACCACAGTCTCCTTACCTTTCTTATACTTGAACATATATGGGAATGTCTCAATAAACTTCATCCACTTTGAATACCTTCGGTTCAACTTGTCTTGCTCTTTGAGATGCTTTAAACTCTCATGCTTTATATATAATAAACTCCTTAGGTCAAAGGTAATGTTGCCATGTTTTCAAAGCACGAACTAAAGTATAGAGTTCTTTGTCATATGTTGAGTACCGAAGTGCTGCCCTATTTAGCTTTTCACTAAGAAAGCAAAATGGCATTTATTCTTGCATCAAAACAGCCCCAACACAAATGCCACTAGCATCATATTCAATATCAAAGATTTTACTAAAGTTAGGTAAAATCAGCAAAGGAGCATTACACAATTTATCTTCAAGCAAATTAAAAGCATTTTCTTATGCATCATCCCAATTAAATTAAATAGTCTTCTTGACAATCTCATTCAAAGGTGCGGCAATGCTATTAAAGTCTGTAATAAACCTTCTATAAAAATTAGCAGGACTATAAAAACTCCTAACTTGGCTAATATTGGTAGGTATCGGCCATTCCTTAATTGCTTTCACCTTTTCCTCATCAACCTCTAGACTCTTAAAATTAACAATAAAACCTAAAAATATAATTATCCATGCAAAAACTACACTTTTTTAGATTACAAACAACTTTTCTTTCCTAAGAACATCTAAGATCCTATGCATATGCATTACATGATCATCAAAAGACTTGGAATAAATCAAAATATCATCAAAATATGCAACTACAAATTTGCCAGGAAATTTACGCAATACATGGTTCATCAACCTCGTGAAAGTACTAGGTGCATTAGTTAGCCCAAATAGCATTACAAGCCACTCATAAAGGCCATACTTAGTCTTAAATGCTATTTTCCACTCATCCCTAACTTTCATGCAAATTTGATAATAACCTAAATGCAAGTCAATCTTAGTAAATTAACATGCATCATGCAACTCATCAAGCATATCATCTAGCCTAGCAATGGAATGATGATACTTTACTGTTACTTTATTAATTGCACGATAGTCTACATACATTCTCCAAGTGTCATCTGTCACGACCCACTCTGTAGACCCGTAACCGGCACTAGGGAATGGGTAGGCTTAAGGCCACCGAATCCCGTAGTAAGCCTGACACTCACTAACTCAATCAAATCTCATCTCAAATTAATATTATTAAAACCATAAATTATCTTAATAGTTACATTCTACATAAATACTTCGGTCTGCCAGAAAAATTAGGCAAGACCCGAAACTCATAAAATTTACAACTGATACATCTCTATTACTACTGCGGAGAATCTAAGATTTACCAATTTATATACCAAATCAAATACATCACCCGATGATGATGGAGTCGGGTTACTGAATGAGAGTCGCGGGAAGACTAACAACACGATCCGAAAAAAAATTGAGACCGGGCCTCGAAAGTGAGTTAAAATCAAATAATCTAGAGACTATTGCAGTCTTCACAGACAATATTAATTATTCGAATCAGTATATCAAACCATGCACGTATATACAAATCATATTATAATCATACCATAATAAATAAATAAATAAATAAAATAAATTTTTACTTTTACGGGACGAGTGGCTCAGTAGAACCCTAACCCTTACCTCCAGCTTGAACACTTGAATTCCAAATAAGCCGGCGCCCAGAGAGCGTTGCTCGATCAGGGACCTTAACTCCGGCAATCAACTGAACTCAACCCAGAGAGCAATGCTTGATCAGGGCAAACAAATCCATAATAATCTTATGTCCATGATCATTACCGGTGCGCACGCAGTCCTGATGTAACCCACCAGGTGGCATGTTATACGAAAGCCACATTTCCCAAAACGCAATCATCACATTTAATAAATATCATTGTCTAATGAAATCATTCAACACATATCGAAATAAAGATTAAAAATCTAGGGTAAGGCAACATGCAATTAGTGTCGAAAAATAATAGTATCTATATTATTATAACGTTACTAATAATAATACTTATATTATTTTCAATAAATAATAATCAAGTGAAATTATTTATTTTGCGATACTAATAATCATATTAAGCACAAATTCTAAAATAACATATTAAAATCAGACTTAGCAATAGTGCAATGATTAAATGACTTTAACTCACAGGTTTTGGGCGACCTCCTAGCTCCTGCCTCGGTTGGAGCGAGCCGAATGCATGATCATCTAATCACGGAAAATAATTTATCAAAACGCTGAAACAATCGATCATTAATCCTAGGTTTAGACTCCTAGGACTGACTGTCTAAGAATCTCGACTCGGGAGAATTCTATCGAAAATCCGGCAGAACCTCCCCTACAATACGGACATTACCCCCCGTAAAAAAGGGTCCAGGACCTGCCAGAAAAACACTTCAAATACTTAACAATTCAAACAACGGGAGTCGGGTCCCCAAACTTCACTATTTCCCGACTCCGCCACACAACACAAAATACGAAGCAGGCAAACTGACCGACAATTATTTTTGACTCATAAAAATCATCAAATACTCAATATAAAACAATAAGCACAAATTTAAAATCAAAGGATTTCCAAGATCAACGGGCTAGAGAAAAATTACTGAGACGCTCGATCGCTCGGTCGACTCGCCTCCGGCCGCCGGAGTCCAATCAACGATCCGAACACACCATCGGACTCACAACGACGCGCTGATGAAGATCCCCACTTCCGATTTTTCGATCTGACACCCGATCATCCGGAGAGATTTTGGATGATCACGGCCGTCGATTCGCAAATGAAGCCCGATCGCCATGAAACCGGTGCCATTGCAAATCTTGAGTTGAGGAGAGTCGGGATATGTCCTCCGATCGTCCATAGCTCACCGGAGCTCGCCGGAAAAACCCAAAAATGCCAGCTGCCTCCACTTCGCCGGAACTCCCTCCTCCGGCCACCAAAACCGACGCCGCCACCGCCAAAATGAAGCACTCTTTGAGGGGAGCCGATCGCCACCGAGATCGGCCGGAAAGGCCGCCGAAAATGGTCGAAACGACGCTCGGAAGCCGCCACACGTCGTGCGATTCCGCCTGTCGACTCTATTGGTGCCATCGCCGCTTCGGAAGGACACCGCAACGCTCTCTCTCTCTCTCTCTCTCTCTCTCTTCCCGGCGCCGCACTCTCTCTTCCTCTCTTCTTCCCCGATTCCATTCCTTCTTTCTTTCTTCCTTCAATATCGACATTTGATCCCTGAACTTTTCTTTATTACAATTTAGTCCCTGAACTTTCTTAATTACTTACAATCTTATCCTGCAGAATTTCAATTTAATCCCTAAACTTTCTTTTAGCCTTTCAATTAAGCCCCTAAATAATTAATTTGGGCCAAATTAGAATTATGGAAAATGCACAATTATAAAAATACCCCTGACCGACATATTTATTTATAAAAATACCAAACTCAGAAATTTCCATTAAAACTCCATATTAATGAAATTATACTTTTAATCCTCATCCAAAAATAAATTTCCAATTTTGTCCTAACACAAAATTAATTTAAATAGTAAATTTCAAACTTAGAATTTAATACTACTAATCAATTATAATACCAATTTTTTCCAAAATTCTTTTATAAACATCCTTTACAATTTCTACCATAATTTTTCTAATATATAATTTTATTTATACATATACATATACATTGGAAAAAAAAATTAGAATAACCAAAAATATATTCTACCCTTCAAATAATTTACTTAATTAATTCTTAAAATTTCAACTAATTGGGTATAGAAAAATAATTCATTTATTTGTCTAACATTAAAATTCAAAATTTGTATTTAAATCATTCCAATTAAACCGAATAAAAATAAAGCTAAAATTAACTTAAATAAAAACTCATTATTAAATATATAAAAATTCCGGGTATTACATCATTTTTCTTTGGAACCAAAAAGACCATAACAACATAAAGGCTTAAGCGTTCTCACAGATACCCTTTAGACATCAATTCATCCACTTGTCTTTCAAGCTCCTTTGTCTCCTTTGTATTACTTCTATAGGTTGGTCTATTTGGTATGACAACCCCTGAAGTGAAGTTTATTTGATGCTCAATCCCTCTATGAGATGGTAAACTACTTGCCACCTCCTCGGAAAAGACATTATCAAATTTCTATCAAAAGATTAGCAAATGCACTAGGTAAGGAAAGACCAAGTTTATTAGTGTTTAAGTAAATATATTTATAAGTTACTGTAAATAACAACTTACTTGAGTGACATGCATGTCTTATTTCATTTTCTCTAGCCAAAAAGCTCCCTCTTTTCTTATTTTTCTCTCTAGGTTGATCCTCACTCTCTTTTATATCTACACTCCTCATCTCTCTCAATTTTATTACTTTCGGCCTCACTCATTTCTCTCCTCAATTTACATTGGTCATCATACACTTCTTTTGGAGAAAGAGGTGTAAGTATAACTTTTTTTTCATCTTTTATAAAAGGGTATCTATTAAGAAACTCACCATGGACAATCCTTCTATTAAATTGTCATGGCTTGCCAAGCAAGATATGACTAACATGCATTGGCATTACATCACATGACACTTCATCTAAATACCTCCCAATAGTGAAAGTCATAATAATTGGCTTATTCACTTTTATCTCACTATAGTTATTTAACCATAATAACTTATAATCCAAATTTTTCTACCATTGAAGTGCTAGCAACGTTTGCACAACTACTACTATCAATAATGATATTGCATGTCTTTCCTTGCACATGATATCTAGTGGGGAATATGTTGTCCCTTTACTGCTCCAGGTTATCTTCCTCATTCATTTGCACATTGAGTATTCGCCTCGCAGCCAAATATCATCTCCGATAGGATCCTAAATACAATCATCACTATGATCCTCTAATGGTGGCATCTCATCTTCACTACTCTCTTCACTTGTTGTTTCTATCTCATCATGCTTCCTACTAACCATTATCTCTTATTAAGATATTGTGAAGCAATGTGCCTACATCCTAAACACTTAAAGTATTTAGTACCTCTAATTTTTCCTTTGTTAGCTTTGATTGTATCGGTCTTCTTGCTGCCACATACTTACCCTTTTTCCTATTAAAAACAGCCTTATCATCTCCCTTATTGTTGCTTTTCTATTGATTAGACCAATAAGACCTATTGTTTGAAGTGCCCTTTTGTTCAAACCTCATTGCCCTTCTTGATTTTAATTTCTTTTCAACCTTAATTGCAAGATGAACTAACTCCTTAAGTTATACATAATCTTGTAATTCTACCCTATATACAATCTCCTTATTTAGCCCACTAGTAAAACGTGTCATAGTAGCTTTCTTATCTTCATCCAAATCAGTCCTTGTCATGAGCATCTCCATCTTCTTATAATAATCCTTTACATTTTTACTAACTTGCTTCAAAACTTGAAGTCTTTGATGTAACTCTCTATAGTAATGCCTAGGTACAAAATATCTCTTCATGATGGTTTTTAGAGCATGCTAAATATCAAGAGGCTCTTTCATATTTCTCCTTCTAATCACCACCAATTGATCCCACCACACTATTGCATACTTAGAAAATTGAGTAACTACTAGCTTCACATTTTTTTTCTCAAAAAAGTTATGACAATCAAAGATAAGGTCCAATATCTTTCATATTCTAAATATACCTCAGGATCTGATTTGCCTAGAAAGGTAGGAATCTTAAGTTTGATGCTATCCAAATTTCTATCAACATCATCATTATACCATAGTAACCATCAAACTCACCACCTTAATTTCCTCTCTGCATTACATTGTTTCAGCCTCCCTTAACTCCTCTTCTAATGCCACGACCAACATCCACAATGGTGACATTGTCATCATAGTCTAGATCTAAATCATCGTCATTGCCTACCAAGTTCTGCCTATTATTCCTTCCACGAGAATTAGCATTGATCTGCTTTGATATGGCCTTTTGGTTAGCTGCCATATCTAACTGCATCCTCTCTATTGCTTCATTGATGTTCATTATACTCCATTACGCTTTTCATTTTCATGCATTTATGCCGCAGATATGCCATAATTAAGCTAAGATACATTCTCTTCTCTCCCTCCTCCACTCGAGGTATTTGACATTGCTACAAGAAAAGGTTAGTATGCACAAAAACAAGAATTAAAAGTATTAAGATCTCACCAATCACACCCTCACATATTTACTCTCAATAACGGGGGTTTGCACTTGTTTTACACATAAATAATATTAACACTCAAGGCTAAAACTCACCCCACTCAACTTGATATCAAGTGTTCTTATATAAATCAAGAACTCACACAAAATCTCAAACTATCAAGCAATACATAAAGAATCAAGCTTTATAAGACTAGTTGAAGCAAAAGGTAATAAGAAGAATTTCAAGCAAAACAACAATAAAATCAAGAAAATAGGAGTCAAGAATAAAAGATAACTCAAAAAGAAGCAAAAAAACATATAAAAAGAAACAATACTAAAGAAAAAAAATGTTGGTTGGTGTTGCCTACTGAAATTTTTTTTGTTGCGGCATGCCCATGTTAAAGTCATACTTCAGTTCGTGTTGCCTGCTAGAAATCTTTTTGGTTGCGGCATATGCCCATGTCAAAGCCATGCTACCTATTGAAATTTTTTTGTCACCCATATCGAGGCCATGTTGCGTACTGGAATTTTATTTTTTGAATTCGCTCAAGATTGAAAAAAAACCGAAAACAAGAAATTGCAAAGAAAGAGCACAAAAATAATGAAAGAAAATCACCCTAAATACATATATATGAGTATCAAAAAGAATAGACAAAAGTATTACGTAATTCTATACAAGCCAGTTACCAATTCTCTTGTAATTAGGGATTCCTTTCAAGATTCACACCTAGAGGTCGAATTTTTTCCAAGATTTGATTTTTTTATCTTTCTTTTTCTTTATCTTTTATCTTTTTTTTATCTTTTTCTTTTAAAAGAAAAATCAAAATTTCAAATTAAGCTAAACAAGAGCAATCAAGATTTGCTATCAAGAAACAATCAAGAAATGAATCAAACCACTTCGAAACTTAAAAAACACAATAAAATAACATTAAAGAAGAATAAGTAACCTGGTTCAAAAGTCAAAAACTACGATACCAGATGTTAAAAAACCTCTAAAAATAGAACCACGAACCTTAACTTTTATAAACCCATGAGAATCACTAACTTAAAAACCCAATGAACAACTTGAAATCAAATCCTAGAATCATCTAATCAGATTATAAAATGATCAAGAATAGATTACAATCTTTTTCTTTTTGCAATATAATTTAACAGAATGATTGGGAAGCCAGGACTAATCAATTCCAATAATCAAAATTTCTCCCCATCTCATCCATCATTGAGACAATGCCCCTACATCTGCATAATTACAAAACATAGTTACAGTAGATATGGACAACATTCTCACTAGCCTGTTTACAGAATCAGGATGACAAAACATCATGTATCAGCATTCCCATTAGCCTCTTGACAGAATCAGGATGATAAATGCATCAGCATGTGTATACATATATATATAGTGGTGTTACTGTCAGCAAGATTACTCCTTGCTACGAGAAGACCGATCCTTTCTTTGCCCACCGAGAATACGAGAAATTTGCAGACCTCTACTAAATGCTTGGTTGAATAACATTCGAGTCTGGAATTCAGACACAAACGGAAACCAGGCAAGGAATGCAACTGGAGTGAACAGAAGCAAGCCCATAACAATCTCATAACCACGTGCCAGTGTCCGAACTGATCCCCAGAAACCCATTCGATGAACAAGAGGCTTACAAGCTTGTGCAATCTATGTACAAGGGGAAAACAAATCAAAGAGAATTTAAAATTAATGATGGAACTGCATAAAAAGCTCAAGCAATGCTGAGTCCACATTACTTATCTCATGATGACTTGAGAAATCATTTGATTGTTTCCGCAAAACAGTATATAACTTCTGTCTGGTAAACCCTAAAACAATCTAGATGCTCATTGGTTACACTGATGTTATGATTTAAGTTTAGCTTCCATGTATGTTACAAGCTCTCTTAGCAACTTTAATTCTTAGTTTCAAGTTTGACACTGAAGTGACAGTAACAGTCAATAATTCTACCAAATAACTTGCACAATCACTTACCAAAAGCATCCCCCAGCCAGTTGGCATGAAAGCAAGAATACATACAACGATGTCCTGAACTGTCATGTGAGGCAGTGCAATTAAAGTGACCAGAATGGAGACAAAGGTGAGGAATATCATTCCCTTTATCAGCCTGAACACAAGCTGGAAGTTTGCACTAAATTTTCGCCTTCCAACAGATACCGTCTGCAAGACAAAAACAGGCAAGTGTTTTTATAGAGAGAGAGGCTATGTATTTCTCATGAGGCTTTGATACAAAATTAAAATACAAATAGAAAATTGCAGTTTTCTAAGGACAGCAACGTTTTTTCTCAAATTTCTACATAAAGAGATTGGCTTTCAAAATAATAATAATATTAATAATAAATACTCAACGGCGTCATCAAGAGTGTCAATTTTCAGAGAACATTTATAGGTTTGATATAATGAACCCAAACTTACTTTTCAGCCTTAAAAAGACTGAAAAGCAAGAGACCTACTAATGGCTTCCAACAATGTGAGATGCACTCCAGAAACATAAATGGAAAATATAACAAGATCCAAGAATTAGATGCTTACCTTCATGACAAACAGTATTACAAAGATGACCAGCCACGATATTCCATACACCTATGACCAATGGAAAGAACATGACTAATTTTGCAGCTTCCATCTTTATTATAAAAATACAATTCAAATAAATTAAAGTGATAATGTATTTGCAGAAGATGAATACCAGAAAACTTTTGTGTTCCTTTGTAATCTTTAAATGATACACCAGCCCATATTGATAAATAAAGAATCGCAATGACAACAATATCTCAGCCACAATCCCGCGTTTTCCAGAATGACGAAGATGTTCTTGTTCCTCCTCCCACCATGATTCCCAACTTTTTTCAGGCGGTACACCAATACCCCCTCGGTTACTGATCCATTTGTTCCAATCAGTCCAATCATCAACAATCTTTTGCCACTCAAAACCAGAAGGATTAAACAGGAAGGGAGCAAAAAGCCAGGTCCCAACCATAAACCACATAGATATAGTAATCAACACATAAGCAACCGCACTTCTATAAGGCTGACCGAAGATTTGGTATACAACAAGTAAAATCATCATCTCAATACCCTTAACGAAGTGGCTGCGAGAATAAAGCCTATAGTTTTCAGCAAACTTGGCATGGAACACGACAAATCCTCGACCTGTGGGCCTGTATTTTGCACCTCCATGAAGCAAAGTCCTTCCATAATAGTGCGTCTTCGTTCCAAGAGAAAATGTGAAAAATACCGGTGCCAGTTGCAGTTGCATTAATATAAATTCACTTAGCGCAGTTCGGAAACCTCTTTCCAAGCCAATTTCCATCAGCATAGGCAAGGCCATCAAAAACCCAATTTGAACAAATGATTGAGAAGCAAGAGCCACCTGAAGGGGCTTATTATCTCGAATTGCCTTCTGACTAATTAAGCCTTTTTCAAGTCCACTAAGAACAAGATAAAGGCGGCCATAAAGGAACACATATACAGTGAGCACAGTCATCTGTAAGAGGAAACAAAATATTTACTATCGACAACATTCTGTATATATTTCAAGAATTTTAAAAGATATGAACAGAATTTCACAACATACCAGAGTACTGAAGTAAAAACCAACTGTGGTGAAATAGCATGACAGCATACGGAAAAAGTCAAAACGATGTCCAAGCCGGTATATATCACGACTCAAAGTCTGTTCACCATTGCCATTAGCAATTTTGGCTTCAAACATAGAAATCTGATTGAGACCCACATCCCTTCCCTTCCCGACTTGTATGTATTCATGATGAGTAACATTGCCTTCCCGGAGTGTAGAATTGAAACCTGCATTTGAAATTGTCAGAAGTTACATGGCAGAGGCAAGATCACATAAAATTATGTAAAAAGTTCCATGAGAACAAACCAGCAAAGATGTCTTCACTCAGATTGATAACCTTAGATGCTTTACTCACACCCCCTCTAGTGAGGTGAAATAGCCTATCAAAAACATCCGGATGACCATAGTGGAACCGAACTCTAAATAAGAAGAGAAAATAGTTTGGTTAGAAATTAGCATGAGAGAAAAAAAAAAATCAAATTAAAGCTCCGCAAAATGTTAAGTTGAGCCACTAATATGTTTACAAAGAATAAAAGCTTATGGCTGCATCCAAGAAAGGACAATCTGCAGTATGTCTCACACATCCAAACTACTGCTATCGCCATTGGCAACATTGTCGTGTAATATTAGGAAAGCACTAAAGCTACCTAAATAATTTATCCACATGGTCCAAAATGAAGGCTTACAACCATTTCTCTTATTACTTTTCCTAAGATGCTATTACATTTTAAAAAGAAAAATATCCTTAAATTTAGCCTGTGGCCAAGGCCCACATTTATATATGTTCAACTTCACAATAACCATACTAGTGATTAAGCTGTGTATCTGAATCCTCAAAATAACCCAATTAATCCCAGAAACGAGCAAAGGGGATTCATCCTAAGTAGAAATTACAATAAAAATTTAATCGCATTTAAACATAATGGTACTTGAATGCAACAATACTCTTCCACAAAATCTACCAAATATCAAATTGAGAATTATCATCAAGATGACTTTTACAGCCAAATTTCCTTGTCATCAAATTTCAGAATTACCATCAGAAGAATGAGGAATCTGCCTGAAAAACAAATTTTGATAAGTGGGCAGGTTCCTGGGCTTATGCAGTACATCAGAATGCATTATACAGCCAAGTATCCTTGAAAATTAAGCACTTATTTTCTTTTGACCCAAACAGAGAAAAACTTAATATAAACTAAAGGGCACATATGGGGTGCCACCCTTCCAGGTAGTATCAACAATATTGATATTGATATCAATAAATGTGACTTGCAGTAAGTCAACAAGGTGATGCTGAACTCCACAGAAAGAATTATAATATTTGAAAGCCTGCTAAAAACTGCAATTGAATGGACTCCATATTTTTGCAGAAAATTATAACTTGTTGCTTTGTAATCCCAACTTTTATGCAGCTTAATTAGTTATCCTTGCTTTCTGTACATGAATACTCTATTAAATTGAAACTCAAACTAATTGGCTAAAATTTATGTCAACAATTTTTTAAGCCATGATAACTTACTTAAGAGGGTTGGCCAACAGTCTCTGACCTATAGTCACAAAACTAGTCTCCTGATTTGACATAAACCATGCGAGAGATGAAACACTGCACCCACATAAGGAAAAATCATCAAGACATGATACGGCAACATTTTTTATTGCATGAAAGTAGCATACTCAAAAATAAATAGTACCTTCCAGTAAATATATGCTCCCTAAGTCCAAGAATTGTAGGATGTCTCACACCATCATGTTTCTTAAGAAATTCTTGCAGTAAATTCCTCATTTTCAGAGCTTCTTCCATGTAATTGTCCTATTAAAATAAATACCACAAACAACAAACATTAGGTTAAGACCAGGGTTGATAGGTGACTGAAAATAATAATAATAAAAATAATAATAATAATAATAACAACAATAATAATAATAAACCTGATTCATATCTATTGTTTGCAAGCCTTCTCCACGTGTGAAGATAATAGCATGATTTTGGTTTTCAGGTTTTCCCTCACCCAAGATGGCTGGTCCGGGAAGTTTGATCCGATAAATGACCTGCACAAGGAAAGAAGGACAATAAAATGGGAAAGACCAAGATCATAATAGTGCTTTAATACTAGAAAAACTATATTGTACCTTGTACAAAACCCACATTCATTTTCCATACAATTTAATTTTCGGGCTTGGAAATGAAGAATGAAGTAGATGGAATAAAATCTGGCAATACACATGGACTGACACATCTAAGTCCAATGACATTATTTACACTATCCCCTCCATGCATATTTGTTATGCGCCCACAGTGCGATAGTGTAAGAAAGCAAACATCAATAACTATAGCTCATGCAAGCTAAAGCAGCAAAGTGGCACTATTTCTCAGAACCAGCAGAAACATAATTCCAGAATTGTGAACTGCTCATGCAAGCAAATGTCAAGACATAGTCCAATTCTTTCAATCCCAACCTCGGACCATAATGCAGGCCATCATCATTTCTTACAACGCCATGCACTCTTTTCATTTCTGCAGAATGAGATATATGATGGACTGTTTCCCACCAACAGTCCAAGCATTATTACTAGCCTTCTCCATTGTCCTTTAGTTACTTTTATCCCTCTTTTGAATCATAGAAAGCAACTAGCTTGGAAGCGGTATTCATTAAGACTAGCCTAATTTATGGGATTTATTTTCTTCAATAGATTAACATGTAATGAAGACCATTTACTTATTACTAGAAGTATCGACCAGAAAGATTAACAGAATCCTTCTTATTTGGCAAATAAAGCATGTAAACAGGATTACATATCCTACTGAAAGAACTATAGGAAAAAATCATTTGCAAAGTTCCTACAGGGTGGTCAAATTGCACAAGTGTACTACATGCTTCAAGCTAAGGTAAAAATGTGATTCAGACCTCTACTTCAAACAATGTTGTTGCACAATATAGTAAGTCATATCGTCTTAGTAGCATTGAATAAGCACCAGATTTTTGAAACAGATGGATCTACCTCATCCAAATTTTGTACTGGCTCTGAAGGATCAATGGACTTGGGTGAGGCAGCCTTTACGAGAGCAGAAAAGTATTCTTTTCGATTGTTCTTCTTGGATTTGTCTTGGCTAGTTACTTCAACCTCATCAATATATGCCACTCGCAATGATGGATACCTGCCAATTGAGAATATTTTTAGAGGTCAGTATTATGAAATCAGCTATTCCACCAAAAATTTAACCTAAACATACGTTGTCATGAGCTTCAAAATGTCCTGTGCTCTAGGATCGCCAGATCTCTTGTGAATCCCATACTTCTGGCATGATACCACATATGTGAATTTCATATCAGCTACTGCTTGACATTGTGCCAACATAGACCTCTCCCCCTTTGACTGATCCTCTGTATTCAATTCCATGGCTTTGTAGCCCTCCATCAAATCTGGGCAAGTGTAATGACCCGGTTAAGAAACAAATTTATATCTATGATTAAAGGAAAAAGTTTCTGCATTAGAAGAACACGGCAGTAAATATTCAAAAAATTACAAGATATCAGTTACCTTCATGTCTGGCCATATCAAGGAAAGCCTGAAGCTCCAACGCCTTCCGATAATACATCATACCTCTTACTGGCATTTGTAATATTATTTTAGTAAGAACCGAAACATAGAAGTCATAGTTATTCAAATAACTCACTAGCCCCATCCCCACAAAGAGGGAGAACAGAGAGCATAACAGGCCACAATACTGGACAAAAAATATATATTTCATGTATATATACATATGCCTAAAAGGAAACAACAAGAGCCTACCAGTTCTAGTCAGTGTTTGGCCCCTGTATGAGGCCCATAGACGAAGTTCTTCTTCTAACTCATCTGATCCTTTGAGCTCTTCTTCACTAGAGCAATTTACTCTCTCAAGAAAATTGTTCCATTCATCTGTGCATTACTATAGATATTAGACCAAGATTATGCATATCTATATATAATCTAGCTTAGTAATTCACAAGTAAGAGAAAATAAACCTGGAAAGATCTTTTGCAAGTAAAAGAGAATTGAAACACCATCTTCATTTGGAACTTCCAAATCACGCAATGAAAATAGTACCTCCTCTGTGTAGTATGGAGTCAAAACACTACAAGATAAATAACCATATGAGAGAAGTTTGATTCTTTGTACTGTTAAACAACTAAACTTAAAAGAAAGGAGAATCAAAAGCAAAAAGATAATAATAATAAGCAGCAACAACAACAACAATATAGTACATCAACATTGTATGAGATTTAATACCATGAAGTTGTTAGGGTTAATATCATCAGAATATACTCCTGCTTAATACAAAGTATCACGCTCAATAGGGACTTAACTTGGCTTATCCAGTCAAGAGACAATAAAGTCTGCATAACAATCAATGATCATATTCCATCCATCTCATAATACCATGCTCTAAGTAGAGCACAACAGGGGTAACAAAGGAAAAGGACTGAGTATCCAGTCAAGGGACAATAAAGTCTGCATAACAATCAATTATCATATTCCATCCGTCTCATAATACCATGCTCTAAGTATAGCAGAACAGGGGTAAAAAAGGGAAAAGGACAGAGTATTTCAAATATCTAGATGCCCAAATTATTTTTTCTTGGTTTTAACATGAGAAAGCCATCTTAGAATCTTATGTGGAATGATTTCTGACTAATAGTTCATAATAAATTTGAATTGACTAGGATAAACAGTTCATAATTAATAACATGTGAAATGATTTGTGATAGGCGTACACCAGGGGTTTCACTTGCGATCTTCCCCTAAAGCTGTAACATCATTGTTAAACTTTCCTATTGCGAATGGGCAACAGAATTATTTTTGCTTTGGGTCATTCATAGAGAAATTTAAATAGAAAATGCACAACGTAAAACTACTACAAACATGAATAGAAAGAATGCTTACGAGAAAGAAAGCATATTGCGAACTTTTGGAGCATCAGGCATGTCCATAAATAATGAATTTGAGAAGAACGAAATGCGCCTCCTAGCTTCTAAGTTGGACGGCACATCCATAGCAGATTCCTTTGTTGTAAGTAAAAGATAAAGCCTTTTTATCTGTAAATACATATAACGAAAACAATTAGATGTTTGTAGACAACCAGGTTTATCTACAACAGGTACACAGTCAGATACATGGATTTTCATGATGGTATATCTCTGTCAAGGAAACACACCTTCTCTTTCCATGCTTCTGTTGCAGGATCAATTGGAAACTTAATAGCTCCGGAAGATGCAAACAACTGATATTGTTGATCAATTAAAATCATCTCCTCATGCCCAGATCCACCATGCATTGAATCCACCAAACTGTTTAAAGAAAAAGTCAATAATGTAAGAAAGAAATTAGAAGGAACACATGCTTGATAAGATGACTACATCAAGATGTCTCACCTTGAGATATGATCCTCCATCATAATGTCTCGTGTCACAACCTCCAACATGTCCTGGAAAAGAATCACAACTTGATCCCTATCCTCCTGTTTGTTATCTAACTGCATAATATTTCCAGAAGGGTTAGGAATTCTCTCCATCTAGCTCAATCAAAACATTATTAAAGACAGTATATTGCTTATTACCAAATGTTTGATAAGCCTCACAAACTGGTCATAGAGGCTAGGAAGAGCGCTCATCTTGTACTCACTTATCAGGGTACCCTCATCTATGTGTTTTTCGACTTCAGAAAATATGAAATCAATCACTCTGAAAAACCCCATCAACAGAACATGGTATAGTTAATGCGAAACCTCAGTTCAAAAGATTTGTAGCTTAGTCAGAATTTGGAATAGCACTTGCTTTTAATTTTTCTCTAAAACTATCCACATTGCATAGAAACTCACTCTGTCTCACGTTTCCCTTGAACCAAGAACTTGATGATGTTCCTAAATGAAGCATAGCATTCGCGAACAGCACAGGACATGTAGTTCTCAGCCTCAATTCTCTTTTTCAGCTCTTTATCTTTACCATTGCTGTCCTTGGCCATGTCTAGTGCTATTGGGATCTGAAAGGATATACCGATTTAGTATCTCGATATCCATGTAATAGCATGCATGATACATATTTGCAAGTCAACTACATAAAAAAAAACCTTGCTAGCAAGCAAAAAAGGAGGCCACTGTATAAGGCCCAAATCTTCATCTGCCCAATATGGAACCAGCAACAAGTCCATTTCCCTAATATAAAAAACATCCAGGTCAAATGGAGATCGCCATACAAATCCAAAACTAAAAACTAGAACGAATAGTAAAATTTTCAAAGCAGCACACTGCTACCTATTGCTTATTAAATCTTCCTCCCTAAAGCTACTGATAATTTTGTTCCACAACTGAGCAAATCTCGCTGCCCCATCCTCTTTATTAGATGTTATCTGCATCGGAAGTCCAGGCAAGGGCGTGTTCATAATATCTTATTAGAGAAGTTATTAGAGAATTCATCAGGGGTCATGAATATGAATCTCTCAGTAAGTATTTATGTGTTCAGGTGTGTGTTTGTACAGGCACAAATCTGTCTATATACAATATTGATGTCTAACCACAGCAAAATTGCGAGCCAAGGTGGCCTTTAATCCTTTTTTCTTTGGCTCACTCTTCTCCTCTGGAATTAAACAGGCATTAAAAGCACCAGGAATAGATTGAAAACGAGATCGAAGCATTCCCAATGTCCGAATCTGATATAGATATAAGAGGTCAGAGCAAGTAAAAACAAAGGGTCAAAGCATTCTTCCTGCATCACTCTCCAAGTTCTTGTACCAGAAAGAAAATAAATGGAAACCAATTCTTGAGACATGAATCACATGTTCTGAACATAAAATTAAACTAGCAAATTCTTTGTTAATCAATAATCAGGAACAGAGGTCCAAGAATTTGTGAGAGGAACAATAAATTCATTCAGTGATAAAACAACATCAATAATCTAACAGATACATATTAAACACAACAATGAACAACCACTCAAACAACATGCATGAGAACGAATCATCCATGAGAGCATACTACCAGCATGATACAGAATTTGACAATCATGCAGTCATTTAATTACAAGACATGCCCAACACAGATTGTAATGAATGTCTTAAAGCATACTCAATGAGGAGTAGACATTTTGCAGTGGAGCCACACTGCAACCATAGATTTCTTCATAAAAGAATAGTGGCATGTCAGCCAAATGATTCCACGTTCAATATTAAGATTCCAGAAATCCAAGAGCCATGCTTAAGAATGTCCATCACCAAAACTGCTAGGCAGCTTTTTACACAATATTATTGCATGGAAGTTTTAAAGTTAAAATGTTGATTCCAACCAGCTTGAATTGCATGATGCTTTTAGGGCTTTCTCATGTTCTTTTCCATTTCTAGGTACAAAGAATTGTGGGATTTCATTTATAAACAAAATTCTTCTTTTTAACTCAGAAATAAAGATAGACAATAAGACATTGTAAGCATAAGGTGTCCTCGTAACCAATTGACAAAAACGCACAACAATCATGCTCAATAATACTTATCCACTAAACGAGGGAAGAATTTAAATTCTAAAAGTCACTAACTGTGACCGAATGTCCAGAACCAAAAAGGAGTAAATCCAGTTATGGTCCTTCCAGACAACAATCTTAGGAGGGACAATGCGGGGATCAATCTACCTTTTCAGCTTTCTGCATGAGATGACTATTTTTTAAATCTTAACACTGTATCTTGTGGTTGCAAGCCCTACAATTTTGCGAGCATACTAAGAAATGGCTCTTATGTTCAGCAACAATATTCTTAAATTTATGTTCGTTAAAAAAGTTGCTGCTCAATTATCAGTTATCTTGCACGCGATTTTAGTAAAAGATTCTGTTCAAATGAATCAGGAAAATAAGTGCATAAAAAATGTTAAAAAATGAATGTGATTTTAGGGACTGTTATATGTAGAAGAAATAATTCCTAACCTCTCCAAGGCGTCGGAATGCACCATAAATACCTCCAAATAATGTAGAAAATATGGCATACCAAATCTGGGTATCCATAAAATATACCTAAAAGAGGAGTTAATTTGTTAGAATCCATAGTGTATTCCATTCAAATAAAAACAAAGATGATGTAGATAAACCCATACAAGAATAATTGGAGCCCAGAGTGCAATAACAGCTCCAATATTGTTCCTTGCTGCAAAGAAACAAGAAAACATGAGATTCTGTTTTGATAAAAACATAAAAGATGATCTCATTATCTTCACATTGATTACCACGTGGAAAGAATTCATGCCATTGGAAAGTTATGATATGAACATTCATAACATCCTTTGTTGGACGAACTAAAGGCTTTATCTGCAACCAAGAAATGATTATTAGAATTGAATTTTCTTTCAAAATAACATATTAAGGGTCAATTAATTTAGCATATTCAATGTCCATGTGCTGTCATCATTTTCTTTTTAATTTTTGCATAACAAATTTTGTTCATGTGAGGAGAAAGAAGGTTCACATGAAGGATAAGGTATTCTCCAATGCTAAGGAACATAAAACAAGAAGCAAGGCCAGAAAAAATTGAACTTTGTCTTGTCTCTATATTTTTACTGTTAGATAAAGTAATTAAAGATTAAAGAAAGCCAGAGTAAAAAATATAGCAGACCTCAATGTAGTAACTAAATGCCAACTTTGTCATAATAAGAAGAACCCAAAACATTGTATACCTGAATACTCAAACCAAGGCATTAGATACCAATTTATAGATTTAAAACTACAATGTCATTTCATTCTAGAATGAATTCTTACTTGAAGAGAGAAAGTGCACTCTCATGCATTCCTCTACCAACATATAGCCGTGGCTGCAATGTAATATAGGCATGCTTGTAAAAATCCAATTTGAACAGAAATATGCTGGATTTAATTAGTACAGTTCAAATCTTATCATGGAAAGTCCTGATTTAAAAAAAATAATAGCTAACTGAACAGAGCAAAAAGAGATGACTGAATAAAGGAAAAGAAAGAAAGCATTTTGCATACCTGTGACCACCACATCATGAGCATCACAATCTTATAGTTCGATCTCTCAAGGAATCGACGTAGGATGGGAAAAAGAAACAACACTGCTGCTAACATATTTGGTGACAAGTAGATAACTACAGCCAAAATAAACAATGAAGGCGAGCTTGAATTATTGCCAAACCAGCTTTTAATGGTTTGAGCAAATCCTGGAGGGTTCTCCCAAGTATAAGCATAAGTAACAGGGAGAATCACCACCCACGCAGCTGCTGAAACAACCTTCAGAATATATCTCAACTTAACATGGAATGACATTATCTGCCGAGCCTTCCAACTAAGGATTACATCAAGGACAGCTTCATGGTTAAACAGAAATAGTGTCACTAATCAAATTCCCGCACAGTAGAAATCTTGTGCAAAATCATCATCTTCTCATAATAATAATAATAAGAAGAAGAAGAATAACAGCAGCAACAATATTAAAAAAATGATAATAATAATGAAAATAATGATCATGAAAAGAATAATAATAATGATCATGATAAGAAAAATAATAATAGTAAAAGACTTTCTCATCATACAAATTGCACCAAACGTTAAATTAAAGGGAGATAGAGGAAAATAGCACATTTCAATTCATATGGACAGGAAAAAAAAAAAGAAAAAAAAAAAAAGAAAGGCAAGAGTAATAAGATGGAAAAAGATAAAAGGAAATCATGAATTAATGTATTTAGTGCCTTGATTATACCTTTCATGACTAACTTTAGATAAATTACAGGCCCTTTCTGTCATTTGGAGTTACTAAATAAATACTGATCAAAGAACAACTAGTGCACATAATTTAGATAAACATCCTAAGACATGGAATAGATGTTATCTGTGTTCTTACCTTGCCCAAGCTTTAATATTGCAGCAGTTATAAAGACACTCAACACTTTCTTGAATACATCACCGTTAAAGACAGCATTTGGTTCCCCCGAACCATTCCATGCAACAATAATCATTGCCTTAAAATAATATGTCAGCATCAGAAATAAATAACAATTTTATAAAGAAAAATATGCAATAAAAGGAATATCAAATACCTGTAAGCATAGAATGAAAAAACTCCACATTCGATCAAAGCTTCTAAAGACATGCCAAAATGTACGTATCTCAACAAAATTAACTTTCCCCACCCATCGATCTCTAAAAGCTGGTTTACTATTCTCCTGGATACAATTTGGCAGAGCAGTAAACATAACATTATTGCTCAATGCATGAAAAAATCATTCAAATTAGAATGCACGAGTCCAGCAGATTAAATAGTCAAATTCTTTAAAATAAGTACTCAAAAGATACTCCCAAATTCTTGGTGTAGTCCATCTTAGACATGTCAAAATTAAAAATGTACAGAAAAGTTGAACAAAGTAGAAGCACCCAGTTCTTGAATATATATATTTGGAACAAACAAAAAGCAAGAACATGTATTATAAAGCAAGCACATTGACAAGTAAAAGAAGTCTTGGCTAGACACCATATGCTAGGCACACCTTAGCATAAAGAAACTTTTGAGCCTAGGTGACATTAATATGGCATCAGGCACACGTCTCTAAAATGAAAAATATAATAATACAAAAAAATATCTTGTGATTTCACTGGTTCACAACTTTTAATATGTGATGTTTTTAGATAAGAGAGTCATGTGATTACAAATTGTGAAAAATAAAATATCTTACGGTTAAAAAGTCTTAATTTGAAAGATTCAGCCACCTTCGCTCCGATCAGCAGCCATTATCATGTTGTCCATATTTGAAAATATAAGTTTGAAGCTTAACGATTCCTAATTCCATTATTTGACAATTACATCACGGTATAAGAAGTCATTGATTCGATGAGATCGATTTAAAATAATGCTTTGAGTTATTAAGCTTTAAACTTATATTATCAAACATGGAAAATATAATAACGATAGTTGATCGGAGCGAAGATGAGTCAATCCTTGCCAATCGATACTTTTTAACTATTAAATACTTCTTTCTGCCACGATTTTTAACCACACGTCTTTTTGTTTGAAAAAAATCACATACTGAAAATTGTCAAATAGTGAAACCACATAGTACTATTTTGTATTTATCCCCAACAAGAAAATGAAGAAATCAATCATGACAACATCATTAACTTATTTGGTCCAATAGCTACTACACCAAGAATACAATCAAATAAGCTCTTTAAATTCCTTGAACTTCTTTCCAGCAATAGAATAGTATGCAAAACCATTAAGAAAAACTAACCACATACTCATTTTTAAATATGGCAATCATACAACAATAATAAAAGCAATCCAAAATTCATTTACAATAGTATTTTTATCCCTAGTATAGCTATAAAGCATGAAGCATCAAAAGACATTGTTGATACTGATAATTATTTGCATCTTTATTTTTACTCGAGTATGATACTTTAGAGGCCAAAATGCACAACTACTTTTATTAGACACAATCAAATACATGATTCCCTTGTGTAACCTATATCCTACTGGCTAATGGACTTAATCATTATCACTAGCCATCAAATAAAGATCTCAAACATTTATGTAAATTACATTTCTCTAGACAAAGTTTCGATCTAGCTTTTATTACCCTTACACTATTGTTTCAGCCTTTCTTCCTAACATAAGAGACCTGCATGAAAGTAGAGGACTTGGAAATGGCACCACGTATTTATCGAATAAGACTTTAAACGTTATGTTAGTAATAGTTCCAATTTTGACATGTCTAAGATGCATTTCGTGAAAAACTTAACTACAACTACTTCATGCATATCTGCATAACTAATGCATTATTGTACCCCCCCCCCATCAAATAAAGATCTCAAACATTTATGTAAATTACATTTCTCTAGACAAAGTTTCAATCTAGCTTGTATTACCCTTACACTATTTTTTCAACCTTTCTTCCTAACATAAGAGACCTGCATGAAATTAGAGGACTTGGAAATGGCACCACGTATTTATAGAATAAGACTTTAAACGTTATGTTAGTAATAGTTCCAGTTTTGACATGTCTAAGATGCATTTAGTGAAAAACTTAACTACAACAACTTCATGCATATCTGCATAACAAATGCATTATTGTACCCCCCCACCCCTCCTAGATGAGCTATGCAAAGTTCCATAACATGTAAGGGAATTATAGAACAAATATGAAAGAAAACAAAAAAATGAAAGAGGACAAGAGTCTCTATGTATTGTTTATATGGTGCATCATGGACATTGCGTCCATTGACTCCTACAACTAACAAAAACCATTGTTTGGAAAATGCCTTTGTAGAGAGCCTTTTTGTTTTCATTTGCTAATGGTAAAAATAACTTAGACATTTGAAAGAAAAGATATAAGAGCTGAGAACTAGTTGCTTACCCCATTTTTCTCATAACGGTAGTGTTCAGCAGGTAAATGAAAGAAATCGGCATCATCACGCATTGGCCAACCTAACCGAAAGCAATCAACTGACCTGCAAATCATACAATTGTAAATTAATCATATACCACAGGAAGACACCTATTAAAAAAAATTATATAAAGTGTAATACCAAAAGTATTCATTTAAGTCATCATAGTTCCTCCATTGGGAATGCTTTGATTTTCCCATTTTACTTCTTTCAGATTCCTATCAAGGAATACAGTGTTAATGACAGTATGAACTTAACCAAAAAATAATGCGAGATAATTTTCAGACTTGAAAAAGGGGAAGAAAAAAAAAAGTCCACATGCAACACCTTTGCAATGACATCATAGATAGGAGTAACAACTAGTCTCAAGAATGCCTCATTTGCACCTCCATAAGCAGGCTTAACATTTTCCCCCGTCGAGAGACTGACATTCCCAGCTAGCATGCCATACAGCTCAAAGGCCATCTGCAGAAATGACCACAGATAAGCAACCAATTACAAGAATCTCAGAAGAAAAAAAAAAAAAAAAAGAATTGACAAAATGGGATTGGGTAGAACTCATTCCCAAAAGCTAGCTCAACAGAAAAGGGCATCCAATCCACATATATACAACATAGCAGCCCACTAACTACGCGATGAGAGATAAATACAAATTCTAATACCCTCCCCTCACACTTGGCATGACATGCAAACAGGCCGGGTCCAAACTCATCATTGCAGACAAAAGGCTAGCTCTAATACCATGACAAAATGGGTTTGGGTAGAACTCATTTCCAAAAGCTAGCTCAAAGGAAGAGGGTGCCAATCTACATATATACAACATAAAAGCCCACTAACAAGGTGATGTGAGATAAATACAACTTCTAACAAGAATAAAGCTGGCTTTTTATGGGTTTTCTTTAGCAACCAATAAAGAAAGAAACTCCTGAATTGTAACTTTTTCAAGTTGAAAATATATATTCTTACCTTTAGACATTTTCCAGCTAGAATCAATCAACTTATCCAGATTATTCAACTATTAGGAGCTCATCCAAATGAGGCCTAAATGGAAAGTGAAAAAGTATAGAAACAAAATGCTATATATACTTACATGGAATAAGAGTGCACATAAGGGTAATGCAATTATAAGATGGGACCATAGAGACATACATGATGATAAATATAGCACAAGCATTCTGGCATAAATCTTAAGTTTGCAGCTTCTCCCCATATCAAAAGGTACAGACCCATATACAGCAATTTACGCTGCTGCACCTCCTGTTGTATGGTGGGTAACCTGAAAATTTAGAAACCCAAAATTAATCAATCTGGTATCAATAAAAAATTTTAATTCGTATCTGCAAACCTTTATCACTTAAACACCCAAATTCCAGCAAAAAGGAAAGAATAGGGGATGAAGAGGGATTGGACTGAGAAATAAAGAAGAACCTCATTTATTTTTCATGTCATTAACCTCATTTATACTTTGAACAGTATTATTTACAGGGTGCTGGGTAAAATGTGTAATGCCACAAGGGAACAAGGAAAGGAGGGAAAAGGAGAACATCCAAGGCCTGAACACTAGGGAAGCAAAGTTATAGACCCCGTGGGTGCGTAACAAAATGATTGTCAAATTGTTCCATGTCCTTTCATCTAAAGAGGTTTTAAGTTGGGCCGGGGAAAGTAGGAAGTCCACTTTTCCCTTATTCATTTGCCTCCTTTCTCTCTTTCTCATTTTATAAACAAACACAGTTAACCTCCTCCTAATTCTTTTCATTTTCTCCTACTTCTCTCAAATTAAAAAGTCTTACATTTAATAGATTTTCCTCAAAAGTTTATGATATCTGTTCAAAAAGGATAACAACAAATAAAATATCCAGCAACTTCACTGAATAAAGTAAAATCCATATTACACCAATCTATTATTCCAAGATGGAGTCTGATAACCAACCAGAAAGCTACTAATAATTCAAAAATAATAGAGTGAACTCTTACCAAAGGCTACTCTTTCTATCAAGGTACTTGCACCATTTTTTGTAGTTCTTGAAAAGTTTCTTCATCACTTCTGTTAATGCACGCTCATCCAACTAAAAAAGAAATGGAAGCCACTGTGTCAGAAGGAAACCAAAATATATTGCTAGTTTTACTGAAATTGCGTATGGTGCCCCACAATCAGGGATAATTTAAGCAGTGTAGTAACTTCTTGTTTATTTTCGTAACCTAGTTATGCCAAATCCTAAGAATAAAAACATTTTTGAGAACTTTTTCTTCATCAAAAACTATTACACAACCCCCTTTTTAAAATATGTATAGGTATTCATGTAATGTGTACAATAAGGAATGAAAATTTCTCAAGAAAGCCAATTTGCAACTCCCTAGAAAAAGAGAAGGGATAAAATTGAAACATGAAGGCAATTCTCTACTGCTGGAATTGCTCTTAAGAACATAGGATGCAAATGGAGGCAAATTACCTAACATTGTAGTTCCAATTACTACCTCAACCGACAATTATGTAAGAGGAGAAAGCGACAAAAAAACTTGTATCCACTAAGAATAATGATTTTAAAACAACAAACCTTCGGTTGTTGATCAGGCTTTGGAAATTGTCGAATGTGAACATTTGCAAGCAATAAGATTAAGTGTTCCCTTTGATTAGCCACATTATCCTTCTGCAAATTCAATAGAGATAGTTATCGATTCCTGATTCCATTCAATTAACTTATTCTAATACTAATACGAAATAGCATGTAAGAAAGAATTATCTTGGCTAAATCACCTGAAACCCAAACATTGCTTGAAGCCAATCTAAAATATCTTCATCCTTTTTCTTCTTGTAGTCCTTGGGCCATGGAAGACCCCTTGTGTTACGCAGTGCGTAAACAGCAGCTTGGATCTACAATGATAAAAATTTCAAAAGCACTTTAATGGTTAAGGAGAAAAGCTAAACTGAAGGTCACTAGTCAAAGCATATAAAGGAAACATACCTCGGGATATCTCATAATTGCCTGATTTGCACTATCAGGATCGAGAGGAAGAATATTGTAAGGAACATAGATCTGAGTCTTTTCTGCAACTTTGTCTTGAGCTTCTAAAATCTTTACATATGTTGACAAAGAAAGCCATACATGTGTAACAGCCAGTGAGTTAAGAGTTCATAATTCATTAGGCATTAGGCAGCTGGAGAAATATCCACAATGAAATGGCAGCTAGAACAATAATAAAGTTAAGGTCACAAGGGTTCACCTCGCGATCCACTTCAATAGATTGAGTCATATTAACAGCCTTCAAAACCTCAAAGAGGACATTAGCCGTTTGGTATGCTTTTGTAAGCTGTGCTCTGGATTTAGAGAGAAAAGCAACTCTCAATATCAACTAAGCAAGAAATCCAAAGAATTTTACTAAAAGACACCGCTCATCACACACAAAAAGAAAACCCTACTTTGACTCCCTCAGAGGCAAATAACTAACCGATCAGCTTTATCAGCAGCATTTTGCAAAGCTTGAATATACTTCTTGTAGTAATGTTGATAAAAACTCTGCATTTCCCGTGCATCACTCTTTTTTACCCTTCCCATCAAGGTTGGATCATTTTCCTGAAAAACAAATAATGACATATAGTAAATAGCTAAAGGGATTGCTGAATCACACTGCATAATTCTCAATGATACAGCAATTATTTAGTTTCCTGAGTAGATCATAGGTGTTGAGACTTTCATTTCAGAATGTGGCATTGATCTATAACAATATCACATCCTATTTGGAGCATTTAATCTTATTTAATACATTTTGCAATTGCATAATAGATAGACTATCAATCCACAGGGACATCTTCCCTTAAACAATTAGGATACCAAACACACATCAATCTGATTCCAGATAACCTTACTGAACTCATTTAATCAATTAAGAGTAAATCTTTTACAAATGGCTGATTAGTAAATATACATATTGGAGAAGCTTTTACTTACATAAACTGTAAAAATATATAGCAATAAGTTGTACAATTGCAAAAGAGCCTGTTAGACTCTATCTCCAAACATTACCATTATACTTTCAAACATTGTTATTAAAATCAAGCATTAACTCCAACAACTTTACTATTACACAAGTTAAAAACATGTAAAAGAGTCAAAATTATTACAAATTCGGGTAAAATCAATGTATAATCACATTTTCAAATAGTGAAACACAAGGTTTTACAATTTTATAATTCTTCCAATTCGAACAATTGTAATTATGATATTGCCTTTTCAGATATGAAAGTTATACTAATTGTAAAATAGTATTACAGGTATTCTCCTATTTGAACTAATAGGTAAAAACCAAGCAACAAAGCAATACAAGTAAGAGTATCACCCTCAAACTAAAGACACTACTCCAAATGAGCCTGAAGCACAAACCAACAAAAGAAGCCAAGAAAGCCACCTTGCTCAACAGTTCTCACTTTTCACCACCACAACATCATTCAAATGCTTACCATTTTATGTTCATTAGTAATGAAGTCATCCTAAAAATAAGTGAAACGTGATGACTACTTCAATGTTAAGTTGTAAAATTCCTCACAGCTCATATATTTCATTCCATGGCACTTTAATTATATGCTCTTCATTAAGAACTCACACAATATATATGAGTGAAGCTTGAATGCTACTCAAGATTTTACAGAAGAAATTTTCTAAGACATGTATAGAATTGGCTGTATCCTTGGATAGTAATTAAGTTAACTGATATTTTTAGATCTTGTAAGAATCAGGGGCTGATTATATTAAAGATGTAATACTCATCACATATCTAGAAATACTAGCACCTAACCCAGAGTAACACAGGTTAAAACCAATATACTCTATGCATGTCAAAAGAAGTAGAAAATTCTGGAATGAAGAGATAACTAAGCCTACCCTTTCAAGACGTTGCAGGAGAGCAGTTTTAAATTGTCGAACTCCACGTCCACTAGAAGTGGGGTCCAACCTATGTGCTTTCTCAAAGGCATAAAATCGGCCTACATAAAGAGAATAGAATAATTAATATGTATATGTAAAATGGAAATAACAAGACCTCGAATTATAACGAATATGATAGTAAGATGTTGCCTTTCATGAATACCAGGAAGAGTTTCACTTCAGAAGCTATACATCTCATGCTTTTGTAGTTAAAAATCAACACTAATGCAACATATATTAACTTAACTAAATTAACTATGCATTGAATAGGCATCATAGTAAGATATTTTGCAATGAACTGCACAAAAGTAACCTTATACGCATGAAAGTAAATACAAACCAAGCTGAATTCCACTACATTGTAACTTTGCAATATGTTGATATAAACAACAAAACCTAGTCAAACAATAATATTCACAGCTTAAAATGATATTGTTAAGAAAAGTAACCGATATTTAAAAAGAAAAAACTAAAATGCAACTAAAAACATTAACTTTTTTTAACCAATTACCAAAATAAATATAAAATCCAAAAGAGTACACTATTAAATAAAAGGCAATATTTATAGAAACTTACAAAGATAAGCAACTCTAGGATTGCTAGATTCAACTTCATTAGCAACACGAAGAATGGGAGCTATCTCGACAAGTGAAGATGGAACTACTTCACTATCAAATATCGATTCTCCTAGATTTCCTGCTGTCTGCGTCCTCATGATCCGCCGCGGTGGCTGCGGCGTTCCTTGATCCGGCCCCACTCTCGACGAAGATGACATTTTTACCCCTGTCTCTCACCCTCCTCACTTCTCTACAAAACAAACACACAGATCATCAAAGCTCATTAAAACTTTAAAAACAATATTAATAAATTTCACCAAAAAAATACTCAAAAAAGACAAGCAAGCAAGCAGTTACCAAGAAAATTCAAAAGAAGTAAGGTAGTGAATCTGGCATCATTGAGATTAGCAAACGGGAAAGTACATTACATTAACCTAATTATTAATTAATTAAAGCACAATGTAGATAAGGATTTGAAGAGAGAAAGCTTTGAAGTTACAGAGAAAGTGAGATGGATAGATACAGAAAGCAAACCCTAGAAGAGACAGTGTCCAGAGAGAGAGAGTGTGCGTGTGTATGCGTTTAGAGAGAGAGAGACTGTAAGCTTAAGCTACTTAGCAAGAAAGGAAGCTAAAAGAAACAGAGGTACAGTGAGAGAGAGAGGGGTCAAGGAAAATGAAAGTTTATTTGAAAAAGAATAAAAGAACGAAAAATTTAGACCTTTTTTACTGCGATTGGTGGGTTTTTTATTCTTGAGCTTTGTGTAAAGAATTGTCTTAGCTTTTGGGTATTATTACGCTAATGCCATCGCTTTCTTCTCATGCCTTGCTTCCTCTTTTGGGATTTTACTTACTTGCCCTCCACATGTTTGCACATAACACTCCAAGCTGCGAATATTTTTTTATTTTTATTTATTTATTATTACTAGAGATAATTATATAAAATATCATGTAATTTATTATTTTATAATTTTTAGGGTATAATTTATATTTAGATAAAAATAAATAATAATATAATAAAAATATATTTAAAAGAATTTATTATACTTAATACTTTACAAAATATTGTCATTATTATTATCATTATCATAATTCATACATCATTTTTGTCCTATCGTAGATCAGCATCTCTTGATTTATCAAAAGAGTATAAATTTATTTTTAAAAATAAAAATTAAATTAAAGTCTTTAAAAAATAATTATATTTAATTTTTAAATAAAAATGTAATAAATTTCATAAAAAATTTGTTCTACAATTAAAATATAAAAATATTTTTAATTTATAATTATATATTACCTAATTTGTTAAAAAATTATAAAATAAAACTCTAATAAACTTCTCATAGTATCTTTAAATATGTCTTATTATAATTTTAATAGAAATAAAAAGTTCATTTATATATTAATTAAAATAGATAAAGTTAAAAATATATTAAAAAAATTAAAATTATTACTATTCATATTAAACTTAAATAAATTTTTTATTTTATTTAAACTTTTAGATTTTTTAGTAATTGATATAAATAACATATCAATGTATTAGGATAGTAAAATAAAAAAATAAAAAATAAAAATAAAATATCATATTTTTAAAAATAGAAATTTCGAACTCGATAAGTGGCGGATTTTCTAAGAGTGAAAATTTGCTTTCAGGAGTAATTTGGTAAAAGCATATATTTTTAACAGCACAACTTTCTAAAGCGTAGTAGTGGCAATGCATGAAAAAAGATGGAATAAAAAGGGCAATCTCGGTAGGTGATTCAAAATTCAACAAAAAGGCGAGATTCTTAATGATCTAAAGCTAAAACGCCGGGCAGAAAAGTAGCCGTTTTTAAGAAATCACAAAATGACCATTCCACCCTCATCTAATCTAATCAGCTTACAACCCGCCAAAACTGCAGAGGACATGGGAAGGTAAAAATGCACAGGATACAAAAGCCAACTGGCGGGACAGATTAGGAATTCAGTACAAAGTCGAAGCGCAAATAAGGCTTTGCGCAATTGAGTAATTATCTTCGAGAGAAGAGATAATTGTCGGTTTGTTTTGTCCAAAATTCCTCGAATGCTTTAGCCTTTATTTGGGTCCCACCAGTTGATACTGACAGGAGCAGTAGTCTCCCCCAAATGGACCCCACGTGACCATCCTGACGTGGCATTTAAGGAATGGACAACGGTGCCGGGCCCATCTTTTGTTTTGTACTCTACTACGAGTTCCTATGCTAATTTCTCCAGGAAATGGCAATAAAAATATAAATTAATATGTAAATCCACAATTTGTGGGAAATTTAAATGATTAGAATAATTTAAAAAATAAAAAATTTATCTTTTAGTCAGATTTTTATGTATTCTAACTTGTGAAAGAAAACAGAAAAGATGAAAATAAAAAAATGGAATTCATTTAGAAAAGACAAGAATATTACATCATAAATAAGTTTTTTTCTTTTTTGCTGCAATATAAATAAGCCATTATGTCACAATAAATAATTCTAAATCTAGAATTAAAATTAAGGTATATTAAGCTAAAAATAAATTAAATTGAAGATGTAAATAATAAAAAATCTGCTTATTTAATTAATAGCCTTAATTTAAGAAAAATTAATTTTATGGAGTCACAATTATTTTATGTGAATATTTTGGAATGATCCAAATTGAGAAAATTTAATGAAGAATTTTACATAGATTTAATTTAAAATTATTATTTAATAAGTAAAAAGTGGTCTAAATTTGTATATTTTAAGAAATTTTTTATTTTTTAAAATTTTTCTTAAATGTCAGATCAACATGACATAAGACCAATAATATAATGATACATGTCATTTTTATTATTTTTTCTAACAATAAAAATACTAAAATTAATAACAAAATCAATTCAACTGATAAAAAGATTAAACATATAATAAGAATTGGTGAACTCCTGACCTCTGCATATGTATCACAAATTGTATACCTTAGCCATGCTGTCGCCATCATTTGTCGTTTCTTTCAATGCCCCCACAACCGAGAAGCTATCATTTTGATCTCCACCCAGTCCCATCATTCTAAATTCCACTCAATCCTATTTATGAACTACTAACCTTCGCCTCTACTGTTGCATCACCAATTGATAGTATTATTAATATCGAGAGCATTATTAATGTTTTCATTATCATATTTTATATCAATCAACATAAGTCAATATTATCAATGTAACATCCATTTTCTTCATCAAAATACATTGCCAACCATTTTAGAGATCTTTTCTTTTCTTCTTCTTTTTCCTTTTCACTCTCTAAATCAATGAAATTGATTAACAACTGAGGAAGAAGAAAGAGGCAAATTAAGCAAGTCAATACAACAATTGAGGAAAGAAAGAATGGAGAAATGGTTAGAGGAAAGAGAAAACAAGATCCAAAAACTCACATAAGCCAAATCCAATAGCCAAAATTCAAGGAGTTTATGCTATTCAAAATGGTTGAAAATTTAAGAATTTAATTAAATGAGTTCATATATATAATTGGTTGATGGACACTATTTGAAGAGAGGTTCATATTGTGCAGATTTAATTACTCATATGTAGTTATTGATGTTATTGTAAATTAAGTTGAATTAATGGTGTTTAGTGGTGTAGTTTTTCATTTGATTCTTTTTACATTTTCAAATTAGATTTTTGTTTAGATTTAGGTTGTTTGGATGGTGAGAAATTTTATAAAAAAGAGATAAAAGGAAATGTAAATATGTTGAATTTAATTTTAAAATGAGTGTCAAATGTCATAATATTATCGGTTAATATTATAAGTAGATCATACAGATATAGTAAATAAGTGGCTTCCATATCATGTTGATGTTGCGTGCAAGAATGATATATAATTCATTAAAACTGAATTAGTCATATGGCTGTCATGTTATTTTTTCATGTGAAATTTAAATAGACTGATGAAAACTTTATCAATGTTTTACTTATAATTAAAAATATTTAGTGATATATATTAAAAGAGAAGATTTTACCAATTATCAATCTTTTCAATATTACTACAAAAATACTTATGTATTTTACTTTTTTTAAAATTAGCTGTTTTTAAAAGTACTCATTCTTTGTCTTTTTTCATCTTTCGTCGGATCTCCGCCTAAACAGCAAAATCAAGTATTATTATGACTCACCCAAGGATTTTAGAGGGTGAAGAGTTCATTTCTGGCATCGAATTTAGTAAAAGAGGTTGATAGGTGGTTGAATGGACGATAACGTCGAGAGAGAAATAATGCTTGAAATTTTTGCGTCGTCGATTTACCATATTTGTACCGTTTCCAACAAAACAAAAGGTGAAAAGGAGTTGGCAACATTAGAAAGACCTTATGGCCGGAATTTGGAGGCTAGGGTGGTTGGAGAAGGGAGAAAAGAACATAGAGAAATGGTGACAAGAGAGAGAAAATCAATGACAAAGAAAAAGAGTTGTATATAGGGATCAAAATAGATTTTCTATATAAAATGAAAATTAATTTCAAATATTTTACACATATTTAACGTATGTCATGTTTTACTAAATACATATCTTTTGTTGTTCAACATCTTCTCAGTTACATTCTATTTCATTTTAAGAAATTTCAAATATCTAAAGTATATTATTATTTGGCAAATGTATATATTTTGTTGTTTAATTTTTTATGAGTTCACATTTTATTTCATTTGAAAAAGGTTGAGATACCTAATGTATACTTACTAGATATTATTTTTTGTTAAATATATACCTTTTGTTGTTACTATTTATTTTTATATTTATAAGCATTTTACATTTTCTTTTTAGCTTTTAAAAATGCTTGTAAATATCATATATGTTGACTAAATTATTTATTTAAGTTTTAATATTGAAAAAAATTGCTATATTATATCATTAGTATTTAAACACAAATATAATTAAAAATCAATATATATTTTATTTAGTTTATATAAAAAATATACAAGATATATCCAACATATACTTTTTTCACCTTATAGCAATTTCTCTCATTTTTCATATTCGATATTCTCAATACATCCTCAAATTCTTAAACCAGTAAAATACCTTTTAGATTTTTTACATATTTATTCATCACTAATATCACAAAATCAAATAAAATGTAACATTATTTTACAAAAATCAATATATTTTAATTTTAATATCTATCAAAAGTATATTGAATATATCACTTTTTCTTTAAAATATATCCAACATATATTTATTCTTTTGGGAAAAAACAAATTTGATGTATTTTTCTAAATAAAATTCCATTATTTAAGGTATTTTCTTTCAACAATTTCTATAGATATTTTTATAATTATATTATATTTTTATAGCATTTAAGAAAAAACACCTAATTAAAAATTTGAAACAATAATACTATATAAGGCAAATTTAAAGCATCTTCTATATGGATTACCAATATATATGGGTTAATTGACTCCCTTTTCACATGTGGGCGCAAGTGTCCCTAATGTTCACATATTAGTATTAAAAACTACAAATAAAATAAGTATGTCCATAGGAAATATTATCCATATCTATATTAAGGAATTTAAAATGACATAGTAATCATTGATAATAGATTTATAATAACTTAATGACACTTTGTGAGACCATAAATATAAAGAGACATCATCTTTACTAAATTATATACCATTTAAATAAAATAGCAATATAAACTTTCATTCCTTAATGCCTAAGAATACAAGAAAATCAAATCCTTTTAGTTTTACTCTCAATCCTAAAACATACAAGAAGTGCCTTTAAAGGTTTGAATGAACAGTAATTATATGAAAAACTTGAATAATAATGTGTCTCAATAATAATAAATAATATTAGTCTAATTTTATTTAAACTCTAATTAGGATTATTTACATAAAAATTAGGTTAGAAGCATTGTGCTATATTATAATTATAATTATAATTGTGAGTTTAAAAATACAATGAGTTATATGTGTAAAATATATATGTAAAGTTTAATATATATAAAAGTATTATATAATAAATGACAAGATTTTAGTAACATCCCAATTAAAATTCAAGGTGTTTTATGATACAAATTGAAAATTACAGACAATGATAATACAAGGACCAGTTTTGAGGGGTTTGTCTGTGCAATTCACCCATATATTAATAATAGAACACTGTCGGCTAAATATATTAATTTGACCCTTATACTATTAAGTTTTGTTTTAATAAGCCCTTGTACATCTATTTTATTTTAATAAGTCCTCCAAATTTTATTTTGCTATCATTGAGGATTCTTTTAATCTTATTCATATGTGTGTTTCATTTGCTAATAACGTTAAACAAATAATTAAAAAAAAGAAGATAAAAGCCAACGTGTACAATACGCATAAGATTTATTACTTTCTTTTAATAATCAAAATTAGGGTTTTGAGAGATCAATTTGAATGATGGAACCTAGAAATGGCGATGGTGCAGTTGCTTTTGGCTATAGGATAGTTGTCAATGGCGATGGTTTAGGATTGAAACAATGAAGTTGTCATGCCTAATGATGAAATAGCTTGCTAGCATCTTGAGTACTAGATTGTGTGCTAATTTTGTGGACAAAAGGCTTAATTGCTAGTTTCAAGGACTTAAATCCTAGGAGGAAATTTTGGAGGTGGCCTTTTCAAGTATGATTGAGTTATATGGGTGAGTTATATACTTAATTCTAATGATTGTTATAGATTGTTATTAGTAAGGAAGAATATGTGACTTCTTCAAATAGTATAGTGAGTGGTCGAGTGAGCGGTCAACAATTTTAGTGAATGAGCTTAGGACATATAACATGCATTTTCAAGCTTTGAAAGTTGACAACATAGAGGAGAACAATATAGTTCTGGGGGCTATGTAGGAAATTAAATCATTAAGGGGACAAATTCATCAAACAAAATCATCTTCAGTCGAGACATCACAACCTACAAACTTTTACAGAATTAATAGAGATTTTTATATAACTGGTTTATATATGTTATTGGGTTATTATTGTATAAGTTGTATCGTGGAATAGTCCATGGGTATGTAACAAGTTCATTTGAGTCCTTTTATAAGTGCACTTATTGTAAGTTGGTAAAAGAAAGGGTGTTGGCAATTTTGTATAAAAATTGGCACTCTTAGGATGAATTATAATTCAAATATACTTTAACTATTTAAGCCTAGTTGATTAAATATAGTTGTTTAAAAATAAGAGTAACATGAAGTTTGTCACGTTAATTACACATCAATTAAAGAAGTTAAAGAATTGGCAATTAAATTATGAATAAGTTATTGTTTAAAAAAGGTACAAGGAGGTCTCGATAAAGTAAAGAAAGAACATGTTCTCAACCTCAAATTGTAAAAGATAATGCTCGTCCTTAACCTCAATCAGGTGAAGTATTCATAATTATCCAGTAATGTTAAAGTTAGTGTAACATTATGTTTGATTGAAATGAATTTATAATTTTTTTTTGGAATTCATTTGTAAATCTAATGTTTATGTGTTGTTTGAAATAAGAATTCATTTAAAATTCTATATAATTAAATTTATAACACTAATTATAAATAAATAAATCTTAACAAAATAAGTAGAAACTATAAATAAATTTCAAATTAATGAATTAATGTATCTTATAAATCTAAAATACTTCTTTCAACTTTATCAATTTATTTTTTCTCTCTCAAGTCTTTCTCTTTTATAAGTTTTTTTTTATAATTTGTTTTTAATATTGTACTTATTTTATTTAAAATGAATTCCATACTTCTTATTTAACATATTTAATGTAAAAATTTATTTGCAAATAAATTATATTTATAAATAAAATAAATTTTTTTAAGGGTTTGTTGTTTTTATAAAAAAATTAAAATTGTTAAAAATCTAAAATTATAAGACTCGTAACTCTCCATCTTTATAAACAAATATAAGGTAAATATAAAGTTACTTACTTTCTATTTACTAGTAGGATTGAATAAATGCCTATTTAGTAGTAAGATTGAATAAACGAGCTTAATAGATCACGAGCTTTCTTTTATAAGATTATATTTTCTTTTCTTAAAAAAAGGAACCATTTTTTTTTTTTTTGATATTATGCACTAAAATTCTTGTTTTGTCTCAAAGCATGTACACGAAACATTGACAAAAAAATTGCCAATTTACAATTCTTTTTCTTTTCTTTCACAACTTTCCTATATATGAATTGCTTCAAGAGTCAATTATTTATTAATACATAACCACAATTTAATCTTATAATAATATGACTTTGACATTAATAGGCACACTATATATTATTTTTAAGTTTTTACTTTACTAAACCAATTATATTAGGAAATTAGGAAATTACCTTCCTACAAAATATAGTATATTGATTCAAAATAAAATAATATTTTTTTTATTAGCTCTTAGATTATAACTTTTTTGAAAGGTTTGCCTAAAAAAGAACTAAAAATAAAAGTTCGCCTATGAGTGAAATAATTTGTACAAATTATATATTAATTTATAGTTTTAATTTTTAATATATAAATCCTAATTGAGGAGGCTAAAGACCTTAATGATAATATTCAAGTGATTTATAGTTCAAATTTTTTTCCTAAGTAAAAGTTGTTATATATATATATTCTGTTGTAGTTTCTTAAGGTTAAAATGTATTTTTTATTTTAAAAAATAAGAAATAAGTACAAATTAATAAGATTTGTGGTATAATTACTTTCAAATAAAAAATTCAAATAATTAACTTATATTTAATTGTAAAATTAAAAAGTCAAATAACAAATAACAAATATAAAATTAGAAAAAAGAAAATTTAAAAAGTGCTATAAACAAACGTAAATTTATTTTTTTATTCTTATTTGAAAGATAAAAAAGTTAAATAAGAAAATAAAAATAAAATAAGACAATATTTTATGTAACTATATTAAAGAAGGTCAAAATATTTAAACTTATTGAAACAATTTTACCACTCTAATTTGAAACAATGCTGCATTTATTTATATCAATACCTTGATAACAGACGTATATAATTTTTATGACAAATAATGTGAAATAAAATTATGAAATCTTAAAAAGTCTAAATATAATATAAATATTATTATCTATTATCAACAATTCATACTTGACTAAGAACTTGTAAATAAATATCTTATAATAATAAAAATAAGGTAAAACTTTATCGAAAGAATTTAATTTCTAATACTTAAATAGAATTATGGTTTTATAAAAATATGAAGAAATCAACAATGGTTATGAACAAGTTACTAAGTTAACTTAGAAACTAAATCTTTCTAAGTCTGGAAAATAGTAACTTTTTATGAAGACAACATGTTTTCTACTTATCTTTTTTTTTATATAATTTTTCTTAAGTAAGGAAAAAATGAGATTTAATGAGAATATAAATGATTTTGGGTAAATTAATAATTTGCAAAACAATTAGTAATTAACAAAAAATATAATAATTTTCAAGTATCAAAAAAGAATTATTATCCTTAAAAAATGATAATTTCTCCATGCTTCTTGTAATATTAATACAGTTTTCTAATAATTTTTTCTTAATTATGAAAAATTATAATTTTACAAAAATATGATTGTGTTTATATTAACCAATATTTAATGAAGATTTTGGTAAATTAACAAAAACAATAATTCACAAATTGCAAAAATAATTACTATCTATGAAAGTTAATAATTTTTTTTTTGTAAACTAAAGTAATTTCATTAATATTTTGTAATCGTGTAAGTTAATAATTTATGAAAGATTGATAAGTGAAAAAGAAGAATTAAATTTCATAATCGTAAGAAGAATTGTTATTTTGTAAAAGATGATAATTCTTTTAATACTTTTTGTAATTCAAAAAATATTTATGAATTTATGTATTTATAAAATTTTAGTAATATCTTAATTATTTTAGTATTTTTTAATTGTAATAGATAATCTGTAATTACAAATTAACAAATTTATAATTATTTTAATATTTAAATAAAACTAACGATTTGACATATTCTTTTGGTTCTTTTAAAGAAAGGATAGTTAGATTGTTTTTAAATAAAGTGTAACAACTTAGAATCATATTATTGAGATATTATCCGCTTTGATAGTTAGTACTCTCACGATTTTGTCTATTTGGTGGATTCAAAAATTTTCCAAGAGGTCATCCATCCTAAAATTTTTCTAAATCCAGTATGTTTAATTTTAAATTTTTTTCAACTCATAAGCTAAACAACTAGACATCTCTTATGACAGATTTTAACTTTTTACATATATGTTATTAGCTTAATTTCAATGTGTAATTCGATTTATTCATGCACTCACATACCTTAGAGGCATGTCATCTTAGAAGCTTGCCAAAAGCTTCTCCCTGTTTAGGCATCCTATCTTTGTGCTCATGTCCAATTTTTGCCTTTATCAGACCATTTTTTTAAGCCAAGCTATCACATGTCAACCAGCTTCTACTTGGTTGGTCCTCAAACTATATATCTACTAGAAGGGTATTGCTTTGATACCATTTGCAACGATCTAGAACTATATCACACGAGATATGTCAAATTTGGCCCTCGCTAACTTCAAAATTTTATCTCTTTGATGGATTCAAGAGCTTCTAAAGAGGTTACTCATCTCAAAATTTCTTTGAGTCCAATATGTTTGACTTTATAGTTTTTCCAACTCATAAACCAAACAACTAAAATGTGCCTCATGTGATTGTTCTAACTCTTTACATTTTTACTATCAAACCCATTTTAATATGTAATTCAATCATTCATGTACCTTTATGTTTTAGAGGCCTGTCATTTAAGAATCTTGTTAAAAATTCCTCCTTATCTAGGCATCCTATCTTTGCCTTAACATCTACTTTTTACTCTCATCAGACTGCTTCTCTAAACCAAACTGTCATATAAAGTAACCATGAAATACCATTCATTTCTCTTTTTTCATCCTAAACAGTATGTGTAAATAGCTAAAATAAGAATAAATAAAAGGAATTGCTTTCTATATATAAAAAGTGTAACTAATTTTGGTAAGTGCGCTCGTCTTATGTCTTTAATGCATTGACCTTTAGATTTTAAGAGATGTGGACTTCACACTCTGACTTTCTCTCTTTTATGCACTCTAATGCACATAATTTGTCATTTGCTACTAATCTATTTGGCAGAGTTTGTCATTTTCTACTAATCCCATGTAAAACTTGTAACTAAAGCTCAACTTTTTGCATGAAGCTTTGCGACATTGGAATTATTGAGTTTTTAGAATCTCAAGTTGGGTATTTCTGGTGATCAATCTAAACTAGCAAATATTCAAAATTCAATTTCATCAACTATGAGGGTTTTAGAGTCTCTTATTCAAGCTGAATTAGTGGCACACAACAATCTTTTTACTCTTCTTTTCCAATAAAAGACTTTATTGCATGAGAAAATTTGGATTAGTTAGCATAAAATGGTGATTACTGGCATGCTCCTATTCAAGGTATTCACTTTATAGAGATTGATGGTGTCTTACAAATGATGTTGATATTCTTGAGCATAAAATTTTACGGTTCTATTCTAATCTTTTTTTCTATCCAATTGAGGTAATTATTTTATTTGATACCAAAATTTCACATTATGTTTCCCTTTGGTATCAATTTGTTAATTTCTTTCTTGGTACCAAACCTTTTATCTTAGTTTCATACTGACTTACTTAAAAGATTTTGACGATATTTGATGACGTGTTTGCTAAAATAGAAATGTAATTCTAAAATTTGGCACATTATTAGTAGACAATTTATTTAACTATGAACTAAATCAACATACCAGGCAAAGGAGACACGACACAAATGTTTATTCAAGTTAAAATTAGTTAAATTTTCTAGTGGTATGGCATGTATGTAATAAATTTTAAAAGCATATTCCTATTCTGGCTAAGACGTTATCTAATATTGGTCATAATCTTTTCAAGTAACTTAATTTGAAATTAACATAGAAGGATTGGTACCGAAAAAAGATAAAAATTAAAAAATTAAAACTAAATAGAAACATAATAGAAAATTTAGAATATAATGGATAGTTACCACCTCCAATTGTCAAATGGTCAGTTTTTTTCCAATATATGAGGTAGTCTTCTCTCTTGTGATGGAGACGGATAATGCTTTACGTACTCACATTCTTTCTAATGAGTTGATATGGATGGTAGTTTCAGATATGGACTCCTCCAATGCTTTAGGTCCTAATGCCTTTATAGGGATATTTTTCAAAAAGTGTCGGGATATTATAGGCAACAAAATCTGTCTTGTAATTGCCTACTATTTTTCACTTTGGCATTACTTTTCCAGCATTAAATTCCAAGACTAATTCGTAAAGTTAATGGTGTAATTAATATTAATAAATTAATCCTATTATGTTAGGAAACTTTATTTTCAAGATCATCACCAAGATTTTGGCAAATAGATTTGGAGATATTACTACTCTTATAATCAGTTTAGGTTTGAAAAGAATATATATATATTACAAATAGCATTCCTATGCATGAGAATGTGTGAATATTTTAAGTTATCGTGATTACCAGAATATGGAAATCAAAGTAAGCGCATTTGTCAGGCTTTAAGGTGCAATTAGTGAAGGATAGAGTGAGATTTGGGATATAGGAACTAGAGGTCTTTACCTCATCTCTCTTTGCCATACAGTTGAAAGGTCTTCAATGACAAGTGGACCTCTCCAGCTGTAATTTCTGCTAAAGATCTGTTCTGGTGTGAAGTTATTGGGAAATAAATTTCTTTTCCAAGACTAGGATGATGTTATGATTAGTGCTGGGGGATCAACCGTGTTGATTTGATTTGAGGAGGACCAATTCAAGGAAGAATTGGGGGATCAATTCGAGAAGGATCATTAGTTTTGATTTCTAGTCCTTGGAAAAAGAACATTTTCATTCTGATTTTGGTTGGATGCGATTTAGCTTAGCTTGATGAGGTAAGAAAATAAATCTTTTTAGCTCAGATTTTTTCATAAATGGCATTAATTGATAACTTGGTCAAGTAAGGTAAGCTAGCATCAAGGTCTTCAAGTCTAATCCGAGCTCTAGAGTACCTGAAACAAAGGTTAGAAAGCGTTAAGTGGGGTTTTAAGGCCACTCACTCTGATTGCTAAGTCAATAAAGGTTTAAGGTGGTATACAGTATAATGATTGTGTAAAGTAGCATGTAGCTGACATGTTATGTCACAGTCCCTTATATAGGGACTGAAGGTCTCTTAGTCCTATGAGGAGTAGGACTTTATGAATATAAGTTGCCTTAATCTTATTAAAATTAGTCTTCTTAATTGTATAGTAGAGTCATAGTCAAGTTGGACTATTAAACTAGAGTTCGACGATGGCTTGGTCTCCAAAACTCCTTGTCGTACTTGGATTTAGACTTAGTCAACCCCGCATTTCTCGAATATGATAGCTCGACATATGATGCTCGATTATCAGTCATAGATGGCTTCTTTCCAATAATTTTTGCTCTTCCTTTTCAGAAATAGCTACTGATATAATTACTATAAGGCTTTATGACCACTATAAGTGTTTGTTGGTTTAAAGGGGATCTACCACATGAAAAGTTGCTTGTAGGAATGTACTTAGTTATTTTTAGGGATAAGTACAAAACTTAATCTTGTGCTTTAACCTTTTGATACAAGAGGCCCCGTAATTTTTTATGTGACTCTTTAGTACTCTAAGTATTACTCTATTAACAATTTATGTCTAAGGTTATTAACATCATTAATAGTTTGGCCATTAGATTTCAAATGAAGTCGAGTCGTTATAAAATTGGTCTTGTCGAATAAACAACAAAGAGTAGAGTCCTCTAGTCTTACTAGATGATTTAAAGCTAACTAAATTGTGAAACTATTTTCTCTCTCTTTAATTGTCTTTTTAACTAAAAGAAAATTGACATAGCTGGTCTTACTGAAAGCTAAGTTAATAAGGAGTTGAATGGTGATGGAATCACAAGCAATTGACACCAAATGAATAAGCTAAATCTATTCAATTAACAATGTTAGTGAATTCAAATATAAATTATTAACTATTTAACTTGTAGGAATGTACTTAGTTATGTTTTGAAAAATGTGCAAAATTCGATCCTATATTTTAACATTTTGACACAATAAATTCCGTGATTTATTTTTGATGATTTTTTAATATATTGAGATATAAATTATTAACGGTTTAAATTTTAGAGTATTAAAATATCATAAAACATACTATAAGACTGTTTGTATCAAAAAAATTAATCAATAATGTCAAAGTTTGTAAAAATTTCTCCTTATTTTTATTTCTCCATTCCTTAAGTGGCATGGGATCAAGCTCTTTGGAAGTATTATATTCCTCGCTCTTGTTCCATGCTTTGTTCAAAAGTGTTCTATATGAAGTTGCTCATTTATTTTGAGAAAAATATGCATGATTAGATTGTTTCCTCTTGTCATTTTTATAATAGTGTTCTGAGTTGTTATATCATATGTTTTTGCTAATTGCCCTTTTGCACAAGCTATTTGGAATTTCCTTGGAGACTATGTTTCAGATTTTAACCCTCGACAATTTTATTTATTCTACACAAGCTGTTTTCAGCTCTCAAGCACAAAATATTCTTAATTTGACAGTTTGTTCGGCCATTTGGAAGATATGGAAAGCTCATAAATTTCGCAGGTTTCAAGATTATGTTGCTTTTATTAGCAACTCTCTTTGCAATATTTGGAAGTTTACTAAGAAATTGTAGCTTTTAGCATTGGCAGTATGTTTAATTCTAATTCTAAAATTTTAGGAATCGTTTAGTTGGTAAAAAAATATAATAGGAACGAGAATGTAAATAAATAATTTTTATTCTTGTTGTTTGGTTAGTAAAATAATAATTCTGAAATCGAAATGAGATTCTCCTATCAGTTTGAATTACCTATTTTTTTATTCCGTTAATATCAAATTAAATCATTTATAAATGATCAAATAAGAAAAATTATATACTTATATATTTATATTATTTAATAATATTCAATACTATAATAATAATGTTATCAATTTATGTCAAAAGAAAACTATGCCAATTATTTTTTCAACAATAAAAAGATAGGGGTCAATTAGTAATGAATGAAGTGTAAATATACCTGCCAATGAAAATTTCTATTTACATCAAATCAATTGAAATGGTTATGATATATTTATTTATAAATAAAAAGAGGTTTATTATCAGTATTTATTAAGAAAAATAATTGTGAGATTTTATAAATTGATAACTCATTTACTACTTTATATTAATAAATTCATTGGATAAGAAAATTAAAGCAAAAAAAGCAACACATTATATATGAAGATAATTTGTATATCCTAAATATTGTTTTAGCATATCAACAACAACAATTAGTTATGATTTTACTAAATACCAAATTTTGTTTGATAAATGCTATATTCATAATTTTAATTGATAAGGCCATAATTTTTATTTAAATTCTTATGAATACATATAATATTCTCACCAATTACTACACAATAAATAATATTATAATTTGTTAATTTTTTTATATTCAAGAGAGAGTGACTCTTACTCTTTTACTTTTTTTTTTTAAAATAGGATTAATTTGAACAAAATATGTAAAAAATTAAACTAAAAAATTTATAAATTTGGAAAATGATTAAATTGAGCCCATGTGATAAAACTAGTAGTCAAATTGTACTTTATTCCTAAATTTTATACCCCACAAAAACCGAATATTGCATTTAAAATCAAAGTCACTATCATGTCTAATTTTTTAAAATATGCAATTTACAATTAAAAACTTATAATTTTCAATGCAGATACTTTTCATAAAAGCACTTTCTTTTCCTTTTTTTTTTCTACTGCTATATAATATATAATAAATGGAGACTTTTGTTAAAATATTTTAATATTAAAACACTATATATGTTTAATATTTTATTATTTTTTGAAAAAATATTTAATATCTATAGATAATGGTATTTATCGCAAATAGGTCCGCCACAAAAGCGCGGGAAATTTATTAAGTATATATATAAAAAAAGGAGCTCATCCTATTTTTGAATTGGTATCTAGTATCTACTACAAATAGTTTATAACCTATTTAGGAAAGGAAATTGTAACAAAAAAAGGAAAAAAACTAACATACCAAATTATAACGTTGGATATGCTTACTAAATTTTAAACAAAAGACAAATAAATCTATGGTATAAATCAAATATTTAGAAAGAGTATCCTAATACCCATATAAATCTAAAATAGCAAATGTTAATATGGAAGTTACAACTATATAGTGACAAGATGACCAAAACCTTGCAACTACCAACCAAGATTATAATGGCGATTACCATCTCGGCATTTTTAGTACAAATTAAGAGATATGTATGCCAACTCACATTTTTACACAAATATCTCAATAAATTTAAACAAATTTAGTGAAAAATAATGACCACTTTTGTTTTAATTTTATAAAAATTTAGTTTGTCACTATAGCATATTTACATAGCGAGTATTGAACCAATCATTATTCATGTTGAAAGATAGAGTACTTCTGTTTATACTTTTTTAAATTATATAAATCGAAAATCGTCTTAGTTATATTTCGTTTCTAAATACTTAATAGGAGAAAATAAAATTTATGCTCTCAAGAATATATTTTTACTCAAATACATTGAATTATTAACTTTCCTTGGATATGCAACCGGTTTTATATTATAAGTCAAACTTAAAGTATTACATTCTGACATTTGCTTTTGAGAGTGAGAGGTCTCGAGTTCGAATTCTTTCTTCTGCATTAGGTGAACTTTCGCCCTTACGGCGAGTGAAATGCTATGTATCTAAAAACATATTAAATTCTGCATTAACTTTTTAACCATTTACTCTAAACCCGCTAGATTCTATTGTATCGATATTTAGAAATTATAAAATCTCACTTTTACATTAAAGTTCATGACATATTAATTGCTAATTACTTAAAAATGGTATACTTCTGCTCTATAAATAAAACCCTAGTTCCTGGTGTCCTTCACAAGTTTAAGCATTGCACTTGCTCAAGACTTTCCTATTTGCCTTTTTCCTTTCATAGTTTCTTCTTCCATGGCTGGAAACCTGAATTCTTTCAATCCCAATTCACTTGATTTTGGTCTTATCAATGATGCTATGGATCATTTTCTCCTTTCTCTCAACTCCAACTTAGATCAAAATAATGTGAATGGGAGTACCTTCATCAACTCTCAACTTTTTGGTTCAAACTCCATCATTTCTGTTCACCAAAACAACCCAACTCCCCAAGCAGATCATGCAAGAGTTTCCCATGGCCAACTTGGGCTAAGCCAAAGATTGTCCGAGGTGAGAAGAACTTATGTTGCACCACATAGGGTACAAGTTCACAGCTTCATTGACTACTTTCCTGTGCAACAACAAAACCAATCAATCTGTCCGCAGCATGAGGTCACTGTCACTGAAATTGTAAGAACTACCAAGTTTCTTACATCAACTCCAAAAATGGAGCCCCTTTTCACTCCAAATGATATCTTTCATCCCCATGACCAACACAATTTCCAAAACCATGGACTACCCATTTCCAATATACTAAATCATCATTCATTAATCAAGTCTGAACCATTTTATAGCCCTTATCCATCACTTGAATCCAACAAGAACCAAATGATGAACACTTACGACGGTGATATGAATGGTGATTTGGTGCAGCCACTTGCATTAACTGGCCAGGAGCATACTAATCATTTGATGATGCCAAAATCTCCTGTCCAACAGTTCCCCCACAGGCATACGAACCCACCAGCTATTAATCTACATGAAATCAAGGTCGAAAGTGATACAAATGGTAATCTGTTGTCACATCGCAAGCGAGCCGATCATATGATGACAGTAAAATATCTCATCCAACAGTTGCGGCGTACGCATCCAAATGCTTCAAATCTGCAGACAAATACGGCAGATATGGGCTCGTCTGATACAGAAGATGACGGAAGAACTCACAGCCTTCCTCATGAAAAATATGGTCCTTACACATGCCCAAAATGCAGAAACGTATTTTCAGTCTCGCAGACTTTTGCAGCTCATATGTTAACACATTACAAGAATGAAAGTAGTGATCAGAGGAAGAAAAGGCTGGCAGCCAAGTACAAGAGAAAAAACCTCCGCCTTGTTTACCGACGCGGCGGAATGACCCTGCTGCCCGAGTCTTCAAAGGCTAGAGGGAAGTCGGTGAATATGGTTGACAACAGCAATGTGAGAAATGAGGTGCAAGAGGGGCAAGGGAATGCTGAAGCAACTACAAGCAACTTTCCTGTCAATTCTATGATCAAAGGGCAAGGGAATGCTGAAGCAACAACAAGCATCTTTCCTGTTAATTCCATGATCAAAGGGCAAGGGAATGCTGAAGCAACAACAAGCATCTTTCCTGTTAATTCCATGATCAAAGGGCAAGGGAATGCTGAAGCAACGACAGGCAACTTTCCTGTTAATTCCAGGATCAAACAGGAACCCACAACTATCTGATCTTTTCATAGATTACATTACATGTGTTTGCATATACTCACAAACTAATAGATTTTCACCATAGTGATATCATTATATATGTGAGTAATATATTTAGCTAAGAGTTAAAAACAGTACTAAATTAATAAGGTGTTTTCTTTTATATTCCTGCTTTTAGTAACATGAGAAATTATATCAAGTCACATGCTGAAAAATATTATGGTGGTATAATAATGAGTCAATTCTAGAGTGACATATTTCAATGCTTTTATATGTTTATTTAAAAAAAAAAATTATAAAACTTAAATCAAATTTATATAAAATATTTTGATACGTAACTCTTACATATTGTATTACATATTAAAATATTTTTACGTAAATTTTTAAAACAAAATTTATTTATGCAAATTAATCTAAAATCTTATAATTTTTATTCAATGAATACATAAAAGTATTGAAAAATCATTATAATTATGGCACTATAGAATTTACTTTTTCTTAGAATAGAATGGATAAGTTCTTTTTACGTTTATATAGTGATTTAAATAATTCAATAGAAAATTTCTTCAAAAAATAACAAAATTTTTGTGTACTTTTGATGTACAATTGCTTCTAGAAGAAAGCAAAAGAAAACTGATCTCAATTTACTAATTCAATTGGTTAACATATAAACCAATTCGGAACTAACATATTAATTTTGGCCCTCCATCATTATAGCACTTTACTTTTAAATAATTGAATATGTGTTATCTATTCATTTTTAAAATATAAATTTTTATTTATTTATTGCGATATATATACTCGGTATAAGTAAGGAATTACCCCATATTTTTATTGTATTATAGTAAAATGTAGCATGAAAAAGAAAAATCCAAGGATAAAATTAACATAAAGAGATTTAGAGTTCATTTCTACTGTGTTCTTATTTCGGTAACTTTTGACTATTCTTTTTAAATCATTCTCTATATTTCCAGATGAATTCTCTATCAATTAGATTCTTACCTTTAAAAGACTAGATTTTTGTTAGATGAAATTTGGTGGTTGTTTTCTATTACTGTATATTCTTAAAAATGAATCTCTATTAATCTGATTCTTATTTTAGTGATATTTATATGTTTATTCTTTATTCTTTTTGTTATTCTTTGTTCTTAGAATGAATCCTTTATAATTATAGATATTGTTAGATCAGTAAAGTTTGAATCCTGACTCTTAAAATGATCTCACCTTAAAACCCACTCTTAAAATGGTCCCTCCTCAGCATCAAGTCCTGGCAAAATGTTTTGTTCTTTCATATATTGACTACAAAAATTGGAGTTGTCCAATTAAGTTGCCTCAACCATCATATGTTTCACTCTTGTTTAGAAATCACATACTTCATGTTTACATATAATATAAGTTATGCATCATTCTTATAGTGCTTATGACTTTAAACACATTCAATGAGATCCTAAACTTATAAGAAAAAAATGGTTCAGAAGAAAAAAAAACATAAGAAAAAAAAAGGAATGGAAGTAGAAATATTGATGCACAAATATCTTCAAATTAAAATAGAATACAGTTTCTCTTAATCATCCCTAATGCAAATAAACCTGCAAAAGTTATAAAATAAAGATCAGTGAGACACCATTCCAAGGTCTTTCAGTTATTTTACAGTTTAGAAAAGTATCATTATCTCCTCTCTAAGGTTGGATGACTAGTTCAGATCTTATTTTATTTTATATTTTCAAAAATTTTCCTGCTCAATGCTGACACCAATCCAAGTTAATGTCATTTTAAGAATTAGAAGCAATGTGGAGGTGCCTGGAAATTTTCGAAATGGGAGACCATCTGTGTAGGTAAAATCTTCAGGTTGCTAAAGAAATGCTGAAGCTTTTGAGAAATCTTCACATTTGAAAAGAAATTCTAACAGGCGGAACGACATTCTCCAAATATGATGGTATATAGTTGTTTGGCTGTCCAAGTTACTTCAACAAGGCTCGAAGTGGAACTGCAATCTCTTCTGCTATTGTCATTAACAAAACCCTGCATTCTGCAGAAGAATAGTTGCTTGTTACATTATGCAGATATGATCACAATTAATACATGTGTAAAGGGCAAGTGTCCCTAGTACACAGGATGCTGGGGCTGTTTCTTGGTCTTGAATCTGTGAAATTTCGGCAGAAATGAACGATCTTACAATTGCACCAGTCAAGTGTCATCCTCATGTTTTATATGCATATGTATGTTTATTGTGTATGGTAAAATTGCTAACCTGGGATTTTACTAAAATTGATTAGTGACATGGAAGCAAGAACTTTGAGCTCAATCTGTTCACCATTTTCCAAGCTTTCTTTCAGCCCAGATATGAGAGCAGAGAAGGCAGAGAGGTGGAATTCGGCATCAGATAATGCAGAAAGTGCAGAGCTCAACCATGCAATTGTGGCGAGGCATGCCTCGATTAGATTTAAGTTTCCGGAAGCCAAGCACTTTGAAATGGCCTCTAAGAAGGACTTCTTTCCATTACCAAGTAATGATGCAGACAAGTTCCTCAGCCATTCATTGGTAGTCTCTTCTTCACCTTCCTACAATTTTTGTGATCAAAACTTCAGAAAATGATTTCAGGCGACTCAAACATCTATACTTCATTTCATAATATCTATGTTCAAATTTAGGGAAGTATCATCAGTTGCTATTGGAACATACCAAAGAGAAAGAATCATCACATAATGAATCTTCTTCATGAGAATTCAGTTCATAAATTTTGTTAAACCCTGCTTGCTTCAGTACCCAACTTTCTGTCAGTGACTTCCCAGAAGCAGAAAATCGTCCTCCCAAGGCGAGGAGAGCTCTGCAAGTCTTTTCGCAGACCTTCTCGTCTGTTAGACTGCTTTCTAGGGCCATTACTATGGCATCAACAGCTTCTTCCCTGTATATGCTGAATTTATGATGTTCAACCTGTGATATATAGGACACAGCTCAGCAAAACATAGTCACAGTTATGAAGTGGTTGTCTGGTTGGCAAAGAGTGGATAAACTGAAAGCAAAAATATGTCGTCACGTTTCTGCTGGGAGAACATACCAGAGGATCGAGGTGCAAAAGAAGTACAGCAACCCAGGGCCTTTGCTCAGGTGGAGAATTCTGAAGATACATGAGCAGGATATGCATTGCATTCATTAACTCCTCATTCTGTAAGCCACTTAAAAATAATTTCACGTCTTTCCTCCTGTAATATGCAGATCACGGACATTGTTGCCATGGCTCGACAAAAAAGATTGTTCATGAAAAAAATGTGATTGCTTTATGAAACTGATTAACAGAAGAGAAAGGTACTTTAAACTTCTTGTGAAAGTGTGCAGGGAACTATTAAAAGGTGCAGCAAGGAAGTAGATTGCTTATATTAGAATATGTGCATTCTCTACCAGTGTTCTTAACAGTCTAATACGAATATCAAGAGAAAAGATTTCAAGGAAATAAAATTCAAGAATCCTTTTCTGAAAGTCACGGCATAAACAAGCCACAGAAAGACCATACAACAAAAATTTTCTTTCAGCAGAAATATTGCTCTTGCAGCAGCAACATTTACATACTGGTTTCTCTTTCCCTTTCACTTCTGACAGTGCTAAGCTCCAGAAATTGTCAAGTGTAGGTATGTTTTTCCATGTAAATAGCTTGAAAGCTAATCCAGCCATGATTACTAAGAAGAAAATTACAGACCTGCTTAGACATAGTAATTCAGTCAATAGAAGCACAGCATTTCTTCTGGACTTAGGCTGCTTGCTGTGGAGCAGCTCCAAGAGACCCCACTTATCAATTCTCTTAATTATATGGTTTCTGCAACTTGCATCTGCTTCAATACAACAGGACAAGAGAGCTGCCACGCGTATTTTCTCTTCCAACTCTCCGAATCTAATCCTTCTAATAAGAAACTCCAAGCCCCCAAGAGAGACGAGATGTTTGGCATTTGCCAATCTTTCCTCCCTGCCAAAACTAGTAAGAAGCTTCTCTAATATAAATATTGCTTTTTCATCCCTTTGCCTAGATTCGTCTTTCCCTGAATTCATAAATATTTGAGAGGCAAGAGCCAGTAGACGGCTACAATGCCCCAATTTCCAATTGCTAATTACCCGCTTCAAAATAAAATTTGTAAATGGTACAGTTGGACATTCTAAAGTTTTCCCTGTAACAGGACATGTTCTGTTTCCCATACTAAACCATTCTCTAATAGCTTGTTGCTCAAAGGTTTGTCCAGTCTCCAGGGTCACTGGATTCTCAAATATCTGGCCAGACAGGGGGCAAATAAAGTCCTGGGGTACACTTGCAAGGAAGGATCCGTCATCAAAATATTGATATGTTCCATCTAACTCTGCACTGGGAGAAAGCATCATTAGCAGTGAACCCAAACATTAGTATAAAGGGGAAATCACTCATTAGAGGTTCCCTTTGGCTCACCTTCACAAGAGGTCACCACATTAGTTTGCTGCAGTTAGATAACAATTTATCAGAGAGAAAAAAACTATAGGAGGCCAATTGACAGGATGCAAAATCAAATGAAAGAGAAAGTCAAATAGCAACTAGCAGAGAGTTCAGTAGTTTCCATGAATACCGCGTTGGTACCTTGCTGTAAATAACTCCAGAATCATCAGTTTGTTGCAGTTCAATAACAGATTTGGCTAGGCTCATAAGGATTGACTCATTTGCTTTTGTATGAGAAAATGCATTTAGCATAGCATCATCTCCTGCACGTTCTTCCTGTCTATTAGAGCTTCTGATTTCATAATTGCAATCACTTTCTGGTGGAGGACTCATTTTAGGCAACTTCCATTCTTCCTTTTCTGATGTGAGCCCATTATGCTGCAGAAAAGTGAAATTATTGAAACATGATCTAATTCATTTGAGAGAGAGAGAGAGAGAGAGAGAAAGAGAGAGAGAGAGAGAGAGAGAAGGAAAAGCTATTTTGAGGATTATCATTGTCTAAAACAAAAGGGTCTTGACTTAGGATTGCACCTTTCAATTGTCTCGTGTGAAAAATTACATGTCACCTAGAGGTATTTCTGATATGCAATGAATTGTCAAAAAGAATCTAAGTTCTTTGTGCATGTGTACAATACTTAAATAAGGATCATCACCAAGTCAGTGATAAAAGGTATAAATCTATTCTTGAATTCTCACCTAATAGTTTAAGTTTTTGGCTTAATGGGTTCTTTGACATGCTATGAGAGCTTATACAATAAAAAAGATTTAAAGTTCGATTACTGACCACTTTCGAATTGTTAATTAAATTTTTTAGGAAAAGATAAAGTAGACATCACCAAGTCAGTGATAAAAGGTATAAATCTATTCTTGAATTCTCACCTAATAGTTTAAGTTTTTGGCTTAATGGGTTCTTTGACATGCTATGAGAGCTTATACAATAAAAAAGATTTAAAGTTCGATTACTGACCACTTTCGAATTGTTAATTAAATTTTTTAGGAAAAGATAAAGTAGACATCACCAAGTCAGTGATAAAAGGTATAAATCTATTCTTGAATTCTCACCTAATAGTTTAAGTTTTTGGCTTAATGGGTTCTTTGACATGCTATGAGAGCTTATACAATAAAAAAGAAGCATAATTAGTAACTAGCATAAAGCAAAAGGAAAAAATTCCTTACATAAAGGCATGTGTTATCTTGTGCATCCTTAAAGGAACCATTTTCTGTGTCTTGATCCAGGTATTTCACAATTTCAGGAGAGTCCATTATTGTTTGTTTGACTTCATAAGCAGAACCATCAGAGATTGTTGCAACATTATCCAAGTTATCTGCCTCTCCGTCTTCAGCCTCATAACTTACAGGCCTACTTGAATGGCTAAATACAGCTTCATACAGCTTCTTACTAACCATTGGCTGAGGTGAGAAAGGATCAGAAGGTCTACTTAGACCTGAGGAATGATCCTTTGGATTCAATTGTTCAACTTCCTGAACTGACATTTTGGGGATGTGTAACGTGGGAAGAGAAGGGGCTTCAATCCCCTCAGTGAGCCAATCCTTGTAGTAAACTGCGAACTGGTAAGTACCAGAATCCAGAGTTTCATTATAAACTTTGTCAAGAAGCTCAAGTTTCTTAATCTTGCTTGGGGTGTTTAGCAGAGAATCAGCTTCCTGATTATACCACTCCTTCATATGTGAAAGATGTGGAAAGAAAAGAAAGTCCCAAAGTTCAGGCAACAAGATTGTTCGTGCTGAAAAGGGAGAATCACAAAACACTTGCAAAAGATATTTAGATGAAGCTCTATCCTTCTTCTGCAGCTTGTATATCACACTGCGGTAAAGATGAGCACAAGCAGACAATCTAAAATTTGGAATTCCCGATGTATGTCCATCTTCCAAATCATTCGAGTTTAAGCTTGTGATCACACTCAGCTGCAGTGCAGCTCTTTTTAAATCCTTTGTGCTTGCAGCTTCCTCAGTAGCTTTTTCCACTGTCTCAATTGCTTGTTCAAGATTGGTAATCACTTTGCTCTTAATACTGTCTCCTTCTCCATTAAACATAAGGGAAGAGAAACAATTGTGACGAAGAGTAGTGCGAAATTCCTCATCTCTCAGGAAACGCTTAATGTAACCATTCAAGATGGAAACCATGGCTTTGACAGCAACTTTATCCAGAGCTATATCAGATACTGCCTGTGAAGCAGTCTCGCACCTAGTTCTCTCGTCATCTTTAACCCTTTTGACAATCTTGGAACTTCTAACAGAACTGTCATAAGATGGGTTTATGCTGCTATCCTCAAATGCTGTATACTTTAGCAAACTTTTGCTAGAATTCCTACTGTGCCTTTCATCTACTATTACATTGTTCCCTCTCCTTGATAAGTACCTGTGGCTTTCTTCATTTCCCTGAGAAGATTTTTCACTCCTCTCTGAGTTATATGCTTTGACAGAATATATATCCTTAACCCCCTCATGTCCTTCTGCACCAACCTCAGTTATTTCACTTCCCTCAATCTCTCCTGAATTATGTGTTTTGTCATTCTGCACATCATTTGAATCTCGGCGGCCAAGTCTTTCTGCAGAATCTATCTTTGATCTTCCATCTATTTTTTCTCTTGAAGCCAGATTATCCCGAGGTCTCCTGCTAGAAGTAATATCCCTTCTTGGTGATTCCCCTCTCGAAATGTATCGAGATAGATCAAATCTTGTCCTCTCAGTCTTCATTCTCCGGCCTAATGGTGAGTCTGACTTTGGTTTATCTCGAGAAGGGTAGAGAGACTTAATTACAGCATCTGCTCGAAATGAAGCTCTCAGTGCCATCCCTGATCTTCTTCCTCTAAACCCTTCCTCCGCAAGAAGCTCCTCCAAAGATGATGATGCCATTTCAGCTGATAACAGAATCTTCTTCCCTGCAAGTTATGCCACAGTAATTAGAATTGAAATACAATCTCTTCTAAAGAATGATAGACTTGTACACAAACTCCAAGAATCATAGACCACCTGTAACAATGATAATACAACAGCTTTCTTGAGGTAGATACAGGAAACAAACAAGAACAAGCAACCTGTTCTCAGTCAGAAAGCCTGTTAACTAGTTTACAAATAACTTCTTTTCCATCAATTCAGTTTGTGAAGGAATCCTAAATTTTTACAGAGCTGCAAGCATTTCCTAAATGTTAACTCATAGCTGGTTCACACCAGAAGAAGAACATGAAACTAGATTATTATGTGAACTTACAAGATAATTAACCACCTTAGAACATGAAAATTAAAGTGGGAAACTCATCAAACTTTTGAGTTCCATGCCTTTATTATTAAACACATGACAAGCATGATGTTCTGTCAGAATTCCATAACGTGGAACTGCAAAAGTCAAACTTAATCACTGTTGGGAACATATCATACAGAAGAATCCAATCCAGTTGAATTCCTTGCAAAATCATGTCACTTATGGCATCAAAAGAAAAGCTTTAAAAAAGAGAACTTACCTTGAAGCTACTTTTGACAATTAAACATCAACCTATCAACATTACTGAGTGATGGATTAGAGTTGTTACGGCGATGATTACACGGAAGTGGGTGGCAGAATATGGGAATAGTGCTGAAGAATATTATTAGGGGGAAACAGGGAGATGCTTGGTAAAGAAAAGCCATGAAAAAAAGAAAAGAAAAGAAAAGGAAATTTGGATTTGTCTATTATAAAGGACTGCAAAAACAAAGAGGACAAACAGAAAATGAAAGTGAAAGGTGTGAAGGTGGAGGGACATTACAATAGGCAAGAAGGGAAAGAGGACTGAAGAGTGACAAATGGAAGATGACAAAAATTGAAGAAGAGAATAGAGTTTACTGTTTCAGTTCATGGAAATGGAAATCTGACTGTGTCAATATGGTCGGTTTGTTTTGTTCTGTTATAACAATGTTTAAGATAGGTAATTTCAACGGTCTCAACTGCCTGCCGCCCTCTCTCTCTCGCTCTCTGTCTTGCGCACTTGGCTGTTAGTTAGTCCCTATCCTCTCGCTAAGAGTGAAAACAAACCGAGCCCATAAAAACTCAGGGGAAAGCACAGAATTTGACACTGTATTTAACCTTTTTTTTTTACATAAGAAGCAATCTGTTTTTTTGGTAATACTTTAGCATTTTAAAACCTTATTTAGTGTTAATTCACTGTGATTTTATTATCACTCGATTGCTTACTAACCTAATTTTCATCCAAAATTAATCATATCAAATTTTATAGAGAATTTAGAGAAAAAAATCAAAGAGAAAGAAAATAATTTTATAATTTAAATTTTTATTTAATTCTAGTCAATCCTAACCAGTTTTGAATGATATAATAAAATTAAAGAACTTTATATTTCATTATCCATCCTACAAGACGAATTTTATAGCAATTAGATTTCGTTTGTGATTCAATGTTTAAAAATAAATTCTAAACAATATAATTCTCAAAGTACATGATCACATGATCAATTTTTGTACTATAAGGACCTCTTATGTTAAAAGGTTAGATTACATGGTCAATTTTATATTATTCCCAAAACATATTATTATGCAGATTTGGTTTGGTAAAATCATATTAACTAGTTATTTAGCTAAGTATTTCACGGTCGTTGTTATTGTTCTAATTATGAAATTAAATTTATAAATGAAATTTAATAAAATTTTAATATTTAATATATTTATAATATTTTAAAAAATAATAAATAAAATATTTTAAATATTCTTTTTAAATTTTTAATATCTTAAGATTAGTGTAATAATATAAAAATTATTTTAAAATTATTCATTAATTAATTTTATTATTATATAAATTAATACTATCAATATAATTAATATTACTATTTTTAGAATTAAAAATCATTATACAATTAAAAAATTAATTTATTAGTGAATCTAATATTATAAATATAATACTAAAATTTTATTTTTGAAAACTAAATTATCATTTTATTAATTAATATATCATTAAAATATAATTAATATTCTATTTTTAAAATAGAATCAGAATCTTTATCTAATTAGGAAATAAATTTATTAGTTAATATAATATTAAAACATAATTAATATGCTATTTATTAGGATTAGAATCAATATTTAATTAAGAATGTAACTTATTAAATAATAAATTAATAAAAAATTATAAAATTATTATAATTTTGAATTTCATGTATCAAAGATAAGTACATAAGTCAAAGCAAAAATTTAATATATCAAAATATAAGCACATATGTTAAAGAAATTTTAGGTCTCAAAAATTAATATATATAGATGACTTAAATCAGTCCTAGTTCGAGATATTTTGGAGAGTTCAAATAAGTTAAAAAAATAGAGAATCCGAGTTGAACTTAAATTCACTTATTTTTATTAGAAAAATAAAAATAAATAAATAAAATAAGTTGTATTATATTAAAGTAATTATAGAAAAATATGGTACTAATTTCTCTAAAAATAAATAAAAATGTCTTATTTTATTAAAATGAAAGAATTCTTTTAATGAAAATATTCAAAACTATTATCATATATTTAAATGTAAAAAATAGAAAAGGATTTATTTTATTTTATTTATTTTTAAAACATATGTTTATCTTATTATTGTAGATAATATATATTATTTTTAATGAATCTAAAAGCTTATAAACATGGTAAATGAACATTTACTCTTTCAAGCTTAGCTTGAATTTTTAATAAGTTTAAAAGTAAATTTAAGTTCATATTATTATATTTTTTAAATAAATTCAAATAAATTAAAAAATAGAAATTCGAGCCAAACTCAAATTGTTTAAATAATTTTTCTATCTCTTCCATGACAATATGAAAACTATTTTTAATTGACTAATTAGTTAAAACTGAACCAAAAGTCTAAAAATCATCAGTTTAACTAATTCAAAATATCAATTAATTAATCACCACTTAACTAAAAACTTAACATGGATCTTTAAAAAAGACAAAGATAAACAATGTCATTTTATAAGTCAAAACCATCAATCTCAACTACCCTTAAACTCCTAAAATAAAAAGAAATAGTGGCACTAGTTTTTTCTTCAACTTATTATAACAACACTCAAGAAAATAAAAAATCAAATAATTATTTGACTCCAAATATCAAAGTCGACTAGTGTGACTCAATTAATTAAAAAAATGCATAAATCAAATAGTTATTTTTAACAAGCTAAAGAGAATATAGATCTTAAGATAAACAACAAATTTTATATGTCAGCTTAGGTAGCCTGCTACCTAATCGATGGGTAGATGATGTTTTAAACTTGGTACTTACAAATACACAGACTATTTTTATAGTAAAAGCGGTAAAATACTCAAGGTCGATATCTCAAAGAATTATAATGCCACTTATTATAAAGATTAACTATTAATACAAATAATAAAAGTAAATCTAAATAGTTTAAATTAATATTTGAGAAAATATAATATTTATAAAAAAATAAAATAAACTAATAAAGTAAATATGCAAATAAGATGATTTAAAAAAGATATATGTTAAAAGCAATATCTACTCTAGCCAATTACTTATAAGTAGTCTCTATATACCTACCACGCCATGTGATTGTTAAGTAGAAGCTAAATTAGTCTCCAAGTGGTCTCTCAGGTCATTGCATTAGCGACCAACTTTAGACCAGGTAGAAATTACTTTCTAGGTAGTTAAATAGCGACTATTTTGTGTGATCGCTAATTTTAGAGACTACTTTGATTTTTAGTTGCTATTTTCGTTAGGGACGAAGGTTTTAGAGACCACTAAATGTGGTTTCTAAGTGTCGCTAATTGTCTTTAGCGACCACTTAGAGACTAAATCTTATGGTCTCTAAATTACTGAATTCTTATAGTTTTAGTACTCTTCTTATTTTAACATTGAACACAGATATAATGAATGAGATAGTGATGTTTCTTTTTCTTTAATCACTTAAGCTAATGATGCATATAAAATTTCTTTTATCAATCATATATTGAAGCAAAGATGATATCTCTAACATATTCAACCTAAATATTTATAACAATTATTATTACTGAATTAATATGATGGTTAAATAATAAGAATAAATAAAACTAATAAAAGTATATTGACAAATAAATGATTCCCTAAATTTAAATAAAATAAATAGCTAAACTAAATACTAAGAAAAATTTAGACTAACATATTTAATCCCACGATTATGGTGATTACAAGTTAAACTTGACATAATAAAAAGAAAGTAAAAACCCCCCATAAGATCCAGATTTCTTCAAGGCAAGAAGATGATTAGTCTTCACTCTTTAATATCAAAAAACTTTCTTTGATCTTAAAAGAATAACTAAAAACAAAGAATAAAGTATCTATGAAAAACTATAGAGAATTACAGAGATAAGAATGGTAGACAGATGCTAATGGGAGATATAGCAGAAAGCGGATAGGAGAGACCTCTCATCCTCTTTTAAATATAGATTTACAGAGATATATATAGAAGAATCCTCTATCAAGATAAATCTCCTTAAACATAATTATACACGGGATAAATCTATCTAATAGATAAGACTATAGATATTTTTATTTCCACCTAATATCATATCGTAATAACTCTTAATATATATCTTAATAATAATACAAAATGATTAAATTGCCTTATATGAATAGTGATTTTCGGCTAGTCCATTAAAATATCCAGTCCACACATCTCAGTCTTGGGTTTTGACACAAACTTATCTTTTGAGTATTTCTTATATAATTTTCTCTTTAGCTAATACTACCTGAAAAAAGACAATCAAATTTAAATGAGGTAAATACACCTATATTTACCATATTATATATATGTATATAATATGGACCTACATATTAAATTTTATAGTTTTTTTAAAATACTTCTTAATATTGTAGTATATTTTTTCTTTTTTTTTCAATTAGTCAATAAATTAATAATAATAATGATAATATGATTAATATTTTTTAAAAATAAGAGATTTTTTAATTAATTAGTATATTAAATATATTTATATAAATTAATACTAAACTAATTTATTAATTATATTTATATAATTTAATCCTAAATTTATAATGAATATGAACATTACACATAAATAATAATTATAGTAAATATAATAATTATACATATATATTACATGTGCTCAAAAATTATATATATAGATTCGGACGGTTAACTGAACCATCAGTTTCTTAATATAGAAAACTGAAATCAGAAATTGAATTTTTTTTTTAAAATCGAAACCAAAATCGTCGGTTCGATTAATCTTTTTTATCAGTTTAGTTTTTCAATTTTAGATTGATTTTTCGGTTAAATTGTTTTTTATCATCCTTATTCACCGGTCATTATAGTTAAAATCTATAAATATCCTAATAATATCACAGAAAAAAATTTAAAAGAAATTTTTTATAATTTGGAGAATATGCCCAAAATATTAAAATTAAAAATTTGTTCTAATTTAATAAAAATAATAATTAGTCATGCCTTAATTTAATCAAATAATGTAGATACAAATTAGCTTCATAAAATAAATGCCAAAACTAATAAGTCTATCACCAATAAAAAATATCATGATAATCTTATTTATTAAGTCCATTACTACTAATAAAGAAGCTCATGATAATCTTGTCATTTAAGGATGGAGCTTTATATTAATAATTCAAATGAGATCAAGATGAGTAAGCTTTTTCCTTTTACTATAATTTAATGTTAACATCTAACAAAAAATAATAAATCTTTTTATTATTTTCTTAATAATAATAAAAGTTTTTCAAAAATAAATATTTCTAACATTTTTAAATTTGTTTAAATTATGCTAAAAAATAAAACATTAAAGCAAGTAAGAGAATATATGTTAAATATTTTTGTTATACACTAGAAATAAAAATTTATCTAATTTTGATAAAAAAAATTTGGACAAAATTGATAACTCATTATAAGTTTAAAAATCAAATTACAATTTTAAATCATTAGTTTAGTCATTTGATGATATTGATTTAACAGAGAAGAGGATAATAATTAATTTTATAAAAATTTAAAAGGGTTCTAATGTATTAAAAAATTACAAGAACCAAACGTAAATTAAATGAAATCTCTAAGGGGTAGATAATATTTGACACAAATATTAATGGTCCTCGATGAAATTGTACGAGGTTTAGAAGGTAGCAATTGAAATTCATGTGCTGTTAGTGTTTATTCTAACTAGATTTCTCACTCATATAACTTGGGTGGAAAGGAGTCACAATTACTAGCCATTATACCTTTTCAAACTTCTAGTGAGGTCGAATTAGGTGAACTCAATCGAACTTGGAATTTTTAAGTTTAAGTTCGAGTCTGACTCGATTCGGCTATGCAGTCTTAAATCTTAACTAAATCTGATCCGTCAAAAAAAATATATACAACATTTTATTTTAAAATTTTCAAGCCAAGCCAGCCTTATTGTGTGAGTCTAAAAAAATGACTTTTCCAAGTCCATCTTAAAAATAACTATATTTTTGTAAATTAAGACTTAGACAAATTTAAAGTAAAAAGTAGATATTTGAGCCCGAAAATATTTAGACGGATATAGATGGATATACAAACTCATGAACAGTTTTACAATCTATAGTTGACCTATACAATATCTTGACAAGATGTAAATCAGTTATGGAGGAAAAAAGTAAAAAAATCAAACTGATATGAAAAAAATTAAAATTAACTGAAAAGCTAATTACCTTAATTGATCAATTTTATATTTTTAATAAAAAATTAATGATTAATTTAATTGACTGATTATATTGTTATTATTTATAAAGTCTTTTAAAAAGATAATTTTTGAATATTTAAAGTTATCTAGATATTTTTCAAAATTATAGTTTCTTAATTTTATAAGTAACTTTTAATATTTTTACCTATTAACTAGAAACAAGTGAACTAAATTTATTTCTTTTTTCTTCTCTTTTCATAGTTTTTTAATTAACCGAAAACCATAGTTAAAAATTTATTTTTCAATTAACTAAATTAATAGTTATCTGAATGTCTAATTTGATCTTTATTTTATTTTTTTGAAGTAAATTTGATTTTTAATTAAAAATATAAAAAATATAAACTAAATGATGAATTTGTATATACATTAATTTTTGAGACCTAATTTTTTTTGACATGCATGCTTAATTTTTGACACATAAATTTTTTATTTTCACTATACTTTTGAGACATGGAATTCAACTTATTTGTAATTTTATAATTTCTTCTATTAATTTATTGATTCATAAGTTACATTCTCAATTAAACACCAATTCTAATCCTAAAATATAGTATATTAATTATATTTTAATATTATATTAACTAATAAATAGTTTTTTAATCATATAATGATACTAATTCTATCTTAAGAAATAACATAATAATTGTAATTCTAGAAAATAATATTTTAGATAATATTTTTAATATTAAATTTAATAATTAATTAAGTTTTCAATTACATAATAACTTTTTAATCCTAAAAAATTCATATTGATATATTAATTTATATAATATTTAAATTAATTAGTAAATTAATTTTTAAAATAATTTTATATTAATTGCATTCATAAAAATTTAAGATTTTTAAAAAATAAAGACATTTAAAAATAATTAGCTTACTATTATTTTTAAAATTTTATAAATTAATATTAAATATTCTATTAAAAGCAAAGTAAAGATGAGAAGAGAAGGGTTGTGCTTTAGTTCGGCTTGGCTTGATAAATATACCCCTATTACGGTGTTGTTTTCTCATATTGACAAATATACCCCTCTTACGGGGTTGTTTTCTCATTTTGACAAATAGCCCCTCTTACAGGGTTGTTTTCTAATATTGACAAACATACCCCTGTCACGAGGTTGTTTTCTAATATTGACAAATATACCCCTCCTACGGGGTTGTTTTCTCATATTGACAAATACACCGTATTACGGGGTTGTTTTCTAATATTGACAAATATGCCCCTCCTACGGGGTTGTTTTCTAATATTGACAAATACACCCCTCTCACAGGGTTGTTTTGTAATATTGACAAATATACCCCTCTTACGGGGTTGTTTTCTCATATTGACAAATCTACCCCTCTTACGGGGTTGTTTTCTAAAATTGACAACCCTGTATCCCTCTTATAGGGTTGTTTTCTAATATAGATAAATATACCCCTATTACGGTGTTGTTTTCTAATATTGACAAATATATCCCTCTTACGGGGTTGTTTTCTTGTATTAGAAAATAGTCTTAATGGCATGAAGAACTTGGATTTGACAAAAGAATAAAAAGCATAGCATTTTTATGACTCTAGAAATATTGTAAAAGAATGAGTACTATAGTTCAAAACTTGTAGAAGCTCATAGCCTCATAGAAATCAAAATGGAGGAGCATACCTTTAGTGCTTCTACTTCTCAAAGAGTTAACTATGAGATTCATGATTTAGAATATTCTAGTCATATGATAAGAGAAAAAGAGACGCTCTACAATGTTTCAGAATACAAAGACAAGGAAGTTGTGGTGATTGCAAATAACTCAAAACTGCCAATCACTCATATCGGTGACACGATGACTGATTCATGTCTTAATAAGAAGTAAGTGCAATTGGAAAATGTCTATCAAGTATCTGGAATAAAGAAAAATCTTGTGTTAGTTTCACAACTTACAGATTCTAGCAAGTTTATCGTGTTTAGCCCATGACGTAAGGTCTGTCAATAAGTCAAAATAGTTGACACATCGATAATGAAATAATTGACTTATGGCATGTACGGTTAGGATATTTCAACTATCACAAGTTGAAGGTAACATTGAGCAAGTCTTCACTAAGAGGACTTGAATTTAATGTTTGCATTGACACATTTTGTGTTGGATGTCAATATTAAAAGGCACATTAGCTACCATGTAAGGAATCATTATTCAAAGCTAAACAACTATTAGAGTTGATCCACTTAGATATATTTGGGAAGGTGAAAACAATCCTTAATCAATGGTATGTACTCTTTGGTGATATTCATTGATAATTGCTCAACATATGTTTGGGTGTAATTTATGAAAGAAAAATATGAAGCTCTAGCAAAATTCAAAGAATTCAACTTGATGGTTGAAAGTGAAGTTGGAGTGAAGATTCAGTGCCTTCACACTGATAATGAGGGAGAGTACATGTCTAACGAGTTCTCTAGTTATCTTCTTCAATGAAAGATGTGATGATAGTTACCAAACGAACTACAACATAATGGTTATGTAGAAAAGAAGAACAAACATCTTGAAGAAACATGTCGAGCCTTGATAAATTTTAGGCAGAATGTATGAGAATAATAGCTCACATAATCAATAGATTTCCATTACCAAAAATAGGATTTATGTCTCCATTTGAGAAGTTGTGGAAAATAAAACCCACAGTGGGTCATTTCAAAGTATTTGATTATGTTTATTATATATTTTTTCCTGATCATCTAAATAGCAAGTTTGACATAAGGCATGTCTTTGTGGGTTATGATGAAAGTAGAGAAGGTTGATGTTGTTATGGTCCTACAACTGGCAAGTTTCATATCTCACAAAATGTTTTCTTATGAGACATCATTTTAATGGGCATCAGAATATGTTGCATTCTCAGCCTAAAGACATAAAATAATAACAAGAAGTAAGAAGGCAAGAAAAGTCAAACAGAGTACAGAAAATAAAATACAGTCTCAACCTCAAGAGACACCGTAGAAAATGGGTGTGTGTCAGAGAACATAAGTTAGAGAATCAGCTAAGAGAAGAGATGTTGGAAGAACAACCACCATAATTAAGAAGATCAACCAGACTAAAAAGGCAAAAATCCTTACTATGGCAATATTGCACTGGTGGAAGAAAAAAATTGAGCCAACATCCTATAAAGAGGCATCACAAAATTCTGAATGGAGAAAAGCTATGGAAGAGGAGATCAAAGCACTTCAAGAAAACCAAACTATTGTAACTTAGTTCTAAAGCCTAAGAATGTAAAGCTCATATCATATAAATAAGATCAAAACTCATCTAGATAGTTTAGTCGAAAGGTTTGAACTTTGATTAGTGTCATGTGGTTTCTCATAATAGTATGGGCTACACTATGATGAGACATTTAGTTTAGTAGTTAAGATTGTAATAGTTTGAGTTTTGTTGGCACTCATAGCAAGTAAGTCATAGAATCTCTAGCAAATTGATATGAACAATGCTTTTCCAAATGGAGAGCTTGGTCAAGAAGTGTACATTGAGCAACTATAAGAATTTGAAAACAAATTCTATTCCGAATGGGCATGCAAACTAAAGAATTTAATAGACAAATTAAAATAAGCCCACAAAGCTTGACATGGCAAGATTGTTGAGTTTCTCATTCATAGTGGTTATGCAGTTGCACCAACATATTCGAGTTTTTTTATTAAAGCTCGAGAAGCAAAGCTAGCAATAATCCTAATTATGTAGATGATCTTATTATAATTAGAGATGATAAGAAAGAAATCCTTCAGATAATGGAGAATCTGTTAGTTTACTTTCAGATGAAAGAACTTGGAGACTTGAATCATTTTCTTGGATTAGAAGTAGAGCATACAAATGAACAGTTGTTCTTGTACCAATATATATATGCCAAATATCTTCTTTAAAAGTAAAGAATGCTTGACTGTAAACCTCTTGCTCTTCCCATGAAGGTGGACTCCAAATTGAGTATGAGAGAAGATAAAGATTTGGATCCCACACTTTTTTCTAAATTTTCACTTTGTGGAGAATTAACCCTATAAATAGTGGAAGGAGGTTTGGAACTCGAGACCTCTACCTTCAAGAGAAAGAGTCCTTATCAACCCAGCTAAGCCCGAACCACACTTTTTCTCAATTCATTATTAATACACACTTCATACATATTTTCCTCGTATTGTAATTACTTTTCTTAAGAACAAGTAACATCACACTTTTGATACTTGTTTTGGTACTAGAAAACACCTTGGTAGGAAGCTCCCTCATTTGGTTCAACAAACCAGCACTCTTTACCTCCTCCATAGATGCATATTATCCAAGCCAACCCTTTTGCCATGGTAGCTTGATAGAGTAGAAATTTGGTAATGAAGAAATTCCAATTAAAAATGTCAATTCAAAGCCATTCCCATTCAGAAAATGTTGGACCATAGGGATCATAATAGCAAGCAAAGTGATTATAAAGGCTACTTAAGACATTGAAAGTTAAGTATAAATGCCAACCAATAAAAAGTATGGCAACAAATGTTAAATACTCGATCGCGGTGGGTTGTTTAAAAACTTGGAATATAGTGATAACAATGGCTAATTTTTCATAAGAAATAAGGAATCAAAAGATTAGAATGGAAAATATGCCAACAATATCATCAACCAATTGATAGTCATTAAAAGCGTGGTGACCATATTCAATCTAAATACACAACATGAATTCAGCCTTGGAAGAGAACCAATGCACTAGCCAAGCAAATATATATAGAGAGGAGTAGAGAAAGAGATTTTTCTTAATTGAAGGTTTTTTTTTAAATATTTCTATTTCGGATAATATCTTACATAATTCTAACTTTAGGATGATTTTTGGTAGTCAAAGTGGATGTGGGTTTAAACCAAAAAGGTTTCTATCTCACCTCAAAGTGAATATAAATTTTGCAAGCTCTGTCTGCCAGTCATCTAGACAGACAGAGGGCTGAAACAACATAGGGATGCAGTCAGAACTTTGCAAACTCTATTTTTGTCTTTCTTGTAACAAATTTAAAAATTAATTAATTATATAATGATATTTGTAACTTCTGTAGGCATGTAAATTCTTTTTAATTAAAAAATTAATTTAATTTAATCATTTATCTTAAAATTATTTTTATAAATAAATAATTATAATTGAATAAGTTTATTAATTGAATTTGATTAAAGTGTATTTCAAAACTTAAAAAATACTATAATGAAAAAATTAATATCTAACTAAATACACCACTTATAAATTTTATAGTAATTATAATTATAAATTTCCAAATAAATTTGGATAATAATTTCTAAAACTCTTTATAGCTTAAAAAAAAACTTCTAATAACTATGTCAATTTTACAAATATTGTCTTAAAATAATAATATATTTTTTTCCAAAAATACTAGAGAAAAACCAGTGAAGAAAGAGGTAGGGTGGTGGAAGTAGTTTAGATGTTTTCTCAAAAAAATTTTAATTATCAATTATCTGATAAAAAAGGAAATTAGTTTCTTAGAATTATATTAATTTATTAAATATTAAATATAAAAAATTGAATGTAATAGCAATAACATTATGATGGTTAGATGAATATGTAATTATAAAATTGTCATGATGAGCATTAGTAGAGTCGAAACCAATTTTATTTTTCCCAAAAGTAAATCATTTATGGATTGGATTGGAATATTTCTCCAAAAAAAACTGCAGATTAAATTAAATAAATAAAAGTTATGAATTAAATTGAATTCCATACACCAAAGACTTGTGATGCAAATATGCAAATCTAGTGAATTATAAATTTATTAGATTAAATAAAGTTATATATTAAAATTAATAAATTAACCTAAATTTAATAATTTTTTATTAAATAAATACATAAAAACATTAAATAAATAGTACGTAGGTATAATAATTTTATTTTTTTAGTAGAGAAGGATAAACATAATGTGTATAAATTATCTTCTAATGCTATAAAAGATTAAAAATAAAAACTAATATTATTTTTCTTTCATATTAAAAAAGTAAAAGGGACACTCGACTCCTGAACAACACCTTCCTCTAAGGAAGGCTAATGGTACGATTATTCTTCTTTTAAACATCCATCTAATTGTTTCTTGTTCTTTTTTTTTTGCCTTCTTTATTAGAACACATTACACTACACACACATTCCTTCTTGTTCTAATTACTTCTCTTAAAGAAACAGGCTACATGACACTTTTTTAATACTTGTTCCGGTACCAGAAAACGCCTTGTGTAGGAGCTCCTTCATCTGGCTCGACGAACAAGCACTCCTTTGCCTCCCTCCACAATGCCTTGTAAAATGGGGTACCATCATACCGGTAATACTCACCCATTATAGGCTTGATTGCTTTAGTGGCCTCCATTGCATGGTAATGTGGCACTGTAGCAAAGAGATGATGAGCTACATGAGTGTCTGCAATGTTATGGAATACTTTATTCAACACCCCATAATCTCTATCGACAGTCACCATTGCTCCCCGGAGCCAATCCCATTCCGATGAGCCATAGCGTGGAATAGCTGGGTGAGTGTGCTGCAAGTATGTGATCATAACAAGGAAACAGTTAACAATAAGCAATGGCACCCCATAGATACGCATTACCCAAGCCAACCCTTTTGCCATTGTAGCCTGATAAAGCACAAACGTTGTGGCAAAGATTCCGAGGTCAGCAATGTAAATCTGAAGCCTTTCTCTTTCGGAAAATATTGGGCCATAGGGATCATAATGGCAAGCAAAGCGATCGTAAGGTCTACCAGAGACATTGAAAGCTAAGTATAAAGGCCAGCCAAGGAGGAGCGTGGCAGCAAGTGTCAAAACTCGACCTGGCGGGTTGTTTAAGTACTTAGAATACCATGAAATTTTCGACTTTGATTTCGGGACGAACACTTCGTCTCGCTCGAGAGATCCTATGTTAGAATGGTGGCGGCGATGGCTATATTTCCATGAAAAATATGGAACCAGAAGTGCAGAATGGACAATTAGGCCAACAATGTCATCAGCCAGCTGATACTCACTAAAAGCATGATGGCCACATTCATGGCCGATGACCCAAAGACCAGTGAGAATGCAGCCTTGGAAGAGCCAGTAAACCAGCCAAGCGACATACGAGAGCGGAGAAGAGATGTAAGGGAAGAAGTTGGTGGCGATCGAGTAGAAAAGAAAACTTAAGCAGACATCATAGGCAACATAGGAGAATGAGCGCACAAAAGAGCGTTCAAAGCAATGGGGTGGGATGGCTCTCTTGAGGTCACCAAGTGTGAAAGGAGGCTTCGTGTGCGGCGCTCGCTTAAGGTGGCTGCTTCCTCCTTTCTTCTCACTGTTGTTGCTGGTTATGACAGTAGACATGCGACCACCACCTCCCATTCTTAAGCTCTTTTTAAGCACTTTCCTATAAATTATAAAACATAAAAATTGTAATTAACTTCAATAATCATAAGCTACACATTTTTATTCATTTGGATAGGAGCAAAGGGTAAGAACCAGAAGAAAAAACAATAAAAAACTGAACAACTAAGTGAATAATAGCAATAAAAATAAATAAAATGCCTCTAAAGTATTACTCATATGACCGTTGTATACACTTTAATTATTTAGTTAAATTTACCTATATTAAATATATAAACTGCAATAATAAAAAAAATAATATGCATCCATTAATAATTTTATATTTTAATATTAGATATTTTATATTATTAAAAAATTAATAAAATATGCATTAATCATTTTAAATTTTAAATTTTAAATTTAATGTGTTAATTTTTGATGTCATGTCGCATTAGGAGTACAAACGAATTCAAAAAAAATAAAAGAAAATAAAAGAAAGACATTGGACATAATGCATGAAATGACAAAAAAAAAAAAAAAAAAGGTGAAAATTCATTTCAGAAGACAAGTATATGGCATGCAAAGGTTTCAAATTAAAAGTGGCAGTTCCTCAGGTTGTGTGTGGCTTCAGGAATTCTATCGTCAGCCACACATGCACCTCTGTTGTCTTATGCAAACGTTAAGACAAGAAAAGACTTGTCATTATGCTTAGCTAATTCATATTCTTTTCTTCTTAATTTATAAACTAAACATTTAATTATTATTACAAGAATAGAGAATTGATAAGAGTGAGAATTACTGCTACATACAAATTTAGGAAGTAATTCTCATAATATATATGCATATTTGCTTTTTAGTTTTCGATTTAAAGGAGGATTTTGAACTTTTCTAATTTTAACTTTTTATATATAATTTCTATTTTCTTTTGAAACTGATTATATAATCTTTTTTTCTATACTGGTGAGTGTAAAATTTAAAATAAGTTTCTCCTACATAATTAAAATTTTATATAAAATTTACTTAAAAATATTAGCATGATATATATATATATATATATATATATATATATATAATATATACTTATTTTTAATAAATGGAATACAAATGTGTGATTTTTATATTTTTATATTTTACTTTAAAATAAGGTATTTTACTAATTAAATAATAATTTTAATTAATATTTTTAATATTATATTATTATTAAATTAGTTTTTAATTACAAACAATTCTAATTCTAAAAATTCATGTTTTAATTATATTTTTATACCATATATCAATAAGTTAATTTTAATTATACAAAAGAAGAAATAGCGATATACTTATAATATTAATATCATATTTAATTAAAATTAAAATTAAATAATATAGTTTTAAATAATGTTGAATTATTGAATTAATAAGAATTAAAATATAGAGATTTAATCAAGGATAATATTTTAATTTATTATTATTTTTTTGAAATGTAATATATTAAAATATTAAATTTTTATTAGATTTTATTTTACATTATTATTTACAGTTATTAAATAATAATAAAATCTACAACGTGCAGGTAATACTATATATATATATATTATTCTTATTGTCAGAAAATATACTATATCACTTCTTGTCATTTATATATTTTCTAATTTTTGAAAATATATTGAGAAATATAGAAAAATTAATGTTTATAAATTTTTTTTTTTTTTCATCTATTTCATTGTTTTAAGTTAAGTGACGAAAAAAAAAATAGTAATACATAAAAATTCAGGGCCCGCTTGAATTCCGACAAAATTTAAACTGAAAAATGCAAACATGTCAATTTACCGCTTTCTGCAAAAAAACTAAAGACTCAATAAACTGAGAAACATATATTCATAATATCGAAAAGAATTATTAGTAATAGAATAAAGAAAAATGAAGATAATGGCATTCATCTATGGTAAAGAAAGATCCATGCGTGCATGTAACCAGAAAAACAACAGATACTTGCATCAAGAAAAAGTAAAATGAAATTCAGACAAAAAATCCCTGGCATCAGAAAAATGAAGGTTTCTGAATTGTGATCTCCATCAGTAAGTCAATAAGTCAATAGGTAAAATGTTTTATCAGATTAAAATTCACGGACTGTCTGAAAATAAACAATAAAAATATATAACATAAGAATAAAATAAAAACGAAAAGTACTGGCAAAGTAGATTCTATTTAGTCATCTGTTGGTCTTTTCTACATAGAAAAGAAAGAAACCATGCATGCAAACAACAAAATCAGGCTAGTTCTTCTGTAGACTAAGAAATAGAAACATAGAAATAAGATAACTGTCTGAAAATAAACAATGAGAAATACCTGAGGCTTCGATGTCTGGAAGAGAAGTGCTTATCTCAGAGAAGAGAAATGTCTCCTCTCTCTCTCTCTCTCTCTTAAGACTAAGTTATAAGGTGTGGTGTTTGATTTGAGGTGGTGTTTTGCAGTGAAGAAGGTGTGTATATAGGCAAGGCAGGGAGGGTTAGGCTGGACCCCCAAGTTCCTGAGGCTGTACGCATGGAACTAAAGGATCCCCATTTGCTTAAAACGTGTCCATTTCATATGTTTTCTTCTTAAACAGCTGTCCAATTAATGTTTTTAACATTCAAAACATCGCAACAATGTCATCGCCTCACTCACCCTTTACTCTCAGTCATCACTCTTCACTTAACTACAGGGGATCAATGGTAAGTAAGGCATAATACCACTCTAATATGCATTTACCCTTCAACTTTCATCTTTTTGCTTTTCTTTTCCTTTTCGTTTCATCCAATACTCAATGAACTGCGCAACATTTAATAAATTGTACGGTAATTTGTAATTTTTTATATTTACTATAAAATAACTAATTTTAAATTTTAAATTTAAATTTATTTATTAATATCGGCATATTCGACGAGACCATTATATATTAACTAAAATAAAAATATTTAAAAATTAATTACAAATTAATTTATTTATAATCAAAATAATTAAATTATAAAATTAGAAGTTGAACTAGAAACTCTTATAATGTCTTTAATTATTCTTAAAATTTATAATTAAATTAAACATTTTAATAATAATATGTATATATAAATTTTAATTTGACATTAGATAATTAATATAAAATTTAGTTATTTAAAATTAATAAAAATATTTTATTCAATTATGAATTTAAATATTAAATAAATATACATCTATTAAATTTCAATAATAAAATATAAGATGAGGTTAATAAATTTTAATAAATATTTCTGTAATTTTATATTAAAAAGAAAAATTTATTTATATTGATATATTTATTGTATTGTATAAAAATAATATATATATATTTAATTATTCAAAATTAATATTAATTTTATATAACAATAATAAAAAATAGATTAGACTAAAATTAAAATCACGAGGTCAAATAAATTTAACATAAAGACGAAATTGACAATAAATGACTTTTGTTTGTAACAGGAATTAGCCAAACGCTTGTCAAAATTAGCATAAACCTGTCAAAATTTCTTGGTTTCTCCAAAAAGTGAACAGTGAGCTGTGGACATGACTCGCACCTGCTGCCTCGAATTTCGGTGCCACCTCGAAATATCTCTTCTGCTGCCTCGAATTCCCTTGCCACCTCCTAATCTCTCTTCAGCGGCCTCCATTTCCATTGCCACCTCTCAATATCTCTTCTGAAAATACTATGGAATGTTTGGTTGAAATGATAAAAGTTGGATACTATTTTCATGGACAATTGGTCAATTTGTGCCCCAAACTTATACTTAAAAAATTAAATATATAAACTTATCAGCAGATAAATTCTATTTAGAATCTATTTTGTAAATCAAATAAATTTTTAATTTTAACCAAATTTGAAATTGTTTACATCCAAATTTAGCATTATCCTACGACTAGTAATTAAACCAAGCCTATTAAGAAGGCTTATATATTTTTATCCAAATTTTGGAGCCCTTATTGTTGGATTTCTAAATCATTATTAAATTCTCAGCTTACTGGCCAAAAATTGATTAATAATTCATCATTAACATGTAAAAAATTAAGGATGCAAGAATGTGAAAGGGAAGTTATAAAGTCTTTTAAAAGGTTGTAAGACATTCTTATGAAGTGGGGAGGTAGCAATACAGGTCGGGAATAAAAAAGAAGTGTGGATGTTAAACAATATCCTGGAAGAATTTTCAAATGGAAAGGAGGTTGAGAAAACTAAAGAAGTGGAATATAGAAGTTACATTTAATCTACATGTACAAAATATGAAAGTGATCAAGTACGTATTTACAAAGTGCGAAGTTGATTGATGAACAAGCCAAGGAGTAGAGATATGCACAATACAGTCTTCAAGTTATGGATGTCTATAACACTACTAGAATATGATTGTATAGCGACGAATAGGATCTATCGCTAATTGCGATGAATTTTAAAGGGAATAACGACGAATAATAATAGCGAATATTTGTAAGATAATGGCAAAGGAGATGTAATGGAATAGCAACAGATTTTAGCAGAGGTTTGAAACCATCATTAAGTTTGGCCCCACCATATGGTGGAAAAATTAGCGATTGCCTGATGAGTAAAAATGGTGCTTCAGATTGGGAGTAATCAATAATGATAGGGAAAAATTGGGGGAAGGAGAAAGAAAGACTGAATGATTTAGCAATAGATTAATTACAGTCCCTACCAAGCGAGGTTCTTTGGTTGAACCTATAAAAGAAATGTAACTCATGTGGACTTGAAATAACATGGAGACACTATTGGATTGTCCTATCATCATTTTGTGACCTCTCTCTATTTTCTTGATATAAAATTCTTATTAGGAAATTCATTATTTATAGGATAATAGTCTGTAAGGTGACTAACCGATAATAAATCTCTATTTAGATTTGGTACATGTAAGGCATCTTTTAAAGGTAGAACTTGATTACTACTTTTAATGCTAGCGTCACCAACAAACCTAAATCCTAGTAGTGAGCCATTTCCAATAAGATCATTACCAAAATATGGACGTTTTCTTAACATATCAACATTACTTGTCATGTGTTGAGAGACTCCTGCATCAGATGTCCATTCAGTGTCAAAGATTGATCGTTAAGAGTGAGTGCAGCTAACGCCTTTAGAATGTCATCTTGAGTCTGTACATGCTTAGACAAATGCCAACATATTCTTGCAATATGTCCTGTGGCTTCGTAGATTTAAAGTTTCATTTTGATGCATTTCTCTTTCTACGGATGTCATTCGATGTTTTCCTAGTGGAGGTGGTCTACGATTCCTAGAGTCTTGCTTGTTGTTGATGTGATTTGTTTGTTCACCACAGTTATTGGTTCTTTGATTATATGCTTGAAAGCCACGACCATTGGAATTGAAACTATTTAGAGACCTGCGATTGGTATAACTATATTATTATTTTTGTACAACAAATCCAAGTTGATGAGTTGATATATTAGTAGTGAACCAATTTTATCATTGCTCACACCCTTGTAACAAGGACCAATTTAGTGTAAGAAGGGCATGGTGGTTTTAACATGGTTGTGGTAAGGACTCATAGTTTGGTCCTAGACTTGTGAGAAGAGAGAAAAAACCTTAACTTTATCAGTTACGAGACTTCCTATTGCTACTAGGTTGTCAAAGATGCTTTCGAAGTTGCAAATATATTCACCAAAAGTTACGTTGTCATCTTTGTAAAGATATGTCAATTGTTAATAAAGAGTAAGTTCTCTTTCTTGGGAGTCTTGAGCACAAGCTTCTTTAAGAGCATCTCAAACAGATTTGGATGATTCTTTGTCTATGACAAGACTAAGTGCTTCTTCAGAAAGAGTGCCAATTAGCCATCCATGAAGAAGTCGATATGATTTTCTCCATATTGTGATTTCGTCAGTTGCTGACGTAAAGTTATAAGTTGCTGTTGTGTCTACATTTGGTTCAACAGTTTCACCAGTGAGGTGTTCGATCAAGTCTTGACTTTCTACAAGGGCTAGAACTTGCTCTCACCATAGTGGGTAATTTTCTTTTGTTTTAACTAGTTGGTAACATTGTGTGAGAGAGATTTTTTTTTTCGTGTTGCTTATAGCACCTCTAATACCAAAAATAAATTTGGTATAACTAAACTTGTATATTTTTATTAAACGTGAGCATCAAAGAAAGGTTTGTTTACTTTTACACTAAAAGAATATAAACTAACTACTTAAGAAGACATATATATATATATATATATATATATATATATATATATATATATATATATATATATATTATAATTTTTTAATCAAGCTAGAATAATAATTCCTTTAATTAAATAAGAATTATCCCTCTAATTGTGATTGAGTTATATTCAAATCACTCATATCACCTAAGAATATCTCTAATGATTTAATATGAGGTTTATGTGCATCCTTATCACTCCTAATAATGCGACAACCTTATCACACTAAAGAATCATCTTCTTGCTCTGATTGTGGAGCTAATGGTGGTGTGTTAATATAATATTTATTAATTTGTTAACAAGTATTTGTCATTGATGAAAATCATATTTATTAATTTATTCAAACGAATATATATACATAGACATAATGTAAATCATTCTTATAGTTAATAAACAAAAGAAACGCCAAGCTAAAGTTATACTATAAATATTTATATTATTGTACATATATTTTTTTAATAAAATTAAGTTAACAAAAACTAAACATTTAAGTTTAAACAATGAAAATTTAGTACACATTTAATGACATAAGTTAATGAATATTTAGTACAAATTTAATGAAATATAAATTAATTAAAGAAAAACATGTCATTATCTGACGTCAATGTTTGATGCACGTATGTACTTAGGTCGGATCATATAACTACATGATCTAAAATCCATGTTATAAGAATTCATCAAAATCTCACTTCAAGAAAACAATAAATTATTTTGAAGTAGTGATAGGTCCAAATTATATATAGATATTTAGGGTATTTTAGAATTTTAATAATATGATTTCTATATATAATATGGAGAAAATATGTATTTTTACCTCACTTAAGTTTAATTGTCTATTTTCAGGTAATATTAACTAAGAGAGAAAAATATGGAGCTAAATACTAAAAAAATAAGCTTAATTGGACATGTTCATGTTAGACCCAAGATCAAGACACATAGACTGCTATTTGCAAGGTTTGGCAAAAAATTATAAGGTCCAAAGGATATTTTAGTCATTTTGTATAATTATTAGGATTTATATTAAAAGTTATTTATAGGATAGTACTTGGCGGAGATAAAGATATCTATATTCTTATATATCAGATAAACTTATATTGGTATACTTATCTCTAGGAAGACTTACTTAGAGGATGGCTCTTCTCTATATATATCTCTACAAACCTAGTTCTAGGAGGAGAAAGAGAGCTCTCTCTTGTCTGCTCTCTACATCTATCCACTATTATTTTCTCTACAGTTCTTCCATAAACACTTTAGTTTAGTTTTTATTACTTTTTTTAAGATTTAAGTAGTTTTTCAAGAAGTGGAGAGTGAGAACCAATCATCTTCCTACTTGAAAAAATTCTAGATCTAGAGGGAGTTTTTATTTTATTGTTTTATGTCTTTCTATTTAATACCATGATCATTGGGTTAAATATGTTAGGCTAGTTTTCATAAGTGTTTAATTTAGTTTTTTTACTTATGTATGAACCTTGTTATTTATTTAATTAATGAATTATTTCTTTCTTTCATATCTTTATTAGTTTCGGTTATTATTGTTAGTTAACCATCATATTAATTTAATGATAATAATTGTTATGAAAAAATTTAGGTTGAATGTATTAGAGACGCCAATCTTTACTTCAATCTATATTGGTAAAAAAAATTTTAGTTGCATCATTAGCTTGAGTAATTAAAAGAAAAGGCACATCACCATCTCATTCATTAGATCGGCTTAAAGTAAAAAAAAGAAAATATTAAATAAATGGCTAGGCTAAATACTGTATTTAGTATATAGTTTTTATACATTACATCATTGCATATTTACTTTATAGATTATTTAATTTACTTTATAAATATTATTTTCTCAAAAATACTAGTTTAGAGTATTTAGATTTACTTCTATTGTTTTGTGTTGATAATTAGTCTTTAGAATAAGTGGTCTCATAGTTCCTTGAAAGATCGACCTCGTGGTGAACTTACCCTTATTATAAGAACGGTTCATACACTCGTGAGTACTAACTTAGACACATCAAGTAGTTATACACCAAAAATAGATTTATATGCAAATAAGTTATGCGTACAGCCTATAATTACTTTTAATGCATTTCATTCAAATATAGAACCATCAACTTTTGCTCAGATCTTTGTTAGGTTTACAATTAATTTTTTTGCAAAATCAGAACTTCACATTTTTTTTTTTTATAGTTTTGACCATGTTAATATTTTATTCTTCTTGTTTTAGTATTGCATGAGTTTTGATTCTATTAACTATTCAATGTTAGGCAAGACATTTTAATTAAGAAAATTCAATTTATCCCTTACTTTAATTTAATATTAAGTATCAAATGTGATAAAGATTAATTTTAGTTATAAATCCTATAAGATAATTAAATAATATTTTTAATTTTAGTATCGAATACATTTTTGAGAATATTTATGTTCAAGTGTTCTTTATTTTATAGAAATGTATGTTTTCATTTTTAATATATTTAAGAGTTCAAGTTTATTTATTTTTTACTATGTCGATAAACATTTAAAATTTTAATGTTAATTATAAGTTCAAGATTTTTTTTAATAATTCTCATATGATTTAACTTTAGGATAGATCTTTGTGGCTTGATCAAATCAATTAAATGAGTAATTAAAGTTGTTATTTGCAAATCAAAAGACATACATATCTTTCTTATATATTGGCTCCAAAATACAAATAGTGGCAATTTACATTTTTTTGCCAATTAATTTCTTTTTAAATGAAACAAAACATTTAATTGTCACATTAAACTAGAAATTTCAGCCACCAACACATCTTTTATTATTGTTACTAACAATACAAAAGGATGGGTGTATATATTTCTTGAAAATACAAACCAATCCTAATTATTAATATTCTTAATCAAATTTTATATGTCCAAGTTCAACAAAATGTATGCATGGTGTCTACATCATGAATTATGGACTTTTATTGGAGAATGAAATGATAACCTATAGTATAAATTAAATATTATATTATTGATTTTAAATTTTATTCTATTATTGATGTATAATGTATTTATATTGGTTAAAAAAAATTGAGCCATCCAATTGATATTTAGTATATTAAGAAAATCAAGAAACCATCATGTAAGCATATTTCATCTTTTTGGATTAATTATAATAGTGTGATTGTGATGGAATTTTAATTTTCTTAATTAATTGAACTTTGATTCAATTAAACCATTTTTTAAAGTGTTAGATCATGTCTTATGATAAATAACTCTTAGGTTTAATTAGTTCATAATTTTTTTATTGAATTTACTTATTTTCAAAAGCAATGGATTATGTCCTATAAAAGCTTTACTCTTAAGTTTTTACAATTAATTGTCTTATTATTCAATTGACCTATTCTCAAAAGTGTTAGATCATGTCTTATGAAAATTTACTCTTAGACTTTAATCAATTTATCATTTTTCCTTAGACTTTAATCAATTCATCATTTTTTATTAAATTGACCTACTTTTCGAATTGCAAGTTCATGTCCATAATTTACTCTTTAATTTTTATCAACTACACATTTTTTATTCAATTGACCTAATTTCCAAAATGATAGATCATATGCTATAATAATATATGCTTAGGTTTTAATCAATTATCAATTTCTTATGGAGTTGATAAACTATTTTCACAAGTGCTAGTTCTTGTTTCATGATAATTTACTCTTAGTTTTTTTATCAATTCACCATTCTTTTTATTCAAATGATCTATTTTTATAGATTTGTTATAGACTTGCTTGATCATGAACTATAATAATTCATTCTTAAATCTTGATCAATTTATTATTATTTTTTTTTTTTTGGAATTGAACTACTTCCATAAGTATTAGGTCTTGTTTTATGATAATTAACTAAATTTATTTTGATTTATTAAAATTATACCAATTGTGCTAATATGTACAGCCTAAAACTTACTTTTAAATGAATTAAACTTTGATTAAAATTGAACTTATCTCAATAGTGCTACAACATGATTCACATTAACTGTTAGTTATTTTACTATTAATTGACAAACTTAGACTAATTAGAACTTAATTCCACTTACTTTGAACTATTTAATAAAACTTTATATATTAACGGTTTGAGTTGTTAAGTTCTAAACTCATATTATCAAATACGAGAAATATGATAATGATAGCTGATCGAAGATGGCTAAATTTTTACCGATCAATATATTTTAATGATAAATTACTTTTTCCGTCACAACTTTTGATAATATATCTCTTTTTATTTGAAAAGAATTATATACTAAAAATTGTTAAATAATAAAACCACCAAATACCAAAACTCCTAAATCTATATTGAAATATATCTAAAACGAGAAAAGAAAGAGATAAATTCTAACCCTCAGATGGAAATCCCAAATGCCTCTTCCCTTGATTGTGACCAAAACAGGATATGAGCTAAATTGCCAATAATTTTATAAGTCCAAACCATTTTCACCAATTAAAAAGCTTAACTTAAATTCCAAAAGTCATATAAATTTATTAAAACTTATTTATTACCTTCGAGACTTCTTTAACACTTGGACATGGGCCAAAATAATGACTTTCTAACACTTGGATGTGAGCCGAAATAATAATCACTTAAAGAACTTAATTGTAAAAGTTATTTACTTCATGCTTATTATTAAATATAGCTTTTTAACGTTCAGTTTCAACATTATATTTTAATATTAAATTTAATTTCAACCTTCAATAAAATTATCAAATAAACTTAATAAAATTATCAAATAAACTTACTAATATAGAATAAATTTCGCCGACGACAAAAAAAAGAAGCTAAGTCAACATTTTATTACAATGCAAAATGTTTTTTGGCAATTAAACCTTCTTCAATCTTTTTTCTTTCCATCATCCATTGTCCTTTTTTTTTTTGGAAAATAAATTCTCAATTTACCAAAAAATACCAATAAAAGGTTATAATGTAATGTGTTAACAAATCATGAACTAAAATGATAATTTATTGATGTCACTTTAATAATTTAGAGTGCGGCTGTAAAACGACCCGTAATATCAACATCATGCAGCTTCCATTCCAATATTGTTGTTTTTGTTTGTTAAAAGTTCAAGTGTATATACCCAGACGTAATGTGTTTACCCTTTTATCCCAAATCCACAGGCTTTGGAAGAATAAAAACAGAGCTCCAACAAGAAGTGTGCATATCCAGAAACTGTGCAGATTTTATGAACTTGTAATGAGAAACCTTTTTGAATGAAGATCAATTTATGATTGTGTTGTAATCTGAGAGATCCGCCAATGTTTCAGACATGCCAGAAACAGACTTACAGCTGAAAAACTAAGTACAGTTACCACATCGGAAACTGGCGTTGTCGAGTTGTCTGTGGTTCCGTACAAGATGATTATAAAATTAATAGAAAGAACACGAGTCGAACCTGAGAAATACTATTTTAGACAACAATGATGCACACAGAGGAAGAATATATTACTAACAACACTTGATCAGCAACATCTTGTGTAATCCTCAAACTCGAAAATCAATTACAAGGCTTAAGCCAGTTTCCAAAGAGTTCCTATTTCAACAAAAAGAATTAGGCAACTCTGTTTCTCAAGTAAGTAAATTGGTTCAACTCAGAAGGTACTAAGCCTACACTGGATTTAGATCTAAGTTTTCTTACCCATGTGTCGCGACCATTAGTCATGGGTCCGACTTGAGAAGCTCTTCAACAGAGTTTCTGTACTTGCTAATGAGATCCCTGTTTTTGGGAAAAAAATATTACCTCAATTATATAGCACATCGGAGACTACAAGAATCGAAAAATTCTTGAAACATAAGTATCACAGACCTTCTTTGATTCAACAATTGCTCACTATCTTCCAACTTTCGCTTCTGTCCCTCTACAGTCTGCACACCACACACATCATACCAATTAATTTCAGTCCATAATTCAATCCATCATACTTGACACAAGAGAGAATATACTCAAAAATCATCATGAACCCATATTTACCAGCTTATGAAAACATACATCTCGTTTTTGGAAACGCATTTGGTTGCAAATGCATCCTCATGAACCAAATGACCAAATTATATAGCTGATAACATCAGCAATTGATAGTAAAAGCTGAAAGCCTCAATCTTTCAAGTTTCTATTATTTTCTTAACACCCAATGTTCTATGTTTTATTTTATCTTGTATCATCTTCATAATCAAATTGCCATGCACTGAAGATGCATAATTCGAACACAAATTACCATTTAATAACAAACAGTATGCTATAAACAGTTGAACAAAAAATAATGAAGTAATGAAAAAACAAAAAGGGAGTTGGGTGATTACCATAGCTTTGGTGTTAATAGAACTGGAAATAGAATTCAATAGCTGCTGACACTTCTCAAACTGATTGTTCAACTCAGTAATCTAAACCAAAAAAGGAAAAAAAACAAAGAACAAAAAACAATCTTCCAAACATCAAAATAAGAAAACACTTATGACCCAATTGAAAACCTAACCTCATAATCAAAACCCACAATTTTCCTCTCAAATTTAACATAAAAAAAAAACCCAAATCATTTTCTATTCTTTAAATATAAAATTAAAAAGAGAGCAAACCAGAGCATCAGAGTGCTGATCCCGACTTCCATTATCAATAACTTCAGCTAAGTTCTCCACCAGCTGCAACATTTTAAACGGAAAAGCTATTTTTTTTTTTTTGAAAAAAAAAAGAGAGAAGTTTGGATTGAATTTTAGGGTTTGTTATTAATGTACATGTAAAAGGTGAAAATGGGAGGCGAGTGATTGGTGATGCTGATTCTGCTGCTGTTGCTGTTGCTGTTGAATTAAACGCTGCTGCTGTTGAAATTGTTGCTGCTGATTCTGCTGCTGCTGTTGTTGTTGGAATTGATTAAATTGTTGTGATTGTAGCTGTGATTGTGGATGGAGATAAAACTGATCTTGATTTGAGTGAGTAGCCGGAGAGCTACTGTGGGATGGCACGTTGGGTATCATCGTCCAGCTTCCTCCTGTGTATGGATGATCCATTGTTCTATCTGTTTATTCCTTAAAGCCCAGTGATAACAAAGCTTACAGATGGATCCCTTTCTTTCTTTGCTTTTATTTTGTAGGCGCGATTACAAATAAACCTCGACATTTCGTCCAATGTTGCAAATTTGTCCCTACACTTCTTAAAATAGCACTATCATTTACTACTTATAAGTAATATTTATAATAATCATTTAAAAATAATTTACTTTAAATATAATCTATTAATGTTATATTAGCACTGCGTCCTCATTATAAGTTAATAATATTATCTATTTAGTATTAGAATAATTTTTATTATTAAAAATCTAAAAAAATTTAAATTTTATATATTTTAATTAAATAAATGATAATGATATACATTTAAAACTTTACTAAAAATCAAGTTAAAATTAATGAATAATTGATATTATAATATAATATAAGTACCCTTCCAATCTTTACTAGTTCCAAATGCAAATATAAGTCTAAAAGTGTCCTAACGAGCAATATAGGCAAATATCTCAATATAAGCTTCCGCTTTTTAATTCTAGTTATTGAGAGAATAATAAAAATTTGATAATGAAAATTCTCCTCCCGAATCTTATGGGGTTGAAAAAAGTTAAAATCTCAATTAGGTTATAAATAATTGAGCTAATTATTATTTTTTAAAATTAAATTGGACTAAATTGATTAAAATAGTTAAATTTAAAAATCAAAATCGGTCAAATTATCAAATATAGGGGCTAAATTAAAAACATTTCAAAATTTGCTAACTAAAAAGCCGGTCGCTCCGCACAATGCTGATTGGCCCAAAACTCGTATTTTCACATCGTTTTTAAGTATTTTTTAATTTTTAAACGTTAATAATTATTGAAATGAACTTTTTAGAAAGTTTTATTGATAATTATCTAACTTTAATTATTTTTATAATCAAATGGATATTTATTAATAATTATAGCAAATATTGTTAAAGTTTATATTTATTGTTAAAATGGATTTTGATAAATTCCTTTAATTATTAATAATTCTTTAAAATTATGGATAAGTAAAGGGATGATTATCCTAGCCTCTGGGGTTTCTTTCACTTTCTCTATAAATAGAAAAGGAAACTTTAGACTAAAGGTTGTCAATTTTTAGCAGACAGGACAATTGATAAGTTTTTGAAGAACGTATTGTGATATAAAAAAGCAAACACAAAATCTACTAAAGATTTTGTATCAACCTCCTCCTCTACTCCCGAGACTTAAGAATCCGCTCAATATGGTGACAATATTAGGATTCCCAAAACTTATACATCTCATCTTTTTTTTCCATGATTTTCTTTTTATGTGTTTTAACAACATGCTTAAGGTTTATCTTTTTTAATTTCAATATATAAATCTTGGTCTGGATGTTTATGTGAATTTTACTTTAGATCAATTCATGTGTTTAGAATTTTGAATTAGATGGCCTATATCATGATTGAATAGATATACATGTTAGGATTTTGAATCTGATAATTTTTACGAGTTTGCATGATTAGAGTTAACTTTTTTTTCACATTTCTTACTAGAATTACATGACTAGGTTTTAAAACTGTCGTGCTCTTAATAATTTGAATAAAGTTTCCATATTTAGCTGATTATCTGTTAAGATCTGATTTTGTGTTAATTGCCCAGTCCATCTATATAAAGCTTATTGATGTAACCTCTACTTTAAATATTAGCTAATTTCTTTATTTTGCTTTAATTTTCATATATCAATTGATTTTTGTGCTTACTTATGTATTTAAATCTATTTCTTAAGAGTTTTAAAGTTAATGTATGCCTCAAGCTTGAAACGGCCTACCCTAGAGCCGATTTGCTATGCCCTATAACTAATAGACTGTTCATCCTTCATCACCCGTTTTCACAGTTTTTTATGGATTTTCACCCATGATTGCGGAGTTCACTAGTTTTTGCCTATTTGACTCGTGTTGTATTAATTATGCCACTTAATTAGAATAAGTGTCTCGGTGATTTAACCGAGTGGTGACTCCCTTTTTTCATGCTATTCTTTGTGACTAGTTAGCGTGTTTCCGATTAAGTTGAAAAATCTTGCAATGTCATAGTCGCTAAAGACAATTAGGTGCACATCTGAAATTGTCACCCACAGTGGCGACTCTGCTGTGGATAAGAGAAGCTAATTCTAGTGTATTCTTATCTTTAATTTTATCACTTAATATTCTATTCTTGCATCACTACACAATTTTCACATGTTGTGCACATTAGTCCCTATAGCACTAATGACATCGGTCAGTAGTTCTTTGGCTCTATTTGAACTTTAGAATTACGATACTGGCTAACCATCACTCACAAAATAAGTAATTTCCTTCATCCCATAGATCCTTTAGTAGGAGACGAGCAAAGGAAGGGTATTTAGTTTGTAGGAGCCTTTATCCTTACTTGAGACTCAGCCCATAGTAATGATAATATAAATCTACACTAAGCACCTAATTACTTGGTGTTTGAGGTATTCTCCCTTATAAGAGTTTGAAGACTACATCTTGAAAGGCCTCGGCCTAAAACATATAGGCTTTGCCCTTATATTGAAAAATATCACCTTGTTTGTTTAATTTACTTACTATGTCATGTTAGTAGTAAAACTGGACAAAAAATTCTAGGGGAGAAAGACTCACCTCGAATCGTGCGTGGAAATAATAAGGTTAGAAGGAATGATTGTACTATACCTTTGTGTTTACCTTGTTTGTTCTTACTAAAATTTTACTCATGTTATGCATTTCACGTGCATCATGCATACCATGCATCTAATGCATCATTCCAACACTCTATTTTGAAGTCATCTAGATTCTCATTTAGGTTGGAAGAGATAAAGTTGTAGGCTGGAGACAATTTTGATATCACCGAAGATTCGGTTAGTGTTGTAATACCTGGAAAGACCAAGGAGTCAGCTGTCTACAACTGAAACTACGACCGAAACCGTAACTAAGACTGAAATGGCTAACAAAAGGCTAATGAACAAGAAATTAAGATCCTTAAGAACGTTGTTATCGATAACCTGAAGGGTGTGATCTGGGAAGAGCTTTAATAACTCTTGGCTGGATGGTTGCAAACTAAGCTCCTTCAACTGCTCTGAATGCCTCCATAACACCTAACCCTCATATGTTATTATTGATCCCATCATTGGTGTTGTTATTGAGACTGTTCCTGCCACTGCTGCATATGTTGTTGCTAATGACCCTACTATAAGAGGGGTGCCTAGAAACTTTTGGGACTTTGCTGAGCTTATACTAGATCAAGCCAAGAAAGAAATTGCTCTTATTACTATTGAAGTTGTGAATGGCTTGCAAGGGATGCTGTAAGTCAAAGGTTTCGATCCAACTTATAATTTTGACGAGCTAGTCCTGACTAGGGAAGACAAGCTGGCTTCAAAGTTCAGAATGCCCGAGATGAACAAGTTTAATGAAAATGGGATCCAAAGGTCCATCTAAAACTATATGTTGTTATCATGGGAACTACTCATTTAAGTAAATCTCAAATTATGAAATTATTTTTACTATCCTTGGAAGGACCTACTATAAACTAGTATCATAGTTTAGAAAGATCTGCTAAAGTTGAGTGTCGAGATTTGTATAATTATTTGGAAATCAATGTGACTATAATACACATCTTAAACTTTTAATTAGAGATCTTGAGTCCACTAAGTAGAAATTGAATAAGTCATTTTCTAACTTTCTAACTAATAAAGGACAAGCCTTTTGAAAAGAACTAAGTTCATATGGTGGCTCGAAATGTCCTTCCGTCTTGTGTTGAGAGGCTTCAAATGATAAACCCTAAGACATTCAAATACGACAACGAGCTACAAGTCGAAGAGATTGAGAATGACAAGATGAAGAATGCCCGAACTGGTGGAAAAGTGAATTATCAAGCTGGAGATAACAAAACTGTTGATATGAATATTGTCCAACTTCAACCAGCATCTCTCGAAGATTTTCGAGAGATTGGTACAAAATGGCTTTCTACAACCCACCATTACTAGAAACCCGCCAAATCGTAATGCACTCGGATATAAGTCAAACACTTACTGCAAATACCACTAACCTTTAGGTCTCTATACGGACACTTGTATCTACCTTAAACATGAAATCCAAGATCTAATATATGCCGGAAAGCTAACTGATCCTGACCAGCCCATTACTAAAAGAAACCCCCTATTGAACTACAATAATGCACTACCTTCAAACTAGGTTTCCATGATCAACCTGATCTCAGCGAGGAGGAGATTATAAGTTCCTTCCAAGATATACATGAACCTGAAAAACACCTAAACTAGAATCCGAACCCAAAATTGAGTCAAAACACCTACCTCATAGTACCCATAAAGAAACTTCGTTGAGCTAAGGCCACCATTGTTTGTGGTGTTCCAACACCTAGTGAGAAGTAGGAAGCTTATGCCTTTAGCATTGAGATGTAGTCCATCTCTTAATGATTAGTACTGTAAGTTTCATCAGATCTCTTGACATGCCACTGATTAGTGCAATCGCTTGAGGCATGGGATTCACGACTTCATAGATTGTAGGGAATAGTAAGTAGGGAAATTCTCTTAGAATGCTGAAACTATTAAATATGAAGACTTGTTGGGACAATAATTTGGGAAGTTCAATTATAAGGTTTTCTATTCTAAACCTTATTCGATTGACGTTTGAATTAAGACATTGTACCGAGTGGGTGGGGTTTGGATAATGATAAGCAACTAGTTGGTGACTCTCGCATTATGAAAGTGCAGAAGTAAAGAAAAAGGAAGTCGGTCTTGACTATTGACATCTGGTACAGTTTCGAGGATGAGCGTGAGGTTTAAACAATACTACTAAGGATATTTGGAGTGATAGTGACTCCAACAAGGAGCTCGGGCAAGAAGCCAAGAGTAGTGACTAGGGTTTCACAACATCTAAACAAGTAGAGAAAGGTTTAGAAAAAAAGGGCTTCGAAATATAATGAGCTACTAGAAGAGCTAAAGAAGAACAAGAAAACTACTGATAGTTGAGGATTGTTTATGCACTCACTAGATCACAAAAAGACACTGATTTAAGCCTTGTTCAGTATCACCATAAGTAGATCAACAACCCTCTCAAAAATGATCAAGAGTGTAAGAGACAAGACCATTAGGACAATCATTTTCTTAGACAAAGACCTGCCACTAAAGAGAAGATACTGCAACAAGGCTCTGTACATTTCGGCTGAAATGAAAGGGAAGGGAACTCCTTGTGTGATGGTAGATGATGGGTCGACCATCAATGTCTGTCCTTATAGTGTCTTTCCTAAATTGGGAATGACAACAAAGGATCTGAAGCCTTTAAACATGGTTATAAGGGCCTATGATTAAACTAAGAGAGATTTAGAAGAAACATTCTTAGCTCTAGTAAAAACTAGTACCATAGAATCCTAGGTCGAATTCATAGTCTTGGACATCCTAATGACTTTTATACTGTTACTAGGTAGGCCATGGTTCTATGCTCTAGGAGGAGTGCCCTCTATAATGCATTAAGAGGTCAAATTCTATCATGAAGAAAAGATAGTCACAATTAATGTTGAGGGTAGTAAGGTTGTTTTGACCATCCAATAGTTTGCCAAAGAACTTGATACTCTAATTGGGTTTCAAGTTATTATGCTTTATAAATATTATATGGATCCTAAAGTGGCTAGCATGTTCAAGAAGATGCATTTCATACCTAGAATAGAGTTGGAAAAAAAATCAACAGGGAGTTGTAGAGCTGTCAAACTTCAAATGACAAAAGACTCAATATGGCCTGGGATATAATGAAGAAGAATATGAGGCAAACCGAAAAGTAAGGCTCTGAAGGAGGTCTTAGTTAAGAATACAAGCCTTTCTTTAATGAGCTTGAGCCGGTCACTATAGCTGGAACCAAGGTGCCTGGTTTCAAGATTTTTAAGAGCTTGATTATTGATAAGATGGTTGAGCTGAGCATCAAGGATGTCAGAGAGAAGGTCATTGCCAAGGTTGAAGAGCTGAAGCTTGAAGATTGAATAAGCTTACCTAGAGACTGGAGCTTCTAGAGCTTAGATGCATTAGTTAAGGAAAATATTATTGATGTCTTTTATGAGAAAATTGATGTAATACCATCTAGACTTTATGAGGATAATGACATTTTTATTTCTAAGATCAATGATATAAACTTTGATTTTACTTACTTGTGTGTTGTTCTTTTTGATGGTATTGTGTATTTTAATAACCATGACATGTGCTTATTTGACATTAACTTTATATAAATTAATTTATTTAATTTAGGCACAAATAATCTTAGGAACATCTTTATTACTCATGATATGACTCTTGACAAGAAGAGAGAATTTAAAAGAATATTAGAAAAAAGACAATTGATATTTGCTTTGTCATACAATGATATGTCAGGATTAGACAGAAAAATAGCAAAACATCAATATCCTGACCTACTAGCACATTCACTCTATCAAGTAGAAGATAAGAAGGCTAAGGCCAGAATAGACATAAAATATGAGAGAAGAGGTCACTAAATAGGTGAAAACCAACTTCCTTGATGTAGTTGACTATCCTGAGTGGTTAGCAAACATCGTCTCGGTCCTAAAAAGGAAAAAAAGTTAGAATGTCTGTGGATTACAAGGACCTGTATAAAGCTTGCCCCAAGGACAATTTTCCATCGCCTTACATTGATATGATAGTCAACAGTGCGACTTGGTGTGCAATTTACACTTTTATAGATAGGTTTTTTGGATACAATGAAATCATAATGGGATTAGTGGACAAGCTGAAGGTCGCGTTCATCATACAATGGGGACGTATTACTACAAGGTTATGCCATTTGGCTTAAAGAATATAGGAGCTACCTATTAGAGGACAACCACCACCTTGTTCCATGGTATGATGCTTAAGGAAGTCGAGGTGTTCGTAGACGACATGATGGTTAAGTCAGAAATAAGAGAAGGGCACTTTCAGGATCTAGATAGGTTTCTCGGATGAATGGAACAGTATAATATGAGGCTTAAACCTAAGAAGAGCGTGTTTGGGCTCATTGTGAGTCAAAGATAAAATTAAATCGATCTAAACAAGGTTAAAGTGGTTCAAGAGATGCTATTGCCGAAGATGGAGAAAGATGTCAAAGGATTTTTAGAACGTCTATAATATATCAGTTAGTTCATCTCCAAGCTTATGATGGCTTGTGATCCTATCTTTGAGCTTTTAAGGAAATACCAACAATTGTATGGGATGAATAATGTCAAAAAGCCTTTAAAAAAATAAAAAAGTATTTGATGAAGCCGCTAGTATTAAAACCGCCAATGGATGGGAAGTTGTTAATTGTTTACTTAGCATTGGAAAAGGAAGCAATAGTGGTGATGGTAGCACAGTGTGAGCGCAATGACATGGAGTATGCAGTCTATTATCTTAGAAAGAAAATGCTATCTTATGAGTCAAAGTACAATCTCGTATAAAGACTTGTTTGGCTATGATATGGGCTATGAGAAAGTTGAGACATTATTATCAGTCTTATAAAGTTCAAGTAATTTCAAAAATAGACCTGCTGAAGCATTTTTCTGAAGCTCCATCTCTCACGGGTAAATTGGCTAGATGGCTGGTACTTCTAACAAAGACATTGAGTATGTTACAAATAAAGTGGTCAAGGGAAGAACTGTAACAAAATTCCTAGTACAAAATGTGATTGAGGGAGATGACCCTTGGGATTTGGAGTTTTCTAATGAGAATTTAGGGGCAATAGAGATCTAAAAATGAAGGATGTATTTCAGTGGAGCAGTAAATGCAAAAGGTGCCGGGTTATATGTACTCTAGATCACATCAGAATGAGAGATGTTACTAATGGCCAAGAGGTTGGATTTTTAGGTCATGAATACTATGGAAAGATATGAAGCATGTATGTGTGGGCTGAAAGAGGTTATGATGGCATGAGCAAAAGAATTGATGGTCTACAAGACTCAATGTTGGTAATTTAACAATCTATAGAATAATGAAAAGTGAAAGAAGAGAGATTGAAACCATATGTCAACTACTCTCATCTATGTGAGACAATTCTGCTAAGCTCTGATGTACCTTGTTACTATAGGAAACAAATTATGGATATCCAGATGGGTCTGGAAGAGAAGTCTTGGTTTATGATTTTTAAAAGTTCATGGAGAATAGAGAATATCTAGAGGAAGCAATTGTAGAAGATAAGTATGTGCTTCGGATACAATCCATGAATTATATCAGCCACGATAGAACGCTGTACAAAAGAATGGCATTGGGTGTTTAGCTTAGGTGTCTAATTAAGAGAGAAGCATGAGCAGTGATAGAAGAAATCCACAAAGGGATGTGTGGGCCTACTATGAATGACATAATACTGACTAGAAAAATCATTTCTCAAGGCTATTATTAGATGATGATGAAAAAGGATTATATAGCCTTGGTAAGAAATTGCCATGAATATCAGGTGTACAATAACCTTAATCATCTGCCTCTAATAGATCTTTATAATTTGATATCTCTATTGTCTTTTTCATCTTAGGGAATAGATATTATTAAAGAAATAAAGCCTCTTTCAAATAGCCATAAATATATAGTCGTCGCCATCGATTACTTCTTGAAGTGAGTCAAAGTTGAATCATCCACTGCAGTGGGAGTAAAGTAGATGGCTAGATTTATAAAGAGAAACCTGATTTGCAGATACGGAGTCCCGCATCATATTATGATAACCAATGAGGTACAATTTATGAGTGAGATAGTTGATCTACTCGATAATATAAGATCAAACATCATAAGTCTTCCTCGTACAAGCCAAACGCGAATGGTGTAGATGAAGCGACTAACAAGAATTTGAAGAAGATACTTTTGAAGATGACATGGAATTATAAGAATTGGTCATTTCATCTCCTTTTTGCACTCTATAGATATTGAACTGCTGAACAAACATTAACGGGGCAGACATTGTATTTTGTAAAAGAAATTTTACCCAAAAGTGCTGCTAAGATCTTAGAAAGAAAGGGATCTGCTGATAAAAAAAACCTAAAAGGCTGGCCAAGCAAAAATAAAGACAATAAAGAGAGAAATATTTAGCTTGAAAATCTGAAAGGATAGGTTGATAACAAGAGTTGTACTATGAGAAATAAAAATGTACCCATTTGGGTCTTTATTGAATGAATAAATTTATCTAGAGTTTTTATCAAATTTTCATATGAATGCTTATTACTTTTATGCACCACTAAAAGAATATAAATATAAGTAAAATCTATGAGATCTAAAATAATAGAAGCATTTCTTTTTCTCCTATTTACACTTACATTCTTTGACTCAGCAGATAGCTCTCGGGTCCTTTTATCCCTTGCAATCTAGGTGCAGTAGTAGTGTGAACCATAACCCAAGCCTTGAAGTTATCATTGGTAGTCAGGTCACCTTCAACATCGATGTTGCGCTCTATAGTACAATGGGGCCATAACCTCTTAATCTTGTCTAGGAAATCCTATCTCAATGGAAAACATTTAAAGTCAGGAGGACATTCTAGAATCAGTTGCTTCTTTCTATATTGATGATAGAGTCTAAAGAGAATATAGAAAGTAGTCTTTTAAATTCCAGGAAAAGAGATACAAGCCCCGTATACTAGATGTGTTTGTTCTAGCACTCTTGCTTACTCATTTGATCATTTGAAGTGCGCCGGATTTATTTTGTTGATTGTTTTGCTTTATGTCTATGCCATGTTTATGTCTCTACTGTTTCAATCATATATGCAAATTAGCATGGATATTTTTTTTTATCTTACATGTATTATTGTTTAGTTTATCAATTTAATACTATATGGTCTTATTGTAATTATATTCTTTTTGTTGCTTGTTGTTTGTGTTTTTATTATCTATATACTAGCTTGTTTTTCTTAAATAAGAGAGATTCTTATCATCAACCTAATTAGTTTGATGGATTGGTTTTTTCTTATTTTATTGAAATTATTATAAAAATGGAAAACAAATGCTCTTAAATAAAAAGAAATATATAAGGATTTCACTACTACTATGTTCAAGATATATTTTTTCAATCTATTTTCAAAAATTTCAATTTGCATCAATGAGTTTTTCAATTTTGCAGTTTGACAACTTAACTACCACATAATTCATAAAAGAATCTATTCTTATGCTAAAACTTTAAGGTCTATTACTACTTTATAATGGACAAAGTTTACAAAGGAGATATATTCTTATTCAATACATGTTTTAAGAAATATTAGCCAATGCTCTTACAAAATTCTTGTCCAAATGAAGGCTTTTTCTTTTATATGGCAAGTCGATAGTTTCTTTGGAACCTATTCATCATGATAGGAATTTTCAAACTCAGTACAATAGTAATCATCGTAAAAGGTAAAAGTGTGGACCATTAGTATTAATGAATTAATGACATTTTACCTTTCATATTAATTATTGGTGTATAATTAATAATTAATATAGTAAAGTTATAACTATTTATATAAAGATATTTTCAGATAATGGATATTGTGCAGGTCCATTAATAGAAATTATATATAATTATATTGAATTTATATTATTGCATATAATGAAAAAAATATTATTGTAGCAATATGGTATCGGCTCAATGTCTAAGCTGGCTGAGTTCGAAGGTATTTCCTTTGTAAGGTCCAGAATTTGAAATATTGTATTCCTGTTCAATAAGAGGGCTTTACCATAACAACTTTTCTACTTAAACATTATTAATCTAATGCTTGAAAAGATATAGGGATATTAGCCAAAGTGAAAAAGAAAGATGAATTTTTTATTTCTTTGTTGTTTTTTATTTTAGAGGAAGCGCGTTATCTATTATACAAATGGTTGTACTTACCTTATAAAAAAATTGATGAAGCACCCAATGATTAGAACTAGCAAGATACATAAAAATTCAAACTACAGTAAGTTTAGCAACAAGTGAAAATTTTTTAGATAACCAATTCAATATTTATGTGCAAATTCCTAGGTAACCAACTTGGCTTTTAAACAAGCAACCATCTCAACAAGATTCATTTTAACTGTTGTCCCTTTGAACTAAGAAATAGAGTTGAATTGGTGACTTTAAATCGTGAAAAATATTTGAAGTAGATAAGCTCAAGAATTCCAAAACAATGATAAGGAAATAAGATAAGAGTAAGAATTAGAGAAATTAACACAATGAGTTTATAATAGTTTGAGAACAATCCTTCCTACATCCACTCCTCAAGATCACAGTTGAGGATTCCACTATAATCATTCTTGATTATAAACCTCAAATTTTTAGCAAGCTCACCCAACAACTTGGGTTTTTAATAGATTAACACTAATATTAGTGAATCAATCTCTCACTATGTCCTTTAACCCTTTAGTTTTAATAAAAACTCAACAACCAATTCCTCTAATTTTACGGCCTAGGCTAACATAATAACCATTTTTATTTAGTTGAATAAAAAAATTCAACTTAATATACTATATGAGGAAAGGATTAAGTGTAGAAAGTTAAGCATAAAAGAATTCACTCACATATGTCCTATTTCCTTATGAGAGGTATTTAGTCAAATCAATCCTTAAAAGAAGTTACAAATAACCCTTAATTCATTAATTGTAAACCTTGATGATTTGACAAAAAATAATTTTCTACCTAAAAAGTGTCTTCGTGCTTTTTGAATATAGACTATGGGACTCCTATGGTTCCACATGTGGCACTACTTTAGCGGCTATCTGTGTAATGGTCATTGACTCAATAATAATTTTAAATATCTCCCTTGCACTCTGAAAGTACCCTTACAGAGGTCTTGTCTGCGCTCTGAAGTGCCCTCGCGCTTGAGGTTACATAACCTTCTATCATAATCTGTGTTTCTTTTTGGTTTTAAGCGCCCTCGCTCTTTAGAGGTGCCTTCTTAGAGAGAAGAATCTTTGATTGCCATGTGTCGTGATGTGCTTGGGAGTCTTCTAAGGAGTCTTTACACGTAGATGGTCAACTTGAGCAAAATAGAAAGCACCCTTGTGTTTTATAAGTTTTTCCAAAACATCTTTGAGATGCTTAAGGCACTTTTGTCCAATCATTGTCCTCTTAAAACACTATCACATAAACACTCAAACAACATATTAGCAACTTTTAATTTGGGTCTTATGATCAAAATAAAGATCAATTGACCTTCCGGTCAAAATTAACAATGAACAACCATTTACAACTAATAGATTTCTTTCTAAAAGGTAATGAAACTTGATCTAATGTATCATCTTAATCGAGCATTAACATTTCCTCCTCTAAAGCATTAGACTACATAAAATGAGATAAGGCTTCTATAATAGTTCTAAGAGTAATAGCATAATCCATTAAGCAACAAAAGGCTGAGAAAGAGCATCAAGTCAACATTTAAGACATATGAACCTGAATGTAAGTACCTTTGTAAAGAGCAATAGAAAGATCTAAGGTTGGTTAATTTAAGGAAGGATAAGATGGATTTAAAGACGAAAAGATCACTATTGGGGAAAGTGATCTAGCTCTGCACTAGTCGTTATAGTAAGTCTTATAGACGGTGAAAGTAAACATTCCTAATAAGAGAAAGAAAAGGCATGGAATTCATATATAACTTAAAGGACTTTGACTAATGTTCATGGATAGTGTATATTAGGTTTGGAAATAAATTAACACAATTATAAGAAGAAATAACAGACTTCAAGAAGTTTACATCTTTAAGAATAATACATCAACTTAAATCTAAAGGAAAGCATCAATAACCTTTTTGACAATGAGAATATCCTAAAAGATATACTTAAGAAAATGAGGATTAAGTTTGGAAATATTAGGACGAACATCTTTTACAAAACAAGTATATCCAAATACCTTAGAGGGAATAAAGAATAAGGTTTGAGATGGAAACTAAGTTCAGTAGATAACTTTACCTTGAAGTACAGACGAAGGCATGCGATTAATCAAATAGCATGCAATAAAGAGTGCATCTCCCTAAAACACTTTAAGGACGTTCATATGAAAGAAAAGAGTATGTACAACCTCCATTAGATTTAAATATATGTGTTTTTACAACTCTATTTTATTGAGGAATAACTATATATGAGTATTCACGAACTATACCATGTTGAGATAAGAAGAAGCTAAAAGGAGTGGAAAAGTACTCATTAGCATTATCACTACGTAAAATATGAATAGATGCATTATATTCATTTTAAATCTCAACATAAAAATTACAAAAATTAGAAAATAAGTCAAAATAATTTTTCATTAAGTAAACCATATAACTTTCAAATCATCCATAGAAGTGATAAAATATTTGAATCCTGATAAATGAACTAATTCAAATTGGGTTACAACCTGGTAATTGATCCTTGGTAAATAAAAACTACTATGATGTTTAGTAAATTGTCGAAACTCACATTCTAAAGCAAACAAAAAGTCTAAACTTGGAGACATTCTTTTCGAGGGCTAAAGAATGATGACTTAGGCGATAATAGACTTGGAAAGGAGAAAGAGCAATAGTGGAGGTAAAAGATCATGGCACGATGGAATATCCCTTATCTAGGACATATAGTCCACTAAACTCAAGACTAATACCAATTGTGCTCTTTATTAGACTAATAGTCTCCTAAATTATGATGATTAATGAATGCGTGGATGTGTGTATTCTTTGTCTAACCTATCTTACAGGATTAGGAAAATATACACTTTGAAGCCTACTTAAATAGGACTTCAAGATGTTGATTAATAATATACTTTGAAGAACTTCGAGCTTATGGAGAATCTAAAAGAATGGAGTATTAAAAGACTAAAAATAGAAAACATAATTTCTAGATCATTGAGTGAGTAAGTCCTCTTAGTTTTCATTGTTAAATAGACTAAAGTTACTATGCCTTAAGATATTTTAAATCTCAAATTTATTGCTTTCAAAAATTGGATCTCTAAAAATTGGACTACTTAGTGTTTTTTAGAAAAGGCCTAAACTTTATTTGTATCAATTATAATACCCGTTTAACAAAAGTTAGAGTGCTAAAGTTGAAGCTCAATTAACCACCTGCAGCTGCATCTACCATCTGCTTAGTAGCCAAATTCAAACCATTATAAAAAGTTTGTACCTGTAACCAGATTGGTAGTCCATGGTTTGGGCAGCATCGCAGTAGGTCCTTGTACCTCTCCCAGATTTCGTACATCGACTCATCGTCAAATTGCACAAAAGAAGATATATCATTTCTAAGTTTAGTAGTTTTAAAGGGAGGAAAATACTAAAATAAAAATCTCTCTGCCAAAGAGCCCAAGTAGTGATAGTGTTTGGAGGTAGTGACTGTAGCCACCGGTTTGCTCTATCCCTCAAAAAAAATGGAAACAAGTGGAGACAAATTGCATCATTTGTTGTCCCATTAGATCTCCAAGAGACTTGCTATATGCGCATTAGGATCCTCATCTGGCAAGCCTCCGAACTGAACCGTTTGTTGCACCATCTGAATCACATTAGGCTTTATTTCAAAATTATTGACAGTGACAGCCGATCTCGTAATGCATGTTCGTGTCCCCTCTAGTGATGGTCTTACAAAATCATACATCGTCTGGTTATTCCCATTGTTGTCGTTGGCGTCTTCCATCTCTATTGTAGTGTCTTCTGGTTCACTCTCGTCTACGGCTTTTCCAACCCGAATCTCTTCTTCCTCTACATTCAATCGCTTTCTCAACTGCCTGAGAGATCACTCTAGTTCTAGTAGAAGATCTACTAGATTAGGATTGGATCTCCTGGTCATACACTACTTGAAATAATGAATAACCAACAACACAAGTGAATAAAAGAATAAAACCAAATAAAAATAAATAAAGAACAAAGAATAAATGGCTAAATTAACAAGAACACACAATTCATAATATTTCTCAAAATAGGTCGCCGGCAACGATGCCAAAAACTTGATGCGAGCTAAACATGACTAACAATCTACAAGCAAGTGTACCTATCGAGTGTAATCAAGCTATGGAAAGTATCAATGCCGTATCCCACGGGAGCTAAGAAGCTACTGCTACTACGCTATTGGTTGGAACTTTTTATCTCTCCTCTGTCCTAAAACAGCTACAATTACAAAATCACTAGCATCATACATAAGCTCAGATGGCAGCTCCCAATTAGGTGAAACCTTAATCGAGGCTGTGGTTAGTTTCTCCTTCAATAACTCAAAAACCTGCAAACAATCATCAGAAAATATAAAAGGTACATCATTTATAAGCAATTGAGTTAAAAGTCTAGCAATCTTAGAGAAGTCCTTAATAAACCTTCTATAGAAACCTACATGATCTAAAAAGCTCCTAATAGCCTTAACTGAACTAGGTAGGGGTAATTTAGCAATAGTATCCACCTTGGCCCTATCGACCTCCATCTCTTCATGCAAAATTTTATGCCCCAACACTATACCTTTCGTAACCATAAAATGATACTTTTTCCAATTAAGGACTAGGTTAGCATCCATACAACGCTCAAGCATACGTTACAGATTGTGAAAACAATGAGTGAAAGAATTACCAAATATATAATAATCATCCATAAAGACCTCCTTAATCATGTCATGGAAGCACCCACACTGTGTTGAGAAAAAAATAAGAATTCAACACTGTTTTCGAGACTTACACATGCTGGGGGACTAAGCGGGCTGATCAGCACGGCTTAGAACCAAGCCGTGTCAGTCAGCACAGCTTGGAACACGGACGTGTTGACGTTAGCGCCTATATAAGCTGCGACATATCACAGGTTCAAGATTTTCGCTCTTTTCTCTCTTCGCGCGTATACTCTAATATCCTCTCCCTCTTTTTCTTCAATTTTGAAGTGTTTTCGGGCAAATCAAGTAAGTTTCTTCCCGTAACCTTGTTTAATACTCCATTTTGGTATGTGATTCTACTCCTTTCTTTAATTTCTTTAGTTATTTTTGTAATTTTTGGTATTGTTTCTTATTTTCATCAATCTCCTTGTTAATTTTCCTATTTCGTTAAATTCGTCAATTTTGGTGAATTTTATTCGTTGTTTCATTGAATTTCTTATTTTCTTTTAATTTTGAGTTGTTATTATTGCTTTATTTTGCGTTATTTGTTACTACTATTCATATTTTTAATTTCTTCTTTTCTGCCTTTGAATTGCCCTATTACTGCTGTTTTATATGTTTGAATTTACTGGATTGTGAGCTGGTTTGATGAATTAGTCATTTGTGTTGCTGAATTGAAAATTAACTAATGCAAGTGTGCTGAGAATGCATAATGCAAATGTTATGCTGCTGTCATATTATGCTTTATCATTTTTGCTGTTTTGCTATGCTGAAATGTGTTGAGATTGCATAATGTAGATATGCTTGTGATGTTAAATTGTTGTTAAACTGCTGCTGTTATTGTAATGGTTGTCTATTTCGTGCTAGAATTACTATTTTAGCAAGAGTTTTGATTAATTTCCATGCAGGTACTATGGTTGGTCAGCAGGAATGACCCGAAAGAGGGGTGTCTCCAAGAGAAGGCGTTCAGACGAGCCCTCTGACCCTAGAGCTCCAGCTCCGCCAAAGACCTCTAGACCTGTGAGACCACCTCCGCCTGTACAGCCTGCACCACCTGCACCTCGAGCACCTACCCCACCTGCCCCTAGAGCTCCAACTCCTGCACGACACATACTTTTACAGTTTTAGAGCCCTACTCACGAGGCTCGTTATCAGCAGTTACAGTACAGACAGTTAGATTGTGGGAGATGTATAGACTAGCAGGCATTAGAGACAGGTGGCCTAGCGACTGAGGTTCGAGAGTTACTTCAAACTCCACCTTTTGAGGCCTTTTTCAGCATAGTGGAGCCTACCTACAGAGAGCTCACACTTGAGTTCGCCTCCACCTTTTTCCTCCAGATTCAGATTAGAGACTGGTCTCAGCTAGAGTCTATTTCATTTCGGTTAGAGGGATAAATATACATGATGAGCATCCCCAGTCTGGAGTAGCATTGGGACTGTTTACTGAGCAGCAGATTGCATCAAACAACTACAAAGCCTATCTATATAACCTGAGAATTTCTTTTGACAGGGCTTGTGAGACCATATCAGAGATAGACGAGCCTTACTACCTGAGCAAGTCCAAGGCGTCCAGCCTCTCTAATAGCTTGCGATATCTTCACTGCTTGCTAGCATATACATTGACAGGTCGAGAGGACAGTTCTGAAATGGTCACCCAGCCTGATGTATTCTTTTTATGGGCCGTATATCAAAGGAAGAAGGTGGACATAGGTTATGTGTTAGCCAAGTAGTGCAAGAGTGTTACTGGAGACCCAAAGAAGACTTTTCTCTATTTCAGACCTTATATGACCAGAATTGTTAGGAGGATGGAGCTACTGGATAGAGCTCTGATAGATGAATTGACACTTGTTGGCGAGATGACCCCTACTAGCCTCTCTACTATGCAGCATATGAGGATGGTCACCCGGAGGACAGGGCCCCTGGGGCTAAAGTACAGACTTATTCGTTCGATAGCCCGAGCAGCTCGGGAGGAGCAAGGGAAGCACCCCAGACCTACAGATATTCCTAGTCCCCCGACCTTCATCCTCATAAGCCCCTCGGCCATCTAGTGTCCAGATTGATGAGCTCACTGCGAGGCTTGATCGGATCACCGACATGTAGCAACAACACACAGATAGGTTTGAGAGGTTCGAGCAGGAGGCTAGAGCGCAGCTCCAGCACTTTGATGCTACACAGAGGCAGATTTAGGATTTGCTACAGACGCAGTTGGCCCAGGAGGATAGGATAGAGGCAGCCTTGCAGCAACACATGATGGATGATTTTAACTTCACTGACTTTGGTGAGTATTTCCACCCCAAGCAGCCGATGATGCACCTCCTCCAGTACAACCACCACCACCACCAACAATCGAGGCACCACCACCGCCACCAGCCCAACAGGATGAGTAGGGCGATATCTTTTCATATTTATTTCTTTTCCTTTTTGTACTTATTATGTTGCTTCCCAACTCCTTTACATAATGTAGATAGTGTGGGGTAGGTAAGTCGTTGTTTTGGCTTTCTTTTTTTTATATTTCTCGATTGTTATTTATTGTATTATTGATGATGTATATATTTAGAATACTTAGGATGTTTATTAGCTTTTTATTTATCTTTGAAAGATTGATAATTATGATTATGAGCATGTGATTTTTCTTCATTATTTGTTAACGTTGGAATATTATTGAGCAATTTTAATTTATCATAATGGCTAGGTTAAATCAGTGTTACTTGACTATTCTTTAAGTTAGTTAATTTGAATTTGATTAGTTGTTGTGTTTTGTGTATGAATTGATTGAATGATGATTTGATTGATGGTATTTGGACACCTTATGCAAATGTACACACTTAAATTGTGAGTTTTTAAACCTAATTGAGTATACATCATAAATGCTCCTTTTTTCTTGTTTGAGTGTGCATTGTATTCTTCTTATTTCTAGAACTTGCTCGTTAATGCTTGTTGAGGTTACATGAACAATCAAATGTTATTAAATGATAAGGGCACTTAGGATTCACCATTGTAGCCAAAATCCAACCTGTGAATGTTCTCCATTAGTTAGCCATGTTTGATCATATGTCCACTTTCTTACCATTCTGCTTTATCATCACACTTTGTTAAGCCTTTCGTTTGTTGATCCTTACCCTATTTCTGAAATTTCTGCAATGTGTTCATTGAGTTATTGGATAAAATACCGGCTTTATTTGTACTTTGAATTCATTAAGTCCTTTAGAAATTTGGTTTAGATGCTCCCTTCAATCTAAAGTAATTATGTTCTATTATTTCTTCTTAAAAAATAGTTCTTTATTGACTATTCATTCATTTTTTTACTTTTTGAGCATCTTGTTTTAGAGACTTGAGAACTATAATGAATTTAATTATCTTTGTTTGGCATTTAGTCCTTTTTGAGCTGAAGTTGTGGGTAAGGCATTAAAAAAGTCCAAAAATTATTTACACATCACTTTCAAATTTCCATACCTAAATCTATGCCCCATTACAAGCCTTGTGAAGGCCCTTTGATTGTGATATTTGATTGTTTACAGTAACGGAAATAGAATTTATGAGTAAGCCTATGGTTAGTAAGTTGAATATAATTGCTTTGAGGGATTGATGATTACCTTTTAAACACTGAATGCATAGAGTGATCCCTTGTGAGGCATATGGTTTCTTGCATATTTGGTGCTGAATATATTATTTAATTTCTTCATACACTAACATGATAATTACTCTTGTTTAGATTACTAGTTTAGTTTTTGGTTGAGTTTCAATTTGGGATAGATTGAATGTTGCTTAATTGTAACCCAATTTATGAATTTTAAGGAGGGTTGATTGCATGTTTATGATATAAACTATTGATTGTTTGAGGATAAGCAAAAGCTTAAGTGTGCGGTGATTTGATATCTTTGATATTACATATGTCTGCATGCTTGATTTTGAGTTGTTTTTAGGGCAAATTATATGTTTTTGTATTAGAATCACCATGTTTTGATTTCCTTTGTGTCTCAGGTATTTTTCTAGGTACATCATCAAAGTTAGAGAGAAATCAGACCAAAATCGGGAAGAAACAGACGAATCGGGCGCATTAGATTGTTCAACACGCCTTGCCAACACGCCCGTGCTGAGGAGCACGGTTAGGGTCAGAGGGCGTGCTGAAATTCCTTACCCATGGCGAGAAGAAACAATTTACAACACAGTTTTTGAGAGTGGCACGATCTAGGAGCATGCCCGTGCTAAGCAGCACGACCCAAATTCAAGCTGTGCTGAAGAAGGGTAGATGTACAATTTTAGCTCAACACGGCATGGATCCAGGTCGTGCTAGTCAGCAGGGCCCAAATACAAGCCGTGTTGGATTCCGAAACCTGATTTAAAAGAAAAGAAAAAGAAAGAGAAAGGGGATTCTAGAGAGAGAGAATTTTGGAGTATTCAAGACAGACTTTGAGAGCAATCTTCCAGACGATCAAGAAGAGGAAAATGGAGACGAATTCCATTTCAACATCATCCAGATCAAGAAGATTCAAAGGAAAGAAGAGGAAGATCTTTGAGCTGCAGAGATTGGATTCAAAGTTATTCAAGAGGAGATAGCATTTCCACCATTTGAGAGAAGGGTGTACATGTTCTTTTTTTATTCTTGTTTACTTTGTATTTGATTCTTGTATTAGTTTAATCATGAACATGTATAACTAATCTTATTAAACCCATTTGGGGGTGATCTTTAGCTATGCTAGGCTTGTTTTATGCTTAATTGATTGAATTGTTGATTTAAGATTGTAGTTTTCATTCAAGTATAATAAAATCTATTGTTTCTTCTTCATTGTTGAATCATTTTGAGAACTCCTTTGTAATTGAGAAATTCAATTGAGTTTGGACAACTGCTTGTGTGATTAAGTGACTTGCATCTTAGAGATAAGTATAATAACTTATTGAAATAAGAACTAGACATTCTTATTAGCGGTAATTTAGAGATTAATCCTATTCTAAAATCAATTGTTAGGAAGAGATTTCAACTTTAAATCTTAAGGATTAGGGATTGGTTAACTCAAGAGAGAGGCCAATTTGTTTAAGAAATTATCTACATATCGCAATTCTTAATCAATCAATTCATAGATTATTGTTTTTAAGCCGGCTAGCTAAAAGGAATCCCAAATTGGGTTAACTCATCTCATTGTCTTTTCCAAACTTTTGTTCTCTTTATTAAAATTTAGTTTTCATTTGCATTCTTAATCATTTTTAGTTAATGATCTTCACCACCTTTTGATCTATTAGATAATAGGAATAGCGTGGTAGTAGTAGCTTCTCGGTTCCCGTGGGATACGGCATTGATATTTTCCATAGCTAGATTACATTCAATAGGTATACTTGCATGTAGATTGTTAGTCGTGTTTAGCTCACATCAAAAGCTTTACTTAAAACTTCTATTTAACGTGGAAAAGAAAGACCAATGATAGCTTACTAATAATATAGAATGGTTGGCATAGTGAGAAGGACTAGTATAAAAGGAGACAAGAATAACTTTGGTTCAAAATATCAAAATAACTAATTCTCTTATTCTATCCAAAAACTGTTGGAATACCATTAGCTATAGATAGGAAGATCATCCTTCATTTTTAGGCAATTAAAGCACAAGAAAGATTCAAGAGAATATTCATATAAATAGGATTTTTATGTATGAGCTAAAAATAGTCAGATATCTTTATTTTAGGCTTTTAATATTATACAGAAAAATAATGTCTTTATGGTAGAGTTCTCTATTTCATAGTTATGGTTGGTCTCTTTATTATAATTTTATATTTCTTTTGAATGAATTCCGCCTTTCTAATATTTGGCTTAATTTAATTCATATCAAGATTGAGCTCTTGAAAACGTAAAGTATTTACTTTTTGTTAGAGGTTTTTGTGTTATTAATGAAAATAAATGCCTCTTCTATAACTATCTTGGAGAATCAACTTCTCATCTTTTACTCTATTTTAAATTCTCATAAAGAACTTAGGTCTCTTTTTTTTTTTTTGTGGTCTTCAAATTATTATTTTTTAGTTTCTTTGTCCATCGAAAGCTAGTTGTTTGTGGCAAAGAGCAACAGAGTTTCTTGACAATCTCTTATATGCCATTGCTTAATTAATTTAGTTTTATCCTAATGAGATTACTTTTAATGATAAAAAAAGTAATGAAGCTCTTCATTTCAAGTTTTTCTATTAGCAAGTTGCTCTTTGGACTAAGGTTGCATTTGCTAACTTTTTTATGAAATCATCTCTCTTATAGTCTCTCTAATGACATCAAATATTTTTATACTTATAGATGCAATATCAACTTGTTTTCTTAATTTTATTTATTTTTAGAAAATCATTTTTTTTGTTCTTAGCTTGCCTACATTAGTTTGTTTGTTTCTCATTTTTCCATTGTTTTATGTGACTCATTTTTATTGTTTAATGTGAGTTGATTTAAGCTTGCTACTTCTTTCACTTTCTATTTATGTCATACTAATGTCTTTGTTGCTTCGATTTTGTTGCTCCGCCACTCTTGCTTACTCATTTGATCATTTGAAGCAGGCTGGATTATTTTGTTGCTTGTTTCACTTTATGTTTGTGCTATACTGATGTTTCTATTACTTCAATCATATATACAAATTTGCTTGGATCTTTTTTCTTTATCTTATTTATATTATTGTTTATTTTTTCAATTTAATACTATGGCCTTATTGTAATTATATTCCTTATGTATGTTGCTTGAGTTTTTATTATCCAAGTACTAGTTTTTTCCCTTAATTAGGAAGGATTCTTATTATCAACCTAATTAGTTTGATGGATTGGTTTGTGTCTATTTTATTTGAATTATTATAAAAATTAAAAACAAAAGATAAAATCATGCCCTTCAGCGAAAAGAAACATATAGGATCTCTCTACTATTGCATTCAAGGTATATTTGTTTTACTCTATCTTTATTAACTTCAATTTGCATCAATGACTTTTTCAATTTTACAATTTGACAACTTTACTACAACATGATTCACAAAAGAATCTAATTTTATGCTAATACCTTAAAGCCCATTATCACTTAATAAAGGACAAAGTTTATAAAGGAGATATAGTGTTATTCAATATCTGTTGCAAAAAATATTAGCCAATGCTCTTACGAAATTCTTGTCCAAATGAAGGCTTTTTCTTTTACATGGCAAGTCGATTGTTACTTTGGAATCTATTCAGCATTATAGGAATGTTCAGACTCAGTATAATAATAATCACCGTAAAAGGTAAGAGTGTGGACCATTAGTATTAGTGAATTACTACTGACATCTTACCTTTTGTATGGACAAATGGTGTATAATTAATAATAAAAATAGCAAAGTTATAACTATATATATATGAAAGTATCTTCAGATAATGGATATTGTACGGGTCTATTAATAGAAAAGATATATAATTATAATGAATTTATATTATTTTATATATTGAAAAAATTTATTGTCATAGCTATATGATGTCGATTCAGTAGCTAAGTTGGCTGAGTACGAAGGCATTCTCCTGGTAAGGTCCAGAATCTGAAACTTTATATTCCCATTCAAGGAAAAGGCTTTATCATAACAACTCTTAGACCTAAACATGATTAATCTGATGCTCAAAAAGATATAAAAATATTGGCCGAAGTAAAAAAAAAAAAAAGATGAAATTTTTATTTCTTTATTCCTTTTATTTTGGTGGAAGTGCGTTATATATTATATAAATGATTACTCTTACCTTATAAGAAAATTATTAAAAGGATTACTATAAGAGGAATTAAACCGCTATTATTAAGTAATCTCTTATAGCTTCACTCTAATTGCATGCTTTGTTTGGATGAAGGAGAAGAATTAAGGAAAAGAAAAAATTAGATTGTATCATAGAAACTCCTATCTCAAGATTTTTTTCTTTACATTATTATTTATTATTTATTATTAAAATCATAATAACAAAATTAAAGAAAATGTCATCAAATAAATTGTTAAATACTATATATTCTATTCTAAAAATATGAAAATGCAAATGATTTAAGTAATACCTATTTAATTTGAAACATTATTATGTCAAATGAGCAACAAATTATGCATTTCAAATAATGGACTTCTTCTTTTAACTATGTAAATTACATATGTTTCTTGTTTTGTATGATTTTGAGTTTAATATTATCAACTTCTACTAACACTAATTGATTGAAGACAAGTAAAATGCTTTTAAGTCGGGGCTAAATTAATGGTCATTTATACAAAAGAAAGTATAACTTACAAATTGTTAGTGTTAAAAGTTATATGTTGTCTAAAAGCAATAATGAAGTCATCAAACTTTAAAACAACTCAACATGAAGTGTAAATATAAGTTTTTTTTGAGTGCATACCATTTTCTTTTATTTGTTATCAAAATATATGATGTCTTTCTTCTTTAGAGCATCTCCAACAAATTCTTAAATTACGTTTCTTCTTTATCATAAGAAGTATATGCAAAAATTAAACTTCCAACAGACTTAATTCATCATTCTTTTCTAAAATAATATAGAAACCACGTTATCTAAACTTGTAGAAAAACCTGTAAAACTAATAAATTATTTAAAATAATATTAATTAATTGTCTATAATTAAAAATAGATTTTATAATGGTAAGATACCATAATATTAGTATAGCGAAATTCATTTATATAATATAACACTTGAGAATTTTAAACTTTAAAAATGCTTATTTTCTCAATTTTAGTCAAATATTTTGTTCTGATAGGTTTGACTTTCTATGAGTTGGCAAATTTGTTTTATTATATAATTGTCAGGAGCACTAAATGGAATTTGCATGTATATATATGGTGATCAGATAGGATTTCTTTTCCATATACATAATAGAAGCCCAAAAAAACATATTTTCTTTATTTAATTTTTTATTAATAACAAAAACACACACGAATTAAGGATAGAATATTGTGAGTGACATTCCCTTTGTAAATAACATAATACAAAATATAAGTGTAGAATTAAGGAAGAATTTATTTGTCATAATCATATAATGTTAACGGCAAGAAGATCATTTTCTGATAAATTATGTAAACTTGATAGACCTCCTAAAGAATTAATTAAAAGGAAAATATTGATCCAATTACTTGATGATTTACAATTTAACATAGATATAGGAACATAATGTGATCATGTTTGATTATTAATAACCAGAAGAAATAGAAGAAGAATTTAAATGATAGCGTTTCCAAATCTTATATAAGTGACCAATATTACCAGTCAAAACTTATGTACTTCTTTTCCCATAGAGAAAGAAAAGTTATTTCTTAACGGTCTTATGTAAGTCTGAATTTATAATAATTAAATAAGTTATTAGTATTTTAAATTAAGAAATAAGATATCAGTGTTGTTATATATTAGAATTAGAGAGATATTGAATTTGAATCTCTTATTTATTTATCATATATTCATTAATATTAACAAAGTTTATCACTTTTATAGTGCGATAAGAGATGATTATCTTATTATGTAATAATAATTTATATTATTAAAATAAAATTGATTAGACGATCTAAAATTTTAAAAAATATAATAGACCTTTATCTGTACTTAAAAAGTTTATTATAATTATAAAAGCTTATAGCTTTAAAAATTGTAAATGGTAACTAAATTTCAGTGTATTGTGGAGATTAATTTTTAAATTTCTTACCTTCCATGGTGGGGATCCCTACCTCTAAATGGCCTATAAATAGGGTCTTTCACAACCCTTTAACATCACACATAGTAGAGAAAAGAAATACCCTTCTTATCATTACATAGGTGATATTCTTAGTTTCTTTGTAAGTCTCCTTTTCTTCTCTTTTTCTACCAACCTCCTGCTATCTTTATCCAAAACAAATGCCTCTCTCATACAACATGTGAAATTTTTGATAGCTACAAAGATTATCACTTTTCAGCTGCTAAGAAAACCATGGATTACATCAAAACCTTTGATCATACATAATATCATCATATAGTCATTGTAGTCATGTTATTGTTCTTTGTTGTCCAATCATAAAGCTATCTGTTTCTTGATTCTCTGTTCAAGAAGACAGTGAGCTGTTCTCCTTTTTTTTTTTTTTTTTTAGAAGTTGGCCGTCTGCACACTTCTTTAGTAATTTCATGCATATAACTTTCATGCTTAAAAGGGACCTCTTTTTCCATACAAAAGAAAGAGAACTAAGAACATAGGTGTTCTTCTAAAACCATTATCCTCATGAAATTATGAATGATTTTATTCTATTTTTTTGTTGATGGTATTTTTTTGGGGGTTTTATATATTGTTATTATAACTGACATATCTTATTGGGTGTGGAATTCACATTTTGTATCCGCTCAAATATTATTCATCAAAAGATTATTAGTTTTTGATCTTACAAGATTAGATCTTGATGGTTTCATGTAATGATCAAGATCCTATATCTCTCTCTCTCTCTCTCTCTCTCTCTCTCTTTCTCTCTCTACCTATCTCTCTCTCTCTCTATCACCCTTTACTTTCTCTCTCTATATGATAATTTTTGTTGTCTTTCACACAAAAAATGTGTTCATTTCAGTCATCCAGGTCACTTTTGATATATTACATCAAGTACTCAAGTGTGAACACTCATGCATGATGCCCAAAAGCTAGCTTTGCCACTGGCAAATGGATGATACTCTTACACATAATTATCATTAGGTTAAACTTTGGAGTTAAGCATATATATTATATTATTATTTTCGTCGTCGTATTAATACCTTGCTTTTTATCTAGACCAATCAGATATGTCTCTATCTATACAATACATCGATAAATACATGTAAATCAGTTATTTATTCGGATATATGAACAAAATACTGGACAAGCCTACCAGTATACATGGATAAGCATTGTGAAGCCCTTGATCATGCATGGTCAAGCCTGATCATATATATGTATCTCTCTCTGTCTAACGTATACGTTTGATCTATTAATTTTCTTGATAGACATACACAGAAGGCAAAGAGCAGGAGATGGATTCAGGAGCAGGTAGATCAATTTCATTTTACAATGTCAATGATGATTCAGGAAATTATGAGGTGGACCTGACCCTGAAACTAGGTTTACCAAATGAAGATAACAATCAATCCCATCTTAGGCAACAAGTTGATCGTAACCCCACAACCTCTGATCTTTCCAATCTTAACTTTAGTGGCCCTTATAGTACTACCGCTGCTGCTCATCATCAGGTATTATATTTTATCTTTTCTTATCTAGGGTTCATCTGAAAATGGTTTTTTGCACATAGCTTGCAATTGGTTCTTATGCTTTCATTTTGATAAGTTTTACATGATGCCTTAGCTTAGTCATGGTAATGATTCGTTGTTCTTGATCCCAATTCGCAGATCAAATTTGACCCATCACTTGTGCTCAGTACTCTTTTTTTTTTTTCTATTTCTCTTTGTAAAATTAGTAGATTATTTAAGAAACGATGATTCTTATAGACCACTTCAATTATTTAGAATATTACAATTAAACTCAGCATGAATTTTTTGAAAAGAAAATCTAAGGAAATATTTAATATGAAAAAAAAAACTATTTTTCTTAGATTATAAATTGAATTTTAAGAATTTTAAAAACTTTTTGAAAACATTGTAATATATTGTTTGAGAAAAAAAGGTTTTATGGACGAATTTTGGTTGTCATTTATTGGTTTGACACTTTTATTATATGTGATTTTAATAAACTATTTCATTTTAAAACCAAAAAAAAAAATGAAAAAAACTAGAAGATGGGCTAAAAAGAATACATTTTTCTTTTTAAGAGTATAAGGACTTGATATAACACTAGTGAAACTGCATTTTTTTAATCTTTTTATTGGTTATCAAAATTTGGAATTCAAATATTTTTCGGAAAAAATAGTAATATTCAAATATATGAAGAGATATATTTTAAAAATATGAGTCCAGAAATGGAATGTGGATCCCAGAATTTATAGTAAAATTTTGATTAGTAAGAAGGGCTACTAAATCTAAAACTATTTTCACCTTTTCTAATTTGTATTGTATATATCTATACTAGTAAGTTTGTATTTTTTAAAACTTTCCCATTTCTGATAACAATTTAGTGGTATTTTATACTTGTAAACATGTGAATCATAAACAAAGATGTTACGGTATGTTTTTGTTTTCTTTATTATTATCATTGCATGCTTTATATGAAAAATATATTGAATTTGTGCCTATAAAATCTTAGTTATTGTGAGAAATTCTTATTTATGATAATCCTATTGAGAATTAATGACATAAAAACATTTCATAACAATGTATATTTTATGATGATCAGTTAAGAAAAAAAAGGCATTGTTTATCATATCTTGCTGTTCATTTATACAATAGAAGCAATTAATAGACATTGTACTTGAATTTTAAACAGGAAGCACCAAATAGCTATGGCGTGGTCAGTGGAGGAGGTCAAGCCAACATGAATCTGGTTAATAGAGAGAATGCTGCAGCAATGAACTATGGAATGGTTAACCATGGAGGCAATGGTGGTACTGTTATAATTATCACTTCACTTCATTTTATTTTATTTTATTTTATTTTTTAGTTAGCCAATTCATTAGATCTCAATGGGTCATTGAATTACAAAAAGAAAGTGATAGTAAACTCCCTTACATATCATGCACCATATAATTTTTTTATATTAAACATATGTCATATAAAAATCAGATAATTATTTTCTTGAAGAAAGGAATACATCTTGAAAATATTGAATGATTATTTTAAGAAAAGAATTTATTTTCTCTCATGTAATTCATTTGCGAAAAGTTTATTTAATTTAGTTAAACGATCTTTATTTTAGATGCTCATACAATCATATCACTCAAAAAAGTTTAGCATTATGTTTTTTTTTTTTTTTTGCAACAAATGAAGAGTTTATAATGGAAATATACATGAATAATGAGTTCTCTTTTTCTTGTAGTGATGATGGGAAATATAGGAAACAACCCAGATATTGGTGAGCAAAACTTCAACTTGACTGACAGCCAAATTGCATGGTTACGACAGAATTATATGAATTCAACCAATCATCACCGATATGGGGGAGGAGCAGAAGGGTCTGTTGTAGGAATTCCTATAAGCAGTCCTAATTATTTTAATGCTCCAATACATACTATGAATGACTATACACTCCTAGACAGCACTCCTAGAAGGGTTGCTCATATGGAAGATGTTGGAGGCTCTTCTTCTATTAATTTTCGTAGGAGAGATTCAAGAAGACAACGTGCTGGAAGCTATAATGATCCTACTAAGAGGTGCACTAACTACAACTGTAATACCAATGATACTCCTATGTGGCGCAAAGGTCCCCTTGGTCCCAAGGTACATGCTTATATCTTGTGTTTGTCTTCACTTAGCAATAAATTATCACCTTTTATTTCAAGTGAATTGAGTATTTAGAGGTATATTTATCTAACTAAGATTTCATCCGATGCAATTATTATTTACGTTATTTATGAGCTAGTGTCTTGGTCTAGTAGTAAGGTGATACTCTTTTAAGAATGAACAGCAGAATCCAGACTCAAAAAAGCAAAAATATATATATTACGGATGTAAAGATAAGTTTCTTGTTTAAACCAAGTTCTTGTGAATCATTACCCGTATATCTAGGCGAAAACTATTTTATGAGACCAGTGATCTATAAGAGTTCTATCTCATGATTTGATATAATTATATTGGTGAATCTAATTGTCAAGCAATTTGCATATGCATCACGAAACAATTATATATGCAATGCAACTCAATAGATTAACCAATTTCTCATGGCTCCTCTTTTTCAGACATTGTGCAATGCCTGCGGGATTAAGTATAGGAAAGAAGTGGAGAAAAGAAGAGCCAAAGAAGCAGCAAGTAGCTCAAATGGTACTTGAATGTTAAAGAAGAAATGCCCTCAAAAGTCTTGTTTTGTAATCTTTTTTTCTTTATTTAATGTAATTATATTTTCTTGAATGCATATATCATTTAATGAAGAAACTATTTTCTACTACATTTTGTTTTATTGTCCTTCCCCCTCTCTCTCTCTTGAGAATTTACTAACTAATGGATTCTATAATCTGATTATCTTATTGTTTTTCTTTGATTTCTGCTAATAAATAGGAGCCTACAACATACAACACCAATTAAATAAGTGGAAAAATGCCAAACTTACAATTAAATAATAGCTAACTGTTAGGCAAAATTACCCTCATTGTTTCTGATCTTTAAAGCTAATATCATCAAAAGTTCTCATCTTTAATTTATAACATTAAACTCTCTGAATTTTAATTTTTATATTACTGGACTTCTGACTATTAATATCTTTTAAATACTACAATAGAAAAATAAAGTGCCGATACACACTTTAAGAAATTAAAATAAAAAATGCATGTGATTTAAAAAATTCTTACTCCTACTAAATTGAGAAACAAAGAAAACAAAACCATTTTTTTCCAAATTATCATAATAAAAAGCAACATAAACATAACCCATCTGTTTAAAAGAACTGGATTGAATTTGAATAAGTAACAAGAACTAGTGTAGTGGTGTCGTTGGTGATGCGGCATTCTAAAAGAGAAATGCAAACCACAACTGAGATTTTCTGAACAAAATCCTGGGCCATTTATTCACATGCATGCGCCATTAATTCGCATAAAAGCAGTGGATTTTTGGGATCAATAGAATGTAAACAATTGGTGTTTTTGTTTGGTTAAAGTGATTTGGTTTTCCTTTTGTTCTTTTAAGTGATAAAACAAGAATAAATTACATCTTGAACTGTGGACAAAATGAAAGATGGGCTTTTTGTGTTGCAATACTTCAAAGAAGAAGTGACCATTTTCAGCAAAAAAAATAAAAGCAAAACAAGAAAAAGAAATTAATCTTGGTTATAGAAAGAGGAGCCTCAGATTTGGTCAGAGTCATTTGTGGATTTTGTTAGATTTTAGGATTCAATTTTAAGAACAGAGAGAGAGAGAGGAAAGGTAAAATAAGAGAGATGAAGAGACTTAATCACATCGACTTTTATTTTTCTTAATAAAAAATGTTTACCATTTGTACTGCCACATGTACTTTCTTATAATGTGTTTAATGGTAGTTGATATCAAAAGAGTTTAATGTTACAAATTAGAATTTATGAAGTTTGATAATACTAAAGTCGAAATTTAGGGCTGTAAATGAACTAAACTTCTCGCGAGCTATTCGAGATTCGGATCAACAAAAAGTTTGTTTGAGTTCGTTTGTTAACTTAAACGAGCCGAGCTCGAGCTTAACATAATTTGGTTCGATAAAATAAAGTTGACTCATTATTACAGCTTTTATTCTACTAAATACATTTTCTAATTATATTAATTTAATAAAAAGTTATTTTATTATTAAACCACTGATTAGTATATAATAAGTAATGACTAACTAGGCACTAGCATGAAAAGAAAAAATATTAAATATTATGTCTAAATGAATATAGTGAATTATATTGTCATTATTGTGAAATATATATACATTTTAATCTTAATATAAAATTTTTTCTTTTCAATCACATACTCTTTAGTTTTAGATATCTCATATTTGTCCAACCCGAATATTAAAGTCAATAGAGTGGAGTCGATGTTAGATCATGTGGTTTCTTTGAGCAAATCTTAATTTAATTAAAGATTTGGATTGAATTTAAGTTTACATATATATATATATATATATTACTTTCTTTATTATAATAAATAAATTGCTAAGTCATTAATATTTCTATATTTAACAAATAACTTTTAACTAATTAATCACTTAATTTCATCATTTTATTCTCCAATCAATTAACATTTTTAACTTATTAATATATAGTGCTAATATGACATTAGTTAATATATATATATATATAATCATATCTATTAAATAAAATTTATAAGAAATATATTTTTTAATTAATAAAATTAACATTGGTCATCAATCATCATAACTACCGAGAGTTTATTCACAGAGTACTATAATGCTCAACTCAACATATTAACATTATTAACTTATGATTATATAGTGCTAATATGATATTAATTATGTTTATTAGATAATCTTATTAGTTTCATGTCTCTTAGCTAATTTATATTATATTATTATATGAAAGAATCTTATACCATATTATTATCTAGTAGAATTTAAATTTTAACCTTAAATTTTTAATTTTAATTAATAAATCTCACTTTTTTAAACTTGAATATATTATATATTTTTATTTTTATTTTTATTTTTATAATGTCAAGACTCAATATTTTTATGAAAATAAAAATATCATGTGTGAATTTAATAAATTTTTTGTTAATAAATTAATATATATATATATATATATATATATAAATAATTTGTTTTTTTTTTAAATCTATAACTACATATTTTCAAAATAATCTACATAACTATTACTAAACTTACATAGTTTTGATGTATCAAACTAAAAGAAGTATCACAAAATTATAATTCTATTCTCTATCTACTATCAAACTCACATCAACCCTCTCAACTCAAGCATCCAGTGCACTACCCTCACAAACCCTCATTGTTATCGCCAACTTTACCGTTGCCGCTGCTGTCGTTGTTGCTGCCATTGTCATCACCGTTGCTACCACTGCCGTCGCCCTTGCTGCAGCCGTCGTAGCCCTAACTGCAGTCGCCTCCACCCTTGCTGCCGTTACTCTCGCTGCTGCCTTCTTCTCAACCGCTGCTCCAGTCTTCTCATCCGTTTTCTCAATCGTTTCTATCGTCGATGCTGCCCTCTTCTCAGCCTTCTGCTCTAGCCTTTGAAGTTGATATGGATGGGACCCTTAGCATTTTTGTATTGCTTTTTTATCCTCTTTTTAAGTTAACACAAATTTGTGAATTATTTAGTATTGTTTTCTTTTTTACTGTTGGTCTTTTTGCTACAAATTTGGATTTTTTTATTTATATTGCTATATTTGGTACTGTGATCATTTCTTGTTATAATTTTAGATGTTGAGTAATATAATTTTTAAGAAATGTTTAACGAGCTCGAGCTTAAATTGTGCTTAACGAACTCGAACTCGAGCTCGAATTGTACTTAACAAGCTTGCACTCAATATAGGCTTAATGAGCTCGAACTGAAGCTTTAGTAACAAATCAGATTCGAATCGAACTCGAACTATTCATTGAACCGAGCTTTTTGCGAACCAAACTCAAGGTATTTGCGAGCTTAATTATTTTTACAAGAGCCGAGCTCGAGCTCTATTATGAAAGCTTGAATCGAGCTCGAGCCTCTACTAAAATTAAACAAACCGAACTTGAATAAGTTGATATTCGACTCAGCTTGGTTGGATCTGTTAGGAGCAAAGATTGAGTCCATTACCTTTTAGTAATGGAGCCTGCTGGGCTAAGGGCTCATTGTCACAATCTGATTAGTTTATCAGATTAGTCTCAATTCAATTGAATATTTTTCTTTCCCTTAATTTTTATTGACATGAACATATTTATTGGGAAATAGATAAGAAAATTAATTGGTGATCCACATAGTTAAGCTATGTTAAATACAAGAAAATTTGAGCTTCTAAATTCATCCTTCTCTTTTACATTTTTTTCCCATCTATAACATAAAGTTTGCATTAGTTTTCTTTTAATTATTTGTCCATAGTAGAAGCAAATTGATTCTATTTATCTTCTGTTATTGGCAACTAAGAACATACAAATTGGAACTAATTTTCTTGACTAAGTTTGTTAATTTCGGTTGCTTTATATTATTGTCTAATTGATGCTAATATCACTGTCTCCCATTCAATTTTTTTCCTATTATGTTTTCATAGTTATTTTGCTTTTAATACATTTTAGTCCCACTATCAAAATAATATATATTTTAGTCTTTGATTTTCATAAAACAATAACCATTTGAACCTTACAAGATTAAAAATGCATATCTAAAATGTTAATTTATTTAAATTTTGAGATATGTGAATATAAATTTATTTTGAAAATGGGTGAATAAAATATATTATGAGGAGTACAAGTAAATAATTCACACAACTTAAGTATATTCGCCGATTTTAAAATAGGAAGGTAAAATAAAGGCTTAATTGTAAGAAGATACATGACTTTTGGCATTTTTCTCAATTTAATCATGCACGATCTTATCAATTTTTTCAAGCTGATACATGAATTAGTTTTCCGGTGAAATTTATCCCACGTGGCAACCGGAGCTCTCGTAAATTAAACACATAGGACCCATCTATAATCCACATCAGAAACAGTGTGTTTTAAGTCTCAATCTCTTTTAAAAATAAAAACAAAATAGTGGCGTATTTACGTACACGCCATGGGCATCCTGCTTGTCTATGTTATATAGATTTGTATGTAACTATTGAAAGTCACGATATTATACATAACGCTACTATTCCACCAAAGAGTTTCCTTTTAGTTCAAAACAATCAGTAAGAAAACCTTAAATGAAATTCAACCCCAAAATTATCCCAAGTATGATATAGCCATTATTCAGAGAGAGTGAAATTAAAAGAGAAAATCATTTGTTTAAACCATTTCTTTGAAGAAGTAAAGACATTGTGATCCCTTGAAGAAGCTAACTTGTGTAGTCTTAAGTACTGACCACACGAAAAGGACAAGTTATTATATTATTAATGCCTTTTATAAAAAGCTTTTACATTAATGAGATGAGTGTGATATGTGTGGGATAGGGCATGAATTAATTTTTTTATTATTGCAATTAGAGTTGTCAATATTTATTTAAGTTTGTCATTCTAGGGTACGGTGATTTTTGTACTAATTTATTTGAGTTTGTTATGTTTTGTAGGATTTTATTTATGTAATGGTTTTGTTTGTCTTGTTTAAATATTAATATTCATGCACTCTATAAACACAATGTCTAACAAGTTTTATGTATATAAACTATGGTGGCCGTTTTGCATCTATTTGTGTGAATGTGGTTTATGTAGGTAGAGATATTATGCCTAAACATGAACTGAACCCAGATAGGATAATATTTTTGGACATAGTTGATAAAGCAGAAAAATTAGGGTATTATGGGGCTGAGATTTGTTATAAATTTCAAGATTGAGTTTGAATGATGGGTTGAGGGAAATGGTGGATGATAAAGGTTTAATGGATGTGATTAAGTATATAGATGATGCCAGTAGTGTATTACAAGTCTATATCGAAGGAGAGAAAGGACAAGTAGCAGTGCATGGTGGCATAAGTCAATTAGTTAATGGAAAAGATGCTGGTGTTAGCTGTATTAGTGAAAATCTATAAGTTGTGGATAATTTAGATGGACCTAAGGATGACATTGAGTATGATGAGTTGAACACTGTGTTTGATGTCAATATTGAACAAAATGAGCAAATGCATGAGATAGAATCAGAAGAGGATCCTGAATATTTACTAGTTGAAGAGAGCGATACTGATGATGTACTAGATGATAATGAACTGTCAGATGATGATGAATATGTAGAAGCAAGGAAAATAAAGCAAATTTGTAAGTGAATACAAAGACTCTGATGGAGATGTGAATTTAGACAGTACTGATGAGGATGACATTAATGAATGTTCAAGAAAGAGGAGAAAAAGGGCTGTATATGATCCCGGATGTGATCATAAGTATTTACAGCTAGCTCTTGGAATGCGATTTGAAGATGTACATTAGTGCAAGCTGTAGTTTATAAATGGGCAATTATTAATCATCACAATGTGCAGATGATGAGAAGCAGCAAGTACCAACTTGAAAGAGATGTGACAAAGGATGCCCATGGAGATTGTATAGAAGCATGAACAAAAGAGAGAGATCTTTATTATTAAGACATATCTTGATGAGCGTAGGTGCCCTAGAGAGATAAATATAGGCAACCTACCTCTAAATGGATACCTAAGGAATATATACATAGATTTAGAAGAAATGTTCATTGGAGTGTGAATGACTTAAAGGATGACTTAGTTGATAAATTCTATGTTCAAGTGTCAAGAACAAAATGTTATAGGACAAAATGGAAAGTGCTTATTATGCTAAGAGGGTCTGTAAAGGAAAATTATGCTCAGTTGAGAGGCTATAAAGCTGAATTCCTAAGGGTGGATGAGGAAGGCAGATTTGATTTCCTCCTAGATGAAGACTGCACTTTTAAAGGGTTCTTTATGGGCTTTAGTTCATTGAGGAAAGGGTTTTTGAAGTGTTGCAAGCCCATTATTGTATTTGATGGGTGTTTTTTGAAAATATTTTTAGGTAGGGCATTATTATGTGCAGTTGCTAAAAATAGAAACAATTAAATGTTCCCCATCTTTTAGGCTGTAGTAAAATGTGAAAATGAGTACTTTTGGACTTGGTTTCTAACTATTGTTTTAGATGAATTACAAATTACATATGGTTTAGGCTAGACCTCTATATCAGACCAACAAAAGGTAGTTTCGTTGATCCGTTTTAATTATTATTTTGTTTTACATTAGTTATTGGTATTTGCTAAATATTTATGTTTTGTTTTATTGCACAAGGTCTAATTAATACTATAAAGAACCTAGCACCTTTTACTGAATATAGGAATTGTGCTAGGCATGTTTATTGTAATTGAAAGAAAGATTTAAGGGGCAAGTATTAAAGAATTTATTTTAGAGTGCAGCTAGAAGTACTTATGAAGCTGCTTATAAGTAAGCCATTGATCATATTAAAGTAGAGAATGAAGCTAGCTACTTATAATAATTTTTTAGAGCGGGACCCATCCAAATTCTGTAAGTCATTTATCTGTGAGCTTCCTAAGTGTGATATGATTGACAATAATGTTACTGAAACTTTCAATAGTTATATTATGAAATCTAGGAGTAGGCCCATTATAAACATATTAGAAGAGATTAGATGTGTATTAATAGAGAGAATGCACAGTAAGTTGATGCATGCTAGTGGTTTAATTGACTCCATCACACTTAGAATTAGAACTAAGCTTGAAGAAATCAAGTACAATAGCAGATTGTGTACTTGTAAACCTACTATTGGTGGCAAGTTTCAAGTGAACATAGAAGAGGATCAGATTACGGTTGATTTAAATATGCACACTTATATTTGTAAAGCATGGTAGATAACAGGCATTCCTTATATGCATGACATTTCTAGCATTCATTGAATGAACTAGGATATTATAACCTTTGTGGACAAGTACTATATAGTGTAGAGACTTATATTAGAACCTACAAAAATGCTCTTAAGCCACTAAATGGCAGAAAAATGTGTCCACAAGGTGATGGGCTTCCAATCAAGCCATCCAAATTTAACAATATGCATGGCGGACCCAAGAAGAATAGGAAGAGAGATATCACTGAAGACCCAAAGAATCCTAATAAGCTGTCCAGACACAGAATTTAAATGACTTGTGCAGTTTGTGGAGGAGTTGAGCATAATAAAAGGAGTTATACGACAAAAAATGATCCATCTTTCAAGAGGCCTCATAAACTGCCAGTCAAGCGTGGCAGGCCATGAAAAGCAACTTTTAGAGTTGAATCTAATGCAACTGCCCTAAGAACTCAGTCTGATATCCCTAACTCAAGTGGACCAAGTCAATTTGCTCGCACACTTTTAAGTGGACCTTAAACTCAATCTGGTGGCCCAACTATAAGTATATCTACAACTCAATCTGGTGGCCCAAGTTCAAGTATACCTAAGTCTAGCTTAACAACTAAAAATGGGTCTCAAAGCAAGAAAAAAGAAACTGCATTAGGAAGTTATTTGAACACTTGTATTTGGTTTACATTTGAACGGTGGAAAGCCCAATTTGTATTAATTACGGTTGTACGAACAAGTTAAACAAGGCTGTGGAGGAAGAACCTTTGAAGATTCTGGCAACATATATTTGAGGGTAATACAATATCTATTTTTTTCTATGTTATTTTTTTATGCCTAGTCTAATGGAATAATTGTGTTTGGTTTCTAGATACCTGAATCAAGGAGAGTGAAATTCATTTTTGGTACAAAGGCAACAGCTAAGGCAGCATTAGCAAAGGCAGCAGCAAGTAAGGGCAAATTAATTCCCTCTTATACTAGACCAACAACAGCAAGTTCAGCAAACAATAGAGGTGGAAAAGGAGGGGGCAGAAGTCGTGGCAGAGGAATCATAAGGTGGTGCACCTGTTGGAACCCAAGAGAATCAAGCAATTTGATTGGTTATTGTAATTATGCTTAGGTAATATAAGAACATTTCTTTTTGTAGACAAATATTGTGTCTATTCTGTAAGCAGACTTATGCCTCTTTCTAGTAGTCTTTATGCTATTCTTTTTTAGGAAAACATTGCCTTTATTTTCACACTTATGACCATATTTTGAAGGCAAATAATGCCTTTATTTTCATCAGCAAATAGTCTTCTTAAACCACTTATTCTATGTTTATGACTTATATTAGTACCATATATGTGCAAGGCATCCAACTTCAAGTTATGTGTTACAGGTAAAAATGCTCAATAATCATAAATAAACATTGTCATTCATTCAATATTTAGTTAAAGTTACAACACAAATATTAACTTAAGCTAACTAGAGTTAGCTACATTTCAGGCAGCATTATCTGCTTTCTACCATTTGAGCTATTACTCATAGCTATTACAATACCAATAACCACAATAATGAGTAGTAGTATATAAAGTCTTTCCAAACCAATAGTTGGCTTCTGCCACATCACAACACTCTCATGTAGCCTTTTCATCTCAGAATTAAGCTCTACATTCACTGCACTCATATGATTAACCATCTTCACCAAATTGGAGTTACTTGAATTGAGCTCATCAATAGCTTTTTGTAGCTTTTCAAACTGTTCCTTCTTTCTCTCACAGTCAAATACTTTCTCAACCATCATTTTCTCCATTTCCTTTTTCACCTTCATTTCCTTTTCTAATTCATCCTTTTGAGCCTTCAAATGATTTGTAACCTTTTTATGATGGATTGGTATGTCAGGATCAAGCCACTGAAAGAATTTATAGTATCAAACTATAATAATAACAGATGAATTAGTTTTAGTCAACCTAAAATAACAACATTAGCTTCAAACTACTAAAGAAATATAATGAAACTGCAAAAACAAAAAAAAATGTAGCACTTCCATGTCTTACAAAGCATCGCTAGTACCTCCTTCCAGGATTTAGGGGAGTCTAAGACGTTAGTAACTCAGCTTCAATGTCTTGCATACATTATTTTTTACTCATCGAGCTCGCATATAGAGCACAAGAATAAGAATAACTAGAGCTTTTTCTTGAAGTACTTGAGTTAACACACATTACAATTTCTAGGTTTTTTTTTTTAATTTGAGAATTAGGGTTAGAGATTGAAGAAGATGGATGAGAGTGTAGATTTATTAGTGTTTCCTTCTTTAACAATCGATACACTTCGTTTTACATTAAAACGCACGGTTTCTAATGTGGATTATAGATAGGTCCTACGTGTTTAACTTACCAGAGCTCTGGTTGCCACATGGGATAAATTTCACCGGAAATCTAATTCATGTATCGATTTGCAAAAATTGATAAGGTCACACATGACATTGCCAAAATTAAAAACACATGATTAAATTGAGAGAAATGCAAAAGGTCGTGTATTTTTTTACAATTAAGCCTAAAACAAAATTAAGGTAAAAACTGGATAAAAATTGTGTGCATGCTTGGAGTATTAATGAATTTTTTAAATATATATATATATATATATATATATATATATATATATATATATATATATATATGTGTGTGTGTGTGTGTGTGTGTGTGTGTAATTGCATCAAATAACCTATTTGCATTCAAGATTAGATAGTAAATGATATTTTCATTCACTATCTAATAAATATAGATCTGAAGATCAGCTAGTAGTCTTACCAAAAGGATTCCCCTAACCTCTAATTTGTTCTTATTGTGTGCAAAAGGTTTATGCTGCCTTATTCGGGATAATGAGAAGAAGAAATGAGAGCTTTTAGGATTGAAATTGCAAGATACTCCAAGTATTTCACACTTAACTTTGAAGATGATAGTATCCTCCACTCATTTTAAGAAGAAGTTAAGAATTTCAATATCATTATTAAAACACACTTTTCTTCTTTATAAATATAAAAATATGTATTTTTAAAAATTTTGGATGCTTCAAACAAATATTTTATAAAAATTATGATAAATTTTTTTAAGAGTTAAAAAGATATTTCACAACAATATGAAATTTTTTTTAAAGGGTCAAAAAATATTTTATAAAACTCATAAGGACCAATTATAATGTTTGGTGTCAATTTTATTGACACAGTCAACACGCGTGAATAGGATACACATCCATGTCAAAGTAATCCAATATATAAGTTTACGTGGTTGAAGAGATTTCTTCAAAAATTCAAGGAAAATTTTACATTTTTTCATACAAGTTGATGTGCCAATAGATGTATTCAATCTACTATCAAAAATCAAAATCGACGGCAAATAGGTCTACTACTTCCCAAAGTTTCTTAAGAAATAAAATTAGTTATTATAAAATATATTCTTTAAGAAATTAATTATGAACAAAAAATACGGTCCAAGTTAAGATGTCTAAAAAATCTATTAGGAGAAATTATAGTTGTTTTAGAAGAAATATAGATATTCGGTTAATAAACTTTAACAAGTATATATTGATATAAAAGATAAAAATAAATATTAAACATCAAAAATTATATATATATAAAGAAATTTACTCAAACAATCATCAAACGTATTGATGGAGCAGTAGATTGTAATTATACCGAAAGAATGCTGCAATTAGTAGTACTAAGCCACATATCAACTTCATAAGTGTCTTGTGATGAGACAGATTATTTGAATGACGGATTGAATCTCTTCCTTTCTTCACCATTCTCATAGAGAGAGAACTCAATATCCCCATAATGAAAGACCATAAAACTCCTATTAGAGGAGAACTCAATACCTTATAATTGAGGACTACAAACTCTTAAAACAAAATCTAATATTTATTTATTAAAACTAATTACCATAAATAATAATAATAATAAGGTACCACCACTGATAGTGGCCAAAAATAAGACTTTAATGAAGAATTAAAAAAATGAAAGAGAGAGAAGAGGCAGCTATAGTTTTCTTTTGATAGGTTGTATTTTTTTAAGAGATATTAGAGTTATTAGAAAGCCACAATTTGCCAAAAAAAAACGCAACAATTGGTATTAAACTCCTAATGCTATGATTCATTTATACTAAACTCTTCAAAGCCTAAACTGTTGACCAAAATTGTAAATACAAAACCGTAAAATAATCATTTATGAATATAGGCTTCATGAAATTATATATAACTATAAAGAATCATCAACACTTTTCCATAACTCAAATTCTGTAAAGTATTCATATTTATTATAGCTTGACTAGTCGATTGTTTCTAAAAGGGCAATTTAGTATTTTTGGTTTATAGTTTATGCCTATATAATAAGTTTTATAAATGTTTTCATTTACATAAGTCAATGAAATATCTTTTATAGTTACTAAATCTTATCTTCTCTTTGTTATCTCTATAACCATTTCTCTAATTGCAAAACCTAATCTAGGTTTTGTTCATGATATCTGAGCTCCAATTTGGAAGTGATCTATCATTTTTCTGTATTAATTGTTCAATTCTTGGCTTTTTCCATAATGGCAAGAGTTAATCATGTTGTTGAAGTACAAAATGTTGATAAATATGTAAAGCAATCCAATGAAACAAGAACAATTTCTAATCTAATGGAACAAGAAAAACAATTTCATCTAGAGGTCCTTTTTTTCTTTCAAAGCTTCGATCATCGTGGCATGGTGCTTGTTAGCAATTTAGTTAATGGTAATAATTACTTGACTTGGAATCGATCTATGAGAATTGCTCTTAGAGCTAAAGTGAAATAAGGGTTTGTGACTGAAAAATGCATGATGCCTGATAAGTCATCTCAAGAATATGATTAATGACTACAATGTGATTGTATGGTTTTGGATCTTAAAATCAATTTCTAAGGATCTTGTTGATGCTTTTCTATATGCTTCGTCTACTAAGGAGTTATAAGATAATATGGAGTCTATGTTTAGTGAATACAATGGCCATTTACTTTATCAAGTTCAAAGGGGAATTAGTTCTATTTTTTAAGGAAACGTGTCTTTTGCTATTGTATTCTACCAAACTAAAGAAACTGTGGGATGAGTTGGCTTATTTTGTGGCACATAAATATTGTACCTATAGAGCTCTTAAAGGGATGATTGAGCAAAACTGTAATAATAAGTTAATTCAATTTCTAATGGGGCTTAATGAGTCATATGATATTACTCGAAACCAAGTTCTTATGATGGAACCATTACCTAATGTAAACAAGGCTTATCTTATGGTTCTTCATATGGAAGTAGAGACAAGTTTATGTTAGTGTTCATGATAATTTTAACAATATGGATATGGCGGTAAGGTCACAATTTCCAAGGAAGAATTTCTATAGAGAGTCATTCAAGAATTTTGCAAATGATTCTACTCAAGAAGGTGGAAGAGGCCAGCATAAGAAGAAAGATGAGAATCGGTTTTGTACTTACTATAAAAATCATCGCCATATTAAATAAACATGCTTTAGATTGGTAAGATATCCTAACTAGTACAAGGGTTCTAAAGATGCTAGAGTTAAATCAAAGTTCAAAATTAACTACAAGCTAGCTGCTAATGCGATTCAAAGGCACTAACACTTCTATTGTAACTCCTGTTGATGAGGATGTAAAAGATGGCAATAATTTTGCTGACTAAAATGCAGTAATTACATCTATTGTTCAGTAAGAAGTTCAAAAGCTTATGAAAGGAAAAATATCTATAGTACATCTTATTCTAGAAGTGGTAGTGCTTCAAACTTTATTGGTAATTCTAAAACTCTAAATTCTTATTGTGTTGTGTATATGGATAAAAGCTCATAATAGTTAATGCATGGGCCACTAATCATATGTGCCCTATTCATGGGTATATACATTATCTAATAGCAGTGTCAAACAACATCGTCTTCCTTTTTCTTCTCATTCTATTTAATATTTTATACCTGTTAAGATCTTACATATCAATAATTTGGATACTAAACATGACAAATGGCGTAAAATCTCTCAATCATTCATGTCAAACTCTTTTCATGGGTAAAAAGCAATTTAAAAAATAGACTCGTTGAAGTATTTGTTTGAAGCTCCATCTTTTTACAAGGAAACAAGATAGATGGTTAGTGCTCCTAACAGAATTCCACATTGAGTATGTCACCGAAAAGGTAGTCAAGGGTAGGGCTGTAGCGAAATTCTTAGCTCAGAATGTGATCGAAGGAGATAACTCTTGGGATCTAGAGTTTCCTGATGAAAATCTAGGCGCAATTGAGATTCAAGAGTTGAAGATATACTTCGATGGAACCATAAATGCAGGAGATGCAGAGTTAGGAGTAGTTCTGATCACCCTTGAAGGAGAGATGCTACCAATGGCCAAGAGATTGGACTTTAAAGTGATAAATAAGATGGTGGAGTTTGAAATGTGTTTGTTTAGATTAGAAGCAATTGTGACAGCAAGAGTAAAGCAGCTAATAGTCTACGAGAACTCCATGCTAGTAATTTAATAAGTCATTAAAGAGCGGGAAGTGAAAGAAGAGAGAGTAAAGCCATGTGTCAATTATTTTAAGACTTTAGTTTGTAACTTCTCTAAGTGTTCATTTATACACTTATTACAAGATGAGAACCAGATGGTAGATATACTAAACCCCTCACAGCTTTCAATGAAGCCATTAGTGATTATAAAATCAGGTGCTCTTTGTTATCATAGAGACCGGATAATGCAAGTCTAAATGGGACCAGAAGAGAAGCCTTGACTTTACGATATAAAGAAATTTGTAGAAGATAGAGAATACCTAGAGGAAACAACTACGAAAGAAATGTATGCACTTTGGATCTAGGCTAGATATTACATAGCCATAAGGGTGTATTGTACAAAAGGATGGCTTCGAGTGTCCATCTCTGGTGTGTTACTAAAGCGGAAGCGCAAGTTGTAATGAAGGAGATGCATAAAAGGATATGTGGGCCTCACATAATTAACATATTGTTAACTAGAAAGACTATGCGTTAAGGATATTACTGGATAACAATCGAAAAAGATTGTATAGTCTTGGTAAGGAAATATCGTGAGTGTCAGCTCTATAGTTACTTGAGTCACATCCCCCTGACTGAACTTCATAATTTGGTGTCTTCATGGCCTTTTCTCGGCTTGGGAATTGACATCATCGAAGAGATAGAGCCTCCTTCAAACAGTCACACGTACATAGTTATGGAAATCAACTACTTCTCTAAATGGGTTGAGGCTGAGTCATTCAATACTGTAGGAGAAATGCAAATGATTAGTTTTATGGAGAGGAACCTGATCTACAAGTCTAGAGTCCTACATCACATTATGACAGATAACGACGTGCAATTCATCGGTGAAACAGCAAACTTGCTAGCAAACCTCCGAAAAATGGAGCGATAGAAGCAGCCAACAAGAACTTGAAGAAAATCTCTCGAAGATGGTATAGAATCACAAAGATTAGTCATTTCGATTACTCTTTGCACTTTGGAAATATCGAACAACTGAGCGAATGTTTACAAGATAGACTCCATACTCTATGGTTTATGGGGCTGAAGTGGTGTTACCAGTTGAGTTATAACTAAAAGCTTTAAGAGTTGTATTAGAGGCTGAAATACCAGAGTATTAGTGGGTTGAGCAAAGATATTAGCAATTGACTCTGATCGATAAAAAGAGGATGAAAGCCTTACACCACATGCAACTATATTAGAAACGGATAGTTAAGGCGTTGAATAAGAAAGGAAAGCTATGGAAAATCAGAGATGGTGATCTGGTGTTGAGACACACAAGACCTATTGCATTCGACCCAACAGTGAAGTTCACGCCTAACTAGGAAAGCCCGTACTTGGTGAAGAAATTTTGCTTAAGGATGTCGCTAAGATCTCAGACCTGGAAGGGAACTATTCTCTGAACCCATTAGCCTGGATCATCTCAAGAAATATTATATATAAAAATAATAATAATAAGTAAAAAAATAAATTAAAAAAAAATAGTCTGCTGATCAGAAAATCTGAAAAAGGTTGGTCAGGAAAAAATCATGGTACTAAGAGAGGAAATAATCAGCTAGAAAATTTGAAAAGACTAGATGATGACAGGAGTTGTATCATGAAAAATCAAAATGTACCTGTCTGGGCCTTTACTAAATGAATAAATTATTTAAAAAATTTATCAAACATATATATGTATATTTATTACTCTATACACTAACTAAGAGAAAAACTAAGTTAAGATCCTAATTAAAATAAATGAGATCTAAAAAGAAAGCATATTTCATCTCCTTTTTCTTTTTGCATCTGTATTCCTAGATTCAACAACTAGCTCTCGAGTTGATCTTCTGAAACAAGATAAATCTTCTGAAACATCAGAAATGAAGAAAGCGAAAAAAATCAAAAGATTGAAACAGTCCCAAAATACTTTCTCTGCATACTAAAAAAATAACCTCGAGGAAGTATTTGATTAAAATAACTCTTGTTTTTCAAAAGATTTCAGGATGGATATAATTAATTTGTTTAATCAGGAGCATATCTCTGTTTATTAAAAAAAAGTCTTGTCTCGAGAAAATCTTTAGAAGAAAATGAAAGAATAACTGTCAGCAACAAACAACTCAAAAATTGACATAAAATATAAAATTGAAGCATATGTAGAAAATAAAGGATATAAAATTAAAACAGACTTTATGATTTTTTCGAACATCCATCATAATATAATTTTGGAGACGTCATTCATAAACCTTATAACCCCTTATTTTATAAATTATGAGGGTATATACTTTAAAACTAAAAGAGAAAAGGTCTTCTCTTCCTTCATAGAAAAACCACTGACTAGAAATCTCAGTATTTTAGAAGCATGTTCTATTTATGGAAATGAGATTAATTTGCTAGTAAAAGGAAAAGAAACCGAGCTATTATATTTAAAACAGAATGTGTCCCTTTAAAAAATCGAACAACAACTCCAAAATACCCTAATAGAAAAGATAATTTCTGATTTAAAAAGAAATAAAGATGAGATTTGTGTTGATTTACCAAATGCTTTTTTAGACTAGAAAACAATATATGGTAGATCTACCATATGAATTTAACTTCGATAAAAGAAACATCCCCATGGAAGCTAGACCTATCCAGATGAATGTTGAATTGGAACAGCATTGTAGGGAAGAAATGGGTCAACTATTACAAAAAGGTCTAATCTCGAAATCATGATCACCTTGGTCTTGTACAGTCTTTTATGTAAATAGAAACTCAGAAATCGAGAGAGAAACATTTAGGCTAGTGATTAATTATAAATCATTGAGCAACGCATTAAAATATATTAGGTATCCTCATAAAGAAAAAAATCTTTTAAAAAAGCTTCAAAAAGTTTTTGTATTTTTAAACATAAAATCAGAATTTTGGCAAATCTAGCTAAAACCTGAAGATAGGTATAAAACCGCATTCACAGTTCCATTGGGATAATTCGAATGGAATGTAATGCCTTCGATTTAAAAAATGCCCTTTTGAATTCTAAAGAGCAATGAATGATATTTTTTTAACCTTATTTAAAATTTTGTTTAATTTATATAGACGATGTCTTAGTATTTTTAGAATCTATAAAACAACATTTTAAATACTTAGAAACTTTCTTCTATATAACAAAGAAAAATGGCTTAGTGGTGTCTAAAGCCAAAATGGTCCTATTCCATACCAAAATTAGATTTTTAGGATACTTCATTACTCATGGAACAATAATTCCAATAGAAAGATCTCTAGAGTTTGCAAGCAAATTTTTCTACAAAATTCTTGATGAGAAATAGTTAAAGAAAATTCTAGCAAGTCGAAATTATGTGATAAATTTCTGCCCTAATATAAACCTCCTAGCTAAACTCTTGCATGGTAGGCTCAATAAAACCCCAGCACCCTAGACAAATGAGTACTAAAGCAATTCAAAAAATTAAAACCTTGGTCTTAGAAATCCCTTGCCTCCGCTTAGCAAATCCTGCCCTACCAAAAATAGTAGAGATTGATGCTTCAGATATAAAATAGGGGGGAATCTTAAAATAAATACATAATGGACATGAGTGCACCATACAGTTCACTTTTGCACATCAGAATGATTGCCAACAATAACACCATTAAAAAAGAAATTTTCAGCATTCTCATGTGCATCCAAAATTCTCAAAGTAATTTGCTCAATAAAAATATTTTACTCTAATGTTGATTGTAAATTCTCCAAAGGAATTTTACAAAAGAATGTTCAAAATATTGCATCAAATAAATTTTTTTCAGGTGGCAAGTTATTTTTTTAAATTTTGAAATAGAATTTATCAAAGGAGAAATAAAAAATATTCTCATTCTCATTTATATTTTCATATCATGCATTCCGTTTTATTTATTTTTATTTTGTGTATTCATTAGCATGGTTTGTCACATAATATTTTGTTGGGAAACCGAAGATACATTGTAATATTTAATAATTTCTTTCTATTTTGAAGATTTATCCCTTTTTGTTATCGATCAAATTCGTTTTTCTTATATATATATATATATATATATATATATATATATATATATAAAAGTTTTGATATGCAGCATAAATGTTTGATATGCGTATAAAGAACATTTCTTTTTATTTTATATGCGTATAAACATGTTGTCAATACTTTTCATTGAGTTGTTATATATGTATTTAATTTAGTAATAGTTAAATTATATGCATATAAATATTTTGAATGAAAAATTCAATTTAAATTTCATGAATTAATAATAATAATAACAACAATCCAACAAGAAGTGGATAACAAACTAGTTTTAAATTTAAGGTGTTGAATAGTTCTTTTTCTTTTCTTTTTTTGCTGTTAAAATCATTAGATGTGGAGAATTTCAAAATAAAAATAAATATTTGTAGATGGAATGTTCTTTAAATACATCGAAATGTGTAATCATAAACAAGAAATGGGCCAGGATGAACAAGAATTGATGTAAGAGTAAATTCAAGAGAACAAAGATTGGTGAATTAACGAATGGAAAGTTTTCGTTACTATCTTGTTAAACATATTGAACGGATGAGCAGCCATTGAAGATACCTTTGTTCCATGGCTGAAAGGTTATGCTCTGCCTGCAGGATTTCAACAGGGAAGGGCAGGTCGCCGCTCGCCATACTGGTAACTAAATCAGTTCATTTGTGGAGACTGATCCAAATAATTTTAGGGCAATTTCACACAATTATATGCATATTCGAGTTAGCATGGATGTTCACAAGAAGTTCAGATTCAGCTCTGATACCATAAGAAATTTTAGAATTTGTTTTCATCCTACTGCTGCAAAAGTTGAACAAACATAAATCAGTATTTAACCTAGAGGGCAAAGAGAAATCTACCTAACAGGTAAAATCTGCCTAATAGGTCTGATTACTGGAAATTAACAATCGAATTACAACTGTAAAATACAGTTGTAATCTAATGTGACTTTCAACAAATATATCAATCAAGAAAGCACAAGAATAAATTCCGAGGGCCATAAGCCATCATCATCAACATAGGGCAAACATTATCAGCTTGATGAATGCTTTAATAGCACATGAAAGTACAACAATTTGAACATCAGACTTCCAGAGGTGCTATCTGGAAACACATTCTTGAACTCCACAAGAACTAATCCAACTTCTCAAGACCCCCAGTTGTTCCAACAATACATCAATACACAAAATTTTTCCAACTGTTTGAAGAGTGGGTCTGCTAAGATGCTACTGTCCATAGTATATCATCATAATCCTACTGTTCGAACGAAGTATACATTTCAATGACACAATTTTGCAACCGAAATCCTACTGCCTCTCTTCTTGGTATACCAATCAGGGAACATGATATACAGTTACAATCATTTTACCCTCGAAGCAAAATTCAGATTACATGCTCAATCCTTGAAGTAGCTCAATGACAAACTCGCCCAGCCCAAATGCCCGTTCTTTTTTTTTTTCTTTTAAATGACTGAAGCAATGGAGAAATAGAAAGACAGCTCTAAGACCAAGAAAACAGGTAGCTAACTTGCTCGAAAATCAAGGAAAAGCCGCAATTTCTGCAGGAGCAGCTCGCGAGTTCCAAGAAGAGGCTTGCTGCTTATAAGCCAATCCTTTTCAAGAAGGCCAGCCTTGTCACTTGTGAGCATTTCATCATGGAAAGCAGATACAATATAGTAAATTGAAGTCCTCAGCACATCAGCTATGGCATATGCTTTTGAATACGTTGGGCCACTTCTCTTTTTAACCACTGCAATATCCCGCCTTCCAGTGTTCAGAGTAGCCCATTTAATACCCACTGGCCCCATCAACTGATGAGAGGCCTGCAAGTTAGTTTTCTTCCCCATGAATGCTTCAACAGCAAGAAGGCAAGATAAGAGTGTTGAGACAACAGCAGCATTGCTACCAGAAAGTTGAGCAACCCCAAACCTGTCCTCAGTGTGTGAGCGTGCAGTTAAGAAGGCTACTGTCCTTGCACACCATGCACATTGCTGCACAAATTGGCAACCATTATCAAATTGGTAAATCAATCCATCTTACTTGGTACCAATTTACATAAGTTGGTTAGAGGCTTTTCTTTAAAATAAAAGTCACCTGTAGTACAAGAGATTTCTTTTATTGTTAAGCTAATCAAAGTTCTTTTCAAATTCAAGTTGCGTTGACACTTGACAGCATGGCGGAAAGAACATCCAGAAATAGTGAGCAAGAGAGAGGAAAAGGGAGAAAAAGATAAAGAGAAAAGATGGTGTATGTACTCTTTGTTATCCACAGAATGGAAAATAGCTTTTGTAGCAGATGTTGGCATCATAAGAGAAGTAGATGGAACAAGCAGAATGATAGATGAGCTTGGTTGAGCCCTTGTGTAACCCAAATAAATGAAGCAAGTACCAACAATGGGAAAGGACCTTATGTCGCAATAAGATTTCAAAAGACTATGCAAGCAGACAGAGACCAGAGACAAAACAGAAGTGCTTGATCTTGGGCGTTCTTAGTAGTCTAAAGAGAAAATGGGAATTGTAATTTGATCTCTTAAGCTCTAATGAACATCACACATGAATAAAAGTAGCTGAAGCAATCACTAGATTCAATCATTAGATTCAACTAGTGCTCATCAAAGAATTCATACCAGGTAAACTATATGTTGATAGATCATAAGCCATTCAAAGGAGGTGCACCAGCATAAGAGCAATGATAACAAGGAAAGGAGCAAGAGATTTTCTTTTTTAAATAAAAAGGACTAGGGTTTAAATATTTGTAATTAGAATTTAAAAAGAAAAAATCTAAAATGGGAATAATCATGCAAGGATAAAGAATGAGAAATCAAGAAAACAGTAGCACCACACCAGGGAGTTTTTTAGGAACACACAAGGTGTAAAACAAATCATCATATTTCTAGGGATTGAGCAAGTTGTTACTCAATCTCTTCGAATAGATTGCTGAGGTGCTCCCACATGCACAATTCAACAAGTAATCAATATCCTTTAATGGGCTGATTAAACAGCAATGTGCAGACACAGGAACACATGCAGGTAGAATAAAATTGCCCTCATGTATTAATAGACTTGCACGCACTAATCATCCCTGTGTTGTTATTGGGGATCCCCCAAGAGAATAAATAAAGCCCATCAATTGTCATGGTCAGCTTGTCATGAGGAATGTTCCTGCTAAAGACTCGCAATGCTCAAGAAGATTGCTGGTTCCTTTTTCTTGAAGCTTATTGGACATGATATTTTGTGAGAGCACTTGGTTTATTTTATATTTAACTTAGCAGAGAATAGATTCAGATAAGAAATATCCAACTCAAAATCAAGTATTGAATTCATAAACCCTATCCCTAGAAGGAAGCCATTTCAATCAACTAGGCAGCCTCTGGACTAGTTGCTAGAATTTCTGGCTACTTTACCTATTGAGGAATTTCAATAATAAAATAGATATTTTCCTATTTACAGATTCATTTAATATTAGTTGAGATTATTACTCCTAATTATAGAGAGAGAAGTAGAACTGTCAGTAACTTCAACCTCGTTTACTGATTACGTTTTTATTAGCAGAACTATAATAGCTGCAAGCATTTTATTTTTGTCCTTGTATCCTAATCCCAAAGTAACCCAGCTAATATTATTGTTCACTGCTCACTGGCCAATGACCAAATTAACCACAAGAAATACTTGAGGCCTGCAAGTCCAGCAACTAAAATGACAACTAAACCAGACCCATAAGAAAATAATCTTTTTGCTAGTTATCTGTTATTCTCTAGTTTGTTGTCAGTTACTCAGTTCTCACCATAATACAGCTCTCTCTTCAACTTTTATTTACTTAAGATATCCACTAACCGAGACATGTCTGTCAGACATCCATGTCTCAAGTTTTGATGGCTACAATGCAGAAGAAATTTGCTTTATATTCTTATTTATCTATTGCTGATTGGCATAGCACATATCTCCAGATACTCTCAGAAAAGATTCTGGTGCATTCAATAAAATTTCCCTTGACTGAGAAATATAGATAGTTAAAACAATAAGATGTATGGAATCCAAAATTGCACATTGGAGAACCTAAGATATTTAGAAGAGATGATCTGTTTTGGACAACAGAAAAAGAGACTTTTAACATTCAACAATCCAAGCATATTAAAGCAAACTCACCAATTTAATAACATTTACTTTTCCATACCTGGAAGTTATTCAGGAGTTCATAACACTTTGAATCTAGTTGTGAGTCAGTTTGTGGCTGCAATTGATTCGATTGTTGGTAAGCATTGTCAACAGAATGACTTTCAAAGCCTTCAGCCAAGGTACATGTAAGGTGTTCCAGAGGCCGCAGACAAACAGCTATAACTCTCTTGTAAGTCTCACCAGTTTCTTCAAAAAATGCAGCTCGCCGCCAAGTATCAACATTATTCTCACAAACCATACAAAGATCAAGATATGCAAGATACTGTGGAAGAGAACAAGGGGTGCTCTCCTCCAAAGCTGCAAGGAGAGGCTCACTGGGGTTTGTTTCTGCTGCTGCCGATCCTATTGGTGGAGCAAACACAAACCTTTTTGTATGTAGCACCTTCATCGTAATAGAAAGATGTCAAAACTCAAAAATAAAATGGAGTTGTTTGGGAGCAGGGATGAAAACTACTGATGGTGATGAGCACAACCAACAAAATAAGTCATTTGCATTAACAGTACTTACCCTTTTATCCAGAGAAATAGAGATGTGATGAATTATATTGTTAAATTTGAGGGATCATAACATATAAGATGGTAAATAACAGGTAACTTCTAGTACTCTGGCCACAAGAAACAGACTGCGAAGATGCTGGCGGCAGACAGTAATTTATTTTGAGATGAATGTACTATGAATGATATGGACTTAGAAAGCATGGATGTAAGGGAAAACCTTATACTTACGTGCATAGTATAAGTGTAATGCAAGCCCAGGTTTGATGCCTAAGTTGTAGGTGAGAAAACAGAAACCTTCTATCCACAACTTTTCATTGGAAAGACTAATTTATTCTACGATTAGTCAGAATTATCTTAATAAAGAGTTTAGGTAACATCCAGCCTTGATATTAGTTTGAGAATTTTATTTCTTTAACAGGTCACATGAAACATTGTTCAATTGGATGCATTGCTACAAGAAATATTTTCCTTGATGTGAGAACTTGGGAACTGACAAATAGTCGATAACTTCCCATCCTACATTTCTTTGCTACCTTAAATGATTACAAACTGTGAAAAGGAAGAAAAAACAACTAACTATTGATTAATCTCTGTATTCAAAAACAGACAATAAAGAAGCATTCAAAAGATTTGAAAGCAAATCATATAACTCCTCATTCTTGAAAATTGGCTCTTTATGTCCTTTCCATTTTGACATATAAAGCAAATATGAAATAAAAGATAAGAGGGAAAAAAAAAAGTTCACAAAGAAAACTCTGCTAAATTTTCTCAATGCAAGGCATTCTCCCATGATTAGAACACTCCCTATTTTTCCTATTTTCTTCATGCAACTCAGTGATACAAGAAAATAATTTCTTTAACATACTCTAAATTCAAAACCTTGTATAGCGAGGGGAAAAGATTAACAAATAGGCATTAGATGGCATCACTTACAAATAAAACACTTGAAAAGTAAACAGTTTTAAGTTACTTGCATGAAAGGCTTTTGTTAAGCACCAACCACAATTTGACATAAAAATAATAAGGGTTGACTAGAAAATTGAAAGAACAAACCTGATGCAAATGGTGACTCAACTCCCAGCAAAGAAACACAGCAAAACTGCCAGAGGATAGGATGATCTGCTCACTAACAAACTCCCCCATTGTCACATAACTCTTAAGCTGGTTTGGAAGAAAAACAAGCAGCACTGCTAAAAAAAGGTAGGCTACACTTGAAAGCTTCAAAGCTTGTTTAACAGCCAAGGGAAGGCTCATCTTAAAGCTGTAGAAAAGGGGACGCTGTTGACCAAAAAAGAAAATATACAGTAATGAGTCTATAACTGAAGAATGAATAAACTGATAGATTAATATACTAAATTACACCCAGCCATTAAAATGACCAGGAAAAAAAGTAAATGTAAAAAAGAAGGATATTAGATCATAATGTACAATCCTAGAAAGCAAAATGTTAAGACAGCTAATCAACAAGGACCCTAACCAATTTAGCCCATAGTTTTAACTCAAAACAAAAAGAAAAAGAAAAATCATACACAAATAGTAGCTTGCATTATTAAGTTTGAAAATGCTTTTGATTACAAAGTTAGAAGTAAGAAATAATTTTCACTAACATGGCTTAGAAGCAAACCCAATTGAATGCAATATATGCTCAATCATGAAACTGAATGAGATAGATATAAAAAAGCATTCATCAGCTTTTGATTAGTTTAGTTTATTATCTGAGATATTGGCCTGCATAGCCCACTTCCAACTGAAAAATTACTAACATCAAAATAGCACAAACAATTTGCAGTATTTGATTGTTAATCTTCCATCGTAGTTAGGTTGCTATTCACTTTCTATTGGTTATTCACTTTAGAAACAATGGCAACTTTAACACCCCACATTCATGCATTTTCCATTTCAGTTTTAACATTTCCATCAATAACTAAACTTTATAATCCATTACCAAGTTATCTAAATCACAGTAACAAGAACAACTCTAACCTTAATTCATTATAAAATGATAACATATAGCAACATAAATATATATAAAGAACGAGATAAAAAAAAATACCTGAATAATGGGGAACGAAAAAAAAAAGAGATACCTGAATAATGGGAAACTCCAATATCCAACGCTGCTTATAGATATAATAACCCGCATAAAACAAGCCAAAACCAAAACCACTAATGAACCCATAATTACGCGAACCGCAAAGACATAAAAGTGATAAAAACCCAGACAAAGAAGCGGCAACCAAGAACAGAAACAAACGGAGAGAAAGGTTAAAACGATGTCGGAAATCAACGGAAGAGAAAGAGTCACCAGAGACGAAAAGGAAACGGAGGAAAGCAAAGGAAAGATGGAAGGCAGAAACAGGGGAATAGGATTTAGGAGAGGAGGGAATCGAGAGAAAAACTGAGAATAGTAACTGAGAGATTTCAAATATCAGGAAAGCTAAAAGAGAGAAAAGGAAAGATGACTGTGAGTAAAGGGTTGTTATGGTTTTGAAGAGAATGAAAATGAAGGTTGAGGTAATTGATTGCCATATCATAAACCCTAGAAATCTATTTTTAACTACTGCTTCTGGTAGTGGTAGTGACGAAGAAGAAGACATTTTTTTTAGGGAGGGGGGGAAGGTTTTGGGTTCTGGGTTTTGGTGGAGAAAGAAGGGTTTCTAAAATTTGGGCATGTTAAGTAGTGAGTGAAGCGGGAATCTGAGAGGAGATATCAGACGAGTCGAGTCTCTGGTCCGGTCTGGTCATCCAGATAGGACCCGGTTTTCATTATACCCAGTTCGGTTTTGCCATTTTTACAAATTAATTTTTAAATCTATTAACTCTCGATCTAAACTGTTACTATCGGTTAACCAATATTTACGGCATAATTAACTAGAATTTTCAATTTTTAACCATATTAAATTTTATAACTTTATAAAATAATATTAATATTTTAATATTTTTTTTTTTTAATTCGTCAAAAAATTAATAATAATAATAATGATAATGTAATTAATATATTTTCTAAAAATTAGACTTATTGTTTAATGAGAAATTTTTATTAATTAATGCATTAAATATGTGTATATAAATTAATGTTAAAATAATTTATTAATTAATGTACTATTTATATTTATATAACGTAATATTAAATATATAATGACTATGAACAGCACACAATAATTATAGTAATATAATATATATATATATATTGAAAATTTATATATGTATATATATTTGGTCGTTTAACCGAACTATTGATTTATTGGTTAAAAAACTAAAATTAAAAGTAAAAATTAAAAATTCTTAAAAACAATAAAAACTAAAACTATTGGTTCAGTTAACCTATTTTATCAATTTAGTTTCTCAGTTTGATCAGTTTTCTTTATCAACCCTACTAGATATAAAAATTTGAATGAAGATGGCAATTCGTGTAAAAAAATCGTGTCACATTCTGCCGTGTAGGGCCTCAAACGATTTAAAGTGTTCATATTCGACTCAAATTCGAATCATTATTTTAACTCGTTCAAATTTATTTAAAGAATATAATAATTCAAGTTTAATAAAATCGGCAGTAAATATTTATAAACTTTTAAATTTATTATAAATAACATATATTACCTATAATAACAAAATAAGATAAGATATATAATTAATTTTATTTATTGATAATAATAAAATTTAAATAAATTTTTATAAATCAAAAGAAGATGTTATATTTAACTAGAGGATACTTTTATATATATTTATAAATATAATTTAAATTGATTAGATAGTTGGATCTCTGCTCCTTATTATACTGATTTACAGGTTGGAATGCATCATGAAATTTATAAATATATTAAAACTTTACTTAAAAAATTATCTTTTAAATTTAATTTAAGATTCAAAATTATATTTGTAATAATTTATTTACAATCACAGAGTATTTATTCAGTTATCTTTTATAAATTAAAAATATATATATATATATATATATATATATATAAAACTTTAGTTGATCGAATTGTTAGATTTATGTCTTTACTATACTAAGTCGGAGATTGAAAGTATTATGAAGTTTATAAACATATTAAAATTTTACTTTAAAATATTATCTCTTAAATTTGATTTAAAATTTAAAATTATATTTATTACAATCACGATGTTCATTTAGATACTAAATTACTTAAATAAATACTTATTTATTAAAAAATTTATTTTTTATCAATATTTATAATTAAAAAATAAAATTCGGTATTTATGTATCAGGTGCTAAAAAAATAAAATATACAGTACTCTTTTTATACAAAAATTACCTTTATTTTAAGTATATAACTGTCAACCAACTCTTTGTGTAGCTTGAAAATATTTTAAAGGTGAGCTCCACATATTTAGTATGATATGTTATTAGTGAATAAGCATTACTAATGTGGCAAATCAATTAAGAATATTCATTTTCCAATAACTATGTTAGTAAAAATAGGCTGAAAAAGTGATAGGTACCTTGAGATTAAATCCAAAAGTTTGGTATAAATATTCATTAATGTCCATTCAACACATCATGAAACTTGCACACTCTTCAATGCATAAAATTCACATTCAACATAACCACCGTTAATCCAAGTAAACAACTCAACCATACACCTCTAGCATAATGACAATCTTTAAGAATATGAATGATAACGTCTCTATGAAAAATAACAAGGATATATTAGACACCTAGACACCATGCTTAATAGAAGAATCATAACAAGGCAACATATCATATAATAGACGCCATAAAAAATGCTTTAATTTTGATGCTACGTAGCTCTTCCAAATTACCTTCTAGCCTTTATTTAAATCAAAATGAGAACTTGCATAACCTTGAAAGCTTTCCTGTATTTGCATACAAAATGGTGCCCGATCTAGCAAATATAAACCTAAATTCTCAAATAGCTAGAATAAATTATCATTAGGAAGTCTATAGTTAACAAGCATCTAAGCACAATATTCAATTCCCAAAAAAGAAGAACTTGACAAATCAAATCTCTTTTCCATTGTTGCAAATCAGCATATATAAGCTCACTCATAGTAGCATCCATAGATAGAGTTTTTGGAATTAAAGACTTTGAAATGCAAGAGCCCACAAGTCAATTATCCTTCTAAAGATTTGTATGTCACCCATTGCCCACACATCAATGAATTCCTTTCTTTAGAATATACTTGGCCTTTTGAAGACTATGTCAAAAATAACTCGGCTTGTGCCCTAAATTTGCCTCAAAAAATACATGTCTTCTAACAAACTTATCCTTAAGATTTTATAGCAAAAAGAATTAGATTAAGATGTTATAATTCATAAGAAAATTATTCTAATTAAAAGGTCACCAAATTGAATAGAAAAGTTTCCATTGGATATGAAAACATTAAAAAAAGATTACATGAATGTTATTTTAAGACAAGAAGAGGAGCATGGATATGTGTTTGGTTTTAGTTTGTTGCGAGTATGTATGTGAGGTAAACAAATTTGAAATGTCTTTAAGATTTCTACTAGAGCTAATCAATACAAGGATTCATGTGTTTAGCGATGGAGAAGTGTAGTCACTAGATAGCAACAAGATAAAGACGACATGGCGACAATCATGTGCCAAATTTTGGTGCTTAAAGTAGTGACGGCTTAACGATATCATTTTAGCTATGACGAGCTAGCCATTGCTAAAGTTTGGTACTAAAGTGGTGCGAAAGTTTGCCGTATTTCTTTATAGGTCAGTTATCAGTGCTAACCTTGGCAAGTTAGTGATGGACTAAAAGTAGTCACTAGTGTAACCAAATAGCGACAGATTTTTTGGCCTCCGCTAAATTATGCTTAATATTCTAACTTCGTAACCTTATAATTTAGTAATTAATACATGTTTGTCGCTAATTTGGTTTACATAAATGGTGGTGTTGTTGTGTGTGTTATATGTAACCTTAAAATTTAATGATAGATGGCGTCTGTCACGACCCGATCTGTAAGCCCGTGACCGGCACTAAAGAATGGATAGACTTAAGGCTACCATATTCTGTAGTAAGCCTGGCTATTCTTTAACTCAAACCAAATGCAATATGGACTCTGTCCATTGGCACTTTTTCACAATTAAACTTTAGCCATCAGATACTATATTTTAAATTTTTGCCAACATAAATAGGTAAGACCTAAATTTACATGAAATTCCAAATGAGAAGTCTAAAATTTCTACTGCAGAGATTCTAGACATTTTAAAAGTCAACATACCAATAAAATCAGTTACATTGAACCCGAAGATGAAGAATTGGGCTGCTAGATAAAAAGAACTACATAAAAGCTAACAACACCTGAACAACAGTGAAATTGAGACTGTCAGTCTCGAGAGTGAGTTAAAATTATATATTCAAAAATAATCACAAATACTTTAATAACATATCTATTTAATTTAACATAAGATATTAAGTCATGCAAAAACATACGTGTCATGCCATGCTTTTATAAAATAAATTTTACATACTACGGGACGGAGTACTTCAGTAGAACCCTAATCCCCATTATTAAACATTCTTAGCCTTTCGGCTCTCTCGTTCCAATAGAACTGGCACCCAGAGAGTGAAACTCGACCAAGGTCTATAAATCCAGTCTAGTCACTTAAATTTCTAATAAAGCCGGCGCCTAGAAAGCGATACTCGACCAGGGACCTTTACTCCGACAAACTCACTCTACTTAGCCCAAAGAGTTAAACTCGACTAGGGCAAGTCCTGAATTTACCTTTTTAAAATTTACTTTTTACTATTTGTCTCAGATTCATACCGGTGTGCACACGGTCCTGATACAACCCATCATGTGGCATGTTCTACTTCCGTCTCATCCCGAGTCAACAAGCATTCACAATAACCATAATGTAGAAAACGATACATATATAAATAGTAATTAAATAAATAATTAAAATATTAAATCATTTAATCAAAATTGCCGTGAAAAACTTTAGCATGACGCACATGTGAAGCAGATATATGACTTTAACTCACAGTTCTGACGGCCTCCTAGCTCTGCTCTGATGCCTTGGATGGATCAAGCCGAACTGACGGATTTATCTAATCATGGAAACAATTCGATAAGTAAATATAAAACCCTTGGCAAATAACCCTAGGCCTAGACTCCTAGAATTATTGGAAAGCTTAAGCTCAGGAGAGTCTGGATACGCCCTCTGATCATCCATCCCTTGCTGGAACTCGTCGGAAAAGCCTAAAATTCTGGCTGCCCCTATTCTTTTCACCTCGCTGGATCTTGCAATTCCGGCAGCCTCAGGGGTGGCGATGGTCGAAAAAGGAAGCCCATAAGTTGCTGATCATTTTGAGCCTAAGAACACTGCAAATAGTCGCCAAAAAGTCCATGATCAGCGGTAAGAAACAACTGCCAATTCTAGCCATTTTCGTCGCTTCCAGCTGCAGCCACCAGAGCCATCGAGCTTGCCGACGACAGCACCACCCCTAGCCGTCGCCCGCCGCACCACAGACAAGCCTCCATCGCTATCGCCACCGATGGCCGACGCCCTCTTCTCTCTTCTTCTTCTTCTCTTTCTTTTCTTTCTTTCCTTATTGACATTTGGTCTCTGAACTTTTCTTCTTTACCATTTAGTCCCTCAATTTTTTAATTACTAACAATTTCGCCCTGTAAAATTTTTGATTAACCCTTCAACTTTTCTTTAACTTTTCAATTAAGCTCCTAACTATTTAATTTAGGCCAAAATAAAATTATTAAAAATATAGAATTACTTATTTATCCTTGCTTTTAAAAATTACCAAAATACCCTTACCAGCACATTTAATTATAAAAATACCAACCATACAAGTTTTAATTTAAAACCCTAATTTAAACAATTATATTTTCAATCCTTATTCTAAAATTAATTTTCAATTGAATCCTAACACTTAATTAACTTAATTAATCAATTTGCTAACTATTTTCCAATTAAAATCAACACCATTTGCTAATTAATATTTATCATTCCTCAACAAATTCTTTTATAAAAATATTATTTACCAATTATTTCATAACTTTCAAATATAGAATTTAATTCATATATTCATATATGAGGAAAAAATTAAGTGACCAAAAATATAAGTTATTACCCAAGGAATTTACTGAACTAATTTCTTAAAAATCAAACTAATTAGATATAGAAAAATAACTCCTTTATTTTATCTAGCATTGAAATTTTATTTTAAACCATCCCAATTAAATTAATTTAAAATAAAGTAATATTAAATAAGAACTCGTCATTAATTATTACTAATATTATTATTATTAAGAGAAAAGTTCGGGTATTATCCTCTCCCCCCTTAAGAAAATTCGTCCTCGAATTTTAAAATAAAAGGCTCACACTAAAACTGAAACTAATGAGAGTAAGAACCTCTCATTTCCAGCTCGGATTCTCGGGGTACTTTCCTCAATATAATAATTCAACCTTAAGACCTTGACTATCGGCAACACAAGGGCAAAGTTGACTAACCTCAGAATCCACGATCCTAGCTGACTGCTCCTTGGAAGTCAAATCTTCACTTACTTCCACACACCGAGATTGCAACACAAGCGAAAGATTTGAAAATACACTTTCTCAACATGGATCTACGAAATACCGGATTGACCTGCGAGAAAATCAACTCTGTCACGACCCGATCTGTGGGCCTGTGACCGGCACTAGGAAATGGGTAGGCTTAAGGCCACCAAATCCCGTAGTAAGCCTGACCATTCTCTAACTCAAACCAAATGCAATTCGGACTCTGTCCATTGGCACTTTTCCATAATTAAACTTTAGCCATCAGATACTATATTTAAAATTTTGTCTGCCAGCATAAATACGCAAGAACTGAATTTACATGAAATTACAAATGAGAAGTCTGAAATTTCTACTACGGAGATTCTAGAAATTTTAAAAGTCAACTTACCAATAAAATCAGTTACATTTACTGGAAGATAAAGGAATCGGGCTGCTAGATGAAAATAACTGCAGAAAAGCTAACAACACCTAAAAACAGTGAAATTGAGACTGTCAGTCTTGAGAGTGAGTTAAAATTATATATACAAAAATAATTATAAACACTTCAATAATACATTCATTTAAAGTCTCGAGAGTGAGTTAAAATTATATATACAAAAATAATTATAAACACTTCAATAATACATTCATTTAATTTAACATAAGATATTAAGTCATAAAAAAATATACATGTCATGCCATACTTCTATAAAATACATTTCACATACTATGGGAAAGAGTACTTCAGTAGAACCCTAATTCCCATTAATAACCAGTCTTAGCCTTTCGGCTTTATCGTTCCAATAAAACTGGTGCCTAGAGAGTGAAGCTCGACCAGGGTCCTTAAATCCAGTCTGGTCACTTAAATTTCCAATAAAGCCGGCGCCTAGAAAGCAATGCTCGACCAGGGACTTTTACTCTGGCAAACTCACTCTACTCAGCCTAGAGAGTTAAACTCGACCAGGGCAAGTCCTGAATTTACTTTTTTAAAATTTACCTTTTACTATTTTTCTCAGATTCATACCGTTGTACATGTGGTCCTGATGCAACCCATCAGGTGGCATGTTCTACTTCCGTCTCATCCCCAGTCAACAGGCATTCACAATAACCATAATATAGAAAAGGATACATATATAAATAGTAATTAAATAAATAATTAAAATCTTAAATCATTTTAATCAAAATTTTCATGAAAAACTTTAGCATGACACACATGTGAAGCAGATATATTGACTTTAACTCACAGTTCGGACGACCTCCTAGCTCTGCTCTGATGCCTCGAGTAGAGCCAGCCGAACTGACAGATTTATCTAATTATGGAAACAATTCGATCAGTAAATATAAAACCTTTGGCAATTAACCCTAGGCTAGACTCCTAGAATTACTGTCTAAGAATCTCGACTCGGAAGAATTCTACCAAAAATTCGGAAGAACCTCCCCTAAATTACAGACATCTACCCCCGTATAATGGGTCCAGGACCTGCCAGAAAACACTTCAAATATACAACGATTAATTAACGAGAGTCGGGCCACAAAAACTGTATTAATTTTTCTAACTCCGCAACACAATATTAAACACGATTATTGGCAGACAGTCCGACAATTTATTATTTTAACTAACAATCTTCAAAATATTTTTTAATATCCAATACAATAAATAAACACGTAATTTTATATCACAACCTCTAAAATCTACGGGCTAGAAAATTACTGAGACGCTTAATCTCTCGGTCGACTCGCCTCCAGTCGCCGGAGTCCGATCGACGATCTGAACGTGCCTACGGACTCAAAACAACGCGTTGATGATGATCCCAGTACCCGATCTTCCGATCTGATCCCTGATCATTCGAAGAGATTTACAGACGATCTCGGTTGTCGATTTTCAAATGAAGTCTGATCACTGCAAAACTGGTGCCATTGGAAAGCTTGAGCTCAAGAGAGTCCGGATATGCCCTTCGATCATCCATTCCTCGCCGGAAAAGCTCAAAATTCCGGCTGCCCCTATTCTTTTCACCTCGCCGAATCTTGCAATTCTGGCAGCCTCAAGGGGTGGCGATGGTCGGAAAAGAAAGCCCAGAAGTTGCTGATCATTTTGAGCCTAAGAACGCAGCAAATGGTCATTGGAAACTCCATGATCGGAGGCAAGAAACAACTGCCAATTCTAGCCATTTCCGTCGCCTGTCGTCGCTTCTAGCTGCAGCCATTGGTGCCATCGAGCTCGCCAATGACAACAGCACCCCTAGCCGCCGCTCACCGTACCACGGACGAGCCTCCATCGTTGTTGACGCTCTCCTCTCTCTTTTTCTTCTGCTTCTTCTTCTTCTTCTTCTTCTCTTTCTTTTCTTTCTTTCCTTATCGACATTTGGTCCTTGAACTTTTTTTCTTAACTATTTAGTCTCTCAACTTGTTAATTACTAACAATTTCGCCTTGTAAAATTTTCGATTAACCCAACAACTTTTCTTTAGCTTTCCAATTAAGCCCCTAACTATTTAATTTGGGCCAAAATAAAATTATTAAAAATATAGAATTACTTATTTACCCTTGCTTTTAAAAGTAAAATTATCAAAATACCCTTACCGACACATTTAATTACAAAAATACCAACCATACAAATTTTCATTTAGAACCCCAATTTAAACAATTATATTTTCAGTCTTTATTCCAAAATTAATTGTCAATTTAATCCTAACACTTAATTAACTTAATTAATCAATTTGCTAACTATTTTCCAATTAAATTCAACACCATTTGCTAATTAAAATTTATCATTCCTCAATAAAATTCTTTTACAAAAATATTATTTACCAATTCTTTCATAACTTTCAAATATAGAATTTAATTCATATATTCATATGGGAAGAAAATTAAGTGACCAAAAACATAAGTTATGGCCCAAAAATTTTACTTAATTAATTTCTTAAAAATTAAACTAATTAAATATAGAAAAATAATTTTCTTATTTTATTTAGTATTGAAATTCTATTTCAAATAATCTTCATTAAATTCATTAAAAATAAAATAATATTAAATAAAAAATCATCATTAATTATTACTATTATTATTATTATTATTAAGAAAATATTTCAAATTATTACAGCGTCCGTCGCTAAATTTTAGGCTAAAAAAATAATAGTCTCTTCTCTTTCTTTATTTTCCTCCTCTCCTCTCCTTTCTCCCAACTCCATCCTCCCACTCCTCCCTTCACAACGTCCGCTTCCCCCCTTCCCCAATGCCGTTGTCACCTCTATATTGCTGCCATCATTACCTCGGTAAGTTTTTTTTTGTTTTTGTTTTTAATTTCCTTTTGTTTTTATTAAATTTTTTTGAAATTTCTAGTGTTCTCCCCTCCCTCCATCTTTCTTTGCTCCGACATTCTCTCCTTCTTGTTTAAGGTAATTATTTTTTAAATTTCTATTCATGTTAATTTAGTTTAATATATAAGTTTTTTAGTATTTTAATTTATATAATATTTTTAGTTTAATATATATATAATGTTTTTAAATTTGTGTAAATATATTTTAGTTTATATTTTTAATTTCTATTTATATATTTTTTTAACTTTCTGTTTAAATTAATTTTAGTCTAATATATGTTGTTTAATATATTTTTTAGTATCAATTTTAATTTTTGTATATTTTTCTAGTTTTTATTTTTTTTTTGTGTTTTTTTAGTTTTATTTTTCTATTAGAAAATATCTATTTTTGTAATTTTATTATATTTTTTAGTGTGCAATACAATTTCTATTTATAAAATTAAATGTTTTATATTTGATTTAATTGTATTTTTTAATTTTTGGTTTAATTTTTATAATTTATGTAATTATATATTTTTAATGTGTAATTTAATTTCTATTTGTTAAATTAGATTCTTATATTTAATTTAATTATAATTTTTTAAGTTTTATTTTTAATTTTTATAACGTATATTATTAAAGATATTTATTTAATTTATTTTTTTAGTTTAAGGTGTAATTTTTATTATAATTTATGTTTACTATATTTATTAGTTTATTTATTTAACTATAATTTTTTAGTTTTAGTTTAATTTATATATTTTTGTTATTATAAAAATTTATTTTTTATATTCATATATATATATATATATATATATATATTATTTTTAGATTTTTTTTGTTAGAAGATGCATACGAAGATTAGCAAGCAATATGTATAGAATTTCTTCATTTTTTGTATTATTTTTGTGTGTGTTGTGAGAATAATATTGAATATGGTTTATGAATATAAAACTAATTTGTTTATATTGTGTTTATATTGAATAAATTATTGAATTAGTAATTAAACAAATTATTGAATAAAGTAAAACATTTTAGGAAGTGTTTGTATTCATTTGTTAGTTTTTGATAATTTATTTTTATTGATAACTAAATAATTAATGAAAATGAGTTGTGCATGATTTAATTTTGTTATATTTTAATATGTTCTAGATTTTATGTGTCCTATTCAATGATTGAATTGTTCGTCAATTAGCAATTGGACCCGTTTTACTCATGATATGTTCGTATTATAAGAAAATTCTAACAAATTTTTAGTAGAATCTTAGGAGTAAAAGAATATCTCTAGAATACAATAATAAAAATGTAATAAAGCTATAACTAATATATCCATTTAAATAAATTTATTATTTCGAGGGATAAGAGAATATTCTTAAAAGTAAGAATATTCATATGGCAAACAAATGCGCTGGTAAGGAGCATCAAAGACGGCCTCCTCCACCATCCTTATCCCCCTGTTATGGAGACATCTTAGACATAGACACTTTCTTCTTCTACACCGACCTCCATACCCAGATCGAGGCCCCTATTGCTTCCATCACTCTCCACTACACTCATAACTTTTTTCACTTACTACTTTTCTTCCACCATCCACCACTATTGTTTCACCTCCCACTACACTAGTACTACTACTTGAGGGCAACTTACTAGTTGGATCTTCGTCAAGGAGTTCGAAGCTCCAAGTTTAGATTGAGAATGAAAGGTAATAAAGTTAATTATTTATTTTTATTGATAATTTATGCAAATAATTATTCTTATATAAATTAACAAAATTTTATTCTTGTATACCGGGTTGCTATTGTCTCATTTGTGCTCGGTGAAAATCTCGAAGATCTTCAAGAACGCTACAAAGCACTAGAGGTATATGCATGGATATTCGTACCCAAGGCGGTGAAGGACTCGTACTTCATAAAGTGGAAGATAATAAATATTATGATTATAAATTAGTTTAATATTTATAATTGATTAATACTAATATTTTTCTTTATTTTTTTATAGGAATATTTGAGCTGGAAGTCGAGGTACGAGGACCAACTCCAACTTGCTTGGGATACATAGGCAGCCGAGAGATACTGCAACATAGTATCTAGCTAGAAGAGGAGTGGGAAGAGGCTTTGGTGTGTCTTATAAGACACTTGGGTCCATTAAACAGAGTATTAAAAGAGGCCCGAGGTAAAAACAACCTCTGAGACATACAACAAGAATTGTCTCTACAAGGTTGCCGATTATGGTAGAGGCCTTGCTTGACACACTACCATGTCGAGATTGGTCATAGATCATAGACGTGCATCGAAAAAAATTAACAAATTTTAATTATTCATTTACAAGTATTAATTCCATCTATAACCTATAATTATTTTATTCTGACCATTTTCTTTTGTTCAGATCATGGAATCGAGTCACGAGCCTATTATGTATGAACTGTTCCGGCAGTTGCATAGTAAGACCGATGGGCAGTTCATCGACAGCAAGTCCCAGGCTATCATTGTAAGTTACTTATAACTTATAAACAACTAATAATTATTCCCAATATCTTAATTTAATATTGTATTTCATCAATTTTCTTTTGCAATTTACAAGATACTATTGAGGCATGGGCAACTGCTGCATCTTAACTCGATGAGGGTTTTTCTGATCCTTTATTGGTTGACATGTCACAGCTGTTCATTAACGTTGTTGTCGAGAAGAAAAAGCAGTACTTCTAGGGCTTGGTTCAGAGGCGTGCACCTTCACCCAGCCCCATGGCTCCGATAGCTCCAACAACACCACATCCGATCACTTCTGAGAGGTGCATATATGTGACCTACAAATGGAGCTAGATCGAGAGTACGACACTCGTATAATCGAGTTGGGGAGAATGATGCAACAAATGGTTTGCATGTTTGGTGCCTTTCACCACCTACACCTGATCCGCTAGCCGATTTGTCTGCCTTCGGTACCCCTGATCCTCCAGTTGGCGACTAGAGCGACTCCTCCTCCTCTATAATCTTTGATTAGATAGATTTTATTTTATTATATTGTACATTATACATTTTTATTTATAATTTATTAATTTTATTTTTGTATATAATTATTTATATTTTGTATTTTTATAATTTTAGTTTTGTTTTAATTTTTTAATTATTAAAATATCATTAAAATTTTATTTTAATTAATTTTGTTAAAAAATAAATCTCTGCATTTAATGACAAATTAGCGATGATTATTACTTATATATTTTAAAATAAAAACAAATAGTGACGGATTAGTAACGTTATAAATTATATATTTTAAAATAAAAAACAAACAGCAACAAATTAGTCCCAACTTTTAATTGTATATTTTAAAAATAAAAAATAAATAACGACGAATTAATGACGGACTCTAATATCTTAATAAAAATAGGATATGGCAGAAGGTTACGCGACGCCTAGCGCGAAGGTGCTTCTGAGCGCGGACAAGACCTCCGCGAGGACGGTATTCCAATTAATGCTAAGTGAGTGATCGTTACACAAACAACCGCTAAAGTAGTGCTATATGTCTGGAGCCGTTGGATCCCAACGACGGTATTCAAAAAGTGCGAGGACACCTTTCAGACAGAAAATTATTTTTTGCCAAATCATCAAGGTTTGCAATTAATGAGCTATAAAATATTTGTAACATCTTTTAGGTATTGGTATGAGTATAAATACCCCTCATAAAGATATAAGATATAGAAGTGTGAACTCTTTTGTGCCCAAATATCTTTTTTTTCAACTAAAAATTCAAAAAGGTTGTTGTATGAGTCTGGGATTAAAAATACAATAAATCGATTGTTGAGTTTCCATTAAAACTCAAGAATTAAGGAAATTTATCTTTTTCTATTCTATATATTTTTTAGTACCACAAAAAGAACCAAATCAATAATATAGAATTGGAAAGAATAAAAAGATTAATCAATAAACATAATAAATCATTGATTAAGAAAGTTAATTTCTATTAAATATAAATAAATCCACACATATAGATTAATAATTCTGCTAATAAATCTAAAAACGAATTACCATAGAAATAATAATTTAAACTGTAATACTTTGCTGAAGAAGAAAAGTGATAATACAAGACGATGAAGAACTCCAAATTTAAGAACCTTTGAGAAATTTCTTAACATAGAAGTTATAAGAACAAGATCCCTTCTTCTTCTTTTTTAATTTTTTTAATTTATATTGAGCTATTTGAAATTCTATGTAATATTATTGATTTTAACAACTTGAAGTGTTAAACAGGTGTAACTTGAAACTCAGGAGGATAATGGGTTTATATTTTTCAGATAAATTCCTCACAAATATTATTAATAGTATTATGCTATCAACTTTTCATTATCAATCAACCTATCACAAATATATTCGCTTATATTAACATTTATATGATAAATTAACTAATAAAACTTAATTAATTAAAAAAATTAACATCAATCTGTAGGCTTAACCCATAAAAATAATAAACTTTTAATTTTAATTTTTAATTTTAATTTTATATAATCAAATATATATTATTATTTTTTTATTTGTTACGATGTATACATATGATAAAGATAAGAATTAGCTAGAAAAAAGAATTTTGTGTCTTTATTGAACTAATAAGGATTAATAAAATAAACTAATAACTAAATTAAGATATTGAAATAAGGGTGGCAATATTACCACGTCTAATTTTGTTAACGCTATATCTAAAATTCTTTTATTTAATTTAAAGACTATTTTAATATAATAAAGTCATATCATATAAAAGAAATTTCACATTTAATTTTATATTTATTATATTAAACTTTTTGCTTTATCTCTTCTACAATTATATTAATAAGTCAAAAATATATTTAAAATAGTCATTATTAAAGTAAAAATAAATTTATAAAACATTTATAATTAAAATAAATAAATAATTTCTTTATTTTAATTAAAAAATTAACTTAAAAAATGAACTTAGGACTTCATAGAAAATTATTTCATATCATGGATCATATTTAAAAAAAATAAAAAAATATATATTTATAATAAAACTTTTAAAAAAATAATATAAGATTTTTGTATATAGATACTTTATGAGATAAAACAAATATACTTCTATATTTTTAATATCAAATAGATAACTTAACTAAATTTATTAGGAAAAATATAGAAAATATTACAATTTAGTTACGGTGAACAAGATCTGCGAGTCTAATAATGTTTTATTTTCTTATTGATGAATAAAATTATATTTTTTATATTAAAATGAAATTTTTTTAATTTGACCTTAAGAAAATAAAGTGTGACAATAATGATACTATAAAGAAATTTACCTAATTTAAAGGTGACCAAAATGAACAAGAAAATGATGTGAAAGCACTAAAAAGATATTAAATGGATGTTGCCCCAAGACGACAAGATTTATGGTGTTTCTTCTTTGATCTTTTCTAAGTTGCACGTGTCGTTGACACGAATGCGCACCTGCAATGGACTAGTTTTATTTATAGTAGTGCTGCCAAACATTAATAAATTTTTATGAAATTTCTACACAAAATAATTGAATAAAAAGAATTTGGCATATTACTAATTAGAAGGTTAGGATTTAAAATTAAATTTATTGTAAAATTAATTACTCAAAATTTACATAGTATTTCTTATTATTTTTGGTTGTTTTGCTGCTTCTATTCAGAATGCTTTACAACTTGGAGTAGGTGTCCAATTTCAACTTGCTCAGTAACAACACTGTCAATTTTGATTTTACCAAAATACTTTTTTTAAATTATATTCTTTTGGCAGAAAAATAAAAGTATTTGGGTATTTAGCCTCTAGCAAATAATAAAAGTTCAATTAGACTAAATAAACACTAAAGTTTCGTTTTCAATTTTAGTTGATAAAAGGGTTTCTGAAAAAAATAAATTTAAAAATATATATTTAATTAAACAAAATTTGTTAGAAATTAAAAAATATTTTAAACAAAAAAATTCAAATTTTATCATCAAACTGTAATTCTAGATAGACATTAAATTAAGTCGTACTGATTTAAAATCAACCCTTTGAATAAGAGCATGGAACTAAAAGGCTTTGGCAACAAAAAAACAATTGGGTCAACACTATAAATCTAAATGTTGGGTGTTCATTTTTATTTTTAGGAATTAGGTATATTTCCACAATACATATCATATGCTCAAAATTAATGGAGCTCTAGTGCTTGACAATGCCAGCATCATCTTATGGTGGCCAGAAATGTATTCACAAAAAAAGAAAAGGAGCACAATGTGAGTGGAATGGAGGCTTTCCAAATGGTGAAAGTTGAGATTGTAGTAGCAAGTTTAAAAGAGGCTCAGTATGCGCAGTCTGATTTCTCTCTTGCTGAAGTTGTTGCGGGTAAATTGCACCGTTGATACCCCAATTGTATCCGATGTTTCAAAAAGGTATCCTCATTTTATTTTTATTTTTTTTCCATTTCCGGAACCTAACTTCTATTTTAATTTCCAAGTGAAAGTTATTTGTAAGATTTAAGTTAATTTCTTTTAAGAAAAGATTGATGAATTTAGTATCTTATTTCTTTTTATTTTTTCTATTTTAATGTTTAAATTATTTTTTTATTTAATTAAATATTTGAATCTATTAAAAAGGATTCAATATAGTATCTTTAGCCTATTTTACAGATTAAGATACTTATTTAACTTATTTTAAACATTAAATTGATTTAAATATGCTCTTCAAAATAATTGCAGATTCTATTTCTTTCTTTAGTTTTTCTTTCCACTTTTAGTACAATTCTTTTTAAAGTTTTTGTTCGTTTCTAAAAAATAAATTTTAAAAAAATAAAATAATAAAAGTCTTATTTTCCTCATTCATTCAAATAAAAGATTAGAAAGAGTTAAATGTTATTTTTTAAAATTTTTTTATATTTAAGAAAAAGGTCTTTAGAAATAAAAAATAATGAGTAACTTTTGAAAGAAATAAAAAAAGAAATAGAATAAAACTATAAATAATAAAAAGTAAGGATATTTAGATTATTTTAATTTAAATTAATATTTCAATATGTAAAAAAATCTATAATAAACACCATGATATATAAAAACTATCAGATTTAAATATTTAATTAAATAAAAGATCAATTCAACACTAAAATAGAAAAAATTTAAAAAATTAAAATACTAAATTTATAATTTATTATTCATTAGTAATATAACATTTATGTCGGACACTACAATAATATCTATATAAATAATATTTTAATAATAATTTTTTTTATTAGATACCTCATCGACGTTCACGTAAAAGAAAATTGTTTACACAAATAGTAAAGGAATTGAGAAAAAATGCCAAAACTAGGTGACTAGATGTAAATTACCCTAGCAATTGTCATTAAGCAGTGGAATATGATGTGATTGCAAAGTTACCATCATCCTGACCGTTGAAGGAAAAGGAAGTCTCATTTTTAAAATTCTAAAATTTTATTAGTAATATAATAATATAAAAATTATTTTAAAATTATTTATTAACTAATTTTAATATTATATAAATTAATACTATCAAGATAATTAATATTATTATTTTTGAATTTAAAATTTATTGTATAATTAAAAATTAATTTATAATTAAATATAATATTAAAAATATATTAAAATATTAATTTTTAGAATTATAAATTTTATCTAATTAGAAAATTAATTAATTAGTTAATATAATATTAAAATATAATTAATATACTATTTTTAGAAAGAATTAATATTATTATCTAATTACAGAACTATTTATTAGTTAATATAATGTTAATATATAATTAATATACTATTTCTTAATATTAAAGTTAGTATTTAATTAGGAATGTAACTTTTTAACTAATAAATTAATAGAAAAAATTATAAAATTATGTATATATTTGAATTTTATGTGTTAAAAATAAATACACATGTCAAAAAAATTTTAGACTTAGAAATTAATATATAGATTATGTTTGGTTGAAATCTGTATATAGATTATGTTTGGTTGAAATCTGTATAAAATTTATTTTATATATAAAATATAAATTATTTAAGATCAAAATTTTTATATTTCATTTCAAATAAAATAATTCTATATTATATTTAGTTCTATTATGTACAAATAAATGTGGTAACGTAAATTATTTGGAATTGATATCTTTATATTTTATTTTAAGTAAGATAAATTTTATATTTATATTATATTTGATTGATATAAATTTTATAAAATTATATTTTCTATTAAAATAATAATATATTTAAAATTTCATATAATTGAACTTATAAAATCTGTTATAACTACACCATTTCCAACAATATAAATAAAAATACCAAATTAAATCTATTAACATATTTTATAAGATCAATAAATTTCAAGTAATTCTCTTTTTATTTTTTATACATTTGTTAGCTTTTTAAAAATTAATATATATATATATATATATATATATTAATTTTTAAAATTCTAAATTTTTTGATACACATACTTAATTTTTTATATATAAAATTTTTATTTTGATATATGTATTTATTTTGACACATAAAATTCGGATTCATGTGTAATTTTATAATCTTTTTATTAATTTATTTATTAATAAGTTACATTCATAATTAAACACTCATTCTAATTTTAAGAAATAACATAGTAATAATAAAATAATTTTTTAATTAGATAATAATTATTCTAAAAATAACATATATTAATTATATTTTAATATTATATTACCTAATAAATTAATTTTTAATTAATAATTTTTATTATAAAAATATATTTTTAAATATTGTATTCACCACTAAATTAATATTTAATTATATAATAATTTTTTAAAATATAGTAATATAATGATAGTATTAATTTATATAATATTAAAATTAATAAATAAATATTTTAAAAATAATTTTATTTATAATATCAATAAAATTTATAAAAATTAAAGATATTTATTTAAATATTATAAACTAATATTAAATATTAACTAATCTGTTAAATCATATTTAATTTTATAATTAAAATAATAATAATAATTGCATAATAAAAAATAAATGACTAGTTAGATTTAAATTTGATATTTATTTTTAAAATAAATTGAGGCACGAATTGTTATTAACGGAGCAAGCTCCAGTAGTTGGACACCTCATCCAAACTGACGTAGCCAATGCTAACTCGTGCAGTTGATTTTTCTTTTTCTTTTTCTTTTATCTTTTTCTAAATAAGAATTCCGTTCTTCCACTAAAAACAAAAACTAAAAATTCATCATTTCCAACTAAAAGTCACAATTTACACATAGAAAGTTAAGTGACAAATTTGTTTACCTTTTAGAAAGTGAGACTCAAATACATTTACATTGCATTGCCAATGTCAATCTCCACTAAAAACAAAAACGTAATATAAAATATATATTTTTAAAAACATATAAATTATTATATAAAAAATATATTTTTAAAATAAAATTTAAAAAAATTTATAATTTATTACTGTATAACAACTCGTTCAAATTTGTATTAAAATTTACAAATCAAACTTTTATTAAAAAGCATCAAATGCTTTATTTAACATTAAAAGAAAAAAGAGTAATAAATATGCCTCTAGGAATTTTTATTACTTTCAATTTTATGATTCTATTTCATGACAATATCCTTATGCCCGGCGGCTCTCTATTCAGTGTTATGCATAGTTTCTTGGTAACCTCTAGTTTGATTAGGAAACCGTAGAAAATGAACCTGCTAATGAAGGTTATAGATTCAGTCAAGAGGAGAAACTTATAATGTCGTAGCTGCTCATAGTTATTTTGGCCGATTGATCTTCCAATATGGTACAATAAAAATCTTTTATCTCCTAAAATTTTAAATTTCTCTTAAAATTTAGAACTCGATTAATACAACAAAATTATGAAAACTGCAAAGAAAGAAAAAAAATTCTTCATTGAAAAACATAAACAAGCTTGATTACATATCTAATTCTGCTATCCAAAGAAGAAAGCAATCATCCATAATAAACAAAAATGTCATGCTTCCTTGCAGAAATGGATAGTGATCCCAACAATTTATTGATAATTTTATAAACTAAGACCAAAAAGAAGAAAAAGAAACCCTAGAAATAATAGTTGATGCTCTTAATGGCTAATTTGTTGTATCAAACTCTTTGCACCACATTATTTTCTTCTTCTTCTTGTTGTTTCATTTCACATTCTTTCTCATTGTCCTCACCATCATCATCCTCCTGAAGGTTGATAGGTTTGTACCACTTAGCACATAACAAGTAGATGACAAAATCAAAAGCTGTCAAGGCTGCAATCAGGAAGTAGAATCTGTCCATATGTCCTGTGTTCAAGTCATCTGGAATCCATCCAGGCTTCTCCCCTTTCGCTGTAATCCCCATTACCATATTAACCAACAAGCTGCTGACGAAGTTTCCAAGGGAGATTGAAGCCATGCAGAGTGAGCTTCCGAAGCTTTTTATACCATCTGGTGCTTGCCCATTAAAGAACTCTAGCTGACCAACGTACATGAAAACTTCAGATGCACCAACAAGCACGTACTGTGGGATTTGCCAGAATATGCTTAAGGAACTTATCCTTTGTCCTGGAGTAACATTTTTAAGCCTTTCAATCTCAGTGGCACCAGCTGCTACCATTGCAAGCATTCCAATGATGAGTCCTATTCCCATTCTTTGGAGCTCACTTAATCCCTTGGGGTTACCACTCAGTTTCCCAGCTACAGGAACCAGGATTTGCCTGTAAATTCCTGTGCAAATAAGGACACTGCAGATATCAAAGGCAGACATGCTAGCGGCCGGAAGGTGGAATTCCCCAACGTTAGAGTTCATAACATCTCCTTGCTCAACAAATAGGGAAGCCATTTGTGTGAAGACGACAGAATATATTATAGTGCATAACCAAATTGGTATCATTTTTAAAACACACTTGGCTTCCTCAACTTGAGTTATGGTGCAAAGTCTCCAGCGGTCATTTTGCCTGATCGTATCATCCTGTGTTATAGTTGCTGCCTTATCCAAGAACCTGATCAGACACCGAATCACAAACAATGGCGGAATCAGGAATCTTACTTACACTAAGAATATATTTTCATAATAACAGTTTTCAAACCACCTCAGTCTAGAGTTATACTTTTACGTTATATTTTTCCTAAACTACTATGAGACTAGAGTAAATCGATAGGCTTATTTACTTTTCCCTATAGAGCCAGGTTTAACATGTTATCTTTGAAAGTAAAAAAATTACAAGGCTTACTCAAACTCATTGCTGTGAAGAATCTTTCTGCTCCCTTTGATTATAGATTCTGAACCTTCTATTTCATAGAGGTCTTCAGGATTAGCTGGATTCACATGCCATTTCCTAGCTGTAGCCACAAATACCTGAGCCACTCGTGGCAAAGGGTTGCCACAAGGTTTTATGTAGCGGTATCCAGGAGTCCCGAGTAAAAACGATATCAAGGCAACGACTGCAGAGCCTAATGATACCAAGAAGCCTAATGTCCATCTTCCCGTATCTTCATAGTAAACTAGAATGGTGTTTGAGAATAAAGATCCAGAGTTAAGTGCAAAGTAGAAGTAACAGAAGAAAGCTGCTTTCGAATTCTTCTGTTTAGGCTTTCCTTCATCAAATTGGTCTGCTCCGAATGTAGCTATAGTGGGTTGATGGCCACCATATCCAAATGCTACTAAGTATATGGAAAGATAGAAAGTGGCCACACCAAGTGATGATGCTGGATTACAGACTTGTACCCCATCACCACATCCTTCTGGTTTGATCAGGAAAAACCAGGATGATAGCGATAACAGCAGCAACCCCTGAATCATTTTCGTAAAAAAATTGTTAGCAAGTTACATGAAAACATAGTTAAAAAGGAATAGCAATTATTTAATAGAAGATAACGGCTTGTTAATTACCACAACAAAAATCAGCTGAAAAAGTGCACAGGTCAAGTAACGGCCCCAGTAAGAATCACTGAGGAAAGCTCCAATGAGTGAGCACATATAGACTGTTCCAGTCCACTTGCTAACACTGTTAGCAGCATCAGCATTGTCTTGACCAAGAACTCTTGTCAAGAACAGAACTAAATTCACACCAACTCCAAAGAATGCTAGTGTAGCTAGACCCTGATTCACTGTGCCAATAATATTGAAACGGAAAACAAAGAAAAACCAAGAGTCAGCAGTACTGCATTATGCTTCATAAAGCTAAAAAAATTCAAATTATACCCATCAGTATTCTAAGGAAAAGTCCTTTTTACTGTCTGTCTCTATAGTGCAGGATGTCAGAGGAGCCAACCCAAATCCTGCAATTTTCTTTTCATAATTATGGGTGACATTACCTAGACAGATGCCTGCAGCTGTCCACCCTCCTGTGCTCTTCCAGGCAAACGGTTTCTTGTTCTGACGAAGAGAATCTGTCTGTCCATTCTCATTGCTGTCTCTGGTCACCTCTACAGCATCCGCAGGACTGATGTTATCTTCTGTCACCTGTTCATAACATTGATAATGATGACCATGGAAGTGATAACTGGATTGCAATATCAGAGAAAGTAAATGATCCAAAAACTTTTAACAAGATCAGAATCACTACAAACAATAGCATGCATTATTTGAGTAAGCAAGTAAAAGTATTTGTGGCTTAAAATAAATGAAAACGCATTTTCAAGAGTCCCATCATGAAAGCAAAAATAGTGAACATTTTTGAGTCATTTCATTTTCTGAAATGTATCATTCATGAAATGACACATTTATTTTGAGAAGTGACTGTTACTGTACTTATTTGGATCAAACTCGAATTGAGATGGGTAATTACCATTAGACTTATTTTATAATTATATAATCAATTTATTTATATAACATTTAATATATATTATATATATATATATTTAATATAATTATAGACCTAAAAATTAACCAAGTATAATCATACGTGTAAAGGAAAATCCAAAAGCAAACTAAGTGAGGTGACCTTACCTACCACAACTTGACAATTAAAACATTTATAGATACATGGTCCTATTGATTGGATAGTGTTAACTAACTATTGAAATAGCTTCTTTTCATAATTTAGTGAATTTCTAACCTTTAGCGCAACCTCGTTGGTGGAGTTGACAATATCCGTAGCAGCCATTGGAGATTTCTTCTGCAATTTAAATAAATATGCAAGGGATGGTTAGAGATGGATAATCACATGATCAAGAATTTCTGAAGGCAAAAGAGAGTGTAATGTATGATAATATTTGCCGAATTTTAGGTGCACATGGTTTATTGAATAGTTGAGATTAACTTATTGGTTTAGTTTAATAACTAAAATTTTAAATTATTTTACTTCGATTATTTAGCTTAACTATTTGTTAAGTTTTATTCATTTCTTCTGCCGTTGAGAGATTAACACATTATAATTCTTTTTCTAATACTATTTTTCTCAATGGTAGAAATGGCTTGTATCATTGAAATGCAACAAACTGAAGTTTAATAACTAAATATGAAGGAGTTAAAGCATTTCAGAAGTATGATGAGATTGGAGAAGAAGCAGATGATGCATATGGCAGACTCTTATGTAAGAACTTCTATGCATATAGCAAAGCTTATCATGGAAGAAAGATTAAAGGGGAGCACATATGCTAATTACTATAACAATAAGTAAAACAACATGGGGAGAGCAAAATCTTTGAATTAAGATATCATTACCAATTCACAATAACTAGCAAGAGAGGGAAATGCCCAATAGAAATCTGCTCATCAAGAGTTCAAAACAAGAAAGTAAAAGAAGAAATAACCAAATGAAATGGGGAAGTATGGCTTGCAAAAGGAGAGAAGTTTTTTTGAGAAGAGGGGTATTAGTGAGCTCAATATATAGGGGAAAGAAAAAACTACACATACACACACACATAGACAAAGAGAGAGAGGTGTCATTTTCAGAGGTAGCTTTATCATTGCTAGTGAAGAAGAAACCTTTGGTGGAATGGGGAGGAAAAGGCTGCTTAGAAGATCTTGTGCCATATTAAAAGGTTCATTTCTTGAAAGAAATCATGGTTAGTGGGAGAGATTATTTTCAAATGAAAATGATATCCTTTCTCTATATCTCTTTCTTTCCTCTCACTTTGTTTCTTTTCTTTTCCTTTCTCTTAGTGCACATATTTGATAATCTCTTCTAAATTTCACTTCCTGGTTGATAACTTTTCTTCACATCAATATTATCCACAAAATTATGAATAATTTCATCATCATGCACAAATAGCAGTCTTCACAGTATCTGGTCAAGCTAAGTCTTCTCATTGCTACTGATACCAAAAGATAAGAACCAAGTTTTTCTTATCTGCAGACTGTCATAAAATCAAGAATATTCCACTCTTGTCAGTGAATTCCAGTTTTTTCTTTCATTTTTTTTTTTAATTATAATGTTGGTAGAGAATTGATTGGTGATTAATCATATACAATTTATCTGCTCTATTAAAATCCCAAAATAGAAAGTTTATTTACTTTCTGATGTGGGCATATATATGTAAAAAAGTAGCATTCTTATCCAGAAAAAGCAGTGGACAAACACCACAAGCGATGAACTTTAGAAGTTATTCTGTTTTAAGCAGAAATTCTTGGGTATAATCTATTTATTAGATAAAACTAATTGTGTACTAATATATATATATTATTATTTATTAATTGTTGTATTTAGATTAATTAATTCTTAATCATGAATATTATTATAACTAATACAATTTATGGCACTTGACAAAAATTTACACATGTCACCTTAGTGATATTAAACTGTCTTCAACTAATTCTTAACCTATTTGATGTTCTAAAAATTTCAAATTTTTCCATTTAGTGCTTTCAGAATAGAAGGGTTGTGTTTGTGGGTTACATACTAAATAGAATTGCTTTCCTATTTTTCCAAGGAAAGGAAAAAAAAAAGGATGAAAGGTACCTGAGAAACTAACAATTATGTAAATTAATAAACAAAAAATTATGCAATATTACAAGAAAAGAGAAATTATTATCCAGTTTTTATTATTTTTCTAATCAATTTCAGAATCATATTTCTTTTGAATAAAAAGAAAAGAAAATTTCTAGTGGAGGTATAACTATGAAGTGAGGATCATTATCAAGCAATTTCCTGCCATGACTCTAAGGGCAATGCCACTAGTCTACTGCCATAAATTCTTAGGAAAACAAATACATGGCTTTGTGAAATTGAATGATACTGACAATTCCTGCTATACATTAATGTATATGCTTGATCAATTACCACTTGTACTCCAAAGTTCTAAACAATTATTTGATTGGAAAAATATTAATTGCCAAGTGTAATAAACAGAACCATTAATTAATTTCAATCATATCAAAATTACATATTAATAAGTATGAATTTATTTAGACTTGTTATTTAAAAGATACACTTTTTTCTTTTTCTTTTTTTCTTTTTCCAAGAATATTTTTTTTAGAAATGGTGCCTTTATTAGACCACAATTCCAAACAAGACCATAGAATTCTTTTCAATCTAAAATTCCACTCATGTATTTTGTCTTAGGAAAGCAACTTCACACCAAATAGGCCATATATTTTTATTTTAAAACCAAAAATTCAGATTTGAAAAAGAAAATCTTCATACTGTACAATATATATTAATCTAAATTTCATTTTTTTTTTGTTTTTTTTTTCTTCTTTTAGAGATCTAGATGAGATAGAAAGAGTTTTTTTCGATTTAACTAAGGTCTCAAGTTCGGACTTTTTAAGTATGGAGTTATGTAAAACTCCTGAGGTAGTATTTACTACTTGGTCTTTTCCAATACGATCTAAATTATTCTAGATTACTGAAAAATAATGCCAATGAATCTTTATTAAAGAGGCCACATACCAAAAGAAAAAAAACAAATTGCATCTGCATGCATAATGGTGCAAGCATACGAACCTTCTAGGGAGGGTGGTAATTGCAATGAGCTCCGGCGATGGAGAAGAGCCTGTACTGATGATTCCTAAGGATTCCGGTGACGGAGAAAAACGTGTATCGACAAGGCCAACACGGAATGTAGGCCGGGAAATCACTAGACTTGCCGGTGAACCAAGAAATCCAATGAACTCTTTTGTCATTTATGTTGAAAAGAAAGGCTATAAAAGCAATAATGCCTTTAAGGAACAAAAGAGAAAAAAGAAAAAGCAATACCCACGCTTTATATCTCTCTCAATCTCTATCAATTATAATATATCAAAACTGTAATTAATGACCCTTGATGAACAAGAAGATACCCTCATTCAAAATCTTGTTTAATACCATAAACAAGACAAAGCTATAAGAATACTATTAAGATAACTTTCTTATTAGCCTTCTCTCCCACATTCTGTAGCTAAAGCGCTCGGAATCTCTAGTTGTTCTGTGAGTTTTGAGATTGAGTGAGATTTAGGTTAGAATGAGAAAGAAAACATGAAAGAAAAAAAATGAAAACTGAGACGTTAGAATATGAATGGATTAATGGACGAAGAAGGTAAAAGAGAAGTGGGTGTGATAAGTATTAACAAATTTGATAAAAGATAGCTCTTATATAATAGAAGTTGATTGAGTATAATTCAAAGAATCAGCCTTGAGTTGCTAACTAATTCCCTACAAGAACTCTTTCTCCTTTGACAACTCCACTAGTTTAACGGATCTTTTGTTCTTATTTTTATGCATGTTTTTTTCTTTCTTTTTATTCCCCATAACGGTAATAATAAATAGGACTCATTTTGAATTTTATAGTCAAATAAAATAAAATAAAATACCATGTAAATGAGGTCTCCTTCTTTATCTTTATCTTGACACAAAAATAACCCTAAGAAGTAGCAAATCTTTAACTCTCCTATTCAGAGCCGAAGGCAACTCTCTTAGTTCACTGCCATTCAAGACCCATGAATGACAAGTAACAGAAAGTGAATAAAAATATTGGATTCACAAGATGGGCAAAGATGTGTGAAGTACTTTAAACAGAGTTCTTTGAGATGACAATTTAATTTATTGGTTATTATACATATATATATATATTATATAATTTATTTTTAATTATAATTAATTAATTGGTATCATTTTAATTATATGTCCTATTAATTTAGATTTTTTGTGAAATTATATATAATTTTTAATTTTTTATATAAATCAAAATTATATAAGTAAATCTCATGTCAAGTATTATTGATTAAATTACAAAGATTAATAAAAGTTTGTAACCAATTAAAGTAATGTACTTTGATGGTCAATAACTAAGTAGTACATATTGTTTATTTCAGCTCATTTCTACTTAGAATTTGAGATATGTTCATTGTCTAGCTTTGAGGTACTAGTTGTAGGTGTGGTTTTCCATCACTTAAGACCTTGTTTTGGGTGGTTTTCCCTCTTTTATTAATAAAAACCTTTCTTGATTATATAAAAAAAATCAAATACTATATGTAGTTGGTTAATTTAATATTAAATTATATTAATAAATTATTTTTAAAATAATATAAATTGTTATAAATTTATATGATATTATATACCTACATGATCCTTATTTTGAACACCTCATTGTTTGGAATGAATATTTATCTATTCATCTCCCTTCATTTCACCATTTGAACATCGCTTCAATGAATTATTATTTTTTTTACTATTGAATTGTAGTAAATTTGTAAAATTTCTTCTTCCTTTTTTACTTTTGACTATGTTAGTCATATTCTATAAGCCTATTTTCTCTGTTGCCACATGGGTAAATCTAGATTGGGATATTTTCAATATATTTTACCTGATACTATATATATATATATGTATACGACTTGACTGTAAATAAAAGAAACCTAATTAAAATAATTAATTCTTTTCTTCTTGACACGTGTGCCTATATTTTGACTGATAAAATTTTTATTTTAATACGTATATTTATTTTAATACATACAAAATTTAATTATTATATATATTATCATTATTCAGTAAAAGAATAGTTTATCATTCATAGATAAGAAAATACGATATATTTTATTAGAATTTCTATGAACAGATAGACTCATAATATGACAAGTAAATTCGATATAAATATAAATTCAATATTAACTATATATATCCTATAAATTAGGATAAGATTTATTTTCTTCTATCTGCCTCGAGAAGAGATTCCAATCTTGCCATATAACAAGTGTTATTGATGTGGAACACATTTTATTTATCTAACACATTTTTATCTTTTATTATGTAAGTGATATATGAATAAAGCTAATGATGATATAAATATTAATGTAGTATACTATGAACAATTCTATTAAAATCAAATTTAAAATTAATTGAAGAAAAATTTAAATGTCAAGATTATTAATTTATCCAAATAAATTATAATAATCTTTTCGCAGGAATTAAAGCATCATTTGCTCTTTAGTTCATCTCATCTCCAACAATGACTATCGCATTATGAAATATTCAACATCTAATATAGCCATCAATCATATGTCCCATTTTATTCTTACTTGATTCTATTTTATTGTTGCTGCTGCTTGTTATTATTATAAAGCTAAGGTCATATATTAATATTTATCTTCAAAATTAGTCATATTCTTAACTTCTTTGATAACTATTTACATTATCAATTTTTTTAATAGCTCTATGATATCATTTATTGATAAGTTTCTTCTTTTTTATTTATATAAATTGTTAACACAAAAGATATTCCAGCCGCACCTTTCTTCTTTTTCTCTTATTTTTTCTTTTATTTTATCAAAATTTTATTTTTTTCTTCCACCGCTGATCACTTTTAAATCAGTGGTGATCAATTTTTCTTTCTTTTTTTTGTTATTAATTAGTTTTAATAAATAAATATTAGTATTTTTTAAGGAGTTTTACAGTCCTATATTATACGGTATTGAGTTCTCTTTTTATAGGAGTTTTATGTTTCTCCACTACGGGGGTGTTGAGTTCTCCTTTCATGAGAGTAGTAAAGAAAAAAGAGATTAAATTTAATATTTAAATAGTTGGACTCGTCAAAAGATATACATAAAATCGATATGTAGCTTAATGCCACTGAGTGGGACGTTCATAACATGTTCTTGTTAATTCTTATTAATTGAATATTTATATCTTTTCTAGAAAAATAAATAAAATATGAATATCTACAAACTTAAATATAAAAGTTGCCCAAGTTAATTTCTTTCATACATCTTTTTCTTAATTTATTATTGATGTCATTTTAGTATATTATTTTAATTCTTATTTATCACATTGATATTAAATTAAACATATAAATAATATTAAAAATATAATTTTATTGGTAAATAGTTAAAATAGTATTTCATAGAATTAGAGATCATTGTATAATTAATCAAAAAAATTAATTTATTAGCTGATACAATATCAAAAATATAATTACGATTTTCAAGAATTAGAATCCTTATTAATTTAAAATCCTAAGAATTAGACTTCTAATATTAGATTTGTATTAAATGAGTTATTAATTATAAATATTAAATACTATTAAATTAATAAATTATCAAATTAAATAAATATATTAAAGAATTAATAAGACTCTATTAATAGATTTATTTATCCCTTTTTTTACATTTTTATATATATTACGATATAAAATAATTGACTATAAAAAAAAAAAAAAAAAAAAAACGTAAAAGAAACTGATACTGCTAAAGTTACTATGGAATTTGCCCTATTTGGAGTTAAGTGAAATAGAACTAACAATAGACACTAAAGCTATTTTGTAAGTTTTTACACACTTTCACTTACAATTAGTGGGATTTATATTATATATTATTCCAAATTCCTGATGGAAAGAGGCCAAGTTGTCACTCTCCTAACCAAACAAAACATAAAAACCCCTTATACATGTGTATAAAAATGTAACAAAAAGTTTGTAAGGAATAGATAGAAGAAGAGAAACAAAAAAAAAAAAAAAAAAAAAAGAAAAAGAAAAGGGGAAAGAGATGAAGATGAAAGCTTTTTCTAAATCTTGTTTGGTGAGGGCTTCATTTAACCTAAATTAGTTTAAAGCACTTAAAACTATCACATTTTTAAAGTTTAGACAATTGATTTAAAAATATAAATAAAAAAGTTTATATAATTATTTCAATAATAGAAAATGACATTCTTAGTGAGTCAGTGGCCATTTACTATATATATATATATTATTCCAAAATCCCAATATAGAGAAGCTAAGTTGTCAACCTCCTAACCAAACAAAACGTAAAACTTTTTATCTGAATATTTATATACTAGTGATGTCGTAGATTAAATCTATCAAAAGAATTCTTTTAAAATTTTACTTAATCGATGCTTCAGTAAATTTAAATTGGCCAAAAATACTTAAAAATATTATTTTCTTAAAATGAAGATACTTAATTGGAAGAATAGAATATTCAAAAATTAAAATAGTAGAAATCCAAAAGCTAAACACTGTTTATATAATTATTTCAACAATGCAAACTGATATTCTTAGTGAACTAAAGGCTCTTTATACTATAATATATATATAATAGTGTGAAGGAAGGAGGGCATGTAAGCAAAAGTATCTTATTTAATTCATTGAGTTATTTATTAATGAAATATTTCTTTAAGAAAACAGAAATATAAATTTTAAAAGTAGAATTCCAGTTATATAGAAAAATTATGAAATATATTATCTTTAATTGGATTTAAATTAAAATAAATATATAACACCTATATCAGGATTAGATTAATAGAAGAGTTCAATTATTAATATTCATGTACATCGAACATGCGTGAAAAATTATTTATTTATTTATTTGATTTTTAATGATAAATAACAAAATAAAATATTTTAAAATAAAAAAACCACAGTAATTAGTATTAAGCTTTAATACTAATTTCAAAATAATCGACATAATTAAAAATAAAAACTTCATAAGATCTTTATAATAATTTGGATAATCTTTTTCCATTTTAAAAATTCTTGAAACATAAATTATCAAGCTTTCATTTAATTATACTCATCCTTAACAGTGATAATGATTTAAATATATTTTAGATATCTAATCTAAATATAATATTAGAATTAAAAGGTTTAATTTTATAATTTTTTAAAAAGTAAGGAAAAAAAGAATAGTTCATACCGGAAAATATTTGCTATATTCTACTTTATTAAAAGAAAATATTTCTATTATTGTATAAATATTAATTATATTAATATGCTTTTAGAACATACGTGGATCATATTATTTATTGATAGTTATACATATAATTAGTATAAATTTCATAAATCATAAATAAGCTCATTTAAAGATGAAACTTTTATAGAAAAAAGATTTTGTCATTATATTAACACTAGAAATATTTATAATGATAAATGTAAAAATATATATCATTATTTCTTAAATTATAACGAGTCAAATAATTAATATTCATCTGTAATACACGGGAGTAAAAAAAACTAATATATATAAAAAATCGAATGCCTATAACAAAAAAGAGAAAGAAAACCTTACTAATATTGGTAATTTAAGTTACTATTGGATTTACCCTATTTGGAAAGTTAAGTGAAATAGAGCTAACATTTGTAAGTTTTAACACACTTAACTTACACTACAAGAAATTAGTTAGTGAGATTTATATTATATATATATATAATTCCAAAATCCTGATGGAGAGAAGCCAAGTTGTCACCCTCCTAACCATATAAAACATAAAAACCTCTTATACATGTGTATAAAAATGTACCCAATTAATGTAACAAAACAATAATGTACCCTAAAACAGACTAAAACTATACAGAGTTTTCAATATCAAATATGCAATAGCTGATTATATACTAAATTAAGACATGCATGGCTTTTTCAAATTTGTTCTAACTTACTAACTATTTCTAATGGAAATCATAAAAAAGATTTTGTTTCAATTATTAAAATTTTCTTCTCCAAACAAAAAATTGCTTCATTTTTACTGGAATACAAAATTTCTAGTGAGAATAACTTTTCTTGAATTTGCTGTAAATGCACCTAACTCAGTTTCATTTCTTGAACACTCTCCACCTTCCAAATAGAACTCTATGCCATTTTCATGCAACAGAATCCATAATTTACTTCATTTGTCCAGATGTATATTAAATTTTTTGTGGTATATTATTTTTATTCTCTTCTTCTTTTCTTCTTCTTCATCAATCATCAGCATTTGTCTTCTCCTGAAGCTTAATTTTCTGAGTTATTTTGTCATCTCCCTGGTACCATTTAGTGAACTATACTGATTGTTTTTCCTTGGAGATTGAATGGAAGAAGAGGCATCAACAAGCACGCTTTCTAATGCAAAGAATGAAAATGGAACTGCAGAAGTTTCAGATTCTTTCGACAGCCATTGTCATCCGTTTCCAGCAAACAAACGTCCGAGACTCGGGAACAATATTGGTGCAGCCAATTTAGCCAAATTCAAAGGGGTTGTTCCGCAGCAAAATGGACATTGGGGTGCACAGATATATGCAAATCATCAAAGGATTTGGTTAGGAACATTTAAGTCAGAGAAAGAAGCAGCAATGGCTTATGATAGCGCAGCAATCAAGCTACGTAGTGGGGATTCACATAGGAATTTTCCATGGACAGATAAGAACATTCCGGAGCCTGATTTCCAAACCCAGTACAGCACAGAAGCAATTTTGAACATGATCAGAGATGGATCTTATCAACCGAAATTCGCTGATTTTCTTAGGACACAATCAGGAAGACAAGAACAAGCTGGTGCAAGTTTTAATAATCAAACAAAAGTGCCTGGTAGTGATCATGGGCAGTTCTCATGCATACAGCTTTTCCAAAAGGAACTAACACCAAGCGATGTAGGTAAGCTTAATAGACTTGTAATACCTAAAAAATTTGCAGTCAAGTATTTTCCTTATATAAGTGGAAATGGGGAAGAAGAAGGAGAAGAAGAAGAAGAAAAGGTGGTGGGAGCTCCAAGTGTATTAGATGATATAGAACTTGTATTTTATGACAGGTTAATGAAATGCTGGAAGTTTAGGTATTGTTATTGGAGAAGTAGCAAAAGTTTTGTATTTACAAGGGGTTGGAATAGGTTTGTGAAGGAAAAAAATTTGAAGGAAAAGGATATTATTACATTTTATGCATGTGCATCTCCAGATAATAGGGTGCAAGAAGGTCAGAATTTTTCATTAATTGACATAAGTTATAGCAATGGACAAGTTGTGGTTGATGGGAATAACCAGATGGAGGAGATGCAAAAGGAACTTGAATTGAGATTGGGACACACTATTAGAAGAAGATTACAGAAAGATGATCGTGTGAAAGAGATTAATGGGTTGAAAGAATTAGAATCAAAAAATAATAATAATAATAATAAAATGAAAGGAAAAGGGTTGAGGCTTTTTGGTGTGAGGATCGACTGACATATAGAAATGCATGAGTAAGATGCATGAAAAGGTGTAAGCTTGGAATTCTATTGGAAATTTGAGTTAAAGAAAAAAAGGGCTTCTGATCCTGTGAAAATGGAATCAAGAAAAAAAGAAAGATGGGTCATTTACAAGGATCGATTGTAGAATAATAATGGAAAAGGAGTGTACCAATTTGAGCTTTAGTGGCTTTCTTGGTCACCATCACAAGGAGGTTTTCTGCCGTCAGCCTTTAATAATTCAAGGAATAGTTTATAGTGGCATCAATGAATTATTTAGGGGACTTGAAGTTGGACCAATTGTTCAACTTTAAGTAAGTGTTAATTGTTTAACAAATTGCTACATATATATATATATTACATTATTAGTGAAATTAAGTATATTTATATAACACGTTTTTATCTTTCATTATGTAAGTGATATATCAATAAGTATATTAGACATGTTGTCCTTATTCCAACTCCAATGACTAAGTGATTCCTTTCCTTAGTCCTTTCCAATGACTAATTTACTCCAATGACTTTATATGGGACTCTAAAAGTTATTCCTTTCCTTCTAGCTCGGAATAAGACAGCCAGGATTTCTCATATTTGAGTCCAACTAGGATTTGTATTGAGTGAAGTTTTCAACTTATTGGACATGGTTTGCTCGGCACATCTTAATCGGTCATCAATGGTAATAGCATAGAGGGAAAGGGTTTCAATATTTGGATCTTTTCAGTGTGCACATTGAGAGATTAGTGAGGTAAAAGATTTCATTTAGATTTTACCATAGATTGTGACTTAAACAAAATAAAAAAAGAAAAAAGAAAAAAGAAAGAACAAACAAGGTAATTCAAGAGCTGATCCTGTGAGAAACAAAACATTTTCTTTTTTCTTTTTAAGAGAAAAAAAAAAAAGGACCATTCACATAGACCAATATGTAAAAGGAATGGAGCATTTTGAGCTTTGTTGGCTTTTATAGTTGCTAATTTGTGCCATCACATTCAGGTCTCAAGTAACACTCACTCCCTCAGCCTTGAGCCTTCTATAATGAGTTACTAATTTGTACCATCACTTTGAGGTCTCAAATATCCTGCTATAGTTAATTGTATAAAAATAATCACTAAAAAAAATTGAAAATAATTAATTAAATATTTTTAATTTCTTATTATAATAATAGGAATAAAAAATAAATAATTAAATTTTAATTTCTTTCATACATTAAAATCTATTTATACTATATTTGGTTTAAATCTTTAAAAGAAAATTATTTTATTTGAGAAAAAGATAAGAGAGAAATAAAATAGATATTTTTGTGGCATGAATATATTGATTTAATAATATATAATTCATTTAAAAATTCTACCTATTTTGTGAGAATTTAGTTTAGCTATAATAATCCCACCCAAATTTAATTATGTTTAATAATAAATTAACTTTCATTTTATTTAAAATATATAAATTTTAGATTCACAATTGAATTTCATATAGTTTATGGATTTCAACCAAACACTCTATTATCATAAACTGAACTGAAATGTAATAAATTTCAGCTTCTACAAAGAAAAAAAGGGAATCAATCCCCTTCTAATAGAAGGCTTCTATTCCCTTCTCCCCTAAAATTTTTTAATAATTAAACACAATTAAAATTAATTTTATTTCTAACATAAAATTAGAGATTTTTTAACTAAATATAGCAATGGGTAGTTCAATTTGTAGCATACATCTCTTTAATTTTGAGTTGATTTGTAATTTTGTAGGTAAAACTGCTTTTGATGAAAAAAAATTATATATTTTTTGAATTCTAAATTTGCTTTTAGAAAAAAGTAGATGAATTATTTTTTAGAAATTCTAAAAAATACCCTATTAAAATAAAAGAATTCTAGATCTACATTTTTAACATTAAACAGCAATGTGCCAAATACCCTTTTTAAATGCACAACAAATACCTTTCTAAATGCACAGCAAATGATATTTTATGATAGGCCTATTAGTGCTTTTAACCTAATATCTTAACTAGAATAAAATCAAACATCACTCTTTTCTATTTCATTTTAAACAAATCGATCATAGGGTTTCTATCTCTTCTCCCAATTCTTTAGCAGACTCAAAATATCAGATGATTTGGGTTAGGTTTTTTTTGCTGTAATTAAAAGTGATTTGTTATGGTTTTGGTTCTCTAAAATTTAATTTCTTTCTTCTCGCCTTTATTAGTTGTCATTTGTTAGGGTTTGGTCTATTGAGGACTAGAAATTTTCTCAATTAAGTGGTCTTTGAGAAGAAATCAATTGATGGATTTTGCGCCATGTGTTCGATGAACGAATCTTCTACTAATTCAAGTAACAAGAGGCCGAGATTTTATGCGAAGCACAATGTTGACTTTCATTGTTAAACCTCATGAACTTGGCTAAACCCTAATAAGAGGTTCTTTCGACGACTATTTTGGGAGGAAAATTGAGATTATCTTTTATTATGTTATATATTTATTATGAACGAGTAGTGATCGAAGGAAGAAATTTTCTATTTTTCAAGAAGGCATATGCCATATATTTGAATGATTGGATCTTAAGAGTCTCACAGGAGATAAAAATAGTCTTTGATATACTTTATTAGTAGACTGATACTAATAAGCAGCTCTTATTTGAGAAAGAGTGCAAAGCACCGGTTGAAAGTGTGAGAAAAACTTGTAAAGGAGGAGCAAAATATTCAACCATTGAAGGAAAAAAGATTGTTGCTAATTCAAGACATTAAAAGATTACAAAAAGAAATTGATTGGCAGAGAATCAAGAGATAGAAAATATTTTATTGTAATTTATTGTTAAATCTTAGACTTGTTGATGTATATGGAAATTGCCAAATGCATTTTCAGCCACCTAAACTTTTCAAGATTAGTCATTTGACCACTCCAACTCTTTTTTGTCCTCATAGACACCTTAACTAATCTTTTTATCTTTAGAGACATATCAAGTGGTGTTTTAACCACACAAAACTCTTACTTAAAACCGAAGCAAATGTGTGTGACACACTCTCTGGTAGTAGAAAATAGTTGACATGTATTGAATGACTCCTCTGAAGAACTATGTCAAACGACACCATTAATCTCTTTTCTCCATCTCTATTTCCTTTTATCTGCTTTATTTCAACAAAATAGGATTTATTTTTTTTTTTTTGAAAAGGACAAGTTCCACCATCACCGCTAACATCTTCATCACTACCGGTCTCTTTTTCTATAATAATCCTTTTTCTTTTCTCTTCAGAACTCATTCATTCTAAAATAATGCGAGTTCTTCCCTTATTGGTGGTGCTAACAGTGTGGTGGCTGGTGGTGGATTCTTTTCTATGAAACTCTATTTGCAATTCCTTTCTACCAGTCAAATACATAAAGAGTATATAACGAAATCAAATCACAATGTGTACTAGCTAGAGACTAAAAACTAAAACAAAAAAGTATTGTAACAACAATTGATTTTTTTTATCTCTTAATGGTCTATCTGGAACTATATTTGTAACAACTCGGAATCATATCGCGTGAAATATTATCTACTTTGGCCCCACTAGCCATACGGGTTTTAAAAAAAAAATGTATTAAATCATATTGTTGGGGCATTTGATTACTCAAGAGTATGGTTTATTTTATATCAGACAAAATTTAAATCTCCAACTAAGTTTTAAATTGTTAATGTTCGATTAAGCTGATCATTAAAGTTTAAATTCATCTTTCTATAAGCTTTTACATAAGATTACTTGAAATAGTTGTAATTATGAAATCACGATCAAAAATGCTATCAATTTCTTTCTTCAATTTTTTATCGAGTGCGACTATATTTTGAATAAATACTTACACTTATGGGTATTCTTCCAAAAGCTTCACAATAATTAGCCTGAGACAGTTTATTTGCGAAAATATCTGTGTGGCAAAAAAATAGACCACATCTAAAATTGGGTCTCTTACTCAAAAAGACATTAAAAGAAGTTTAGCATATTCTGCAATATCTCAATTAGATTATATGACAAGAATAAAATATAACTACAAAAATAAAAAGACATAAAAATAAAAGCTTTATTTTTTATATCTTTTATTTTCAATCGAAAAAAAGAAAGAACTTCAGAAAAAAAAATATTGAGTAGAATTACTCTTGCAAATTTTCTTTTTGTGATAAAATTATAGCCCTAAGTCTCTAACATTGGAGAAAACATCAGGGCGCAAAATTAGTACAAAACAATTCGCAATACTTAAAATTTCAAACTCTAAACTCTAAAATATTAATATAAAATTTTTCAAGTTTTCTTCTATAACATGTATAATATTATTAATTATAACAAAACATATGTAAAATTCAAATCCATTTTCTTATCTCTTTCATCATGTTTAACTTTTCAAGTTCAATGTTGCAACAGGAGATACCATTGGAAGACTTTAAAGTGTCTCCTCATGTGTGTGTGTATGTATATAAATTTTAGCATTAAAAATGTGTTGGTTAAAAGGGAAACGAATCATATAGGTTTGATACTTAAAAGGGTTCTGGGGCACTAAAGCAAATGTTTTGTTGTTGAAGGACACAATGGATGGTGGAGGACACCTACCTAAAAACTTTAGACAAGACAATGAAAAGATGTATTGAGTAAATTGGGTCTTTACATTTTGCTATTAAGTGGATAGGTGTCCCAATATAAACTATTTGCCAGTCTTCCTTCTAGATTTTGAGGGCCATATATACCCATATCTTTATATGATTATTATTATTGTAATCATCTCTTTTGTCTCTTGTACATGTTTTGCTGGTCAATTGGGCAGGCAAAACTTTTTTCTTTTTTTTAATTTGCATATTTTTGAAGGATTTAATCTCTTATTTAATATTTTTTTATTTTATACTAATTGAGTTCTTTTAAATTAAGGTTTTTAAAATTATTTATCAATTTTATATATCTAATATAATATTAAATTTTTTATTTTTATACTACAATAAGTGTAATAATTTTTATAATATATATATATATATATATATAATTTCCTCTCAAGGAATCACTTTGCTAGCATCCCTAATCTATAATTTAATTAGTGATGGAAGTCTCTACTTATTGAATTAAATTGAAAATAAACATTCAACTATGTTGAAATGATGTGCTATTTATATAATAAGATGAGAATACTTTATAATTCAGTGCTGAAAATTAAATCTCATCAATCATTGGAAAAAAGAAATATGCAAATATGTTGACCTAATATTCTTCTTTCCTTTCTACAAATATATGATATTTATTTTCCTTTATATAGACAATATATATAGTATGTGAAATATTAAAATTGAGCTTCAGTCGTAACTAATTGTAAAAAGAATGGTAATATAATTGAAAATTATCAGAGTTTAGAAGATATTTTTTAATAATATAATAAGAATACCATTTTTATTTATTTATGCAAGATTTAATGAGCGGTGAACTACACAATAAAAAATAATTATTTTCTTACACTCACTATGAAAATGAAAATTTCATCTTTTAAAAGTAAAAACTCTTACGAATTGAGACCCAGCTAAGTTCGAAATGTTATAAAAATACCATTTAACACACAAGACTTATAAAAATATAATAAATAATTTAAATTGAGGAGCTATAATTTCAAGTAAGTAATTTAGGGTGTCATCAAATTTTTCTATTTTCAGAAAGCATCTATAGGAAATTCCTTTTTTTTTTTCTTTTGTCTCCCTCCTTTCTAAGTTCAAACAAAAAAAAAAAAAAAAAAACCTTTTTGTTTATGAATTCAAAGACAATTTCAGTATCAATTGAGTTATACCGATTAATTCAATTGTCATATATGTTTGTAATGTTGATGGACTTGATCATTAGCATTCAATTGACCTATTCAATGAATTATATCCAAGAAAAGTCTCTTGCATAGAAGATGTGAATTGCACTACAAGAGGCTGGTAGTGCATGTACATTGAATTGGCAATTTTTACTCATGGAAACAAAAGAAACTATGGCTCCACCACTATTTATTAATGCCTTTGGCCTCAAATTTGCATTCAACTATCAAATCAAAACAATTACTCCCTTTGTTACCTTCAAGAAATCATAACCACAAAGGCCAAATTAAGCACATCAAATATTGCTGGCAGTGTTCTAATAATTTTCTTTTTTTTTCTTCTTTCTGATGGCTTTTTGTTCTTTCTTTTTGTCTTTCACTCTCTTTTCCTTCTCAGGAGGGCAATGGCCTAGTTGAGTTTAGTTCCTTCTCTTTCTACATTATTGCATTTTAAAAGAAAATAAAATAAAATAATTTATGTGGCTCATAAAGGTGTTTAATTTGCAATTGATTAATTGGTTGCAGTTCAGGGTCAACAATTGCAATTGATTGTAACATTTCGTTTGGTCCGAAATTTATGTCGAATTTATTTTATTTATAAATAAATTCTTAATAAAAATTATTTGTAAATAAAATTTTTGGTGTTTAGTACACTATATTTAAATGAAATTTTATTTCAAGTGGAATTTTATTTGAAATGAAATAAATTTTATATTTAGTTTAAGTGTGAAATTCCATTTAATATTTTAATCTTTTTATAAACATCTTTCATATATCTATAATATTGCAATTTAATTGTTATATATATATATATATATATATATATATATATATATATATATATATATATATATATGAAATTGGGAAATAAGATATTTTAATTAATTCCCTTTTATTATAGCTAACAAAAATGCATATCTAAAAATCATTTAGAAATTTATTTAAACTAGTCGTTTATCCGCGTTGCGACCATTATTATTATTTCCGATTATAAAATTAAACTGATTATAAAATTTAATATTTAATATTAATTAATAATATTTAAAAAAAATATCAAACTAAATATTTTTAAATGTTATTTTTAATTTTTTAAAATTTTAAAATTTATTAGTGCAATAATATAAAAGTTTAAAAATATTTATTAGTTAATCTTAGTATTGTTTATAATTGATATTACTATATTTTAGGATTAAGAATTTATTATATAATTAAAAAATTAATTTATTATTGAATATAATATTAAATTTTTTTTTAAATTAGAATTATTTTCTAATTAAAAATTAAGTTATTAGCTAATATAATACTGAAATATAATTTATTAATATATATATATATATATATTATATGATTCAATTTATTCTAACTATTCTGAAATTAATCAGATAAAATTTTGAATAAATTTTAACTTTTATCATACATATTAAATTTATATTTAGTAAATATTAAATATGTATAGATTAAATATAAGATAAAAATATATAATAATTTCACAGTTATTATTATTATTATTATTATTATTATTATTATTATTATTATTATTATTATTATTTGTCATATCAAAATGAGCAGTATTTTTGCAACTAGCAAGAATCAATACAACTTTACAACAACAAAAAGGAAAAAAAAAAACGAAAGGAAAAGCAAATGCTTTTCTTTCCTTATAAAATTGAAACTGCTTTTGAAAGAAATAAGTAAATTGATATTTTCCTCAAAAATAAATTTAACCAAAAGCTTTTATAAAAAATAAATGGATCAATTAAAAAAAATATTTTTTTTAATTTTTTATAAACTGTTTTTTTTCCAAATCTGTTTTTTGAAAAAACATCAATTCACCTGCTTCTTGTAAAAATAATTTCAAAAACTCAAAAAATAATATAAAATATTATTTTAAAACAATACATACTAAACATGATAATAGTATTAAAAACACTTTCTATATTATTTTCCAAGCATGATAATTTGTTAAAAAAAAATTATGCATTTTTGGAAATTTTTTAATTTTTATTAGAAGTGAAAACTACTGCACAAACTTTAACTTTAAATTTTTTTATTATTTTTAATTTATATTATTATATTCTTTATCAAAAGATTAAAAATTATTAAAATATTACCACACCACCGTCGCCACCTAATTGCCATCGCCTCCATCTTTACCATTAATATCATGTGTCTATAGCTGTGATAATAAAAGGGAGCCAAAGATATGCATGAAGCTTTGTTTCTTTATCCAGACAACATGCCGAAAAAGAACCCAGAAGACACTCTTAGTTTCAAACACATCCAGACAACATCACCATAGCCACTATCTAACAAACAAGAACCCGAAAGGATTCTATCAATAATATGACTGATTTTTATAATATATATATATATATATATATATATATATATATATATATATATATATAGGAGAACATAAATATATCTAAACAAATTATTCTATAATCAAGAAAAAAATAAAAACAGATTTTTTTGAATTTAAGATTTGACAACAATATCATATCCCACAATTGATTTATATCTCATAATTAACTCTCTAATTTCTATCACCAGAGCATGGATATCACACATGCCTAACTTGCATTAAAAATCATCAAACACTCTACTGAATACAACCTTAGTAAGCATATCAATGAGTTGATCTTCAGACTTCACAAATAGTAATGCAACGATGCCATCTTTAAGTTTTTCCTTGATAAAACATCTTAAGCTTCTATATGTTTTGTTCGATCATGTTGAACTAGACTGTGAACAACCTCAATAGCTGAAGTGTTATCACAATATAAGTTCATTACATATTGAGGATCAACACCTAATTATTCTAGCAATTTCTTTAACCACAACAGTTCACATACTCCAAAAGCCATAGTTTTGTACTCAGTTTCAGCACTAGATCTTGCTACCATTGGTTGCTTTTTACTTTTCCAAGTTATAAGGTTTCCTCCTATAAAAGTGAAGTAACTTGAAGTTGACCTTTGATTATCAGTTGACTCTGGCCAATCTATATCATTATAACCTTCTACTTTCAAATGATTATGCTTCTTGAAGAGCAATCCTTTTCCTGGCGCAAACTCAAATACTTTAGTATGTATTCAATAGCTTCCATATGTGATTTTCGGGGATCAAGCATAAATTAGCTAACCACACTTACTACATAAGCAATGTCAGGTCTTGTGTGGAATAAATAGATTTTTTTCCACAAGTTTTTGGTATCTTGCCTTGTTAGTAGGAATTGCATTCAAATAGTGATACAACTTATAGTTTTGTTCAATGGGAGTAGTCACAGGTTTACATCCAAGCATTCATGTTTCAATTAATAAATCAAGAACATATTTTTGTTGGGTTAAGAAAATATGATTCCTTGATCGGGCTGCTTTAATACTGAGAAAATACTTCAGATCATCAAGCTTTTATATTTCAAATGTAGAGGCTAAGTGTTTTTATAGATTGTCTATCTCATTCGATGTCATCCACATAGATAATCAAGGCAGTAACTTTACCCTATCTATGTTTCAAGAATAAAGTGTGATATAAGTTGCTTTACTTCTAATAGAAGTTCTTCATAGATTTTGTAAATCTAGTAAACCATGCTTTCAGAGATTGCTTCAACTCGTACCATGCCCTTTTGAACTTATATACCATTGTAGTTTTTAAGTATTTTCCAATTCTTGGAGGAGGCTCAATGTATACTTCTTTAGCAAGATCTCCATGCAAGAAGGCGTTCTTAACATCAAAATGAAAAGGAGGCCAATCCTGATTAGTCGCTAAGGATAAATGTAATCTTACTGTACCAACTTTGCAACTGGTGCAAAAGTATCTTGATGATCAACTCCATAAGACTTTGTATACTCTTTTGTAACTAATAATGCTTTAAACCTTTCCATTGTCCCAACAGCTTTATGTTTAACAGTAAATACCCATCTACAACCCACAATCTTTTTTTTTGTCTTGGGAGAGGCACTAGCTCCCAAGTAGCATTTATTTTTCAACAGTCGCCATGACTTGAGTCCATCTTGTATCTGCTAAAGGTACCTACAAATCACTAGGAATGGAGACAGATGATAATTGATAAGATGCATACAACTTTGATAGCCACTGGTAAGACACATGATTACTAATGGGATATTTAATTTTAGTTATAAGATCAGGTCGTATCTAATGGGAGGTACACCACGATTAGGACGAGATGGAAGATGATAATTAGATATTTCAATATTAACATCATTAACAACAATCAAATTAGGATTGGTGGATATCTCTATTGATGGTGCCTCAAGAGAAGATTCACTTGGTGATTTAAGAGGATTTGTACTATTAGTAAAAAGATTCACTTGGTGATTTAAGAGGATTTGTACTATTAGTAAAAGGATGCTTTATAATTCTTAAATTCTTCTAATTCAGTATTCTCTACAGTCAATACAGTATCTGATTCATCCAATTCACCACCAATGGTGTTCAAATCCAAGGCTATTAGAATGAATGCATGTATTGTATTATCATGATTGATCATTTCTTTATGATTCTCCCTCTAAAGTGATGAATTTGTGGTTGGTGTATAAAAGAGTTTGTTTTCATGGAATATAACATCCATAGAAACATAGAGTTCCGTAAAAGAAGAATCATAACATTTGTATCCCTTCTGATGACTTCCATATCCCATAAAAATGTATTTTACAACACATGATTGAAGCTTGCGCCTAACAAAGACTACATACCCAAAATTTTTTAGAGGCAAATGAACCACTGGTGGAACAGTATAGTAATCAAATAGCATCCAATAGCGTCTACAGTTAAGAATGCTTGATGGCATTCGATTGATTAAATATACTACTGAACTCAATGCTTCAGCCCAAAGGTAAAAGGGAACATGCCCTCTAATTAAGAGAGATCGAGTAACCTTAAAGAGTTGTTTATTCTTCTTTTCTACAATACCGCTTTGTCGCAGTGAGTAAGGATATGTTGTTTTTAAATTATTCCAATTGAGTTCATTAGTTTTGTCAGCTCTTGAATTGAGGTATTTCCCTCCATTGTCAGATCGAAGGACTTTTATTGACATGTTAAATTGAGTTAGTATCATTTGAAGAAAGACGAAAAATGGAGCTTACATCACTATCATGTCTCATTTGATAAACCCAAGTCATTCGGGTACAGTCATCCATAAAGGCCACATACCATCTCATTCCATTGAGAGTTGAAATGGGTGTTGGTCCCTAAATATCTGAATTTACTAATGAAAAAGGAACAATTACTTTATTATCACTTAAATAAAAAGTATCACGATGGCTTTTTACCATAATAGAAGTTTGTCAAGCAAGATCTGAAACACCAGACCTACTAAATAAAGAGGGAAATAATTTTTTGGATAGAAAAAGATGGATGCCTCAATCTCTTATGCCATAACTAAATTTTTTCCTTTTTCTTATCCATTGAATCTTCTTATACCAAATGAGCTTGTCCTTTATTAAGATGTTAAAACCTATCTTTCAGACAGTATAATCCTCCATTTTCTTTAACACCGCCAATCTTCGCCTTAGTACGAAGGTCTTGAAGAATGAAGTGAGTAGGAAAAAAGGTAGAAGACAGATTATGTGATTTCGTTAATTGCTTGACAGAAATAAGGTTGAAATTTAGGGTTGGCATAAATGATAAATCTTTGACAATTAAGGAAAAAGATAATTAAATTTTACTAATGCCAATAATTGGAGAGAACACACCATTAGCGTTAGTCACAATATCAATGGGGCATTTAGAAGACTGATTAAACTTATATCTATTCCAAGTCATATGACAAGTTGCATTTGAGTCAATTATCCACTCACTATTTTTAGTAAAGATGTACTTGACTAACCAGCAAATCCAGAAGTTGTGCCTAGGCTGACTTTTGGACTAGTGTCCTCCTCTTTGGTATTATAAAATACTTTAGATACCTTCTTACTTTTCGGATGTCAATCTGGATATCTATAAAGTTAAAAATATGTATCCACTATATAACCAGTACCATTACAATAAGTACATTTTCTATATCTCTTTGAGGTATATATTTTTTTTATGGCCATTGCAGCTTCTTCTCCAATCATACCTCTAAGTATGACTTTTTAATGATTATCTTTCGCACAAACCACATCATACACACTTTATATGTTTGGGAGTGCTTTAGTAGTAAGTATGTGACCTTTAACCCCATCTAATTAAGAGTCCAAACTAACCAAAGAAAGATGCACATGTTGGGCATTCACCTTCGTGGTATATTTTATTGATATCATTTGCACACTCTATAGTACAATCATCAATATCATCAAGTTCTTGCCTTATCTTTTGTAATTTTCCAAAGTAGGAAATAAAAGACCTTCTAGCAAATAGACATTACCTCACAATGAAGTTGATATGCCTTTGAAGCATCTTGATCAACTGAATATGTATGTTTGGCAACATCCAAATTTCCTTTATTGTCTTTAATAAGAAAAATAAAGATTTGATATCCTTTGTCATTGCATCAAGAAGCCACGATTTGACAAGCAATTTTCATCTTGCCATGCTTCGTACTGAATATGTATGTTTGGCAACATCCAAATTTCCTTTATTGTCTTTAATAAGAAAAATAAAGATTTGATATCCTTTGTCATTGCATTAAGAAGCCACGATTTGACAAGCAATTTTCATCTTGCCATGCTTCGTAATCTTCTGAATGCACATCCTTTGATGTAATTTTTTATACCTGAGATAAAACCCCAGCGCTTTCTTCCACAGATCTTATTTTGAGTATTCAAGGATTACTCAACATAATTGGTTCCATCAAGGCGTTCTAGGGTGATTAGAGAGGAGGTTTCCTATATATGAAAACTAATTGAAGAAGTAGAACTTTCATTTTTCTTTAAAGAATCATCATTACTATCTTTAGGATCACACAAAGTGAATGATGATACAAAGTTGGACATGATCTTTAACTTCCATGAGACCTACTATATATTATGGAGTAGAGGGATGCATTGTCTCATATGCCATGTGTAAGTGATTTTCTTTTTCATGTTTTGTGGTAAAGGACTTAGAAGTCATGTTGAAACAGTAGCATATTGAGGCTATATAACCAAAAGGAAAAGGACGAGTTTGTAATTTCAATATTTGGGTAATGGACCCATGGCAGCTATGTTTGATTCTTAAACCAATGTAAAAGACATTAGCACCCTTCTTAAATGACTCCTTTTTTAGTCAATTTGCGTTTGACCTATTCAAACTTTAGACTCGGATGAGTTCAAGATGGGCTTGGTCGGGCTTGAAGTTTTCAAGTCTAGACCTGAGCCCTACCCGGCCTAGCTATGCAGGACTAAACTCTTAACTAAATCCGGCCCATCATGAAAAATATACTATATTTTTCTTTATAATTTTTGGGACAGGCTGGCTAGTTGGGCGAACATCAAAAAAATGATATCTCCAAGCCTATGCAAAAAATAAGCAGGCTTTTACAGATTCGGACTTAGGCGGGTTTAACATAAAAAGAAAAGGTGTTCAAGCCTAAAAATTCTCAAGCTAACTTGGACAGGTTGGGCGGATACCCAATCTCATAAAGAGGCCTAATGTGTATGTACAAAAACGAGTTCATAGTTCATTCACTCCATTTGTGGGTCCCGTTATAATTATAATTGTTGTATTATCCTATTGGAAAATAAGAAAGCCGCCCTTTCAAACCAACGTCATTTTCCTTAGCTAGAGATTGGCGAAGGGGTGAGTAGGTAAATCAACTCTCCAAAATCGATTGGAAATACTGTTATTAAGGCATAAGGCTAATATTGTTATACAATATTGTATATTGAGAGTCATTGTTCATCTATAATGACATTTGGATTCTGCTTTATATATATATTAATAAATTTGGTGGTATGATTTCGTTTTGACGGAAAAGTATAGGCAAGATAAAGTCATCATTTGAATGGAAAAGGAATAGCAAGGAAGGGCAGTTTAATTATTACAATAGATGAATAGTAAATTTGGTATCCACTTTTAATGTATATAATAGATTTACGCCACGTGTAGTTGGAAAGAAGGAAATGAGGGAGGATGTTTAGGAATAAAGAAAATTAGTCGTTTATCCTTGCGTTGTACGGCCATTATTATATTTCGATTATAAAATCAAGTTTATAGATACAACTTAATAAATTTTTTAATATTTAATATTAATTAAATATTTTAAAAAATAACAACAAACTAACTACTTTTAAATGACCTTAATTTCTTTTTAAAATTTTAAAATTTTATCAATGTAATATAAAAGTTATCTTAAAAATATTTATTAATTTAATTCTAATATTATATAAATTAATACTATCAATATAAATGATATTACTATTTTTTAGAATTAGAAATTATTATATAATTAAAAGTATTAATTTATTAGTGAATATAATATTTAAAAATATTATTTTCTATAATTAGAATCATTATCTAATTAGAAAATTAATTTATTAGTTAACATATTATTAAAATATAATTGATATGTTTCTTAAAATAATTATTATCTAATCAGAAAATTAATGATTATCTAATAAAAATATATTTAATTATTAATATATTATTTATTAAGATTATAATTAGTGTTTAATTAAGAATATAACTTATTAATCAATAATTAATAAAAAAAATTATAAAGTTAAACATAAGTTTGAATCTTATATATTAAAATAAGTACACATGTCAAATAAAAATATTATGTGTTAAAAATTAAGCATACATGTCAAAAGAATTTAGATTTCAAAAATTAATATATATATATAGAAACTTTGAATAAACTAAAAAATAAATTAAAATCGATGATTTAATTTTATTTAGTTTATATATTTTCATAAATTTAATTATCTATTTTAAATTCTTAAAAATTAAAATTATTTTGATTATGTTCAGTTTTAAAGTGATAACTCTTAACTAATCAAATAAAGCAAAATAATCTAGTTTTTTTATAGTAAAATATTAAAAACTTTTTATCAAATTTAATTTTTTAAATCAAACTTTATAATTTAATTTGTTTAGTTGGATTTTTCAATTTATTCTCTTATTGGGTTTCATTTTAATTTATATTTAATTATTTAAATTCTAATTTAATATTTAATTATATTTTAAAAATTATCTATTTAATATAAATTAATTTAATTTTAAATTGACCGAATATTTCGTACTATTTAGAGGGGCCTTAAAGGGAGTGCCAGCCTATGAAAGGAAGAAAAAGAAAAGAAGAAGATTCATATAAAAAGTGGGAAGAAATTAGAAAATATGAGTGGAAGACAGCTTATATCCCATTGATAAGATGACCAAATTGAGAAGAAAAAGAAAATCCATTTGATTTTGATAAGTCAACTCAACAGTCCAATATGGACCTCTCCTTATCATCATTAGCCTTGTGCTGAAATCATCTTGGGCCCAATCTATGCTTCTTAAAGTTGAGTGTTGAAAAATATATATTTGAAATATTTTATTTAGTATGTTTGATTTTTTTTATAAATTATTCTTTTTAAATTTGTTTTTGAAAAGATATTAATTTATTTAATTTTTGTAAATATGATTTCTCAATTTAAAAATTAAAATAAAAAATTTAAGTTAGAATTAATACTTTTTCAACTTCACTGTTCTTTTTTTTTTTAATTTTTTATAAACTTTTTAACTTAAATTTTTATATACTAGCAATTTGATTAGGTTAATGCATAATTATTAATAATTTATTATTTAAATTATATTATATTATATATAAATATATATATAATAAAAAATAATTTATTAATCTTTATTCCAGTAAATATCTAATATTATTATTTTATTTTTATAATTTTAAAACTTAATGATCATAAAAAATATTTAAAAAATTGTAATTAATATAGAGTAAGTTAGTAGTATTACACAGTCACTAATGTTTATTATACTTAACTAAAATAAATAATTATTAATATTATTTTATTTGATTAGTATTTGATATCAAATGATACATTTAATATTATTATTTTAGTTGATTAGAATATAGTGTCATAATAAATTTTTATATAAGCTACATCAAAACTATATATATATATTATTAAAATTCTATATGATGTAGTTTTTAGAATTTTGTCAAATGGAGTCTCATGGAAGAACTAGACCTACTTTATATATATACTAGCAATTTGCTCATGCTAATTCATGATTAAAGATTTTATATAATATTTTTTCTTTTAACTTCTTTTATCATTCAAATCTAAAATTCTTATTCTTTTACTATTTTTATATTATTATTTTTATTTTATATATATATATATATATATGTGAATATAAAATATAGTTTTATTAGAAAAGTATAAAATTTATTATTAGTATATAGTAGCTAATTGTTATAATAATTTTGTAAGAATATAATAGTCTTATATTTAAATAAATTTTCTTTTATAAATATCTACTTTTAATCTTTTCATTTTTAATATTTCTTTTCATCTTTCGTTTTTCTTTTCTATCTTTTTTTTTCTCTTGCATTTCTCTTTCGATTTTATCGACAGACTTAAGAAATATAATTAAAAAAATTAGTGATAAATTTATTCTCATAGAATTTAGCTACACACTAAATTTAGCTAAGAAAAATTCATAGCTAAATTTAGCGACGTATGATATTTCATCATAAAAGATATAGCAACTAATAGAACAATACGGATGAACTTTGTCGCTATTTGTATTTAGCAATGAACTTTTTTGTTGTGATAATTAAAGATTTTTTTAGTGTGAATTTATCCTTTTCTCAAGTTCAATTTCTCTCCAAGTTTAAATTTAATTTTTAAAATTGGTATATACTTTTATAAACTTATGAAATCCTTCTTTCTCTAACATCATACATATATTTTAAGTAATTTATATTGTAATCTATAAAATTGAATAACATTTATTAGTTTAATCTAGTAATAGATACATATTTCAAATTTAGTATACTTTAAATTTAAGTCTTTCTTTATTTATAATAAATAAAAACTTATAAAAGTTCAAACAATATGACCACTGAGAAAATATTAGCTACAACTATAGAGACATCGCATCTAATGCAGCTGATACATGAAATGGGTTCTATAATAATCAATTGAAAAATTGATCATAGGTGTTTTATTTTGTTTTGATTTATATATAACCTTTTTTTAAGGTGAAATACATATTTGGTACATAACCTTATATATAACCTTATATATAACCATAATTTCAAATTTTGTTATTGAAAATAAACATCAAGATACCTAATTGGTACATAACAAATCACCCTCCAAGTGTTAAACCTTAAACTATAGGGTATTAGTATAAACTTCTCCCTATAAACTTTTTATTAATTCATTTGCACTCTATACTATGCATTACCATAGCACCTCTATAAATTGTATGTAGGGTCAAACTTGCCTGGAACATCTGCGATTAGAATTGAGCTCAATCGTAAAGCTATTCTAGGCTTTAGTTGTGTCGGCTTTAAAAAAAAATCCTTCATTTGATGATGTTGCTCGCATTATAGTAGCATGTATAATGATCTCTATTTGCGAGTTTGAGATGCACACTACAACTAATTATATGTGTGAGCCTTTCAGCCTCAAATTTGGTTATACTTCTTCTAGAAGACTGCATAGCTTGACACTGAAAGTTGTTAAACATATTTTGGCTGATAGCAATAAGTTCAAGTTGTCATTTGCTCTCTACCGAATTCTTAGGAACATACAGAGGAAGCCTTAGAGGCTGCAAAATCTCCTCAAGCATATGTTGTTGAATTAGGAATGAAGAATAAAAGAAATAAGTCTTTTTAGGACGAACCTAGACCACTAGGTAAGAAAATAAAGAAGCGGAATAAGAAGAAAAGAAGAGAAAAGCTTGGTGGAAAGAGTAACAAGTCAAAGATAACTTAATTCAACTGTAGGAAAATGGGGCATCTCGCTCGTGAATGCACTGAATCAGAAAAAGGGTTACCTAATTTTTTTTGTGACCACTTTGTTATTACTAGTACTTTTGTTACTGAATCTCTTCTTGTATAGATTGTAAACTCCAAAGCAATAAAGCACATAATAAAAGACCAAATAGGGTTTGTTGAGTTTTATCATTTGCTTTAGGGAGTTAAAGATCTATATAGAAAATCCTATCAATATAGATGTGCTCAGAGTTGGCACCTGCAAGTTGGAATTATATTTGGGTCACAAGTTATTTCTCTATGATGTTCTCTATGAACTTAGAAATGAGGCGAACTTATTTTCAATTTTTGTCATGCTTTTTTTAGATTTTTTTATTTGACTTTGAACATAATTCTAGTAAGATTTTTCTTGAAACATATTATTATAATTGTGGTTCTTTGTTTGATGGTCTTATGACTTTGGATCTTGATTCTTTAAGTAATATAAATAGTTATTTTTTATGTTATTTTATAATGATAATTCAAACAATGAATCAGCTAGATAGCATATAGACTAGAGTATAATGAACAAGAAAGGATGATTAGGTTAGTTACTCGGTCACTAAAATTGTCTTGCCCACATGTGAGCATTATTTGGTGGAAAAGGCAATTAAGAAACAAGACTATCTAGGAAGGCTAAATGCAAAAATTCTATTGTAGTTAATATATTATGATGTGTGTGACCTACTGAATATAGGGGCAAGGCATTTGTAGATGATTATACATGTTTTTACCATGTTTATTTGATCTTTCATAAGTCCAAAGTGATAGATTGCTTTAGAGGATACATTAATAAGGTTGAAAATCAATGAGACAAGAAGATTAAAGCTCTTAGGACTGATAGATGGCACAAGTATCTATTACATATATTTAAGGGACTGTATAAAGAAAAAGAAATAATCATACAGTTAACAATTCTTAGTCCTCCATAATAAAATGGCATAATAGAATGTATGAATGAAAATTGCTTAACATAGTTAGATCTGTGATGGAGCAAGCTAATTTCCATATCACTTAATTGCTGCTTACATCTAAATTATGGCCCCTCCAAATCAAACACTTCTACTTCTTATAAGTTGTGGACTGACATAAAGCTAGACTTAAGTTATTTGCATCTTAAGGGGTATGTTGCCGACATACACAATGTTACCTATAAGTATAGAACCTTAATCTTGAAGAAAAGAAATGGATCTTCATAAGATATGCAGAACACTCCAAAGGGTACGTGATCATTTACGAGTAATTAGATGGAAGTATAATCACGGGATGTAAATTTCGATTATACTTCCATCCAATAAATTTCTATGACCAAAATTGAGTCGCGGGATGCGAATTTTCTTGCAAAAGAATTTCCTAGCAAAAATGAGGCACATAGGGACATAAGTCTTTGTGAGATTAAGGATTCAAACTTGCTTACCTAGTCAAATAGTATAGAAACATGAGGTAACTCTTGATCTTCATAGGGATAGTGAAAGAAGCTTAATTAATCCTATTGAGGAAAAAGGCTCGTGGAACATTCTCATTGTCGTTTTGATATTAAAGAGAAAGCTTTCATGATAACTAAACTAGATGATAATGAGCCAAAGATTCATCAAGAGGCTCTCTCATCACCTGCTAGCAAAGAATGGATCAATGTTATAAAAGACGAAATGGAGTCTATGAGGATCTATAATGTTTGGACTTAGTTGATCTCCCTCATGGGTATAAGACCATTATAAATAAATGGATCTTAAAGGTCAAGCATAAGGTAGATTGATACATTAAAAGATATAAAGCTATTATAAGGTTTACCTCAATTTGTTTAATCCCAAGTCATATGGTTTTAGAACTCTATCGTATATACGTTAAAACTACATTGCTCAATAGAGAATTAGATGAGAAGATCTTTATGAATGAACAAGTTAGCTCTATTATAAAGGGACAAAGGTCTGCAACTCTTAAAGTCCATCTTGAAGCAATCATTTAGACAATGATATCTTAGATTCCATCGAGTTATTATTTCTTGTAATTTTACAATGATTGAAGATCACGTATATATGCTAAATGCACTAAGATAGGTTTTGTTATCCTTTCATTGTGTGTAGATGACATTCTGCTGGGGGAATGATACAAAGTTAATCAAAACCACTAAGAAGTGGTTGTCCTTAAACTTTGAAATGAAAGACATGGGTGAACCGAATTATATGCTCAGAGTTAAGATCCTAAAGGATCGTTTTATGAAATTCCTTGGTTTATTACAAGAGACTTACTTAAGGAAGGTCCTTAAGCGGTTTCAGATGCACAATTGCAAGCCTTTTGATACTCTCGTTACCAAGAATGAGAATATGACCTTTGATCAATGTCCTAAAAGTCTTTAGAAACACGGAAAGATGAACCATGTTCTATATGTCAATGCAGTTGGTAGCCTTATGTATGCAATGATGTGCACTCACCTTGACATATGCTAGGTAATTGGTCTAATCAACCGATATCAGTTTAATTCTAGGATTGAATACTGGAAAGCAGTCAAAAAGATGTTGTGATACACCCAAGTCATATTAGATTTATGTTATTCTAGCTAGGATATGATTTGGAGCTAGTTGGTTACATCTATGCGGATTAGGATGGTGACATTGAAGAACACAAATCAACATTAGGATATGTGTATCTCCTCGGTGATGGAGCTATTTCTTGAAATAGTAAAAAGCAAACATGTGTAATTTTATATTTTTTATATAAAATAATATTGTTTTCTGTGCTTTTAAAGAAAATTTATATCATTTTTATGAGTTTCATGTTTGCTTATAATTTTTTAGATCTAACTTTTAAAAATCATCTCCAAAGACTTGTATAAAATTCCTCTAATAGTTGTAACACCCGGAATTTTTATATATTTAATAATGAGTTTTTATTTAAGTTAATTTTAGCTTCATTATTATTGGGTTTAATTTGAAATGATTTAATCAAAAATTTAATATTAATCAAATAAATGAGTTATTTTCTATACCCAATTAGTTTGAAATTTTAAGAAATTATTCAAGTAAATTATTTGAGAAATGATTATATTTTGGTTATTCAAAATTTTCCCAAATGCATATTTATATAAGTAAAATTATATATTGAAAAATTTTGGAAGAAATTATAAAGGATGTTTTTATAAAAGAATTTTGGGAAAATTGATATTATAATTGATTAGTAGTATTAAATTTTAAGTTGAAAATTGATTATTTAATTTAATTGTGTGTTAGGACTAAATTGGAAATTTATTTTGGAATAAGGAAAGTTTGGGGGTTAAATTGGAATTTTGATGGATGGAATTGTAAGTAATTAAGAAGTTGAGGGACTAAATTGTAATAAGGAAAAGTTCGGGGGCCTAATGTCGATATTGAAAGGAAAGAAAATCGGGGAAGAAGAGAGGAAGAGAGAGAGAGAGAGAGAGAGAGAGAGAGAGAGAGAAAGGGAGACGCAGGGCGCGCCGGGCGCGGAGGCCGGGCGCGTGGCGGCAATGGCTCTGGCGGAAGAGTGCACAGCGTGTTTCAGTTTTCGGCATTGTTGGCGTCCGAGTCGGGTGGCGATCGGCTCCCTCTCGGCGAGAGTTTTCTTTTAGCGGCGCTGTGGTGGCCGGGAGACGGAAGATCCGGTGGAGAGAGAAAATGGTGGCAGCCGGCGTTTTTGGATTTTTCCGGCGAGATCCGGCGGAGGATGGACGATCGGAGGACGTATCCCGACTCTCCTTAGCTCAAGCTTCGCGATGGCATTGGTTTCGTGGCGATCGGGCTTCGTTTGCAAATCGACGGTCGTGATCGTCTGCAAATTTCTCCGGATGATCGAGTGTTAGATCGAAAAATCGGAAGCAGGGATCGTCATCAGCGCGTCGTTGTGAGTCCGATGGTGTGTCCAGATTGTCGATCGGACTCCGGCGGCCTGAGGCGAGTTGACCGAGCGTCTCGGTAATTTTCTCTAGCCGTTGATCTTGGAAATTCTTTGATTTAATTTGTGTGTCTATTGATTGTATTGAGTATTTGATGATATTGTGAGTCAAAAATAATTGTCTGTCAGTTTGCCTGCCTCGTATTTTGTGCTGTGTGGCGGAGTCAGGAAATAGTGAAGTTTGGGGACCCGACTCCCGTTGTTTAAATTGTTGGATATTTGGAGTGTTTTTCTGGCAGGTCCTGGACCCGTTTTTACGGGGGGTAATTGTCGTGTTGTTGGGGAGGTTCCGCCGAATTTTCGGTAGAATTCTCCCGAGTCGAGATTCTTAGACAGTCAGTCCTAGGAGTCTAGACTTAGGATTAATGACCGATTGTTTCAGCGTTTTAATAAATTATTTTCCGTGACTAGATTGTCCGTTTGTTCGGCTCGCTCCAACCGAGGCACCGGAGTAGAGCTAGGAGGTCGCCCAATCCTGTGAGTTAAAGTCATTTAATCATTGCGCTATTGCTAGGTTTGACTTTAATATGCTATTTTGAAAGTTCATGCTTAATATGGTTATTAGTATCGCAACGTAAATAATTTCACTGAATTATTAATTATTAAAGGTAATATAAGTGTTATTATAGTAATGTTATGATAATACCAAATATAATCAGTTTTTCTTATGAGTTGCCTGATGTCTTACTCTTAATTGTTAATTGTTATTTTGATATGGTTGAATGATTTCATTATACAATGATATTTATTATATGTGATGATTGCGAATTGGGAAATGTGGCTTGTAGAACATGCCACCTGATGGGTTACATCAGGACCGCGTGCGCACCGGTAATGATCATGGACATGTAATAAGATATTTATGGGTTTGCCCTGGTCGAGCATGGCTCTCTGGGCTGATTTGTGTAAATTGTCGGAGGTAAGGTCCCTGGTCGAGCATTGCTCTCGGGGCGCCAGTCTTATTGGATTAAGAGAGCCGAATGGCTACTAGATTTCTTATTTGGATACGTAAGTGACCAGACTGGAGATAAGGTCCCTGGTCAAGCATTGCTCTCGGGGCGCCAGTCTTATTGGATTAAGAGAGCCAAAATGGCTGTTAGAATTTGGGGTTAGGGTTCTACTGAGCCACTCGTCCCGTAAAAGTAAAAATATATTTTTATTTATTTATTTATTTATTTATTATGGTATGATTATAATATGGATTGTATTTACGTGCATGGTTGATATATTGATTCGAATGATTAACATTTTCTGTGAAGAAAGTAATAGGGTATGATTATGGTATGATTGGTATTTATGTGCATGGTTTGATATCTGATTTGAACAATCTATGTTTTCCGAGAAAAATGCAATAGTTCCGGATTATTTGATTTTAACTCACTCTCGAGGCCGAGTCTCATTTGTCTTATTTTGATTCGTGTTGTTAGTCCTCTCGCGACTCTTATTCAGTAACCTGACTCCTTCATCATCGGGTGATGTATTTGATTTGGTATGCAAATTGGTAAATCTTAGATTCTCCGCAGTAGTAATAGTAGATGTATCAGTTGTAAATTTTCTGAGTTTCAGGTCTCGCCTAGTTTTTCCGCATCAAGTATTTATGTAGAATGTAGTACGTTAAGATAAATTGTGGCTTTAATAATATTAATTTGAGATGAGATTTGTTTAAGTCAGTGAGTGTCAGGCTTACTACGGGTTTCGGTGGCTTTACGCCTACCCATTCCCTAGTGCCGGTCACGGACCCACGGGTGGGGTCGTGACAATAGTGTTGATTTGTCAAGTTTCATTCTATATCAATAAAATAAATAAAAAGATCAACTAAAACAAAACTTACTTTTATTCATAATCAAAAAATTTTAAAATAATAAAAATGAATCTGTGTGATTCTAATTTTTTTACATATATTAGTTCGTTTTAACCTTAAAATTAGTTTAAAAGTAATATAAATTTGATGGAATATTTTTGTTCTATTTCTTAAAAGAAATTTGTTGAAAATTTTGAATATAATTTTTGATATAAAAGTACTGTGTAAAAAATATTTTAAAAGTCTATGTAGCATTTTTATAAAAATTCTAATCTTACAATATCACAAGGATTTTTGTCATCTTTTAAATAGTTCTATGATTTTTTCTTAATAAATGGATTTATTAGCACAACAATTGAGAGCCCATAAGAAATCCAAAATAGAGAGAATTTCACTATTTATCAATTTTAAAATACTTACAAGAATATATGTTTTTTTTTTCAAAAATATCTCTACCATTTTCAGAAGTACTATTTTTTATCTTTTCTATTTTTTCTAAAATGTATACCTTTTATCGATCAATTTTTTTTAAATTTATATTTTATTTCATTTGAAAAATGTTGAAATGCATAACATATATTATTTTTTATTAAATATATACCTTTTGTTGTTATTTACTTTTATTTTATTAATGTTTCATATTTTTTTAACTTTTTAAAATATTTATAAATATTGTAAATATTTATTAAATTATTTATTTAAATTTTAATATTGAAAAAAACTAATATTTCATATCATTAATATTTAAACATAAATATAATTAAAAATTAATATATATTTTATTTTGTTTATGTCAAAAGTATACCACACATATTTTTTCTCTTCAATATATACTCTACTGGTATTTTTTTACCTTATAACAATTCATCTTATTTTTCAGATAAACATATTTTTAAATTTTTAAATCAGAAAAAAATACTTTTTAAATTTATTTATTTATTTATTCATTATTAATATTATAAAATCAAATAAGATGCAACAATATTTTATAAAAGTTAATATATTTTAAATTTATTATCTGTCAAAAGTATACTGAACGTATACATTTCTTCAAATTATATCTAACATATACATTTTTATCTTAAAAAACTAATAAGGTATTTTTACAAATAAAATACTATTTTAATATTTTTTTAAATAAGATTTCATTTTTGGATATTTTTATGGTCAACAATTTTTGTGAGTATTTTTATATTATTTTATGTATTTGTGGCATTTATGAAAGAAGCCCAAAAAAAGAAAAGGAATTTTTCAAAAATACCCTAAGTCTACAAAACAAAAATTATTATGTAGATATTTTTCAAAAATATTATTTTTTTTAATTTTGTTAAAATTTACAATGTAGGTTTTTTTTTGTTTCTTTTTATTATTTTAGACAAAAGAAAAATTAAAAGATAAAAAGAAAAAAAAAAAACCAAAACTGTAATTTAAAACAATTAAAAACTGTAAGTGAAAATAAAAAATAACGTAAATTTATAAAAAAACATATTTGGGCTATTTTTTGGGCCAAAACTCAATATAAGTCTGTTTCGAAATTCGCGAATTTTACATGGGAGCGGGAAAATAAACCTCCAAAACAAGTGCCATATAGACAGAGAGAAGATCAGAAGCGTACTGAAGAAGCCTTAACAATCTTCTTCTTCTTCTTCTTCTTCTTCAAGTTTCTCTTTCAGCATTACAGTCGAAATGGGCAGAAGTGTGAAGGGAGAAGCACCCAGTAGCCGAGTGGAGACCGCGAGAGAGCTTAGAGCAGTAAAGAGGGAACGACTGAGTCGGAACCGGGTTGAGTCGTCGACTCAGCAACCGCATCAAGATGATAGTGTTGTGGATCGGAGAGTCCTTCGGTCTAAGTATCTTGCTTTGTATAATAAGATCAACGGTTACTATTCTTAATCTTATTCTTGTTTTTTTTTTTTTTTTTTTATTCAATTTTGAAATTATGAATGCAGTTGAGAGAGATGATTTAGCACAAGTTGATTCAGATAAGTTTGCTACCATCATAAAGGAGGTCGAAGATTTACATCAACATGGTATATATTTATTTATTTATTACTATTATGTTTGGTTATGTAAATATGCTTAATTATTGATGCTATCAGGCCTTGTTTGGAAACTAATCACATGTAATAGTTGAATTCTTCAAACTCATGTGAAACCATGAGGTTTTGTTTTAATATGAGAATTAGGTAAATAGAATAGAGTTGAATTATTGTTTTTCTTTTTTTTTACTTTTGTCAAACAAGGTGTTAGATGCTTTCTGTTTTATACAAATTATATAGTAGAATGAATGTGAAACTGTTGGGATTTCAGTACAAAGGCCAAGAGAGCAAGTTGCAGATGCAGAAGCATTGTTGGGAATTGCTAGCACATTGGTGACCTCTGTGAAGTCACAGTCCAACGAGGGAATTACTGCAGCAGATTTTGTTTCTGGTTTGCTTGCAGCCTTTGGCCAATCCAATAGGACATTAGGCAATGAAGGGATTGATGACAATTCCCCTACTTTTATCAACTGGAAGGATATTGGCCTTGTTGTTTCCCCTATTTTTAAAAAATGTAATGGGTTTAGCACAATGTAAGTTTCTTCCACTTTTTGAATGATGCTCCCTTTTTATTGTTTGATCTTTTTGCGTGCTGACTTGTGTTGCTTTTATTTATTTATTTTCTGGGGGTCAAGGGTTGGACCGATGAACACTGAGTTGAAGCAAAGAAAGGCTGCAGTTAATAGAAGTAGACGTGAAAAGCCAACTGAAAAATCTCAGCCTGAAGAGGTGATGTTGCTAATATCTAGTGTTTATTTGCTTGTAACTTTTAATAGCAAGACCAGATAAATTGTTCGCTCCTGTATTGCAGATTGTGTGCTAATGAGGTTCTCTTATTGGGATTATGTTATGAAATCATTTCTTTTATTTTAGTCTTTACAATGAGTAGAATATAAGATTCTGCCTCCTGCTCGTGAGTTGTGATTTTAGATTGTAATACAGGGAGTTGCTTCCTGTTGGTTTGAATGTTTGAGTTTCTCATATGACACTCCGAATTATGGAGTGTTAAATTTGCTTTTGCAAGTACTTGAACAATGTGCACCGACACACGTGTTGTCGTTCATGTAATTTAGGCAGATAATTCTGAGACAGAAAACTGATACTACTATGTCAGAGATGTTTGAGATCTTAAGAAGGAAAAAGCGGGCTAGGCTTGAAAATCTGATTGATGTTTTTAGATAGTCAATGCAACTGTTCACCACAAATTTGCTATAGAACCGCTTCTTTATTTTAGTTTTAAAAATGAGTAGAATATAATGTCTTTTCTCCTGCTTGTGAGTTGTGATTTTGAATTGTATTGTAGAGAGTTGCTTTCCTGCTGTTTTGAATGTTAAGTTTCTAAAATAACACCCCGAGTTTAATTGTTCGACTGGCTTGACTATGGAGTATACTTGAACAATGTGGACTGCTGACACAAGTATTGTGATCCATGTATTTCAGGTTGATGATTCCGAGGCAGAAAAGAAAACAGATACTGATAATAACATGTCAACAATGTTTGAGATCTTAAGAAGGAACAAGCGGGCTAGACTTGAAAATTTAATCTTGAACAGAAGGTCTTTTGCACAGACTGTGGAGAATTTATTTGCTCTGTCATTCTTAGTTAAAGATGGACGGGTTGAGATTATTGTTGATGGAAGCGGCCATCACCTCGTTTGTAAGATATCATTTTATCAATCAATTCAGTATTTGCATTTTGTATGTTCTCTACTTTTTGGCTGATCTCCTTTTATATTACTTTTTTCATTCTCTTCAGCACCTAGGAATGCTCCTGCTGCCAGTTCTGTGATGTCAGGGGAGGTTGCTTACAGGCATTTCGTGTTCAGATTTGATTTCAAGGATTGGAAGGTATATGATAGGAATTATATATTTAATGATGCTATTTATCAGATGAGTGTTAGCATATTTTAATTTCGAGTTTAAGAGCATGTTATGCCTGCTTTTGCACAATGACTATAGCCTCTAGATCCATAAGAATATAAAAAGCACCCTTTTTTATTATTACCTTATTGACACTTGATTTCCTTTCCATTACTTTTCTAAGCTTCTCAGTTTTGCTTTGCCAATACTTGATTTTCAGGTAATGATGGACATGGTGCCGCAAGGTGATGAGCTAATGCCGGATAGGAAAAACTCTGTTTCTGAGACGGAGCCTGAAACTAACATTAGTCAAGGAAATACGAACAGGACACCTATTAGGAAATTATGTAGGAACCGTGGTCTTGTTGTACAAGAAGATTCAGTTGTAGAAGACTCTCCTGAAATTGAAGCTGCAAAGGGCATTGGCTCCCTTAGGTGTAGACGTAAGATCACTTGAGGGAGGGATTCCATCATTTGATTAACATCAGAATCAGATAGCAACGGTGTGCAGGTTCCATCACTTTTTGGCACATAAGGTGTACTTATTTTGGGTCTTGGTTAGTTTTCTAATTTATATGCTTCTTCCTTGGCAATCTATTGATGCCTTTTATCACACTAACTTGAGAGTAGTTTTCCAGTTAATGTAAATTTTGTTTATCAGTCTTACAGCTTCACATGGTTCGAGATTGTTTTGAGTGTTAAAAAAGCAGATCTATTTTTCTTATAAATTGCTTCATAAAACATGCTTTTGTAAGAAGCATCAATTCACATGGTTTCTTCTGAAAACAGTTTTTCATTTGCAAAGAAAATAACATCCTAGACAGCAAATTTACATCCAACTGAAGATACTAATTGAATAGCAGAGGTTCACGCATTCCACAGACATCAAATTGATCTTTGGAGTTTAATCTGCTGCATGAATTGGAAGGTTCAATGGCTTTCAGAGTGGACTTTGTTCATATATATTTAATTCTTTTTTTCCCTTTATAAGATGATTTAGAGCTAATATTAGTGGTAATAATGGACCGTCACAACATGGTGTCTTACTCTAATGGTAAAATGAAACTATTTTTGAAGTAATTATTAAATTCAAACTGCAATAATTATTTTTTTTTGAAAAATTAAAGGACGATCACAAGCAAATTTTGCAGGTCTTTACAACATATGATAGAATGGGTTTTGCAAGCAACAAATCAGAATTTGCTGATTTTCTTTCTCCTTTTCTACATAATCATGTCAACACTAGAAACTGGAAATTTACACCATCAAAGGAAATTTGTACACCTCACAATCATTGATTCAGATTTATCAGCACATTCAATGGGATCCCTACTTAAAAAGAGAGCTCATCGGAAAAATTGGTGCTGCTGACCGGCCATATCAGGGCAACACACTAATGCCGACGAAGGTATCAGGAGTCAGGAAAGGAGACTGGGCAGCATTAACTAAAACTAAAGTTTCACTCGTTATGAATATGCCTATGGTTAGCTCTAATGCTTGTCTTTTGGGATGCCGAGGTCTGTCAATATTGGACTGTCAAGGCCAATGCCCATTGCATTGAGGCCATTGTCAACATATATAAGAGCACCAGTGATAGCAGAAGCCAAAGGCGATGCTAAGAATGCTGCTGTATTCCCCACCTCGTCTATTCCATCAATTTGTTTAATTTAGTAACTGTTATCGCAATGATAAAACAAACAAAAAAAACCATAGAATCAAGAAGTGAAGTACTCATCACCTGCAGATAGTTCTTTTTGCAGGGGTGCATTTGCCAACGAATACTCGATCATTCTGTCAATAAATCCAATTGCTTTTGCAGCTCGGCTTCCTAGCGGACCTGCCAGTCATCAGAGGCAATGAAATGGAAGACACTTTAAGTTAAGAGAATCACTAAGCAACTAAAAGAATGTTGAGCCCATGGAATTATGCCATTAGATATAAAGAAAATAGTGGAAAAAACAGAACAGCAGTAGTACCAGCAGATATTGTGTTGACTCTAATTTTGTATTTCCTTCCAGCTTCAAAGGCAAGCACCTGAATAGAAGTATGCCAAAATCATGAGAGATGTAGGGTGAAAGACTCGAGCAGAAAAGAAATGAATACTCACTCTTGTGTCACTCTCAAGAGCAGCTTTGGCTGAACTCATGCCCCCACCATATCTGTGTATAAAAAAATTCAAGAACCATCACCAACGAGAACGAATAATTCGTCAACAGATGCTAGACTGGAAAGGAACAGAATAGATACCCTGGGATAATTCTCTCAGAAGCAATGTATGTAAGAGAGATTGAAGAGCCACCTGTATCAGCACAACTTTTAGATCTTACATGGCTTCTGCAGAAATTAAGGTTAAATTCATGTTGCTATACAGACAAGCAAAAAAAGCATGCCTGGATTCATTATTGGTAGGAAATGCTTGAGCAAGGAAACATAAGAGTAACTTGATGCAGATACAGCTGCAAGATATCCTTTCCTTGATGTCTCTAATAAAGGTTTGCTCACCTATAAAGAGATGATTTATTCTTAGGCAGAAATGGCAATAATGCATAAACTTTTCGAGATTAGAAACTATGTACCTCTGGCCCATTAGCAAGTGAGTGCACAAGGATGTCAATACTGCCAAAATCCTGTTTCACTGATTCAGCAACTTCCTGCAATAAATTCACCACATAAACATCAATGGGTAGTTAAACTGTTTATCTAGTTCATAACTGAAATGCTTTAAGGTGGGCTCAATTTAACAAGCTCACACCAAATGTTGGAAGTTCAAAAACAGAGAAGGCTTTTTTAGAATATCCCTCACTGTTATTTCAAGGCATGTTCTTTATAGAAACATTTGAACAGTACAGCACATGTGATTGGGGGCACAGAACCAAACATCATCAGATATTCAACCAGAAGTGCACTCTGAAGATTTTGCAGAAAGCAAATGAAAATTATTGTGCAACTATCAGCAATATCATAAAATGGAATTAGGGGTAGTTAACTATATTATTTAAATATATCCCACCGAGTTGCTACGACTACAAATCAAAAGAAGTAAATAAATATAGAGATTAACATCAACTTTTCTACAGAACGAAATGGCAAATGCTATGATTGATTTTGTATATTTTTGCTAAATTCTTCAATCATTAAATATGGCTGGTACCATTTTGATGTATTTCAGTTCTTCCAAACAACAGCGGCTTGATCTTTTGAAATTGATCGCATTAATTCTATATCCTACTCAAAACATGCTCCTCATAAGGCAAAAGGGATGATCGAGAAAACCAAAAGTACATTAATAAACTGAAAAACTGAACCCAAAAGAAAAAGCCAATAATTGGATTGATCATTTCAATTTCGGTTTGGCATTTTCGGTGTTCTGTTTTCTAGGTTCACATTTGGTCTTTGCCTTTTAAATTATCACCAATTAACTAAAGCTATGTCAACATGTGAAAACACTTTAAGATGTAACAGCTGTTGAGAGCTTTGGCTGTTGTTTGAGTGGCATATAAATGAGTATTCAGGTCTAGATTCAAGACAAACCATCCCTCTATGTTTACCCCTTCATTTTATTCAGTTATTTATTCTCTTTTATTTCAGTTTCACTTGTACAGGCTTTCTTCTTTCTTTATGCAGGCTCTTCCCATTTTTTACAATAATACCGTTTCAATCTACTTAGACAATGGCAGCAACTGTCCGAGATGTACACTTTCATTTTACTCTCATCTTTTCATATCTTTGTTTCCTCATACTCTCCCTTTAATCTAGTTGTTTTGGATGAACCCAACTGGCCAGTTTTGTTTGTGATCTCTCTATCCTCATCAGCAGACAGTAATTGTTCTCTCTGCCTTCCCTTTCTTTTGGATTGATTACAGATTTATCAATCACAACAAATACCAAAGTTGTCAAATCACAGAACACATTAAGGTGCAAAGGGAACACAATTCAGGTGCATGCATGAGGGATATTAGTGTCCATGTTACAAACATGCATAACACTGTAAATGTACTAATAACACTAAATTTCAGCTGAGAACACATTCAAGATCACATGACAGCTAAAAAGGTCCATAAAGAAAACATTTAAGATGAGCATTCAGTGTATCATTTGGATAAGACACATAAAATCAGACTACAACAGTTCAAATGCAGTAATGAAAGAAGTAATGGGAAAGGAATAGGTGTCGGAAATTGAATTGAAATCATTAAGATCAGACTACAAGGACTAAGAAGAAGCCAATAAGGAATTAAAAAAGCCAAAGGAAATTGTCGGAGGGGAGGGATTTGTAATTCAATAAGATGGAATGTAGGAAAACCAAAAAGTTATTGACAAAACCGAGGGATATGTCCAAAAGAAGCAACAAAATGTGGAAGGGGAAGATTACACGTTTAGTGCTTTAAGTTGCTAGAGCCTGTAGGAGAGTCTTGCTTTGGGAGAAACATACAACAGATAGTCTTAGGTCAGTGATCTTATTGTTCTCTTGTATATGGATTTTGATCTTATGCAGTTTCTCATTGTTCCATACATAGCTAACAGTCTAGACTAACGAGTTAAATAGTATACATGCATCTTTGAGCCTAATTAACTAGACAATGCAAGCCTCTAGATTCTAACTCGGTATTAATCAATTTTTCTTATTAAGTTTATTTTGCCACAAGCTGCTCAGCAATTTAGATTCAAAGATTTTGGTGAAGGCTGGAATAGAGAAGAAAAAAAAGAAAAGAAATCTTTTAATTCTAAATATGCCATCAAGTATGACCTCAAACATTCTGAACCCGAAAATGGAAAAACAAAAAACAGAGAGGATTGTCCTGGCTGGGGGAGGGAGGCTTTGGGTTTGAGGGGCTCAGAAAAGTCTTCTAAGTAAAGCATTTCTAAGTTAATCGCAGCAAAAGAAGGTTTCGACATACCTGAACAGTCCAATTAGCGGATCCTGCATAACGCTTATTTGTTTTTATCTGCGCAAAGTAACATCAAAACTTGTTAGTTGAGAACCATTTAGGAAAATGTTATTTATGGAACAAACAGTATTATTCTTTGCCATTACATCTTCAGGCACATCGTCAAGGTTGTCAAACACTGCATCAAGGGGATATATTTTGGTGATCTCCATCAAAGAACCATCTGGTAACCTGAAATATAAAATTGTTCATTAGCAAATGTCATTTACAGGTATTACCGATTAGAATGCAACTTAAAGAAGTTACATAATCTTACACTCGTGATTTGTCAAACTTTCCTCGTCTCAGGCTGGTTTCAAAAATATTCAAAGCCTATATAGTTTATTAGTCAGTAATAGAGTAGCTTTTACACAGCTCAGAAAATCTCAGAGAACTTATCATGCAAAATAAGGGACCGCGAATTACTTACAGGTACCCATGTTCCAACCAGAATTTCAGCACCTGCAGCAGCAAGAGATTTCGCTATTGCCCAACCATAACCATTGTCATCAGCCACACCAGCAATAAAAGCCCGTTTACCTACACTCCAAAAATAGCTTCAGAGTTCAGACTGACATAAAAGTACTAAAAGAATGGGAAGAGGAAGGCCTTAATGAAGTCCTAAACATTAACTTTTCAGAGAATGATTCCAGTACACTCAGTTGAGTTTGTGAAAAGTGGTCTACCAAATGGTACCTACATTCCAGGACTCCTTTTATCACATTATTACTAGCTTAGAGCATCCAACAAGCTTTTAAATTATACTCCTTTTCTATTATAGAAAGTTTGTGTGAAAATTAGGCCTCCAAGAGACTCTAATTCATCCTCCTTCCCTAAAATAACTTAAAAGCCACATTCTCTCTCTTTAAATTTAAGGGGAGAGAAAATAACTCTTAAGAATATTTTATTATTTCTCTCTTTACTTTTTCTTCCTTCGTTTTTTTGAGATTCACATTCTCCTTTTTTTGAGATTTACATTCTCTCTTTTCTCTTTATAATAAAAAGTTAATTAGAAAATACAATAGCGAGTGTTGCTGGAACACATGCATCATTTCAGGACAAATTAAAATAGGGAGTTAATTGTTTATAATCTAATAAGCATAAAGACAAAGATTGACACCGCAGAAAAAGGAAAGAAAATGAAAGGAGAATATAAGCAAAAGGGCCCATAACATCATTTTCAGAATGAAATACACAAATAAATTTCTGTAACAAAAGGGAGGAAAACAAGAATACACAGAAATACCTTTCAAATCAATTGGCAATCCAGGCGCCCGGTTATTTTCACTAGATTCAGACATTGCCTTTGTAGCAATCTTACGGAATTTAACCCAATATGACATAGAATCATAACTCTGAAAAGGTTGCATAGATGATAAATGAGAGGCACTGACAAACCTAGCCCATGATGCCTCTTTAGAATTGGCAGCAATTATACTAGCGCCTGCCTTCACAACTCTGCGAGAAGAGTAAAAGCAGGGCCGTGCCGTTGCCATTTGTAAGCCAGAGGCTGCAGCAGCCGCCATTTTCGATAGATAAGAAAACAGTGACCTGCAAAATATGTCAACGTCACCATCTCCGATATCATAAAACAGTAAATTTAACAAGTTCGGCTCCATCTTGGAAACTGCATTAATATTATAAGATTGCCAACATTATGATTACCCAGAAAAGAATATTACAGTGGATTAGCCAAAACACCAAGAAAATAAGCTCAAAAGAACGTATCTTTACATAATAATCAGCTAGAATCAGAAATAGAGAACAAAACATAACAACTTCAGTTATCTAAAATCTCAAAATGGGTAACAAATGACACCCACAAAAAACAATAAATAAGCAGAAAGAAAGCAAAGACAGAGAAAGAGAGAGTTCGTTACCAATGTGGAGGAATGGAGAGAGCCAATGTGGAAGAGTGTAGTAGATAAAATAGATAATAATAATTACTGGGTCTGAGGTTGGTTACAAAGGGGGTTTTACTTTTTTTAGTGCCTTTAGTTAAAAGCAGGGTTTAAGTTTTGGGACACTGCAGTTATTCACAAGGGCATGTTGTTGCACTAAAATGGTGATGCACAAGCTTGGCCATTTACCATTCTATCCTCTCTTTTGTGTTTTTTCTTTTTATGAAAAATATAAAATATTTGGATTTGAAGGCCAATTTCTGTGGGGACAAAGTGTTAATTTGGCCTTTAAACTTATGTCTAACAGTCACATACACCTATTTAATTTTTTTAGTTTTAGTTTAAACTTTTTTACCAAATAGCTTTTTGAATTTATGTTTAAAGGTCAAATATATCTAATTTAAATTTTTTAAAAAAATTTAGGTTTTAATTAAATTATAAAAATTTAAGATAATATTTATTTTATTAATTTACTGATATAATATCTAGTGACGCGCTATATAATTGCGTATTTGAGAAATTTTAAATTTAACTAACCTAAAAATGATAAATATTAAATAAGTCAAATTTCAACTTTATAAGAATTAAATAAGTTAAATTTTAATTTTCTTAATAAATAGGTCAATAACTTATTATTTTTGGGTCAATTAAATTTAAATTTTAAACTTTGTCAAACATGCTTTTGTATAGTGTCACTGTATGTTGTATCAGTAAATTAAGAAATGGATCCGGAAGCTAACTTCCTTATTTATGTATATCTGTATTTAATTTTATTGTTTAACGGACTATTCCCTATAAATGCAGCATAATATTTCTACACATCAAGCACTACAGCATATGAAGTCCATCTGAGTCTAGCATATTTTATTAAGCCCAATCCATATTAAAGTTATATATCTAGCTTACTAATTAATTATGCATATACATACCTAGTCTGACCAAATTACAAATTATGCTTTAACTCTCAACCTTTAAGCCTAATGGACTATTTTTATGATAGAGGTCGTTATGTGTAAACCTAATTCTGATGTAACCCAATTCTAACTAAATCTACTTTTATTTTAGAACTTGAGTCCGATTAATATTAATTAACCTATTAGGCTACAATTTTCTTATTGCTCCAATTTTTAACCTAAAGTCTATGTGTCTATTTTTTTATTAGGCAGTCATGTTACAATTATTTACTATATATTAACTATGAAACAAACAAAAATAAAGAATAAAAAGATAGATCTAGCTATTACAACCCAACCTGCAACTAAAGTTGCAAAGAAAAGTGATAAAACATAGTTACAGTACACAAAACCAATGAAAATATATCAGAACTCGCGAAACATAAAAATATAGGGCAAAAAGGTGTAGAGCCGATTCGATATAGACATAGAGCCAATCAGCTCTGGGGAATCCAGACTGATTTCTTCAACTTTCTATATATTTCTCACGTCCCAGAGCTGATTTTAACATGCGTAGAGGGTAAAAATCAATTAGTTTATGAAAGAAATAAAATAAAAATAGCAAATAAAAATAAATTGAGCCAAAAATCCTAAAAGCTATACAAACCCTTAAAAAAAATACATAGTAAACAAATATAACATATTAATCATATAATCATAACCTAATTTGATTACAAAATCATAATGGAAATAGACATCTAATCATATAATCCTATGCATATGATTAATCAGACTCTAAAACCCTAATGTTGGCATATTATGAGATTTAAAAACCCAATAAATCTGTATCATGCAGATTAACAGGAAACTTTAATCTAATCATATTAATCATAAAAATAAAACAGTAAAAGTAGCCTTAATAATGCTTTTAAGGAAAAGCATAAAAAATAAAAAATAAAAACAAAAAAACCAGTTTAGAGTGATTTTGATGATGATGGATGCATGTTGGAGAATCTTTAGGTTGTCACCATAGTTGATGGTTCTGCGAGTCTCAAGCGATGAAGAAGCAGTTGAATCAAAGATTGGTTGGAATCTAGTGCTGGATGTGATATTGGGAAAGCTTTTGTCGACTTAGAAAAGGTTTTTGAAAAAACATTTCTTTCTTAGTGGCCTTTGTTCTTAGTGATCTAAACCTTTTGCCTAGTGATGAACATAAGTTTTTTTTTATTTCTCAAATCAATACTAGCTTATGTACTTTTCTCTTCGGTTATTCTCTAGTTTCTTGTTATTCCCTTAACCTTAAATATCTCTTTCTATTTATAGAGGTAGGGTTTCAAAGTAAACCTTAAAGTAACGGATAATCTTAGATTTTTCAAAAAATAAATTGATAAATACCCAATATTAATCATTTAAAATTTTAATAAATATCATTAAAAATTTATAATTATCGTCAATTACCTTCCAGAATTTGCATATGGGCTTAAAAGCATCAAAGAAAAACGATGTCGAATGAGAAAATCCTAATCGACACTGTAAAGAGCTGATCGGCTCTATACATGGAAAGTTTGACAAAAATCTATAATTAGATCCCTAAATTTGTGAAATATATTATTTTGACCCTCAAACTTTATTTTTCTTTACAAATAACTCCAAATTGATTTTAAAAAGATAATTTTAGTTGGATTAACCTCAAACCTAACCTCAGACTCACCTGTCCTTCATTTCTCGAGACCTGAGAAGACAATAATTTTCATCATAGGATTTTTCGTAATTCTTTCGATACTTAGCTCTGAAAAATAGATGCTGACACAGGGGCCATTACAAATGAATGCATATCTATTTTTTATCTCACCATCCGGATAAAGCGCATGCATTTTTTTTGGAGTACCTCGTGCGTGACATGTGGATATCTTGGCACATATGATGAATAATGCAGGCACTTTAAAAAAATTTATATGTAATCTCATATTACTTATCTATGTAACATAGATGTGTGGTCATGCTATGTGTGTAATTGAACAACTATGTTATGTGTGTAACTGTAGGTGGACGTATTTATAGAAATGAAATATTCATAGACTTAATAATTTTGTAATTACATTGATTTTATTTGGAAAGTAAATAGTAGTCTCATTAAAATGAAATTTATTATAATGTTTTAATGGTGTCTATTATGTTAGTGTGTGTTTAATTTATCTTGATTTATAAATCTAAACTTGCTTTCATTATTTTTATTTTTATATGTGTAAAATAGGGTTTTATATTATTCTTTTTTTAGATATGCGCACACCTTAATATAAAAGGGTATAATAGTAATTTTGAATTTAAAATGTTTTCGTTACCTATTCTTTCTTTCCCCACCCTTTCTTTTTCCTTGCTTACTTTTTCCCAAACAAAGTGTAAAAGAAAAGGATAGTCATCTTCTTCGCCATTTTTTTTCTTCTTCACTGTTTACCTTCTTCTTTACTGTTTACTTTCTTCTTTCTTTTTCATTCATTGTATGATAAAGAACCACCACCAAATCTCACAATTAGAAATTTCTTTATAATTTTTTTTCTCATGATTCAACAACAGCTGATTGTATTATAAAGAGAGGCTGGCTTCTTAAGCACCACACTAAGGTTCCTACTGTCATTGCTTAATGGCTTTAATTAGTTATGCACTGATCTTGAAAATCTCAAGTATTTTCCAATTTTACATTTTTAATTACTCGATTTGAATTTTTCAATCTATTAATATAATTTGCTGCATTGTGGACATACCCTTGATTTCATAAAAAGAACATCAAATTGGTTATAAAAGATATGGTCAAGAAAAACAAGAATCATAACTATTATAAACGAACGAAGAAGCCGACCTTGTATTCGAAAAGCATCGAGTTTTTAACTGCTTCAAAACGGTGTGTTTTAAAAGTGCTTTTTATGAGTCAGTAAAAAAAAGTTGATTCAATATTACCTTTTTACCATGTTTGCAAATAGCCACCGTGACAATCGAAACTAAGAGCATCTCTAATAATATTTTTTATTTTAAAAATTATAATTTTTATAATAAAAATTATTTTAAAAATTTTAAAATATAAAAAATAAAATATTTTATTTAAATTCAATAAACTCTTTATATTGTATATTTTATTTTATTTTAATTTCCATAAACATTAAAAATTTTAATTTTTAATTTTTTTTCAATAGAATAATAGAACTTACAAATATCAATTAATCATGTACTTAAAAATCTGTAGTGCATTTATTAAATATAAAATAGAGTATGAAGTTTGACTCTTTATATATAGAGAATTAAATTGATTTTCTACTTTATATTTAAAAAATAAAAAATATATTGAAATATTATTTTATGATATAACTTTTTTAAATAAAAAATTTGATATATATAAAGAGTAATCTGTGTGTATATTTAAAAAAATAAAAAAATATGGTACTACTTTATAAAATCTAAAAGGATTGATAAAAAATATTAAAAAGCAGAAAGTTGGAGATTTTCTTTTTGTAATTGGGTCAATAAAAAATAATTTAACAATTCTTAAAAGCTATTTTATAATTTATTTTCTTTTAAATATTAGCTGAACTGAATTTAATTTATTATTTTTAACCTGTCTACTTTCTTTTCATAGGATGAGTTAACCCCTCAAATGGAGTAATTTAAACCAGAAAAGCAAATTTTGAATTAAATTGGCTTAAAAAGTTAAAAAAAAAGAAGAGAAAGGGTAAAGAAAAGGGCGAAACTGAATTTATGTGATGACTTAAGGGGCCAAATTGAACCTTATTCGCCGAGAATTTTGCTCTTCTTCTTCAGACTTTAGTTTGTTGCTAAGAGGAAATTAAAATTAGTGACTTGGGAGTGGAAATGTACAGTTGTGGAAGTGCAAGTGAAACCCTGCAATGGATAAACGCCATTATCGAATTCATAAAACCTTACTTGAATTCGATCATAAACGCTCATGTTGTCAATTTCTTCAACGACAAACTTTGGGAATCCATTGATCAACAATGGATTCATTGCCTCCGTCATGAACCTCTTCAAAATCTTCTCCTTCTTCCCTCTGGTGTCTTTCAGGTAACACTCTAACTTAATAGTTTACTCTTTCTTTTGCTTAGTGTTGCTAGAATCTGATTGTTTTAATAATAAGAAAAAGGCATTTCCAAATAAATGGAAACCATGATGACTAAGTTTGTGGATTTTATTTTAAAAGGACCACTGGCCTCCTTCTCTTAAAGAATTTGTAATGAGCATGAGGTCTCTCATGTTTTCTCGAGAGCAGGTGGACTTGGCAAAGGTACTTTATGTTTTTCATTTTCAATTATTTTTATATGATTTTTCTTCTTGATACGCTATGAGCTTGCATATTGCATTCTGTTGATTTTTTAAAAATCAAATTCAATTCTTATTTACGAGTTTGTTGCAGGTGTTGCCTGGACTGAACATCACATCGCTTAATACTGTTCTTTCGCAAGGCATGAATATGAAGAAAAAGCATGAAGTAATTTCTTTCTTAAGTGGAGAACACCATGGATTTTTTTTATTTTTAAAAGCTTACATTGCTAAAGACCTAATACTCAATATTTAGTTTCTCTTTTCCTTCTTTGTGATTTTACTCCTCAGTTTAATAAGGGAAATGATTTGGTGTGAGCAGGTAGAAGTTCTTTCCGCTGTTGTTAGTTCTATTGCAAACAGTGTGAGTGCTCAAACAATTGTTGATGTTGGTGCTGGCCAGGTCTGCCCTCTTTCTAGTCTTTGGCTTTTACTTCCTGGATGCAACATGCTTATTCTAGAAGCACTTGACATATTTTTTTTTTTTCATATCATCTAATGTATTAGGCGTAAATGGTGGTCCTGGCATTAGTGAAATTTCTTTTTACCTAATTGGTTTGAGATATGTATAAAGTAGTTGGGTATAAGGATTTTAAAAAGGCTTCAGGATTTGTAACCTAAAAAATAAAGTAGAGCTTTACCCTAAAATGTAAGAATTTTTGCATGAAACTTATTATGCAAATAAGTCCATTTGTTAGGAATTTTGCTAAAATTTGTTAGAGATTCAGGAGCTGAAATTAAAATAAAAATTATTGATTAAGGGTTACTATTCACGAGCTAGTAGTTGTTGTTACCGTGTCCAATTTTTCTTAAGTCTGATTGAATTAAACTTTCAGGGTTATCTTGCACAAGTTCTTTCCTTCCAGTATAATCATTCTGTAGTTGCTATTGACGCTTCTTCTCATCATGGAAAGGTAACAGACGCACGTGCAGAACGGATAAAGAAACATTATGCAGCTCAGATGCGTAAATCTGGGTATGAACTGCAATAAATTTTGCTTTTATTTGTGTAGTAATATTATTCTGCATAAGATAGCGTATGGTATGTAATTCAGAACCAAGAAGAAATGTTTATGTTCTTGGCCTCACTGAGTAGTTCCATCATTATCTGATAGGTTTGTGGGGCATGTGTGCAACCAATTTTGTTTTGTTTAAGTTTTCTATAGAACTTTTAGGTTGCAGTGTTATTCAACTCCGCATAAATGCAAAATTTAAAGTAATGTTTTGATTTTACAAACATACTAAAATTCCAAAGAATGTTTACCATTGTATCTAGCTGATCTGGTTACTCCACTTAAGATAGTTGGGTTGTTTTTTTTTCTGGTCCATCAAGGATAGTTATTGTCTTGGCTTGTTAGGCACTTTGGTGCTGTTTCCTTGCTTGTGTTTGCATTAGCCATTAGGATGGAGATTTTCTGAATTGTTTTCACCCATTTGATTGGCTTAAACATGTGATGTCTCTTCAACTGAGTACTTTGTCTTTCCTTGTATAAGGATTAGTCTTCCAGTGCATATAGGCCAAGTCTTGGACCTTGGTACAAGTCGGAGCTGCCTGTAAATTGTAACATGAAATATCTTTGTAACACAAGCCAGATAAGAGCAAATTACAGGTATAATATAATTGATTTTGCGAGTGTTTAGCAAAACTGGGATTTGGATGCAGTGGGCTGAACGCCAATTTGAGTGGTCTTGTGAAGTTGTGATCTCTTTGTTTCTTATGAAGATTTCTTTTATTATCTTCACCTGTATAAATAGAGCTTAAAACCAAACCATGTTAATTTCCTATGCGCGCTTGAATCTCATGCCATCTTATTTTTCTGCCTACCAATTGATAACTCCAAGGGGGTGTCACACTGCATGCATCTTTGTTCTCTTGTTGCTTATTTGCTTTTTGTGTACCTTATATTTGTTAACAGCTTCATTTGCCTCCCTTCTCCTTTCTTAGTTCAGGAAACTCAGTTCCCAATGTACCTAAGACAATTACATGCCGTATTATGTCCAACGACATGTTGAAAGCATTGACTAACATGTCAGTTAATGTGGATGAAGTCGAGCAGCCCAAACTGAGTAAGCAAGATTCGGATGATAAGACTTCATTTGTACTTGCTGGATTACATGCTTGTGGTGATCTTTCAGTAACAATGCTGAAGTGAGTGCTGATTTCTACCTTAAATCTTTTCTATTTGATTAACCTAATTCTTACATGTGATATGGGGGAAGCGACTATAAATTATGCCTCTTTGATGCAGATAAACAAAAGCTTAAGAAAAACAAAGTTCAAAGAATTCAGAAATTTAGAGTCAGGGTTAAGTCTTTTACAATTTTCAATATTCAGAGTTATTTCTGTAGTTTCCAATTTTGCTGGAACAGTAGTTTTGAATTCTCTGGGAATCTTTATTTTTATTTTAATTCTTATTTAAGAGTCTTTGTTGGTTTAGTATTTTCCTAGTTAGTTTTAGTTTATAATTCTCCTAGTTTAGGATTTCCGATCCTAGTAATGTTTGGATAGTTTTTAGTCTATAAATAACTAGGTTTTTAATAATGCAGAGTTTTGTTTGGTAAAGATTATGGCAATTTTGCTATTTTAGAATTGTGCGACTCAATTCAATACTAGGTGCGAGTCTCAGAAGCCTTTTCATTCTTTTCTCTTGTCTCTACAAATGGATCTGAATTTTAATTCCCAAATCATCAATTTTTCTGCAAGTAAACATAGAATAGTTTTACCTAAATTTCCTACATCACTGTTGTATGGAAATCATCTGGAAAGGAAGTTGTGCATAAGATGGAAATGATGATTAATTGATATTTGCCAAATTCACTATTCTATGTCTTTGTGTTTACATCTTATAAAATTTACCTATTTTGGATTAATAATCAAGGCAAATTTTTATGTTTATCATTGAGCTGGATGCATTGAGGTTTTAGAAGCAGTACTCATTGTAACCGTTACTTTCAAGCTATGGTATCACCATCCACCCTTAACTTGATTGTAAAAGAAAAAGAGAAAAGGCATGACAAGACATAGGCCTTTGGTATGTAGTGAATCTTGAATTATTATTTCCATATCCATCGACCAAAATAGGGTTTGCTAGTTTTGTTTAGCTCATGTAACTTTGAGTAAAAAATTGTAAGTACTGTTATTATATAGTATTCACATTTTTGTTCTTTTGGTTTATGTAATATTTTCATGCATATGTGTTTATTGGGTCAGGACCTTTTTGGAGTGTAAAGAGGTCAAAGCAGTTGTTAGCATTGGGTGCTGCTACAACTTGCTATCAGAAGAATGTTTGGATGCTGCTGATTCTCATTGTGGTTTTCCAATGAGTTCTGGTGTTAAGTCTGCAGGCATATCACTTGGGAAGAATTCACGTGATCTTGCTTGTCAGGTGCATGCATATTTTTGTTCTTTTTAATTTACTTATTTATTTATATTTTGCTTTTCAACTTCGATAGTAATATGAAGCAATATCATATGAATGCAATCTACCATAAGAATTTCCGTTTTATTGGGTGATCAACTGATTGCACCAATGCATTTAAAGCTGAATCACAAAGGGTTCCGTGTGGGTTTCAGCATGGCTAAGCAAATCATGTTGTGAAATTGGGAATTTAAAAGTAAGGCACTTGATACGAATTACAATAAAGCTTCAGAAGTTATTGGCCCATGCAGCTTGATATTATCTGACTATTTGTGGACATGCTTGCTGGGCCCAGCCAACTTCACAGTTCTTGGTCTACCTATTCTGTAATGATAGTTTTTTAAAATTTTTTTTATATATATATCACGGCTTATAAGATTGGTTATAGAAAAGAGAAATGGTAAATAATCATTAATGCTTTATCATACAGCATAGAAATCTTTTATTCTTGTTAGTGATGGAGCTAAACTTAAGACAATCCTTCTTTTTTTTTTTTTTGTAGTATACAAAGGTCAAATATTCAACCAAGATTCATGAACTGAACTAAATTCACCTCTCTAGTCCAATTAATTCCAGAGCATTCACACTGAGACTTCCAAGATTAGCAAGTAAACAAAATATCTTATTTCCTAGCTTCAAATATCAGAATACCAGTCAACAATTTGGAGAGCAATCTCTGACAACTATATTTTGGGGTTTATCACATTAGATAGTTTGCAACAATTACAGAAGTTGCTCAAGTGTTACCTAGATATCAATTAAATGACAGAACATATTTTTATTAATTAGTGTAAGTTCTCTGTATAAGGCTGCAAATTGTTCATGAGTGTTTTTAAAATTGGACCAGTGAGCGAACTTGTGCTGTCCTGACTGGAGTAATGAAAATTAATTAAATTTTACTTTTGATAATATAACATGGTAAATACAATAGACTAATAGTAATTTATTGAGTTTTAAAGGTCCAAAACAAGAAGATAACCAACAAAATATCAATTTCAAAGTATAGAATACTTTTTTGTAAACTGCAGTGTAAACTTTGTAAAGAACGGTAGAAAGCCAACTTAGGGAATTAGGTTAAGTAATATGGAATATGGAGTGATGGTAACATGATGATCAAAAAGTCCAAAAGTATTATATCATGTTTTAGCTTCCTTGTTATTGTTGATCTACAACTAGTATAATTAAAACACATTGTAAAATGACTTTCTAAAAGAATGTTTTGAGCTGTACCACTGCTTATTCTCATAATATAATGTGGCAGACTTAGAGATGACTATTTGCATAATGTTAATGTGGAGTGAAGGGACTATGTTGTTGATGTCTGTTATTCATCTTGTATATATAGTGGGTCTTGATAATACTAGACAACTTGGAACCTTTCCTTAGAAATGATTTTTGTGGCATCCATTTCCTATTAGCATTGGTAGTAAGAGCTTTGAGTTTGTATCTTCACTTCCATTTTGTATTAGCTTTATTTTCTAACCCCATGCCGGCACACTAAGGAATCTCACTTCGTGGAACTTCACTGGAGCCTTGTTAGGCATCGGATTTTCTTTTCTGATTTGTGATAGAGGTGAAGCATGCAGAGTACAAAGGGCCATCCTAGGGTGCAAAGGCCAAAGGTTTATGTGACTAGGAAGCCTTTGCCTAAGTCATGGACTTCTTTCTTGGAAATGATGCACACAAAGTTCATAGACAAGAAGAGTCTACAAACAATGAGTCTAGTTGTGAATTTCATTGACTTATATTAATTGAATACCCCTCTTCAACTTTTGTGATATTCATGTATAACAAAAAATATTCTTGAGTGAAGAATATTTATCTAAAAAAGTAGGGACTCAAGAAGCCAATAAGAAAGGACTGCCTGTTATTGAAGTATTACGACCTTACCAATCTTGTATATTGTTTGATTTGATTCTTAACACAGTGCTATTTTTTTATTTGTTTAGAGTGCGGACAGATGGCGAAGTCTCGACAAAGATGTTGGTCTTCAAAATTTTGAGTTGCATGCTTTTCGTGCTGTATTTCAGATGGTACGTACTTCTATTTTATATCTTTCTAATGGCTCTATTATTTAATTCTTGAAAACGTGGTTAATATGCAATTTATTTTGTTTACATTTGATTCTGCCATATATCCTTCTATTTCTGTTTGTGCTTGTGGAAAACTGTTTCGAGTGGTGTATTAAAAAGATTTCATGGTTTTAAAATTCTACTTATCATTCTATGCTATTTGCATCATCAAGCGCATTATTATTTTGCAAATTCTTACACTTGAGTTCACTGTCATTGGTAGGGTGGAAAGAGGAGGAAAATAGAAGGTGAATAAGCCAATAAGGAAAATGAAACAATTGAGAAGTGAAAAGAAAGTAAGGGAAGCGAAGTCGAAAAATTAGAATTTTATGAAATGGAGAGAAAACTTGTAGAAAATATAACACATCGCTTGCTGTTTTTAAAAACTATTCCCTTCACTTTGCAACACAATAGAGGCCAATAACCAGTTAATGATTCATCATTTGCGTAATATAACTTGCTAAACAATCATCTCTAGACCAATTATTTGTTTTCATATTGTCAGCACTTCATCTTTTGAGAAAACAAGTCTATTTAAATTGTTCAAATAAATGCCTGCTCATGGTTGGGTACCTTAACTAATGTCAAGGACCTATTCTATAGAATGCGTTTTACCCTTTACTGCATTGCTTCATTTAGAAATCTATATTAGATTATGAGTTGGTGATTGAAAATCAAAGTATATTTCTAGCCATACATTACACTTCTCCATAAATTATGCTGAAAGTTGAACACAAACCTTCATGTGATGCTTGGTTCAATTTTTTGCACAAGCCACAAAGTTGAACTACTTTAAAGAAAATTCGAAATATAGGCTGAAATTCTGGAAATTCATCAGAAAGGGAAGAATTAGGATAAAAATCAAGATACATTGGACATGGTAATGAAAATCTTTTGCCATGACATATGGAATTGTGCCTTAGGTTCAAAGGATGAGATTATATCGGACTAGATAAAACAACAGTACTGGATGGAACCAAAAAAACTTTTGTCTTGTCTAATATTTAGTGTGGAATAGAAAAGAAAGGACAAAAAGAATATGAAATGCTTACAATGCTTTTATTCCTTTTTAATATCTTGCATTTTTTTTAAATATATACTAAACCAATAATTTAATAGTAAACAACAAAAATATATAAATATGTATATTCTAAGAATTAAGTGTTAAAGTTTTTAATTCTTCTGTATAAGAGATAAATAAAATTTTATTTAATTATTATTCAAAAATATTTAGCAAATTTATTTTGTTTTTAATTGATGTTTTATATTTGTTATATTGAAGTTATGTTAATATTTTATTTTGTAAAGGTAATAAAAACAAATTGATGTGAAATATTTTATGAATAATGAAGGGTATGATTACATAAGCAAAAAGTGTCACAAAAAATCTCTGTTGGGACAAGACAAGAGAAGTGTCCTGTCCCATAAACCAAACATTCATAGGATGGGGCATGATTGGACTGGGTACATAAGGTGGGACTTTTTATCCTAGTAGTGATTCTTAATAATTAATTCTTGCCATATGTTTGGCAAATTAGATATCTTTTTATTTTAAATGGTCAAAATGAATTCTAGGAAAAAGATCCTTTAGATCTCTTTCCTTCTTTTCTTTTACAATTAATTTAATATCGTAATTTTTTTTCCTTTAGTTTTTTACTATTCCTTTAGATTGTATAGACCTTTTTATTTTTGTCGATTTATGTGTGTGTATTTATTTAATAAATACTTTTTTAGAATTATTTATTAAATATTTGAATAAAAGTGTAAGAGATGAAATAAATGACAAGATGATTATAGTCATTTCAAGTGTTTACTTATCCTTTTGTCATGTCTTGTATAAAACTTTTCTTGTCTCATCCAATGCTATCTTGTCCTGTCTAGTCCCATTGGTCTTGTCCATATACCAAACACGCCCTCTATGTTCACTAGCGATCAAATGCTTATTATAGATTGAAATCATGGACTCCATGTATTGATGGATGCAAATAGGCAAGATTAAACTAAGAGATCTAATAAGGAATATTCTGGTCTGGATTCTTGTTACTGCACCATTGTTAGAGAGGACATGGAAGGTGCAAAACCTTTCCTTGGGAATTATTTTTAGTTCTTTTTGTTAAAATCTATTTTATTAAATAGTTAGATAAAGGATTTTATTGCTTTGGACAGGTATGTGTACTATGGTGCTCATAATGCACGTGCAGAATATGCATGTAGAGATTTTTGTTTAATCAATTTGAAGCTCTCAAATAACATATCAATGTTAAACACCCTTAATCATTGCAAAGGAAAAGAAAAATGAAAATACTGTTTTCCCATAATCATGCATAATAAATTTGAATATTTTTTCTGACAAACAAAAATTAGTGCAAGTTAGTAGGATGGCAGGACTAAGAACCTTTCTTTCCTTTTCTTTTGAAGTTTCCTTTTTGATATTTATCAACTGTGGATAACCTCTGTTACTTTCAAGGTGCTTTGTAGATATTATCCAGATATCATCAAAGAAAGCCCCTCCATTGGGCGCCAAGGAAAGGCCACTCGTCGTCAGCATCAAAGAAGGGTCCTGCATTCTGCTCTACGTTGTGGAAAAAATGATCTTTCAACTCTACCTCATAGTACTTCTAATTTGGAAGAAAGCTGTCTCTCTATTCAGCCTACAGAGCCTAAATTTGGTAAATGAGTTAATTCTTCAATGTTCTTTAGGTTTGTGTTAATTCTCTCAGAAGAAGAAAAAAGACTTGATCGATAAATTAGAGAAATAAACCCCACAGTTATTTTCGTTTTGTTTCTTCTGTTTTTTTTAAAGCAAATAAAGAACTTCCAGATATTCTTCTATAGGCCGTGTAAAATTGACAATTCTTCCCTGATCCTCACAATGTATGGGGTTCTTTCTAACGGGAAAATTATCTTAATTGATTTTTTTATTAGACCAATGACTTCAAATATAGATCTTTTGCTCCAAAATAAGTTGAATGTTTTTATAGAACTTATTTTCTCTATTTTTCTAGAAAGGAAAAGGGGATTTCTACCTATTTGGTGTTTTTATTATCCATAATTGAATTTAGGGCCTATTTGGGATTGTTATCGATTGTTAAAACAGCAGGTTTAGATTTTGTGATTTTAATGATTGTCTCTCTTTTTTGCATAAACTGCTTTTCCAAACTTGCTTTTTTGGAAAAACATCAAATTACCTGCTCTTTCTGAAAGAGCAGTTTCAAAACTCAAATAACATAATAAATTTTCCTTTTTCGTTTTTTGAAAACAATGCTTTTTAAAATTGCAATGCCAAATGCCCCCTTAGTGGAATGTAATCAAATCAATTTTCAGTTTATTTTTCTCTTGAACTATTATTGGTTACGTTGCATTACATGCAATAATATTATGGGCTTGTAACAACTCTAGATTTTATTTGAAAACCAAATTTATTGGTGCTCTTTCAGAGTAGAAATTGAACTCAAGGGCATATGAAAATGTAACGGTGTTAGAACTGCCTAACCTGGTAAAACCTAACTTTATGGTTTAATGAATTCAATTGGTTGGTTTCGTTTATACTATTAGTATGGAGAACCAATTGTCTTGGTTCTTGTTTTTGGATGAAATACTGAGAAATTGACCCTGATGATGTTTTATTATATTTTATTTACTATAGATGTTATTTGAAAGTAGAACTTTAACCTTAAAAAAGAAATAGAACCTTTAATTTATATTACCAAGACCATATCCATTTCTAAGCCAAGGCAAGAGCCTTAAAGAAGAAATGAAGAGCAGCTCTGTTTATAAGAGGTTACTTTGTCAGTACATGTGCTTCACCTCCTGTAATTGATAGGCAGCTTAAATGAAATGCACAGTTGGTTCTGTTGTTAACTGCCAGAGCAGAAATATTCAACCCGAAGTATTTGGCTTTGGCTCTTTGGTGGTTGGTTTCGAGTGAGACTATTTCTCACCCAAGAAAGTTGGTTAAGTTGACAAGTGAACAAGTTGAAACATGTGTACCCATTGTCCAAGCATGCACAATTAAGGGCCCAGGGACTTCCACTTGATGGGTTTTTTTTTCCGTGACAAATCAGTGTACATGCTTATTTCCATTGATGTGGCTTCACTTTTCTGAAGTGAAACTCGTACTATATTTTGAAAAATATGCAAAAACCATACTAGTAGTTTCACAATTTTAAGTATGTTTTTTTAATCATGATAAATCAATCTACAAGCTTTTATTCATTTGTAAAAGAGAGTATTGGAACTGTAATTAAAGATGTTCATAAGAACTGAGAAGGATGCCTGTTTGTAGCTATTTAAACTAATGAAGAAATGCTGACAATTTATCTCAAAATGTGTTCTGCAGATGACAATTCAGCCTCGGAGTTGGGACTAGATGCCTCATTGTGCAAGGGGATTATGAGATGCAAAGAAAATGCTTCTGTTGACAAATATTTACTATTTGAGAAATTCAGTTTTGCTGGACTTTCTCGCCTTGGTCTCAAACCTTTGCCGGATATAGATTTTCATGAAATATGGAAGGAAGCTGAACCTTTTGCTGTATGTTACTTCTACCTTACTCTTGTGTGATTCTCACTTGTTTCAAAAGTTTTGCTTTTATGGTATGTTTGGTTGGGTGGAAGGAAAAAAAGGGGAGAAAGGATTGGAGAGAAACATATTTATCTTTGTTTGGTTGGACGGATAAACTAGAAAGGAAGGATAGGTCTTCTTTCATTCTTATGCGGGACCGATCAAAATATGAATCCCTCCAATTTGGAAGGATTCGGAGTAAAAAATGTTTAATTTACATTTATATTCTTCTATTTCTTTATAGTATTTGTCATTTAGTGGTTTATGTGTTAATGCAGTGACAAATGCAAATTCTATCCTTCCTCTCCCTACCTCTTTTCTTCCTGTTCCTGCTCCCTCCTGTCCATCCTACCTACCAAACATAGCCATAGTTGAGGGAAAGAAAGAAAGAACCCTTATCCTTTGAAAACCTTGCCTTACAATGATTATCTAAATTCTTGTTTATAATTTAGTTGGTTTTATTGGTGAGAATCATAATTTCACATGGGATATGTTCTCCATTAGTTATTTTTGTACGAGTACCAAATACCAGAAACTTATTTCTTAGGTAAATATTTTCCGTGAAGCAAATGAAGCCTTACTGCATGTTTGGGAAGAGGGTAAATAATAGGGAAAAGCAGGATGGGGAATTAATTCAAGATCTCTCATTTGGGATCATTAAGGAAAGAAAAGGTGAGGAACTGAAAAATAAATCCCTGTGCCCCTAAAAATCTCTGCAATTTTGGGAGGAAATAAGTTATTGAAATCATTTTCAAATTAGAAATTACATTTTGTGCTTGACTGATGCTTTCTCCAGGATTGGATGAACAGGAAAATGATATTTCTCATGTAAATGCCTTTCTTTCCCCTTATTTCCCTACTTTCCAAACAAGAGGGACTTTTTTCCCTTTCAATTCTCTCTCTCATTTTCATCACTTTCTAAACAAAATTGGGGAAAGAGTTTTCTGAATTCCCCTATTTATTTTCTCCTTTACGCAACCAACTCTAATGTCAAAACTAAATGCAATTCTCATTGATGTAATTATTTAAAACATTATGAGTAGTATAAGGATTTGTTCTACGTGATGTTTTCTTTATTTTTGTTTCATTTACTTATTTTTATGAGTTGATTATATTTGCATCGTGCTGATTAGTGAACCAAATACAAACAGGAGCTTATAGGAGCATATTGGTCTCTCCGAGCTGCTTTTGGTCCCATTCTTGAGACTCTTCTTCTGCTTGATAGATTATTATTCCTCCAGGAGCAAGGCAGTTTACTTGAAGCAATGATGGTCCCCATTTTTAATCCTGTATTATCGCCACGAAACGTGGCCATAATTGCTAAAAGAACTTGATCTAGGGGTATAGCAACATTGCATGAGGAATGGTGACGATAACAAACCTATCCTCCCCCTTTGCACTTGCTTAATACTACTGATTGACGCACCCTATACAAACAGGAGCATATAGGACTTATTCGGTCTCTTGCCCCGCTCGAATAGCACTTCTGCTTCATCGATTATTCTTTTGCCAGCCGCAAGATCCAGCGGTATCGCGAAGAACTCGACCATAAATGCCAGCACTATCTATCCTAACTAAATTGTTTTATTCACTTGTTTTTTTGACTTGTATTTTTTGAATTGGTTCAGAACATGTAGCAATGCGAATTTCTTTAGTAGTGCAGATCGAAATTTCGTCTTTCAGTCTGATAAATTTTCAGTTCATGATATTTCTATAAGCCCTTTACATTTTTGATGTTGCCCGGTGAATTTGATGCTAATTTATGTTGAAAATTAATGTGATTGTATTGGTGCCAAAATCTTTATGCATACTTTGTACACTTCATTGTGGTTGATTTTAATTGCAAGCCTTTACCAGAAGTCATTGATATTGATGCTGCCAATGCAGAGAGGTATTAGCTAATTCTATTTTGGAAGTAGTACAAAAATATGTGCTTGTGGTTCAGTTGTATTTTTAACTCTACATGGTATGTTTTTGGGAAATACTAAACATCCATTAGATACCAACTTCATCCCAAACTGTCACTTCCAGAATACTAAGGAGAGCCGCCCTTCCTCCCTTTTAGGCAACAAAATGTGTGTTTGGGATTGCATTTGGGAAAATGGGTTTTAAAAAAATTATTATATTTTTGTATTTTTAAGAACTGTTTTTCAGAGAAAAGCAGATTTTTTAAAAATAAGTAAAAAAATAATTTATGAAAAATTTTAGAAAATTAAATACTAAATCAACAATGTTCTAAACCTGTATTTTCTTTCTTAGTAACATACAGCAAGTATCTCAAATAGGTCTAAAAATTTAATTGGAACTTTTCATAAATTTTCTAAAATAAAAAAAAAGTTATTTTTATTGTATAATTTTCTTTGAGAAATACTATTTTCTAATTTTTTTTTTCAAATTTACAGCGTGGTTTTTCAGTTGGTTTCGGTTGTTCTTTGGTTATTTTTCGATTGTTTTATTATTTTTCCAATTTAATCAAAATCCTGCTTAAAAGAGTCACCAACACCCCTACTATTCTATGAAGCAATTACATTATCATTAATTTGGGTAATGAGTGATTCCAATTAAGTCATTGCAAGAATTTGGTCCTTGGTGCAATCTTTTAATCTAACCAATAAAATTCTTGTGGATCATGTTATGCCCTAATATGACATTAGTTTGAAGTCCTTAACTTGAGGAAACATAGTAGATTCTAATTAGTCTGTTAGTTACCATCATCACACAAATAGAAAGGTCACTAGATAATGCCAGGCAGGCAAATAATGTAAGTGCTTGTAAAAGGGTAGAAAATGACATTCTAAGAAGAACCAAAGACATTATTCATTAATGACTTTACTACGGAAGCTGCATTTAGCTCCTTATAGCCATCCATTTCCAAGAAATTGAAATGAAGTTTATCCTTGACTGGTCAAAATTCTAGTGCTTACTAAAGCAAATCATGTCAACATTGACAACATTTCCGAAAATTAATATAATTGATGAGTCACTTATCCTATTTTCTTTCTTTTTTTATTATTACCATAAAATCTCTTTGTGATAATACTGTATATTTGAATGATTTTTATATAGTGATAAAAAATTAAAGTCCCAATTTACATCAATTATAAATATAAATAAATTTTCTATTATAATAAGTTATAAATTTTTTAAGTTCTGTCTTAAAAAAATATTTTTTTATATAATAACATTTGTATATATAATTTTAAAAGTATATGTTATGCTATGTTTTATCTTAATTTAGTGTTGTTTTGTCTCATTAATTTTATTTGTATAATATGACAAGATATTTACGTATCTTATATCTGATTTCTATCATTTCTCCAGCAAAATTAAGTATAAAATCTAAAAAGAAATTTTAGAACTCAAACCTCCATTAAATTATAACCTCCTCATAGTAATAAATTTTATCTAGTTCCAAGTATATGATTATACAGAGGTTTTACTCTATTTGATTTTATGATTAATCCCCACCAAAAAAATATTTTTCTTAGAATTTTTTTCAAGAAGCACAAATCATTTTAGATATAATACACTATATTTAGTCCATAAAATAGTAGAGAAATAGTATAACTCAAAAATAATTATTCTAAGATCTGGCTTAACTTCAAACAAAAAATAATTAATTTATAGAATTATTTTTTTTTTAACTTTAAGCGACTTAAAAATTCCCTATTCTATAAATTAAAGTGTAATACATTTTAATTTCAATTCATTATAATAGAAATAAAAGTGAAAATTCCATTTCAATATTATTAATTTTTTTGCAGAGTAATATAGTAATTTAAATATCACAATTTACTAGGAATAGTTTAAAACCCATGAACTGAAAAGTAGAATAAAAATAGTCTAAGAATAACTATTTTATTTCTACTTTTTCTATTTCTTAAGAGTTGTTATTCTATTTCATTTTTATTCCATTCCATAAATCAAATTTGGTTGTTTTTTCCTATAACTTCTTTCAAGTATATTTTTAATCCTCCTAAAAGAGGCTCAAAACAAGTTTTAGTGTTCATATCCTAGATGAGCTCAGTTCAGTAATGAACTAATAATTTGACTGCAGGAAAAAAGAACAAACTATATCTATCATTGAGGAAAGTTGATGCTTGAACTTCATCAAAATTACAACATTAAAAAGCTATGAGATTAATAACTTTAGATTTATTTTATTTATGTCTTTTTTTATCATAATGTTAATCTATGTATATTTACATACTATTTGGTTAACTAATTTGTTAAGTATGAAACAAGATGTCATGATTTTTATTTAAGAAAGTACAAAATAATTATATGGATCCGAATTTACAAATTTATTTATAGATATTTTTTTAATACATATCTTATTCAGTTAAATTTTTTAGGTATATCACTCTGATAGAGAGAGTTTTAGATAGATTCAGTTTACCACGTTACTTATAAACTAAGTCAATTGTATAGTAATATGTGATTTTATGTATTAATTATTGTATTTTTATTGGTTTGATATAATCATGAGTTGTTAATTGTAATAAATAAGCCAACTAATAAAAATACAATAATTAATACATAAAATTACATATTACCATGCAATTGATTTAGTTTACAAATAACGTGGTACACTGAGTCTATCTAACAGATTTTTTACTTTAACACTATTAAAAACCGATAACATATATCATAAAAAAAATACATCAGCATGACATATTAGAGATTCTATCCAAAATTTTACTTTAATATATTTGAATATTCTTTTTAATAATTTGGTTTCAATTTCTTTTATTGTCGTTACTCATTTTTGAAATTGTTTAGCCTTTAAATTTTCATAAATTTGCTTCTATTTTCTATTAATTTATAATTTTATTCATTATACTCTGACAAGTTTTCTTCAATTTTACTATTTTTTATGCTTATCCTTAGTTTGTCTCAAATTCTTTTATTCATGCTAATAAAATTTTAGAATAAGTATATAAAAGTATTATGTGACTTCATCATTTGATAATTTTCAGTATATAATTTTATTTTTAGATACAAAAATACATGCAGTTATAAATCGTGATAAAAAAAGTATTTCATCATTAAAAAAATTTAATTGGCAATGATTTAGCCATCTCCACTCCGATTAACCATTATTGTCATATTTCTCGTGTTTGATAATATGAATTTAGAATTCAACAATTGAAAACGTTATCGTTTGACCGTTAAATCGATATCATCAGATCAATAACTTTTTAAATTGTGACTTACAAGTCAAATATTAATCCAATCAATAAAAATACAATAATTAATAAATTAATTAATATATTATTATATAATTGATTTAGTTGGTAAACTAAATTTATTTAAAATATTTTTCACTCTAACACTATTTAATGATTGATGATATATATCATTCAAAAGAAAATTTAATGATTGATGATATATGTCATCCAAAAGAAAAATACATCAGCACGACATGTGGAGATTCTATCCAAAATTATACTTTTACACATTTGAATTTTCTTTTTAATAAATTAGTTTTAGTTTCTTTTATTGTCCTTACTCATTTTCAAAATTGTTTAACTTTTAAACTTTCATAAGTTTGCCTCTAATTTCTATCAATTTTTTTTAGTTTTTATTAACTTTTAATTCTATTCATCCAGACAAGATTCTCTTCAATTTTTTGTTCCTGCTAATAAAATTGTTTTATTACAGAAAAAACAAATTGAATACTAAGCAAAAAATGAGATTGGTCAATCACATAGAGAAACAAAACATTCAGCATTCCACATTTAAACAAAAACTTCTCTTTCTAAAAAGAAAAAAGGCAAAAAAAATAAAATAAAATAAAATTCCAACTTTGATCAAACAAGTATTTTATGATAGTGAAATACTAAGTAAATGTAGTGTTGTTATCATGCTTTGTACTTGGACCCCTTTGAATTGTCATTCCCTTGTAAAACCAGAGGTTAAAATAATAATGATAACAATTACTAATGATTCTACTAAGAAATTAGAAATTGATGGATAGTCTGTTGGGTTTTCTAATTGACTCTATAATGGATTTATTCTAATATTCACTCCGACGATTAAATTAGATAATTAATGGATTTATTCTGATATTCATTCTGACGATTAAATTAGATAACTGGAGGTGTAAGATGAATTAATTTACAGATAAAAAAATTAATTAAAGAATTTTTTTATATATATATATACTCAAATTTAAACTTTTCTAGAAATCCATCATATAAGTGAGATTGAATCCTAATGGAATTCTCCTTCTAAAAATGGCTTAATCTTATAATCACCTCTATCATATTTATATATATGTTACTATTATATATATATATATATATATATATATATATATATCAATTGTTATTTAATTAGACCAAGATCAATAAAACATGTATAATTTTTAATTCTAATCATATTAAACAGTTATGATAAATTAGAATATTACAGTCACAACTTAAGTGACCTGTTATAGAAGTATCAAATGATTGGACCAACATACTTCATTAGCACTTTGTGTTATATATCTGTTAAAGGATAGATATGTATATATCCTTTCAAATTTGATCTTACAGCATGTTTACTATGATATATTCAACATCATTTACCACATTTTCACCTCTCATGATCACTTTTATGTATTTCTATTCATAATTATGTTTTTATCCTTTGACAAAACATAACTAATACAAAATAATGTTGCAAATATGATTTTCCTCTTTTTCAATTTTTATTTAATTTGATTTTCTAGAAATACCCAGTAGACTGAATTATACATATTCCTTTAGCAAATATTATAGGACAACAAGCATTAATTATGAATTATGTGAAACACATAACAATGACCAAATAAGATTTATTATAATTTGTAGGGTCTCACACAATAGTAAAGTTGACATCTTAACTTTTATTACCTTTCCTTCTATATAATACCATACAGATTGTATTTCAAAATTTATCTTTTTAACATTATCATAACTTCAAATTTCTAATAAGATAGATAAATATTAATTATCTTTTTTCTAAAGTGATATTTTATTTTGTAATTTTCTTTATCTCGTATAGATGCGATACAAATATTTAATTTTAGGTTCTCGGTCATTACCTAAATAGAGAATTAGTCATTTAATCTGAAGCAATTAAATGACTAATTTAGCTAATCTAATCCTAAAGGTTCAAATAGACCTGTTAAGGTCTCTAAACAAATAAAATTATATCGACAACTATGAAGAGATTAGGGTTAGTAACAAATTATAACAAATAATTGCAAGTAAATAAATAAATCACAAAAAAAAAAAAACTTAAAGCATGCTTAAACATGAATACCACTTAAACTACTAGAATTTAAATGGAAAAAAAGCAATTAAGGCTGATTAAGCAAGTTATTACATGACAACAATTAATTAAAAATAAGGTTTGGAAGCTTGAACTCATGCATGTAAAGGTTGAGCTCGTGCAGGTTCAGAGTCTAAAAATCCTAGAAATACAAAACGACGGTTAAAACAATAAAAACGGTAGAAAATAAGGGTCTGGTAGACTGAGCTCATGCAAGTGGAGGCTGACTATGCGCGAGTTCAGTCTTCAGAAACCCTAAAAATGGCAAAACGATTGCATTTAGTAACAAGACAATAAAAATGATGGCTAATAAGACTGAATTACAAAATGACAGCGTTTTCTTGAAAATGGCTCAAATCCGATAGATCAAGGTTGAACTCGTGCAAGTAAAGGCTTGAACTCGCATGAGTTCAACTCATAGAGAGTAAAAATAGGATGGGTTTCGCACACAAATCACTAACAAAACTGAAAATAAAAGAATAAAGATAAAGAATAGAAGTTAAAATACAAAGAAAACCATACCAAATATCAAATAAAACTTGATTTGACCTTGAAATAGTGGGCTTTAATATTGAAATTAAATAAAATCCTTTTAAAAGAAGGATAATGTATAAAACCTTAAAAAATATATAGGTGATGTGTATAATGGTTGTGGGTTTTTGTGAGTGTTTAAGATTTAGAGGTTAAATAAGAAGAGAGAAAAAGAAGGTGAGGGTGGCTAGGTTTTTAGGTTTTAGGTGTGTATTTAGATAATGAGAGTTAAAGAGAAAGAAAGGAGAAACATAAGAATATATTGGTGGGTTTAAGGGTTTTAAAATGGAGAGGTTGAAATGTGTTTTGGGGTTAGAAATTGGAGGGATCACCAGATTGGAAAGGCTCTGCCTCAACCTGAACTCACGCGAGTTGAGCTTGACTTTGTGTGAGTGGAGGCTGAGTTGGGGCGAGCTCAACCTACCAGCTTGATCGAAATGTGGTTTTTAAGTTAGAAGTTTTTCAGTCGATCCTCAAGGGTATTTTTTTAGATTTTAACACATATTTCTTTTCTAAAAAATATTCATCAACTAAACTGTCTCATCATCAAGTTTATAAAAATTTTGATATAAAAATTTGGTGCTCGCACCCTCTAATATTTTAGAAGTGTACCAAAACCACCTATGATTTTATTATATTATACTAAAAAATCCTCTTTTTGTTGCTCCTATTAATTATTATCAATTCACCAATAAAATTAAATATTAAATTTAAATAAAAAATTTAGTATTTAAACCTCCATTAAGTTATAACTTCCTCATAATAATAAATTATTTTTTAGTCTTAAATATATGACTATAGAAAAACTTTACTGTATCACCCTTTTTTCTTATTAGACTTTATCTATACATTGAATAATCCAACATATGGCCTTGCATTTCATTTTCTTTTTCCTTCCAATTTCATCCTTTTTCTTTTTTCTCTTGTGGAGGTCCAATTTAATGAAATGTAGGCAACAAAATCTATAATTATTATGAATGATTTTCTTTTTTTGTTTCTTTTTGTCTTTTTCTACAAATTGAAAATTTACCATTAGAGATGTGTGTAAAACCTAAGTTGAATTTAAGATAAATGGTACAACTATTTTTAGGAAGTAGGAACCACTTTGTTGGAAGATATGAAAAAGTCTATTTGAAGATGATTTCTGAGATTTTTTTCTTTATTCTTTATTCTATTTCTTTTGATAGCCTCAGTTGAGAGAGTCCCTGTCAGCACGCTGGAATGACACAGACTTATTTGTCTGTTTTAATTCTTTTAACCAAACTATCTTTTGGCCCACTCCAAGAATTCTTTTCTCACACACACCAAAAGAAAAAAATCCCAATTGATTTTACCTCAAGTGACAGTAATATTTATTTTTAATAATAAAAAACTTTGAATTTGAGATTTTTTTATATTAAATAAATTTTTATTTTTATAATAAATATAAATATTAATAATTTTTTATTACGTAATTCACAATCGGTTAAATATTCTATTGTATAGTTCTAATATATTTATTTGGCATCTCTGGAAGGTATTTAAAAATGGCATCCAAGAGTATTAACAAAATTAATATATAAATATATAATTCTTCTGTTGTTTAGATTGAGATTTTATTTGAAAATTTGATATGGAACCTCTACGAATAAGTTTGAGAATCCTTTCTGAATTGCGGACTCTCAACACATTAAAATGAAAACTCCAAGAACCAATTTGGTTAAATTCCTAAAAAAGATTAAACGATAGAATTTTTAAAAAAATTATTAAAAATTAAAATCTAAGGAAAACTAAATACCTTAAACCCCAATTCCAACTACGCCACAAGATATCAAAATTAGCAGTGGTCGTTAACATTCAGTAATGTTCCTTCAATGTCATTCTCATTTTGAGGTAAGCAGATTTGGAATTGTCGTTTTGAGGCGCAAAATGGTTGGATCACGTGGTGAAGATTGGAATAATGCTTGTCGTTTTGGACACCTCTTTGTTCTTGTTCCTTCCACTGGTAGTGACAACAGTGGATTTTCCAAGTATCCTTTTGTTTTTGTTTTTGTTTTTTTTTTTCCTTTGGATAATTACAAATAGCCTGCCTGAGTTTGCCCTGATCTTCTGTTCATCCTTTTTTTTTTTTCTTTTTGTTAGTAAAAAGATGCTCACTTTCCTTTTTCATCTAAATGGGCACTGGTTTGTTTATTACATAGAGGGATATGAAATGATAGAATAAAAAAATTAAATTTTATGTTGTATTTGATTAAAATTTAAAATACATAAATTTTATGTATTTTAAATAGTAAAAACTTTAATATAATTAAATTTGTATATAATTAGTTATAGCTAAATTAAATTTTAGTAAACTAAATAAAATTCTTAAATAAATTTCATATTAATTTATTAATATATCATCAAAATCTCTCTTTCAACTTTATTATTTTCTTTTATTTTTTTATATTTTTAAATAAAATAAAATTTTTAAAAACTAAAAGTCATATGAAATTAATAAAAATACAATATTCGATTCTGTAATTTTTAATACTATATAATTACATTTCATTATAGAAAAACAGCAATTTAGAAATTACTTTTAGCTACCACACCAAAATGGTCGCTATTTAGCTACCACATAGCAATCATTTTGCTTCCACTTGGAGACCAAATTTATTTTTTCTAAATTTACAACCACATTGCAACCATATAGCGAGTATGCAACTAGCGACCACCAGATGTGGAAGCAAAATGGTCTCTAACTTCCCGTAAAAAAAAAAGGTAAGGACAATAGCAATCACTTTAAAGACTACATTTGTGGTAAGTTAGAGACCACGGAGTATGGTTTCTAATATAGGCATCAAGTAGTAGAGGAAAAAATAACGACTACTTTAGAGACTACAACGTATGGTCGCTAAGTCTTTACTCACCACATAGATTAATTTAATTGAAAATAATAATAAAGTAATAATTTAATAATAATATTATAGTAAATAATATAAAGAAAAAAACAAAGAAAATATATGAGTAATAATTGGCTGGAAAACTATAGTGTTTGTTGTAAATTTGTATTTTTTTTTTATCTTGATGTTGGTCTGCCTTCTTCTATTTATAAAATGCTCCAAGTTAACTGCATCTTGAGGAAATAAATGTTGGAGAGCTTCATTATCTCAGCTACTTGGGGAGTTATTTTCTAGAGAGTGCCAAGTAACTCCTATCTTCGTGTATTAACTGTCAGTTTGTACTCCAGTTTTACACTCTTTTTATAAACCGTTGACCCATTATAATATTCAATTAATTAATTTATTGAATTGGACTCAAAAATCTTGTTTTCTAATAGCTTGGGCCTAAAAAATAGTTATGGTGCCAACAGATTTTATGTAATAAATTTTTGTACTTTTATTTTATGAGATTGAGTCCCTGTACTTTTATTTGCATAACATTAAACCTCTATATTTTTATTTTGTTGACATTAGTTTCCATTATTGTTTAAATTTTCAAGTCATAAGAATCATCAGGATTTACTGTAATTTAGATTTAAACTATATTTTATTTTAATAATAAGCTATTAATTTAATTGAAATGATACCACTTGATTTTAAATTATTTAAATTAAAATTCTTATTTATTAGATTAAATTAATTATATAAATTAAAACATGGTATTTTAATTAATAAAAATAAGAAATGACTAATAGAAAGAAAGACATAAGTTATTTACAAAGAGTTAAATACAAAAAAAAATCATTCTAGTTTTCAACAAATAATAAAAAACTAAGACAAATTTTTATACTTTTATTATAAAATAGGTTTTTATGATTTTTCATACATATGTAAAGTTTTACTTGGAGATCTCATATTAAAATATTATTAGTTAATTTAGAAAACCCGATAAAAAAAATTAGAGCGCTAGGAATTAATTTTATGTGGGGATCTCATAGTAATATTATTGGTTTCCTAAAAACAATTCTAACTTGGGAAACTACTTGGGGCTCCCGACTTATAATATTATAAAGTATCACTGGACCTCCATAAATAATTCTAACTTGGAAAGCTATTTGGGGCTCCATTTTAAAATATTTTACATACCTATACAATTAGGCTTTTTGATGGGTTGCTAATCGTGTTAGCTACAATCTAAGGCAGTGTACCTATCGATGCAGTCTAGCACTAATGGCGAGTATCAAGGTCGTATTCCTCGGGAAAGTGAAAGCCCAGAGTTACTCCTTTGTTCTTTGTTATATTAACCTAAAATGGATAATGAATAATTTCTAAACTAACTATTAACTACAAGCTAAATTCCGAGGGAGATGCAGGAGTAATTGATAAATGAAATAATCAAGACAAGAAGACAAACCCAAAGGGAATCTAAACTAGTTGGCAACCGAACAAAAGATAAAAGATCGGTGAGTCTAATTATGCTACCCGTGGACGAATTCTTAACCGAATTCGGTTTCTCTCTCGAGATAACCGAATTCCTAAACCTAATAACATAAAGTTGGAATCTCTTCCTAACGATTGATTCTTAAATTAGCATTAAGCTTTAATCCGCCTCTATTAAGCTTTGTTAATTCTTAATCCGGCTAGTTAATTATCCTTATCTCTAAGCGATTATTAACCAGTTCTTGTTATTCAAAATTCCAATTGCCAAACGGATTTCTCAATCTCATAAAGCAATCTAAACATCACAATTCACAACGTCTCATGAATAATGCATAATCTTATTAATCACCGAAAACAAGAAGAATACAAAACCAACTCAAACAATCCAACAATATAATATCAAGCCAACATAGTAAAGAAATCCCAATGGATTAAATCAGTCTAGCTAAACATGTTCATGTTTAAAACAATCTAGGAAATCAATTACAATGAAAGAATAATGAAAATAAAACATGTACACCCTTTTCTCTCGAATTGGATGAACAGCTCCAAATCTGGATCTACACTTTGATTAATCTCCCAAACTGCCTCTTGAATTGCTTCCACTACGGTTTTGCACTCGGAACCTTGCGATTCCGGGATTCTTACTCCCCGCAACTCTCTCTAGTACTCAATACTGTGCAGAAACCGAACCAGCCTTCAGGGCTCTATGTCACTTCTTTTTTTTCCTCTCTCCTCTCCTAAGAAAAATTCATTTTTCTTATATATTTAACTCAGCACGGCCGAAGTCCAGACCGTGCTGAAACTGTGGATCTCACCAAGTAGGGTTTCACCACGGCCGTATTTCTCCCCGTGTTGGCCACCACGGGCCGTGTTGCTCCCCGTGTTATCTACCACGGGCCGTGCTGAAGGCCGTGGTGGCTACGGAAACCGTGCCTAAAGTGCCAATTTCAAGAATCAAAGCCAATGGTTGAGCACGGCCAGAGTCCAGGCCGTGCTCAATGTATGCATTGCGGGCTCTTGTCCGATCTTGATGAATTCTCGTCCGTTTCCGCACATATTGATCTATAATTGCTTAAACACCGATGATGGTCCTATAAATGTTCCTGAAATACAAAAGAACACAAAATACGGGTGATCTGGGAATAAAAGCACAATAATTGCTAAGAACATACGCAATAATATGCAAGCAAATATGTGTAAAACTATGCTCATCACTTTTATCTTTAAAATTTCTAACAATTCAAATAATTAAAACATGTGCACCTTTTTTAGTTTTATAGTTGTGGATCAACACCTAGTTCACCATTATGATTCTTCTCAGACTACTAGCACTTTCTATTATAAAGATAGAGCTTCTTCTGTTTGGAGAGGTGGTTTGCTTCTTTTCTCTTTAACTTTGATGTGTGCTTACTGCTTCCTCATATTATCTTCAGTATATGACATGTTTTCACTAGGTGCCTCCTTCTACATGTGTTTTTTACATGTGCTTTGTCTCATCTTGCACATTTTTGTCATTTTTTATTCACTCATCACATATCATAAATAGGACATGAAAAAATAAAAGTGGCCATGAGGCCTGCTTTTATTTAATTTTAAACAATGATTTTAGAAATTTACAGTAAAAGGGCAAATAATAGAAAATAACTACAAGAAAAATAAGTCATTATTTTAGCCTTAGATCCCAAGAGTAGTTGAGAATATTATTTCAAGACTTTTTTTTGGGTCGTAGGTCAGCCTTATGTCTCATTGGTTACCTTTTTTCTTTAGATTCGTTGTTTCTTTTGGCAATTCTTTATGTAATCTTACTAGCCAATAAGAATTCTCCTTTCTACAAAAAAAAAATTTAAATAAGCTATATGTAATATACAATAATTTTTGCAGAAAGGTACAAACTTTGCAATAAGACACCGCATTGACAATAAAATAAAATAAAAAATAAGTAAAAATAATTTAATGCCAATTATGATTTCAATAAATGAAATCTATAAAATTTGATTACCTCCTTGATACATGTTGACATATGCTCATCTATAGAGGTAAAATCTTCTTCTCGTTTATCAAATACTCCCCTTTTAAACCATCATGTTACCTTTGAAGTCTTTCATCTTGTGTTCTTATGAGTGGTTGGTGCCACTATTGACTAGCTTTTTCATGGTGCTTTAGGTGTTTCTTATGCAATCCCATAGGTAACTGAGGAGTTGGATTCCTACAAACATGAATATTATTCCTCTGGTTTTGCTTGTCTTTTACCAAGAACTGCTTAGGAACCCATATCTTATGGAAAACTTTCTCATTGCAAATCTCTAAAGAATTATCTTCTTTAACCAAGTATTTCTTAGGGATCCATAATTTGCGTAATTATTTTCCATCTAAAGATCTCTCCTTTGCTTTCCTCTTTTTATTAAAGGTGACAATTAGAAATGGTCTGTCATTGAGGTGGCCGTATCTTGACAGATTTCTAGAAGAATTGATTGGTTTCTCAATTTTTTTGTGTTGATGTTGCTTGTCTTTTTCTTTACGAGCACTTTTAGGAATATATGGAGGGATTTTTGAAGAATTTCTCTCCGAGTTTCTTTACACTAAAAGCTTGATGTAGCAACATAGACCTACCATTGAAGTGACCATGTGGTGCCTTTATACGATTGTTGTTTTCTTCCTTCTTTTGTGGTAAAGATAACTTTTCTCTACATGTATTGGATGGTCATTTTCTCTGGATAACTTATGGACGAATGCTCCCCGGGCTCTTCCATATCGGTGTACCTTAAAGGCATTGACGAAACATCTTGGCTCTTTGGCCTAAGACTTTTGAGAGTCAAACTTGAAGTAACTTCCTCTACAATATTAGTCATTGTTGAACTAAATTACTATCATAATTTTTAGTTGCTTTCTTCTGTCTTTTCATAATCTCCTCCATATGTTTGCAGGCTAGTTTTGCTTGAAGCTTGAAATTATCAGCCAATGAAGGAGTGTTAGTATTAGAAATATTCACTGCAAATAAAAATTCTTTATGTCCTTATACAACAGGTCCTGTTAGGGTGTAGACATCATGATAATGATTCTCTTTGTGAGAAATAAGATTCCATTCTTCATATGTAATATGGAGTAAAACTTCATTCGTAAGGAATATTTAGATTGTATCATGCTGTTACTGGGGGGCTGCCATGATCATCCGTTGAGGCTGATAGAGTGGAAATTCAGTAGGTTCTCGGCAGGAGCTGAAAATGAAAAATAAAGAAATAATAGAAATTGAAAATAAAAATTAATATAATATGAAAACTAAAACTAATAAAATATTTCAAAATTAAAAAATAAAATGTTAAGAACATTAAATAAAATTTAGGGTGCCTCCCAAAAGCGCTTCTTATTGTCTCCAATCATTTAGCTGGACTCGGTAACCCCTCCTTTCGTGTGCGAGTTTATTTTGCTCTGTGGTCCAATTGCCAGGTTATTGATGTCGTCTATAAGAATGTGCGTTGAGCAATAAGTGAGGCTAATCCTTGGATTGTCAGCATTTTTCCAAGCGAACCTGTGTAGGTACTCCCTTAGAAGGGTAAAGGCATCTCCCCTCCTCAAGTGTTAAGTTCGCTGTTAGACTGACAGACAACCTAATATCCTCATCTAGATATGCATAGTGAGATGCTGTGGAAGATTTTTCAGCTCGAGCACTAGTGGTTCCTTAAGTGATGGTCTCAACTGATGCACACCTACTCTATCAATCTCACGAGACTCCCCAGTATTGTCGCTTGGCTCGTGTGCTAACCAAAATTCAAGCTACTCCAATACCTCCTCATTTGACAACTCATGCCCATCTTCCATTGGTGAAGCAACTTCTAAAAGGTCTACTCAATTAGAATTAGACCTCATAGTCATACACTACCTGTAATGATTAAGTAGTAACAACCCAAATAAACAAATAAATAAAATAATGACAAAAACATAAAAGAAATAAAAGAATATAGCTAACGTAACAATAACAAATATCACTCTAGTTCTCAAATATTCCTCGGCAACAGCACCAAAAACTTGATAAGCTTTTTATATATCTACAACTAAGGCAGTGAACCTATCGACGCAGACTAGCACTAATAGCGAGTATCAAGGTCATATTCTCGGGAAAGGATGATCCTAGAACTACTGTAGCATCTTTTTGTTATCTAACCTTAACAAATCGATGAAGTTGCTATTCTATTACTAGATGCAAGCAAAGTGATTAATTAAATGTCAAACAGTCTGAAAGGATTTAGCGAAACAATCAAAGGAAAAAAGCAAACCTAAGGGGACCTAAGCTAGTTGGATTTTAGTGAAGGTAGAGATTATATTGATTACTAATTGTGATTACCCGTGAGCGGATTCTAAATTGAATTCGATTTCTCTCTCGAGAATATCGAATTCCTAAACCTAAGAACCTAAACAATAGAATCTCTTCCTAATGATTGATTTTAGAATAGTCTTAAGATTAAATCTACCGCTATTAAGAGTTGTTAATTCTTAATCTGGCTAGTTAATTACCCTTATCTCTAAGTGATCGTTAACCAGTTCTTGCTATTCAAATTTCCAATTGCTAAACGAACTTCTCAATTACATAAAGCAATCTAAACACCAAAACTCACAGCCTCTCATGAATAATGTGGTTTCTCATTAATAATGAAAGCAAGAAGAAACAAGCATTGATAATTAAAGTCTCATAAACATGGGGCAAATTCCAAGTCTTGAGACCTGGCAATATAATTCTTTTAAAAGATATTTCTGGATATTGATGACATTCTTTAGGACGGGTCCCACTAGGTGTGCCAAATTATATTTGGTGGAAATTCGATGCTAAACGTGCCACGTGTATAGGTACACAAACTTTGATAATTAATGTGCCTAAATTGACTTATTAATTAGAGTAATTATGAATTTCTAAGCTCATTTACCACAATTTGCTTAAATCCTCAAAAAATACCATGAAAACCAATTAAGAATAGCAGTAAATGATTGTTAAATGACTGGTACTTAATTTGCTCGTGAATTGTATAAACACTGAATGTTTAGGATGAATCTTAAATATAAATAAAAAATACAAAAAAAAAATATTTGAGTAATAATTGGTTGGAAAACTGAAGTGTTTGCTGTAGATTTGTATTTTTATTGATTTTTTGATGTTGGTGTGCCTTCTTCTATTTATAGAGTGCTCCAAGTTAACTCCATCTTGAGAAAATAAATGTTGGAGAGCCCCATTATCTCAACTACTTAGGAAGTTATTTTCTAGAGAGTGCCAAATAACTCCTATCTTCGTGTACTAACTATCAGTTTGTGCTCAATTTTTACACTCCTTTTATAAACTGTTGACCCACTATAATTAATTAAATTAGACTCAAAAATCTTATTTTCTAATAGCTTGGGCCTAAAAAATTGTTATGGTGCCAACAGGTTTAATGTACTAAATCTTTGTACTTTTATTTCATGAGATTGAGTCCTTATACTTTTATTTGCATAACATTAAACCTCTATATGTTTATTCTGTTGACATTAATTTCCATTATTATTTAAATTTTTAAGTTATAAGAATGATAAGGATTTACTGTAATTTAGATTTAAAATATATTTTTATTTTAATAATAAGCTATTAATTTAATTGAAATGCTACCACTTAATCTTTAATTTATTTAAATTAAAATTCTTATTTATTAGATTAAATAAATTATATAAATTAAGACATGGTGTTTTAATTAATAAAAGTAAGAGATGACTAATAGAAAGAAAGACATAATTTATTTACAAAGAGTTAAATATAAGAAAAAATTATTCTAGTTTTTAACAAATAATAAAAACAAAGACAAATTTTTATAATTTTTCATAAGTATGTAAAATTCATATATATATATATATATATATATATATATATATATATATATATATATATATATATGTGAGTTTGAATATATATTAAAAAAATAGATTTTTAAGATTTCTCATTATTATATAATCTTATATAATTCAAAAGGAACTTTTATCTTTTATTTTTAAATAAAGTATATAGTTTAGTCAAACTCCTAAATTATTGAACTAATTTTTAAATAACTTAATTGTATTAAGTAAGAATCCTTTAAAAAAATAGCTAAGAATTTAATTAGTAAAAAATTAAGATATAAGATTTGACAGATAAAATTAAAAAATATAAAGACCAAATAACATATTTTACATATTGAGTTAACTCTATTTATACTTTTTGTTAGAAAAAAACTTAAATTTTATAAAAATGAAAATATAAAAACTAAATATCACCGAATGTGATTGTTAAGACGAAATTTAAAAAAAGAATATAAAAACCTAAATATATATTATTTTTATTTATTTTGATCCGACTGTAAATAAAAAAAATTAATAACAATACACTAATAAATAAAAATGAGAATTTGAGGGTCGACTCCTAGTCCGTGAACTGATATAATAAAGTGCATGATTGTAACTTTTTATTTTTTCCTTATAGTTTGTTTTTGGTCAAAGTTGTAATGAGATAAATTATACCTAAAATGGAGATTGATAAAATTGAAAAAGATACCCATGAAAGCTAAGAGTGTGTTAGACCCATGTGGAAAATGACTTGTTATTTTGGCTGATTTTTTGGTGGTGCCCAACTCTATCTATGTACTTACTATTAATTTCCCAAGAAGCAAGAACCCAGTTTTACCCTCTAATTAGGTTTGTACATGTCACTAGTTTGGCATGGATTGGTCTATCCATGTCACTCGACACCTATGCAAAAACTTTAATCTTTTGACTATTTTTATATATTACGATACAATTATAAAACTTAAAATAGATAATATTTTTTTTTTAGAATGTAAAAAAAAAAACGATATAAGAAATAATAGATAAAATTGTAAGAGTTTTTTATAATTTAATCAAAGTCTCGGATTCAAATATCGAGTATGCATTAATATTTAAATTCTTAGAAAAATATTTTACTACTTGTAAATGTTTTATTCGACACATTATAAATTAATTTTAAATATATATATATACAAATAGAATAGAAAAAATACTTAAATTAAGAGCGACTTCCCAATTAGTGGGGGCGTAAAATACCAAAGTTAGTAAAAATAAAAGACTTATATTTTTTTTGTAGTTACGAAATTATCACAAATTCATAACTAGCTAGTTGACTTTTTACCTCCTTTTGCTCCCTTTATATATTTGGCCACTTGAGTTCGTATTCTTTTGTTATATCTCTCTCGTTCTCTCTCTCTCTCTCTCTCTCTCTCTCTCTCTCTCTCTCTCTTCTTACTTTATGCCCTCTCCTACTATACTTCTTATCATTTCTATTTCTCTTTGATTTTCAGTTCTCGTGTGTTGGAAATTGAGAGAAAAATATGAGCAACATAAGCATGGTAGAGGCAAAGTTGCCACCAGGGTTCAGATTCCACCCGAGAGATGAAGAACTCGTCTGTGATTACTTGATGAAGAAAATCACTCATTCTGATTCTCTTCTCTTGATTGAAGTTGACCTCAACAAGTCTGAACCTTGGGATATTCCTGGTCAGTTTTCCTTTTCTTTAACATTTAACCCACTTTCTGTTAATATCATCTTCATCCTCATCATTATTTCTTCTGTATTTTATTCTCAGAAAAACGACATATTTATTCATCTCAGTTCGCTAGTTAGCGTCACCCTACTGCAGTTTTTATGTACTTACAAATTTGCTATTCACGTTGAAATAATATATTTATTCATCTTAGTTGCCCCCATGACTTTTTGATTAAGTAGTTTTACATATTACCATTAGTAAGCAGCATTTTTAATTCTTCCCATGTATAGGATTTCTTTTTCTGTTTTTGTCTCTGTGTTTTGGCCAAGGTTGAAGCGATAGCAACTGGACAGGGTTAGCTACAAATAGATATAGAAGTATACATGGGTGATGTACATAAATATGCAGTTTTGTGGTTGATAATAATTGGCATACTAAGGATCATAAAACTATTATAACTCCAAAATCTTCTGAATCTTTAGCTGTTTTTGGCATCTTTTAGCCAAAACAACCTTATAATATCACCATAATCCTTTATTATTAATATCTATATTGAGTAAAATAAAACATATTACAAGTCGAATAATATAATATTTAAGCTTTAATATCATATAATTTAAGTCGCATTTAGAGATGTCAAGATAAGACTACAACTCCAAAAATATAACCCAATGAATAATAATAATAATAATAATAATATAATGAGCGATGGAGCTTTAACATAAGGAGGGTAATCGTTTCTAGTACTATAATTATTTCTAGGACTGAGATTTCGAGTTTAAATTTTCAGTCTGAATCAATTAATTTACGGATAAGACACTATGGACAAGTTAATCTCATCATATCATTATAGACAAAATATGCATAGTAGGTCCAATAATTTTAGACATCACTTAATTTTTGGACCACACCACTTATCATAAAATAGTTGTATGATGTGAGTATATGGTTCCATAAATTTTCTATAATTTACTTTTCTAGTAACCTATAGTTTGAACAATTAAATTTCTATGTATAAATCATTATATGTCAAAGTAATGTATATTCAAACTTTTGGTTGTTTTACATTTTTGAATAAATGTGATTATTATAAAAATTATTATTATTATTATTATTATTATTATTATTATTGACTAAAATGATGGTAAACCTTCACTCAGAAAATAACAAGAACAGAATAAGAACACATTGAAAAAAAGGGAGACATAATATTAAATGGGAGGTAATTGGTCAATATCCCACACTGTCTTTTAGGTAAAACATTTCAACCACTTACATACTTTTGAATGTCAATGAAAACATCCAAATATTTTTCTTATATTAATTGGTCCATTTTATTTTAGGTCAATAAAATAAAATATTTGATTTACCAATCAGAAATAGTAATAGACTGATGTCAACAAATTTGATTTGTTCATCACATAATCATATAATCAGTATCCTCATTTATACAAAATAAAATGAATTTTGATTTTCTGTTTACCATCTATAAATTTGACTTTGAATTTTTTATTTTTTATTTTTATAATAATAAATAAAAAAATTAACTATTTGATTAATATACTGTTGGTCTAGTGGTATGTTGATTAAATTCAATACATTTTTCTGGCCAAAGAGTCATAAATTCACATCTTTAGATAGAAAGACTTTAGTGGTTTGAAATATAGGCAAAACCCATTACTAAGCTTTTAAAATTTTTTATTTTATTTTACTGAACTTTTAAAAGATTTAATTTATTTAATTAAATTTTTATATTTTTATTTTTAATTTTATTAAACACTTCTTACACACGTTACATAACACGCTTATTTATTATATTGAGCCATTATATATGATTAAGGACCATTAAGGATTCAATACGAGTAAAAAATAAAAAAGTATAGAAATTTAATAAAATAAAATAAAAATTAAACAACACAATAAAATAAAATTAAAAATTTGAAGAGGTTAAAAACACATTTTGCCTAAAACAAATGTCATTATCAAAGCTTTTAGGAGGAAGTTGACACTTTTGGCATTGTCTTGGACCAAAATTTGTGAAAAGGATTGAGATAAAAAATTAAATTAAATTCAAAGGAAACCCCAAAAGTCATAAATAAAATTACACCTCCTCATGGCCACCACACGAATGTGTATCACTATCACATTAACGATGAGGTTAAAGAAATTTGGAATTTAATTATTTTCTTTCTTTTTTCTTTTCTCCTTACCAAATCCATTAACAAGACAAGTCCCATCATTTAACTATTCAAATTAATTTATATAAATATATAAATATAAATATAAATATAGATATATAATTATAAATATAAATATAAATATAAAATAAAATCTAAATATAAAATAAAATAAAAATTGAAATCAGCCCTTATGCTTTTTGCCGGTTGATAGAGCAAGAAATTGGCTATTGCTTCTTTTTTTATTTTCTTTTTAAGAATTCATCGGAAAACGAATAATCATTGAGTCCTCCTCTTTACGGATAATGAATACAATCCATAAAGGTTTTCTCATTCTTTATGCATAAATCCTTATATAATTCTTAAGCAAATTTTCATTTTTTTATTCATCTTTTATTTTTTTTAAAAACATAGATTAATTGTGTGAGGAATTCATTTTTATTTAGATATGTACTCACTATCATGAGTTAGCAAGAATTATTTAATTTAATTTAATTTTCTGTTTAAAAATTACCACAAAAATCCCTTCAATAATTCTACATTAATAGACAGATTTTGACCTGTCAACCACATCATAATAATTGTCTTATAGTCAGCAATCTTAGCTTCTTCACTATTCGTGCCAACTTGCCCAAAATTTGTTGCCTATAAAATAAGTCTCTCTTGATTATGACATTACCAACTTATCTTGATTTATTTTAGCATGTAATTATATAAAACAATTGGAATTTAAATCCCAATAAACTCAAAAAATTGGTAATTATATGAAAATATATTAGAAAATTAAACATTTTTTAAAATGTTAATAACTTTTATCCTATTAATTTTAGAAATCCATTCAAAATTATGTGTCAATAATACTAATTTTATTCTGATTCGCTTTATTTAGGGTAAAGTCCTAAATAAATTTATAATATAATAAAATTCTTTCTGTTTAAGTTAAGAAATTCTTTTCACTTCAAATTAATCTTTAAAATCAAAACTTAAAGAAATGTGGAGTCTTATGAATTGTTCTTTAAAGACGTTCAGGGACTCAGTCCAAAAGTAAATATACACCTCAACTTGAATAATATTTTAAATTCGAGTATTTTTCTCCTCGTCAATAATTCAAAAGAAAAAGAAAAAATTTCAGTGCAATATAATAATGACAACATTATAACATATTTCTCTTCTTGTAGCTGCAATTAATTGATAGCATAATAGGGGGAAAAAATTGTGTGCAGAAACAGCATGTGTGGGAGGAAAAGAATGGTATTTTTACAGCCAAAGAGATCGTAAATATGCAACAGGAGTAAGGACAAACAGGGCAACAGCATCTGGGTATTGGAAGGCTACAGGAAAAGATAGGCCTGTCCTTAGGAAGGGAACCCTTGTTGGCATGAGGAAGACCTTAGTCTTCTATCAAGGAAGGGCACCAAAAGGAAGAAAATCAGATTGGGTCATGCATGAGTTTCGCCTTGAAGGCCCTCTTGGTCCCCCTCAAATTCCTCAACAAAAGGTATCTAATTCTATTCCTTCACCATCTATCCTAAATCAAGTACCATTCCTTTTCTTTTCTTTTTTATTTTTTTTATTTGGTTTTCTATTTTATTTTGAGTAGGAGAGACTTGATCAAAAAGTTTAAAGTTCGATTCTTGAATATTTTATTATTTAATAATATTTCAGTATTTAAATATTACGTATAAATTCAGAATTAGTAACTATATGAAGAATTTAAAATAAATATTTAAGTCGATCCACATAAAAATTATAAAATTAATTTTTTTTTAAGCTTGGGACCAAAACCCTCCGGCGACCCACGACCGCCTCCCTTTATAGATATTAAAATTATTATCAAAATTTTATTTAATATCTTAAATTTTTTAAATAAATGATTTTTTAGCAATAACATACCAATTTTTTGCAATCTACTTTTCAAAGTGCCATAAAGTAAATTATATATATATAAATATATATATATTTATATTTATATAAATATAATATAAGTTGATGTTTCATACCAACTAATATATTATTATTTTATTTATTACAATCTCCTTTTAAAAATATATTTTCTAATTATAAAATAAGCATCTATTAACGTCACAATACCACATCAAGTGTATAATTAGTTGGTAGAAAGAATTTAATTAAGTAAAACCGTTTTATATTTATATTATTTTATATACATCTTTTTTTTTATATTTAAAAAATGACTTATGAATTCTGACTTACAGGTGGCTAGAACTTCTAAATAATAAAAAATAAAAATCTTATTATCCAACTTTGTTTTTCAGTTGGATTTATTATAAATTCTAAATGATTTGGTCAAGTTTCATATAATAATTTTTTTTTAATTTTTTTAATAAAACTATCATTTTCGGATCGTACCATGTATTTCCTTATATTTTTGCAAGAATCATGGTGCATCTTGCATTTTTATATGTACTTTTTAAATTTATTTGTGACAAATTCTTTGACTTTGATGGATGTTTGATGGTTCCCTTTGATTTGTCTTGTTTGAAACCCAATTTTTTACTTTATTTTTTAATTTACTCTAATCACAAAATTGCAACTATTAAAACTGTGATACACAAATGCTGACCTATGGGTGATATGTCCTTAATTCATTTTATAATTAAGATATTATGCAAGTCTTTTTATTTATATATTTGCTCAGCTGTAAGGCATGATTATTCTGATAAATATATAGCATTGATTATAGTGTGAAAATCAATACCTATACAATCTTTGACCTTGCCAAGAGACCTTAATTAAATTAATTATAATATATTCAATAGTGAGATCCTAAAAGATAAAGAAAATCAACAATAGTTGTTTACTTAGTCTAGTCTTTAAATAATAATAATAATAATAATAATAATAATAATAATAATAATAATAATTAATAACATAAATATTATATATCAGGTGAGCAAGAGTTATGATAAATAACTGTGAGATATTTAGTATTTTTTAAAATAATAGTATTAGAAAAAATATATTTTAAAATTTAAATTTGACTGAATTTTAAAAAGAAAATGATTGTTGCTCCATATAGTAAATAGCTCCAAATATATGTATAATCATTTGTAAAGAAAACAAGAATGATTGACTTTGTTTCTTGTTTGTTATCTGTTTTTCTATTGTTGGTGAAAATGTAGGAGGATTGGGTCTTATGCAGAGTGTTCTACAAGAATAGAGAAGTTGCAGCCAAACCAAGCATGGGAAGCTGTTATGATGACACAGGCTCTTCATCTCTCCCACCATTGATGGATTCTTTCATCACTTTTGACCAAACTCAACCCAACTTAGATGAGTATTATGATGAGCAAGTGTCCTGCTTCTCCATTTTTAACCAAAACCAAAACAACCTAATTTTCCCACACATCAACCAAACAGACTCAAACATTCACACAAAAAGTAGTACTCCAAGTGCATTTGGACAACTAATACCCATGACTACTACTACAACAACTACTACTAATACAACTTCTTATCCTAATTTAGAGACTCTCTCTTGTGACAAGAAGGTATTTAAGGCTGTCTTGAATCAACTTACCAAGATGGAAAACAATCCTGGAAGCATGCATGGATCTCCAAGCTTAGGTGAAGGGAGTTCAGAAAGCTACTTATCTGAAGTGGGTATGTCCAATATATGGAATCACTATTGATTTTATATGTTTCAAGGGATTTATACTACTTTAATTTGTATTATATCCCATTTTAGGAAATCCAAAACCCAAAAAGGAAAATAGAAAAGCATCCACCAATTTTAGTGCAACAAGACAATTTGTGTGTAAGAAGTATATGCATCTTCCATTGTTGTATGCATATATTTCTTATATGGGTCATCATGTAATCTTCTCTTGTCTATAGATGGTGAAATATTAAGTCATAAACTGTGAAAATTTCAATATTTTAAATAGTTGGATACTGCTGAAAAATGATGAACATAATCAGCTTCTTTTTCTTTTTATTCATTTTCTTTTTCAACTAAATGATTAATTTCATCCTACTCCTAAACCCTTATTTTCTTTTCCACTTGGTAATTACTCTTAATTTGTTGATTTCATTATTATAGCAAAGTATTAAGCTTGTAGGTCAATATTATTAAGAATTGCTAATTGTCTGCCAATAATATTGTTTTGGTATATATTTGTCTGCCAACACATTGAGCAGTCTGTTGCTATAATTTTAATAATATTTTTTAATATTTTAAATTTACTTTTTATGTACAAATTAGAGCTTCATTTTTTATTTACAGGAATATATGTAAATACTTACTTAAAAATAATTATTAATTTAAATAAAGTTTAAAAAATTAATATTTTTAATACACAGATATGGTAATATTTAAAAAACATTTAATAAAATATTTGTTATAATCATTATCTTATACTTTTTAAAATTTAAATACAACTTTGAAATTTTTTATCATTAAAAATTTAAAATCAAGTTAAGATATTTTTATCAATTTACAAAATTATATGTCTTTTTTAATTTAAAAATATTTTCTTCAATACCCACTTTTGTATATACTATGACTAGCTATTAGGGATTGTTATATTATGGACCCAATTACATGATGCATCATGTACCTAAAGGTCAAAATGTGTGGATTTTGGTAGATCATAAAAGTGGACACTCATTTTGGTAAATCATGAAGTTGGCCTGGTGATTAAAGTTAATTGGGGTAGAAATAGAGAGAAATAGTTTTAAATGTGAGCTTGCTTTCATTGATGAAAAAAGTACATAATTTATACGGTATTTAGATAACTGAAAATAAAACAGAATACATTAGATTTCCAGATATGAAAAATATACATTGAATTTGTAATAATAATCTGAAAAAAGATTGTGATATTTTTTTTTTCAATAGATAATGATAAAAATATTATTACCAATCAAGAATAACTTACATCCAATAGAAGAAGTTCCTTCAGATGAGGAGGAACAACAGAGACCCAACTAAGATTACAAATAAGATGATTAGCTTTAGAAAGCCAATCCACTACTCTATTAGACTGCTTCGAAATAAATCTAAAAAGTACAAAAAGAGGAATTTCTAGCTAGAGATTTTATGTTTTTGAGGAGACCTGCAAAAGACTTTGGTGACACTACCATCCAATAGAATACCAGTAGAATTTTCTCCAAACAAAAGCAAGAGTAGTAAATCCTGAAGAATTAGAAAAGGAGCCATCTGAATTATGTCTAACAAAATCAATGGAAGGAGCAGTCCAGTGAGCTGAGATTTCAGGTTCTATATCAGAGAGAGGGTAGAAAGTCATTTGAGGCAATCATTGTTGGGGTGCCTGATACATCTCTCAATAATCAGTTGAACTCTTGAGAGTTTTCCTTGGGTCTAAGGAAGATGCATTAAAAATACAATTGTTCCTTGCAAGCCAGATAGCCCAGCAAATATGGGCAGCATAGTCTTTGAGCTTCTTCCCATGAGGTCCATCAAGGTTTTTGAGAAAATGATTCCACTAATCGCAAAAAGAAAAAGCCCTATGAGCTTGAGTCTTAAGGCCCAAATCTGACAAACACCAAGTTGCATGATCATGGCTGCATTCAAAAAGTATATGAGATACAAATTATGTTCCTGCTCTACAGATAACACAAGATGATAACAATAAATATTTCTTTTAAAAAGGGCTTCCTGGAAAGGAATAGCATCTTTTGCACATTTCCAAATGAAGGTTTTTAGTTTAGGGGGGACATTAAGAAACCAAAAAGAATCCCAAAAAACTTTAGGCAGATTGCTTAAGGAAGAGCCCATGTTCCTCAATGATAGAATATTATTCGTGCAATGAATGTACCCTTTTTCGACAGAGTACTGCGTAAAGGAATTGAAATGCCAAACAATATCATCAGGCTGCTTAGAGGAACCAACAACAGTTTTGAGAATTCTATTATGATCATAAGAATTAAATAAATTTCTGATAATATCTCTTTTTCAAGTGCCCAATCTATGATCAATTAGATCTGCCACCATCATGTAATTTGAGTGTGGGGGTCTAGGGGTAGTAATTCTAGAGTTTTCTGAGTCAGGGAGCCAATTGTCATCTCGAATTCTAATAAGAGCTCCATTACCAACGCTCCAGTGGTTGCCTTGAGCAATAATATCCCTTCCTTTAAGAATGCTAGACCAAATCCAAGAGGGTCTACTTCCTCTTCAAGCTAATAGGAAATTTGTATTTGGATAGTAAATACCCTTGACTACTTTGGCTTCAAGAGAATCAGGATCAAATATAAGTTTCCAATTCTGTTTAACTGGAATAGCATCATTGAAAATTTGAAGTTGCCCAAAGCCTAGCCCCCCAACTGATTTTAGCTTAGATAATTCTTTCCACTTGACCCAATGATACCCTTACCATGATCATCATTTTTCCACCAAAACCTTGCAATTTGCTGCTCAATTCTTTTTAGCAATGTGGTAGGGAGCTTGAAAATAGATGTTAGGTAAGTGGGTAAGGATTGAATGACAGCCTTGATGAGGATAGCTCTTCCCGCCAAGGACAACAACTTACTCTTCCAAGATTGCAAATTTTTTGAAACTCTATCTTGTAGAAAGTTAAAAGCCTGCACTTTTTATCTACACCAATTCATGGGGACCCCCAAATATTTACTTAATGCATCAGACTTGTTAATTTTAAGAATTTAAACAATTCTAGCACTTTGAATAGGCTGTATTAGGGCTGATATGACTTCAAATTTAGCCAAGTTGATCTTCCGCCTAGAGGCTTTTGCAAAGCAATCGAGTATTTTTTTTTAAGATTATGAGCCTCCCTTCTACTAGCTCCCCAAAAAATCAAAATGTCAAAACATGAGTTAAGGTAGGACAATGAGGCTTAATTTAAAAACCATGAATAATCCCATTAGAAAGACCCTTATGCAACATACGAAACAGAATTTCAGATGCAAGAATAAATAGGTTGGGAGATAACGGATCTCCTTGCCTAATACCACATCTCTAGGATAGAATAATTTAGAAGAGCAACCATTGATCATAATAGAATATCTAACAGTTTTTACACATTCCATGACTCTTCTAACACAAATATCACTATAACCCATATGAGAAAGAATAGATTTCAAAAATCTCAATCCAATCTATCAAAAGTCCTCATCATATCTAGTTTAAAAGCCATAGCTCCTAAGTTACCTCTCTTTTTATTTTTAATAGCATGGAACAACTCATGGCAATAATAAAATTATCTTGTATGCTCCTTTCATATACAAAAGGTCCTTGAGGGAGGGAGATGATATGATGCAAAATAAATTTTAAACCAAAAACAATAAGTTTAGATAATACCTTATAAAGAAAATTAGAGCAACTGATGCGCCTATACTTAAAAAGCTTCTCTAGAGCTTTAGTTTTTGGCACAAGAATAATATTGGTGTTGTTGAGGCTTCTAGGTATCTTTCCATTCACAAACAAATCTTTAACCAGCTTGAATACATCTTGTTTTACCATTGACTAGCAGCGTTGAAAGAAAATTCCTGAATAACCATCAAGACCTACAGACTTATGTGTACCCATAATGAAAATGTCTTGTTGAATTTCCTCCTCAGAAAAGATCTTTCATTAGGTGTGATTTGATCTCTTAACTAATAATATGAGGAATGCAATTATATACCTTGTAGAGATACGAGATCCCTTCTTGTCATACAGACCTTTGAAAAAATTAGTTGCCTTAGTCAAGATCTTCTTATCCCCTGAAATCCATTCACCATTTTTTTTCTTAATTTTAACTATATTATTCCTCTTGCGCCTTTGCAAAGTAGCAAGGTGGAAGAATCTTGTATTTTGATCACTGAGTTAAGCCAATTGACCCTAGACTTATTACGCTAGAAAAGCTCTCTTGCCCTTGCAAACTTTGGAGCTCAATGATAAAAAATTTCTCAACACGTTTATCTTAAGTAAGCGTGTGACGTTACTCAAGACTCTTAGTATGGAGATAGTTGGCTTCAAGTGCTTGAAAGATTTGTATGCAAGAGATGTGGATTTCAAGGATGTATGAGAGTAATGCAAGTCTAATGTTCTAATGGAAGATTACTATTTGCATGATGGTTTTCTCATGAAAGGGAATCAATTGTGTGTTCCTCGCACATACCTTCATGAGAAGAATATTAGAGACTTAAATAATGAAGAATTAGTTGGGCCTTTGGGTAGAGAGAAAACAGTTGCAACTGTCAAGGGACGATAATATGTTGTAGGATGATATCAACACCATTATTTCTTGGTGTTCTGTATCCCAATCATTAAAGGGGCAAGCAAGTAATGTTAGGTTTTATATAACATTGTCGGTGCCAGTGCTATTTGGAAGGACTAGTCCATATACTTTATGTTGGGCTTACCTTGAACCCATCGAGGTATAGATTCTATTTTTGTTGTGGTTGACAGGTTCTTAAAGATGGCACATTTTCTTCCATGTTATAAGACTGCAGATGCTACTTCTATAGCCAAATTATTTTTCAAGGAGGTTGTTGGGTTAAATAGAGTGCCAAAGATGATTATATTTGATTATGATACTCGATTTTTGAGTCACTTTTAGAGGATATTATGGGAATTGTTTGATTCTTCATTGAACTTCAGTAGCACAACTCATTCATAAACTGATGGTCAGACTGAAGTAGTGAATCAGACTTTGGACAATTTGATTCAGAGCATTTGCAGTATTAGGCCGAAGCAGTGGGACTTTGTTATTGCATAGACAGAGCTTGCTTATAATTATGTCGTATATAATTCCATAAGTAGATTACCATTCTTTACTGTTTACATGAAAGCTCCTAATCATGCTTTAGATTTGGTGAAGCTACCTAAGATTCCTATAGTTAATGTTGCAATTGAGCAATTAGCAGAGCATATTCGATCGGTGCAAAAGGGTGTGAAGCACAAGATTGAGAAAGCTAATGCAAAATACAAAGCAGCAGATGACATGCATAGAAAGCATAAAGTGTTTAATGTAGGTGATAGAGTTATAATATTTTTGAGGAAGGAACACATACCAATAGGCCCTTAGAATAAGTTGAATCCAAAGAAGTATGATCCTTTCAAGATTATAAAGAAGATCAATGATAATGCTTATGTGGTGGATTGCTAAATTGGTTGAATATCTCCAAAATCTTTAATGTTGCTAATTTATCATTGTTCTTGTCAAATGCCAAGCTACCTTATGAAGAACCAAATTTGAAGTCGAATTTTCATTAAATGGAGGTGACTGATGAGGGATAGTACTTAACTAGTGCTTCAACCAATGATAGGCCATTTAAGCACAAACCATTGATTGAAGAACCGGTTAGGGACTTGTGAATGAGTTTTGACATCAATTTAATTGGTTGTTTAATTGGTGCTTTAAACCATCGGTTAGGGTCCAAAAGACCACTAGTTAGAGCCGAGAATAAGGCACTTTGTGGTGTTTTCTAATTCTATTAGGACTTTAATTCCTTAGTTATTTAGTTTATTATTTACAAAAGTGTTATTAGTGTTTGGGCACTATAAATACTTTTATTATTTGTTTGGTCAATAATTTTTCATATTATTTTTTTAAATTATTTCTTTTGAGGATTCTTTCAAATTATTCTTATATTTTTTTTTTTGGATTTAGAAGCTTGTTTTGTTTATGTTCTCAACCTAGTATTGTGTACACATTAATTCTAAGCTACATGTTGTGTCAACTATTTTTTTATAACCAAATATAAAATGGAAAATATTTTACCTTCAACTTCACTTCTTTCATTTCTCTTTCCTTCTCTTTAAAATATAATTTTTATCATTTTTCTCTTCATTGCCATATATAAGGTAAGTTATTAATTGATAATTTGTTAAAAGGTGGTCAATTATCAACAATGATTTTCTAGTTAACTTTAGCTCCTAAATTATTATAAAACTGTTAGCAAAATACCAGACAATGTTGTTCCACCATGCCTTTATATAGGCTTTTAAGATCATCCTTGTCTTATTCGAGATGGGACAATCTTCGTACGCAACTTCTAATCTTGCTTGGATTATTCTTATTTACTATATAATATTTCTAGAATATTTACTTATCGAGTCAAAATAGCTTTATTTGAGCTCATATATGATTTTTCTTCAATAGGATTAAATCCTAATAAGATTGTGACAAAGTCAAACCTGATTTACTCGACACTTTATACTCAACATAGTTTACTCGATTGTTATTGTTTTCTTAATTATCATTATATACCCAACATAATCAGCTCTATAATTATTGTGTACTCGACATAATTTGCTCGGTATATTTTGCTTAGTTATTATTAATACATTTCTCTAATAAAATAGTAATATGCTCGATATTTAACTTCTTGAATAATCTTGATGTTGAGGAGATTGGTTAGCTCAAAAAGATGCTTTTCATTGAAATACTCTCCTTAGAATTTGTTCACCACTTTGGATAAACAAGTCTTATACTCTCCTTTGAGCTTGTTCACCACATTTGGATGAATAAATCATGCTTTCTATATCATCATATTTTTTAATCCAATGAGCTTATTTATTTTTTTTCTCCAATGAACTCGTGTATTTCTACTCTTCAATGAGCTTATGTACTTATGGTCTCCCATGAGCTGATTGCAGAAGGTAACAATACTACTAATATGCTTAATTGTGCCAAGTAACAACTCTTGTATCTTGATGTTTTAAGTTGAGTATTTTGTCTAGATGTGCTGAGTAACAACACTTGCATATACTTGATGCTTTAAATTAAACTATTTTGCTTAGAGGTGGCAAGTAACAGTACTAATCATATACCTTGATGCTTCAAATTGAGCTATTCCATATAAGATGGTGAGTAATCGACACTAGCAATGTCTTGATGTTTTAGAATGAGCTTTGAATGCTTAAAGTGGTGAGTACAATGATAATAGCAATGCGCCTTAATGCTCTAAAATGAGTTTTGAATGCCTAAAGTAGTGAGTAAAACATCACTAACAAAATGCCTTATATATTGAGCCTTTTTGCTAAAATAGCGAATATCAACATTAACAATATATCTTATGCTCTAAATTTAGCTTATTTTTCTAAAATAATTAAAATAGAAAATAGAACTTAAACTTAAAAGTTATAAAGAACTTATATATATAACTGTAGGTAGCCTATTTTTCCATAGCTCCATCCAGAAATCTCTTCCAAGTTTTATTATTTTATTGCTTATTTGATTTTATCTTTAAGAAATTTTAATATATAATACTTTTATTTATTGGTGGTATAGAATCATTGGATGGTTGACATGGTAGTTGAAAACTTTCATTTGTAGTACTTTACTTTTAGAAAATTTTAAAGTAGAATTGGTAGCCCCTTGATAATAGTTGGTCGCTTGTTCTTGTGGGTCGACTTGGGATTATCTTTTTCTTTAATAGAATTGATAGTTTATTTACTGAAGTCGATCAAGAAATATCAATGATCTTCCTATATTCATAAACAACACTAATTGATAACTGGCTAAAGGATGGCTAGCTATTAACAACGGTCTCTTGGTTGACTTGAGCTCCTAAATTCTTGCAAAAGCATTAGCATAGTGCTTAAAATAGTTGTCGAGCCACACACTCTGATGACTAAGTCAGAAAAGAGATTTTAAGAATATAAGAGAATTGAGTTATGAATGTATTTTGTCCTTGATGATCTTATAACATTGCCTTTTATATAGGCTTTGAAATCATTCTTGTCTTACTCAAAATATGACAAATTTTTATAAGCAGCTCTCAATATATCATATTTCTAAGATATTTACTTACTTGGTTATGATATGTATATTTGAGCTTGAGTATGATTGTCCTCGAATAGAACATAAAATCCTAATAGAATTATAATTAAGTCAAACTTAGTTTACTCGACACTTTGTGTTCGATATAGTTTGTTTAGTTATTATTATCTGCTCAGTATAATCTGCTCAGTTATCCACTCGATATGTTTTAGTCAGTTATGATCAATAAACTCCTTCTCATGCGTGGTCCATCTAAATGTTTGAAATTAATTCTTTAATCCACCATCTGTGCATTATTTTCTCTCGTGCATTATTTTCTCTCATGCATATATTAAAAGAGAATAAATGATAATAGTGTCGTGTGAGTGAGAGACATACCGAATTAGATGAAGTTATAAAGTATTCATGTTGCATATTTATACATTGTCTAGATTGAGAAAATTTATAATTTGTAGACTTAATTAAAATTTTAAATGAATGGTTAATTTCTTTTTGCACTTATATTTATTTTTATAACCATAATTCACATATCAGACAAATAATTTTAAATTTCATTCTAAGTGGAAAAGTTCTCAAGTCAAAATAGTGCATATACTCAACTGTTTACTGAAAGTACCATAAAAGATAAAAACATACACGTGCAACTACAAATAGAATAAGGCTTAATGGTTAGAAAATCTAAATCTTTATGACTTTTGACAATTTTGGTCAAATTTTTAGTAAGGTAAAAAATGTCGGAGTTGTAAAATCATTTATAATTTTAGTAAATTTTTAATTTTGGTTAAAATTAGATAAGTTCGTGGTGACATAGTTTATGTATATCATGCTATCTCATATGACATGTCATCCAATTTTATCAATAATTAAGGATTAGCTAAAATTATCAATAATTTTATAATATAAATTATTTTTATCAAAATTAAAAGGATGGGTAGAAATTGCCAAATGTGATATAGATTCAAATATTTTTTACTATTTTTTATAAATTAAATAAACAAAAAATTCATAAGGTATCTGCTTATTCAACCAACTAGATATTTAACTTCTCATTTATAAATGCAAAATCTCAAAAAATAAAGCTCCTATTCAAATTAATATATTAATTTAATTATATTACATATAATAAAGTAATTATAATTTTATTATTTATATATTATATTAATATAAATTTTATGTAGTTAGAATAAGGCGAGTTCTGAGATGTTAAAAATTTATCTGAGATAATTTTAGAATAAAAAAATATAGTAATCCACTGCTCTTTAGAAATGAATTTTTCTATAAACATATTAAATTAAATTCTAAAACCTTAAAGAATTTGAAATTAATGATGGATAATTTAAAATTGGCCAATTTTGAACTTTTTTAGCTCTTATAAAATAAATTTAACTTAAATCTGTAAATTTTATAAATTCTCCCTACCCAATTCAATTAAGGTCTTATAAACTCTTTACCTTGAAAGAAAAAGGTCCATACTAATGTCTTTTGGTAAGAGTAACTTCTCTTTACCCTAGTTGCTCTAGTTTCCAGTTGGGCTTAATTGACTGAATTGGAAACTGTTAAGGGCCAAATGGTGAATAATAGAAATAAAGGATTGTAAATGAAATGAGGCAAAAGCTCAGGGGCCAATTTAGAACTTTGGCTGTGAATAGAGAGAGCAAAGTTCAGCTCTTAGAAACAAGAAAGCAAGAAAACCCGCGACTGCATGTCTTCAATTCAATAACACTTCTTCTTTTCTGCCAAGCATAACAATCACAGTAGAAATATTTGAAATGGATTCCTTAGTTTTGCCTGTAAAACTAAACGGTAAAACATACCCACATCTATTTTTTCCTTGTCCTTTGCATTCCCCATCTTCTCGTTTCAATTTCAGAGCCTCAAAGGCTGCTGCTGTTGGAAAAAAATCCCTCAAAATTCGCTGTGAATTTGAGCCTAAGCTCAATAATGGTTTTATCTCTCCCGACTTTGACACTCGCTTCCTCGACCGGGTATTTTAGCTTTCTTTTTTCTTTTTCATTCTATTTATCATTACTATAATATATGTATGTGCTTCTGTTGCTATCGTTGATACTCTCTCTGTTTCAGTCTTGGAAAAACAGTAAAAGTAGCTCTATATTTCATTAGCAATTTGGGTCTTTTTTTGGCTGATTTTGGAGCTGCACTTGAGGACTGATAGACGCTCTGGAATTGTGGGATTTTTTTGTTTCATCATAATTCAATAATAAAGCATGTTGTTAGTTGCAGCTTAACTTGAGATAAATATAATGGCGTCTACCATCTGATTTGGACTCAAAGTTTTGGCATTTTTTTTGTAGTTAATTGAGTCTCAATGATCATCCAAAATCTTTAGAGTAATAAAGAGAAACATGGTCTGTTGTATTTAATGTTAAGCATTTCTATTTTCTTTAAAAAAGACAATGACTGGTTTTGGCCTATGCCAATTTAGTATTAGAGCTTAAAGATTCTAAATTGAGGCTTGCTACCGAACATGGGAAGAGTCAAAGCAACTTCAAGAGAAGGATATAAAAGTACAATTGGATCATTGGGTTTGTGATTTTAAATATTTGAAAGAGGATGAAATTACCATTTATCTTGTTTTCTTCTCAAACACATTCCTAGTGCAGCTAATCCAGAGAGTGGTGATTACAGTGCATATCTTTGATTCGGACACTGGATCATTATTTAGGTTGAATGAAAGTTCATTTATGGTTGGCCGTAGAAGTTATATGAACCTTGAAGCAATATCCACAATGCGGATTCTCAAGTTGCTTGCATAATCACATCATGGTGATAGAAATTTTTGGTTTCTAGAAGAGAGGATTGCACCTTTTTCTTTTGACTTCATTAAGGTGTAGTACAAAAAATCAAAACAAGTAAAACGGATGGCACAATGAACTATTGGGCTCACTAAGAATATGAAGAGCCTAAGCAACAAGTGAATGGCAGCAGCAACTAGATTGTCCAATTAGCAGCAAGGATGGTAAAATAACAGCTACAAAAGCTAATCATTAATCATAGAAGAAAACCTGAATCAAATCTCCTAGGGATAATATGGTAGAATAACAAGTTAAAGAGGCAAACTGCATGTTAGAAGAGCAAGTACTTGACTTGAATAAAATTTCACATCCTTGGTGAAGAAGGAACTCAGAATGAGAACAAAAGAAGTAAGGTTATGTGCATTATTGGGGCAAAAAGGGTCATTTGAGTAACCAATTAGCTCATGATTTTCTGTAGGAGCATTCAATCTACTATGCAAATTTCTTAGGGTAGTTAATGGTGCCTTTATGATTACTATTTTTCTTTTTTATAAAAGGAGTGAAACTCGAATAATGCTTCGGTCACTGACAGAAGGACAACAAATGAAACTTTTGCTATCCAAATAATTGAACGGGAAAGATGAACTAAGCTTCACTGGTAGTAGCTCGGTTTGGGGAATTCCTTCTTTTTCCTTGAAGAATGTTTTTAAATGTTGATGTCACTAATCAAAATGACATGTACTAAAAGATGATTTTTCAATACTGTCGAATAAGGATGCAGCCCAAGGAATAGGTAAATTGGTACTTAAGACATTTATGAACTCAAGACTGAGTTTTCTCTAACAAAGGGAGAATGATGTGACCAACTGCAAACTTCAGGTCTATTCATTCGTCAGGTCGAATTTGGATTTGTTGATTCTCACATTCATTGTTATTTAGGTCCATTGATTGCTACATAATTTTGTATATGTGAGCTTAGTGTAGGAGTTATGATTTCTGATGTCTTTCTTTTAGCATTAGTTATGGGTTTAGCTGTTTGATTCTTAAGTTAAAGTAAATTAATATCTTAAGCCTTAACACGTGGCTTTAATTAGTTCAGTAGTCAAAATGCAGTTATTATAACTATAAGTCCATGTGTTTCAAGGTTCAGAATTGCTATTGGAGTGTTAAGTCTTTATATGCTTATGCCTCTTTTATCACTAGCCAGGTATAAAGTAAATGATGTTCCGGAGTTGTTTCCAGGTATAAAGTAAGAGATGTTCCTGATTTGTTTCTAGATGAAATTATGGGAAGGTGATACTCCTTGTTTTTCATAGCTTTTGCTTGTCCAAATTGCCTTTCAATCTCTCTAATGCTCTCATTTCCATATCTTATACATTAGATGGGTCGAGTATGAGTGAAATTTTCAATCTTTTTGTTTTTTTCAAGTGATGAAATCTTAATGGCAGAGAGCAATGACTTGCTTGGCTTATGCAGTTATTTAATACCCTTAATTCCTTCGAGTTATGTACAAGAATTGATAGGAGCGTCTAACCTTTGTTTTCTTCTTTAAAAGCAAACATTTTAATGGAAACATGTCTTTCATGAAAGTAAAAAGTGATTCTTAATATCAATTAGATTGATAATTTGGAGATCATTGGATAAGTGCACCACTTAGACATTTGAAGTATTCTTCCTCAAAATTTTGCATGAATCATCTTCCAACTGGTGATTGATCTGAGCTTTTAACTAGATATCATGCCCAATAATTCGAGTGATTCCTTGTGTGAATCTACGTTACTTATGTGCTACTTAACATGACTTTTTTTACTATATTTGAAATATCCTTTTGCTCACTGTGAAAGGAGCCTCATGGTTTTATAGTTTGGACATCTCTCTCTCTCTCTCTCCTTTCTTTTCTTTTTTTTTTTTTTGGTTTCTTGTAAATGTAACTGACCTGGATTCTACGACTATCCCTTAAAGTCCTCAAGTTCCCTACTTTTGGTACCAAAATTAAATTAAACTATCATATATCTGACCTGATTTTGTTCTATCAATTTCCTATTAATTAGTCTATCCTATATCAGTTGGTTATGGGACAAAATATATATATCTTTTTTTTCTGTACATCACTCTTTTAAAATGTTTAGATTTCCCAAGAGGAGGTGGAAAAGAAGCCATGTGAATTATAAGAGTTCATAGGAGTTTTTGTTAATTCTACATTTATTTTGTTTTTGATACTTTTGTTGTGTCAGTTACATTAAGATGGAGTGCAACTATGAGCCTTTGAAATGAGATGCTAGATCACGTGCATGATCAACCAAGTTAACAATTGCTTGAAGTCTAAATTTATTATATTTATGTGTGTATATATTCCTTTCCCCAGCAAAAAGCATTAGATGCAGCAATGAATGACATCAATAACTCATTTGGAAAAGGAAGTGTCACCAGATTGGGCAGTGCTGGTGGAGCGCTGGTGTAAGTATTCTACTTGTGCTACAATAACTCTCCCTTTTCCTCTCCTAGGTTGCTTTCCCACCCTTGATGCATGGAGTTTTAGGAGTATGGAACAGTTATGAAACTGAACATGCACATCATTTTTGCTTACTAGGCATGGATTAGCCAGATAGACATTCACTATGCCAATTGCGACATAGACTTGTGGTTAGACCTTTTTTTTTTTAACATATTTCTTGCAGCGAGACTTTCCCTAGTGGCTGTTTGACCCTAGATTTTGCTTTAGGCGGTGGCCTTCCTAAAGGTAGAATTGTCGAGGTATAAACCCTTTTATGTCTTTATGTTTTACTTTCAATGTATTGAGATATAATTTCATTTTTCTAAGCAAACTTCTTGTGGCTCATTTGAAGTTTTTGATGAATGATTCCATATCTGGTGGTTGCTATTTTACATAGTTGTGAGCAAGCAAATTATGCATGCCTAAAGAGCAGCCTAAATAAGCTTTTGATAAAGAACCATAGGCGGTCCACCATCTCTAAAATGTTTTCTAGGCCCTGTCAATATTAAGTTAAGAAATTGCTCCATTAAACTTACAATGAACTTCAATTTCAAATCACAAATTAGATTGAGAAATTGGCATATATGAGAAGGAAGAGATTGTTTCTTTCGTGAAACACAAATTATCTCAATTGAAAATAAAGGCTCATAGGATATGTATAGCTAATAGAATTATTACAACCTTTGGAGATAGAATTTACTGTTATGATAACAATTTAATATGTCATGGTGGCAGTTGCTTATTGCTGCTTATTCTTATAAAATTAGACTGCATGCTTGAATAATAACGTGAATATATTAGTAGTTTTTTTAATGATATTTACCCCCTTAAACTATTGTCTTGATTCTTTATACTTTTATTTTCTAATTCATGCCTATCTATTGGGTAATAAGAAAAGGAGTCCTGAAATTCATAAGAGTTCTTTAAGTGGTAAAGAATAACAAAACCAATGTAAAATAATCATGTTATGTAGCATTTTGACTACTAATTAATCTTAATCCTACCACCTACTAATATTAGAAATCTCAGACTATGAAAATTCTAAAACTAATATTGAATAAAATAAGTAAATGACTTTCTAAATTTTCCTAAAAACCAAATACTTCCTGAATACAGATTTTTCAAGAAAAATCGCGATTTCATTATTAAAAATAAGATAAAAATAATCCTTCATCTGATTTTGTCTAATGCACTAGATTGTATCTGTAAATTAGCTAAAATTGCCATTTTAAATTGGAATATGAAATTTTTTTTTTCCAGTTTTAGCGTGATGCTGTCCAACTTTTCCATTCACAAGTTATCCTGTGTCCGTTTTATATTTTTGATAAAAGAAGAATCCTCTCTTTTAGGTACGAAGAAGAAAATTATGAACTTGAGGATAAAATAACCTCCCTTGGAGAAGCTAGAAAGTTAACCCTGACAAAAGAAAATTAATGAAGTAACAGCATCCAATCATGATGAATATCAATTAAAGATGCATCCTTAATACATCCAATCTTATTAATTATCAGAAATCCTGAAGAGGCCAAAATATGTATTTAATCCCACCAAATACTTCAAATTACGAAAATTGCATAACACCATAATCTGAACATATTTCCTCCAGCCGAAAACTTTACATTCATATACATGCTATCTATATTCACAATATATAGTTTGAGAAGCTGAAGTTTGACTTTGAAATAAATAGACTTTATAGGATTATAGAAGCCATAAAAGTACATGAGATTTTTAGGGTAAAAACCGTAACTCTACTTCTTGTATTAAAAGCTTAACTCTTCATCAAGAGAATCTTCAGTTCTTGTTGAAGTAAAAATAAGAGGTTTGATTTCAATTACACTAATCAATTCCCCGTCTTTATTTGGTTTAGTCTTACTAATGGAAGCTGGTTTACTTGGTAGGAGAAGCATTGGACACTACTATAAACTTATAGAAGTGGATTCTGTTTCTCATTTAGTAGCAAATCAAGTGATATTTTCGGAACCAGTTCCCAGTTCCTGAACTTGATGTTTGGTTTAGGATAAAGATAATTTCAAAATTAAGAAAGGTTGTCCTTTGTAAATGTGAAGCCATATCATATTCAAATTGGTGATTAGATAACAATAGTGGATTGTAATTTAAGAAGCTTTGAAGGAGTCTTCTACTTGTTTATTTGTAATACATTCTCATTGATTTAATAGATATTTGCCTTGCTTTTAATTGTGCTAGCCAATTCAGTTTTTATTATGAATATCCACCATTTTCTTTTTGCAGATATATGGACCAGAAAGTAGTGGGAAGACCACCCTGGCACTCCATGCAATTGCAGAAATTCAGGTTCATCATTTCTGGGGTTTTTCTTTCTCTTGTTTTAGTTTTTTTATATATTAGAAGATTATTGTTATAAATGATTATATCTCCCATGGAACAAGATGGAAATTTCTATGCTAAATGTGCAGAAGCTTGGTGGGAATGCAATGCTTGTTGACGCAGAGCATGCTTTTGATCCAGCATATTCAAAAGCATTGGGAGTGGATGTAGAAAACTTGATCGTCTGCCAACCTGATAATGGAGAGATGGCACTTGAAAGTATATAGGGTTTATTTCTTTTGTGCTTAATAAATTTTGGCTTGATGACCATGGCAACATGGAATACGGATTAGTATTGATGCTAATGAAATTTGCACTGAATTCTCAGTATTTAAGGTCTAACAGCATTCCTATATTTTCAGTTGCAGATCGTATGTGCAGATCTGGTGCCGTAGATCTTATATGTGTTGATTCTGTATCAGCTCTCACTCCACGAGCAGAGATTGAAGTGTGCTATAATTTTTCACTCTTTATTATAGCTTTCTATGAGAGATGATTTGCTTACCCATGCCTGCTTCCTTGCTATATTCTTGATCTATAGGGTGAGATTGGGATGCAGCAGATGGGTTTGCAAGCACGACTTATGAGTCAAGCACTTCGTAAAATGTCAGGAAATGCTTCAAAAGCTGGTTGTACTCTCGTTTTCCTTAATCAAATAAGATACAAGGTAACAGTTATTCATTAGGTATAGTATTGTCATTGATAAAGTATATGCAAGTGAAGATACAATTCGTTAAACTGATAAAGTCTCCTCTAACCAAATTAATCATTTTTGTCATTTCGTTTTTCATCCTTAAGTTCTATGTCAATATATCTTATTTTTTCTTCAAGTAACTTTATCCTTGTGCATTTGTTAGATTGGTGTATATTATGGCAATCCAGAAGTGACAAGTGGAGGAATTGCTTTAAAATTTTTTGCCTCAGTTCGTCTTGAAATACGCTCTAATGGGAAGATAAAGTCTGTAAGTACAATGGCTGCTTCATAGGTACAAAGAAGCATGATTCATTTTGTTTTAACCCCCTTAAGGAGCATGATTGTTATTATTTTTTAAATGTCTATTTGGTCGAATTTATGGTCTATTATTTTTTTTACATGTCGAGTTTTGTATCATTTTAGGCTAAAGGAGATGAAGATGTAGGGCTTCGAGTTCGTGTAAGAGTGCAGAAGAGTAAGGTACTTAAGAACATAAAATTGACAGCCACATATTGTTGATACTTTATGTATATTCATAAAATTGACAGCCACATATTGTTGATACTTTACGTATATTTATGTGAATTAAAACGTTGAAAAATCATACTCTTACATGCAAGAATTATGTATGGATGGTTATATGTTTTAATTCTTTTGAACATTACTACTATTTTTGCATAGATGGGGTTACATTAAGTTTTTAGTAGCATTTGAGGGAAGTGCAGATACATGATAGAATACTGTAGAATGTGATTTAGGGCATCACACAACTTCCACCCTTTTTACTCTTTCACCTGGATATGTGTTCGCATTACATGGTGTCTTTTGCTCAAGTCTGGTTGTGGTTGGAGAAAGAACTACTCTCTTGCAGTATGATTTACCCATGATATATTGCTATTACTTATGTACCATAAAGCATTACTCTCCTGCAGTTCTGATTATCCTTGATACTTTCTGCACCATTGTTTACCATGGTGATTCTGCTTGCTGACCTAGATCTCAAACCTATCAATGGTAGGCAGTGATTATTGTAAATTGCAAAATACTGCCAACTCTCTGAGCTTTCTGCTTTCCGTTTGTGTTTATTGTGAATCTTGTGATAGGTATCAAGGCCATACAAGCAAGCCGAGTTTGAAATTATATTTGGGGAGGGAGTGAGCCGACTGGTTAGTATTTTGATCTATAGGTTACCAGTCACTTTTAAAGTTCAACTTTGATTTAATAAGCACCTTTGCAGGGTTGTGTTTTGGATTGCGCTGAAATGATGGATGTTGTGGTAAAGAAGGGTTCTTGGTATAGTTATGGGGAACACAGGTTGGATTTTGGACTTTTCTTCCAGTTCATAGAGTTAATTAAGTTTTATCCTTTTATTTTCTTAATTACTATTTATCTTTCCTTTTCTGCATACTTGATCTTTGGGAATAAATGTTTGAAAAATAAGTTATACTGCTTAGATGATTCTAAGCATCTGTTTGTCTTCAAAACTCTGGCTACTTCAAACTAAACTCCTCATTTTCTTTCTCTTCCTCTATTTTCTCTTTCCCTTGTATCTTTTCATCCTGCATTAGAGGTTTGCAAACTATAGCTTTCCAAATTCGCCAGATGATAAGTCTTTTAAAGATGTGCATTTCATTTGAGAATTTGTTTCCATCCATTGTTGATGCATGTCATGCTGAGTGTTTGCATTACAGTGACCCCCTAAACGAAGGCTAAAATAGATGTTGACTATGACTTGTACACAACATACCCTCCTTGTAGCATAAATATGATGCAGATTCTTTGCGGTATATTTTTTCTATCATGATTAAACAATTGCTTTAGACTGAAACTATCTTCCTCTTCTGACTAGTATTATTGTCATTGTCATTTTGTATCTTGTGCATTTCCCCATCTGCATTGGTTATGTTCAACATTTTGTGGTTATTTTCCTTCTTTGTAGTTTACAATTTTTTATTTCTGGTCATTTTATTTCCTATTATAACTTTGTTGACCTTTAAAGTGTAATGACCTTAAAGATAAAATTTGGTGTTTGTTGATTAATTCATTAAGCTTCCTATCCAAATTTTAGAACAAGATTTCTCAATGCAATTCAGATTGAGTGGTGCAAATGGGAGATTTAGATAGGAAAGGCGCAAACTTCATAACACTGACTACATTAGAGTATCTAGTCTTCGAATATATTTCTTGGTTGAATAAATTAAATGCTTAATCAGTGAACTAAGCCAGGGGGGACATGGACAAAGAACCATATGTTGTTTGGTATTGCCTGACATAATCAATCTAGTGCTTCGATAGTTGAACTTATCATTATTTAGTATTGTGACAGTATTTCAGCATAAAAGAAAAATGGCATAATCTTTTTTTTCCTGGAACATTGATTACAGGAGTTAGTAGAAACACAGGGCTTCTTATTCTAACTGCATATGATTGGTCTTCAAGATTTCATTCTTATTCATTATTTCCAGTTAAAAGATATCTGATAGCGTATCTTGTTTTTGCTCTAAGATTTCTTTGCTTAAACAGCCTCATAATATCTCCTTGGGTTGGACGTAAAATGTATAAGATTCTGTACTCTTAGAACTCTGTAAATATTATGGCTCATTGTTGATTTCTTGTCATTTATGTTCTGTGAAGATTGGGACAAGGAAGAGACAGAGCATTACAGTACTTGAGAGACAATCCTCACCTTCATGAAGAAATAGAGAAGGTTGGTTGCTTGATACTTCATGCATTTTTTGGCTATGTTTTCATGTACCATCATTTGGAATTCTTATGGTAATGCATTTGTATTTGCAATGCAGAAAGTTCGGTCAATGATGGCAGATGGAACAGTAAATACAGCCTCACTTTATTCAAGAAACTCACCGTTGCCTCTTGAAGATGAAAATGTTCTTGAGGAGATCTAATTTATTTTGGGTCAAGGGCAGGGAGGTTGCTGCTGCTGCTGCTGCGGTTGTTGAAGGCACAAGCAGATCAAAAATACAGTTTTACAGTTTCCTCCCTTCACAGGCAATTTTGATGCATTTCACTGTTTGTTCATCCACTCAGTTCCAATTATTAAACTGGTGGAAATTATTCTTCTTTTGTTTAATAGTCTTGTGGAGACTCAGACCATCAGCTGGTAATTTGTTTGTACACTAAAGAATACTTACTGATAGGAGTGACATGTATGATGTATTGTAGAAAGATTAAACATGGAAGGACAAAACAAAAGAGCTGGGATTCTTGCTTTTTAGTTTATAGAAAAATTAAGGGCCTGTTTGTGTCCCTCGCATTCTATGGCAAGGATGCACCAAAATTTTTGTATATTCTGTACATGGCTGGCATGCCGGGGTCGGCAAAAAAACTGATAACCAAACAGGAAAAGACTGTAGGCAATCAACTTCAATTAGCATATAAATGCTGTAGAAAGTAAAATAGAAAGGTTGATGAATTGAATTGCAGTTGGAGATTAAAGATTAATATATTTTGACTCATTTTATGACTGAACACAAAAGTATTTACAAAAATCAAAATGGATTGTGCCCATTAGAAGGCTTAAAATAGTTTATGATCTCCTTAATACCTTTTAATTGGTCTGTCAATCTAAAACTTAGCACTAGATTATCAATTTTAACCAACTTGTTTAAATTTATCATATATTGTATTCAATTTTTAATCCTTATTGATGGTCGACTCGCTAGTCATACTGGTTGTTTCTATTATTTTAATTATATATATTTTTCGATTTAAGAAATTAAAATTACATTTTTTATTTAAAAAAAACAAATGTACAACATTAGATTAATAATAAATTAAATATATATAATAAAAATTTATAACTGTCATGTTCACAATATTAGAATCAAATTCTATATTTTAAAGTTCTCTCTCTTTTTTTTTAACATTTTTAGTTAATATATAATTTTATTTTTAAATTAATTATAAAAATATAATTTATGTTATTTTTAAAAAAAATAGAAAAATTATTTAATTAGAAAAACAATTTATTTATTAATTGATGATTATATTTGTATGAATTAGTACTAAAAATAATTTAAAACAATTGCATATCATCAATATGTCTAAAAAGAGAAAGGACTATAAAACTCCTAGTGACCCCACTACTCCAACTCACAAAAGTTGGAGATTCTTCTCTTAGTTTTAAGAAAAAAGAAGAGTTGAAGATCATAGAGCAAATTTGTAATTATATCCATCATTTATATGTAGATTTAATAAAAATTTAAAATTTTTATTATTTATATATAAATTTAGTAAAAATTTAAAAGTTTTATAAATTTTCTGCTCGCAATATTAAGGATTAGACAAAGAGAAAGAAGAAGAGTTCTCCCCCCCTAATTTGGTGCTAGTAGAGCAACCTCTTAAAAAACAAAGGCCCTGACAGAAGAAAGTGATAAGGATTGATGACTTTTTCTTCCCATTTTTCCTTAAAACTCTTCTTTAAATTTTTCTTTTTCTTTTCTGTTTTATTTTTGGGCCTTTTGATTAATCATACATCTTCTAGTTTCTTGCTTCTCTTTATTGATTTATTATCTCATTTTATATTTATTTTCCTTTTTCTTTTACTAAAGAGAAAAATTGGCGGTGAGTATCTTATTTTGAGAGTCTAATACATTAAAAGGGAAAAATAGGAAGAGATTGGAATCATTTTTTTTAATATATATGCTGAGTCAATGACCATTATCCAGTAACTCTATACTAGCCATGCCACAGAGCATTGAAGTTCCAATGACTATATTTAAAAAGCACGAGGATGCTTCTCTAGTAAAAAATTACTTTTTACCAAATCACATCTATGTTGCATTTAATAAGTGTAGACTATTTGTAATATCTTTAAAAGGTTGGTATATGTATAAATATCTCTGATAAAGACTTAGCAAGTGGTTGGTTAATTTTTTAAGTGCTCAAATTCTTAAAAATTTACTTATTAACTCTTTACATTCAATTTTTTTAATTTTTATATTGAGTTGAGTCTTTTCATTCAATTGAACTGGAAAATAATTATTGTGTGAGCTTAGAAAAAAATACAAAAATTTGTTTGTTGAGTTTCCATGAGACTAAAATTCATAATTCATTACAAAATAGCACATTACTTTTAAATCAATGAGCTTTTTAAAATTCAAAAATCCATAAAATTTATATTATTTCCAGTTATCAAATTCAGCACGATCTAAACTGATTTGACCAAAAATCCACTAAATTAGTAAATTATTTTATGAGTATTTTAAAATTTAACAATATAAAATTATGTTATTTATAAAGAGAATAGGTGATCTGTGTAGCATTACTTTATTTATAATTACACAATCTCAGTTTAATAGCTCATATAAATATAAAGGAAACTTATGGCCCCAAGTAGAAGTCCTAAGGTAAGACTTGCCTACACCCATAGATTGCTAAAGAAAATGTAAAAGATAAGTAACTTGTGCCAACATAATTAGAAGGGTCAACATGTGATGTGAATAAAGTTCCCAGAGCTATAGCCTTATACCTCTCTAGCAACATCTTTGCCACTACTGCTGCTGCAAATAATTATTGTTTTAAAAATTAAAATATTAAATTAAAGAGTCAAAAGATAGTTCAATCAGTTAAACTGACTTGTATGTTTATATATTTTCTGGAAATTTTTTTATTTTTTTACTAAAAAAAATCGACAGATTCTACCAGATAGGCAAACTAGTTTTGTGGCGCGAGTGACGCGGTAATAAACCGAATCTATTTTATAATCAAAATTGATTCAACCAGTAGATTCAGTTAAATTATAATTGATCCTAGTTTTGGATCTTGATTGGACCTGATTGGCTACCGGTTTTCATTGAACCGGCTTATCCAATCCGGTCTTTTAGTACCACTAAAAATAATAAAATAAAAATATAAAAAGAAACGCACATTGAAACTAACTAATTAAAGTTGTTCATAATAAACAGAAAATTACACATAGGGATGCACAAGGTATTCATATTAAGATGTTCATTGTTGTTGGCAGTTACTTGGGCAAATAAGTATACAGATTAAGCATAAAAATAGCATAATCCTATTGTGCCAAAGCACTTGTATTGTAAACAAGAAGTGCACCTCCTGCAAGAAGACCAGCCAGTGTTATTGCCCATATTGCCAATCCTGTAGCACCTGCATGCAATAAACCCCAAATTGGTCCAAATTAAAAACTCATCTTTTAAATATAGATTTTCAATTTGGTCCAAATCTTTGCACTCCCAAAACTGAACATAGAATTCTGCTTACCCCCAGCATAAACATCACCAGTTGGAGACCATTCATCAGTGTTGTAGATGGGGCTGCAAACAATAAACATGATCAGTGATTTAATTACTGATTAGTTTTTCTTTTAAAACAAAATAAAAATAAGAAAATGTCAACTTTTATCCATGATACTAGTGAAAGAAGAGAAACACTTCAATGTAAAGGCTTAGTAGCTAAAGAAATCAAGAAGAAAATGTAGGAGCTACATGGTGCCAGCCTATATCCATTATTTATTGGATATACTCAGCCCTTCTATTGTGAAATTTACCATGAACTTTTCTTTTACCAGAGGATAATAAGTGTGTTTCTATTAATTTAAATTTGATTGAATTATGATTTAACTAATTTTAATTTTATCTCGTAGCAATAGATACATATCTCAATTTAAGCCAGATTTTAAGCTTGAATTTTTCTCTCCTCGTTCGCAACTCAAAAGAATTATGTACGTCGTAATTATATACAATTTTTCTAAAAAAATAGTGATTCGTAACTCAAAACATCATTATTTTATCCAAAAACTATAGATGTTTTTTTTTTTTAAAGGTGGGTAAGAATTTCACCTATTTTAAAGTTGTTCTCACTTTATCACTAAGCTAAGACACCGGTAGCAACAAATAGTAAAACGATAATTAAGAAATGATACGATTTTTAAACCGTCCTCACTTTATCAGTAAACCAAAACACCAGCAATCACAAATAGTGAAATTATAACTAAAGAATGATAAATTCTGTAATTACTAGTAATAATATATAAATATAACAATTAATAAAATTGATTCTATTTATTAATCAATCTTAGCAAAGTTAATAAAATCCTACCTGTAGCCATCCACATTGGCACCATATTTGTCAACAAATTGGTATACACCCTTTCCCTGAATCAAGTTGCAAGATTAAACATTAATCAATTACAACCGGTTACAAAAGAACCCATCAAATTATTTTAACAGTGCAATTAGGTCCAACATTAAGTAGAATGTGAAGAAGTTGTCTTATGAACTCATTTTCAAACCAACAAATTTAATTAAATCTGATTTTGATCTTTAAGCCAAATCAAATCATTTTAATCTGATTTGATTGAATGATTTGAACTAAATTAACTTAACTCATTTAGAAACTGAAGAATAAACTTTTGTACTTAAATATTATATTATTCATTCATCACTGTAACACCCATGAATATAGAAGACTACACATACATATGAAATCAAAATTAAGTTGAAAAGAAGACAAGAAGAAAATTATATGAAGTATTAAACATAAAATTATAAACTTGATAAAATGCTTTTATTTGTATTTTTTAAAAACTTTGAAAGCTATTTTCGGAAAAGAAATCAGGTAAATTAATTCTTTTTTTAAAAAATAGATTTTACGTAAAATAAATTATAAAAATTAATTTATTAAATAAAAAAATTATAAACCTATTTTTTTAACATCCAACAACAATATTAAACTGATCAAACTAACTTATATGTTCTTTGGGTAAAACTATAAGGAAAGCATTACAACAGAATTGTTGAATATAATTAGTAAAATCATTAGAATTTGATAGGGTTATAGAAAACGATAAATAGAGCTAAAGTTGAGCTACAAACTGTTGGCTTCCTTCCTGATGCATCAACACCATTCCTCAACTCCATGCCACCACCAATACCTGCATCAAGCAGTTGCCATCATCAAATTATCAATATTCCCTCTTAATCATTTCCCAAAACTCTCCTTGAGGTACTATTCATTTAGCTCGTACAATATATAATTCAGTCGTTAAATGTCTGTAGCAGAATTGGGAGCTTCAAATCCCTGAATATACATAAAGCCTGATGCCCTATTTCCTTTATACAAAATTCCAGGATATACATATAAAGAAAAGAAAGAAAGAAAACTATATTATAGGAGAGAAAGAGACCATAAGGCTTGTCAGTCTTGATCTTCTTGCCACCACTGGCCTCAATTCTGAAAGTTCTTCTAGAGAGAGTAGGGAGACCTCTGACAGATGATGATTTCTGGACAGTGAAAGGAGATGGTTTCAAGCTCACTGAAGCCATAACGGAAGATGCCATTTGCTAAGTTTCTTGCCTCAGGTTTACTTGTCAGGTTTTTTCTACTGCCTGTGGTTTGGCTTTCAGAATGAAAGATAGATAATAGTAGTTGCCAACAGGGTAGTGATACTCTTGCTGCCACGTGGCAATCTTTCTGTGGCTTATATCTGGATATGATGTTGCAAAACATTATCAGGATTGGAGGAGAAAGGATATCAAGCAGGTGCTGTGACTGTGAGGTCTGCATATATATCCTTCACCTCCATTCTGATACTTACACGTGGAATGAAGCAATTGGGTTACATTTACTTCAAAAGTAATTTCATAAATAATAAGAATAATGCGTGATTCATCTTACTCTTAATTGTAGTTGCTATATAATCATTATCGCATAAAGTTAATTTTTGGCACAAAATGTTGGAATTTTGAATAAATTTTGTAAATGTATTTAATTTACCACGTCATCGTAGATAAAATTAATTATGTGTTAATAATGCGATATTATTATATAGTATTTATATTAGTTAAATTATTTATTATTATTAACCATTAATTAACCGATAAAAATACTATACTTAATTAATAATTTTATATAATTAATTTTGTCAATAAATTACGTAGTATAAAATTTGTACTCTAATTTCAGTGACCATATTGTAAAATTAGTATTATAATACCAATTTGATACATAGTACAAAGTTCAATGTCCATTTTAACCAATAATTATGTTTAGTTCTTTTTTCTAAAATATAATGATTCAATTAGCTAATCACTCTTATATTCATCCTCTTGAAGTTGTTGAAGATGTTTTGGTGTAGGTTAATGAGCTCATATTTCCTGTCGACTTTTACATTTTGGAAATGAATGGTAATTCCTTATTAAAATCAACCTCGATTTTATTAGGACGACCATTCATGAAAACTGCTAAGACAAAGATTAATGTAGATGAGGATACTCTCTTCGTAGAGTTTGATGGAGAGATTGTTAAATTTAATATTTTCGATGCAATGAAATATTCTAATAATTTATATTCTCTTTGCCATATTGATGTAATTAATCTAATTGTCCAGGAAGTATTTGCAAAAGGAAATGTTACTGATGAGAAAGAATTAGATACACAATCTAATTTAGAAGTGAAAATTAGAAGATTGGATTCAGATAAAATTTTCAAACTGAATGGTCATAGATTGAAGATCTTCCATGAGGGTGAAATTGCTTTATGTCTCATTAGTTTTTAATTTTTAATATTTTTCTTAATAAAGAAATTCAAATTTTTTTTCTGGCAGGAGACTAATTTCGATAAAACATGACCACGCTTTTTTATAGCTCTCCCAAAAGCGTTAACAGAATTTATTACAAAAGCTCGTCTCTTATAAGGCATGACCACGCCTTGTTTCAAAACATCTTATGTTTTGTTTTGACTTTTGCACTTAATTTTACAGAAGCTCATCTCTTATAATGCGTGACTACGCCTTGTTTCCAAACATCTTCTGTCTTTGTTTTAAAAAAAATGCACTTCAAATTACAAAAGCTCGTTTCTTATAAAGCGTGACCACGCCTTGTTTCAAAACATCTTCTGTTTTGAAAACTGTACTTAAAATTACAGAAGCTAGTTTTTTATAAGGCGTGACCACGCCTTGTTTCAAAACAATTTATGTTTTGTTTTGAAGTTTTTTTTTTTTTTTTTACAGAAGCTCGTTTCTTATAAGGCGTGACCACGCCTTGTTTCAAAACATCTTCTGATTCATTTTGACTTCTCTACTTCATTTTCTTTATTTTTATTTATTTATTTATTTATTTTTCTTATTTATTTATTATGGAACCCAAAAAAAGGAAGAAGAAAAAGAAAGAAAGTTTTATTTTACAACAGCCACCAACGTTTTATTTTCTTTTGCAGCAGCCATCACCAAAACTTTTTATTTTCACTGGGCGGTTCTATCTCCTTTCCCACCATCACCATTGATTATTCAGTCCGAGTTGCTCGCAAATCAGGGGAGTTTCATATTTATTTTTATTTCTTTTGTGAGCCATTTTCTTTTTAATACATTAAGGACAATGTATAGTTTAGGTGCAGGGGAGGAATATGATAATTACATGATTTCCTTTTCTTTTTGAAAATATTTTTTTTATGCTTATAATTAGGTATGCTTTAATTTATATGTGCTAATTTTTTTTTTGCAACCTTGAGTTTTATTTTGATAACCTAGAATACCATGTAAGTTAGATATACATTTTTGGTTTGAGTTTTAATGCATGAAAAAGATAAGCATGACTAGTATTTCTTTAAAATTATTTGATTGTATCTCATTAGTTTATTGATTGAAAAATGCACAAGACTTGATACAAATTTGAACATTCAAGTGAGTTTTTGAGCCTAAGAGCAATTCATTATATTTTGCTCTAATTTTTTTGTTGAGTGTTATCAAACTTAGTATGATTGTTCTAGAACTTGCTTATAAATGTATGTTGAGACCACATCTTTAGATAGATGCTTTAATATGATAAGGGTAATTAGGATTAACCTATTCTTAGACTCTTAAAATACCTATCCTGTTGATTTCCCTTTTAGTTAGCCACTTTGAGCATATTTTCCATTTTCTTTTTTTTTCTTTTTTTTAATACATGTTGTTTAACCCATGACCTTTCATTTGCTACCTCTATTTTTCTACCCTTATCAAGACAAGAAGGGAAGTGTTGCATGGTACAAATGAAACAGAAAAAAAAGAAGAGACAAAACAAAAAAAAAAAGAAAAAAAAAAGAAGAAGGAAAGAAAAGGAAGGAAGAGAAAGAAAGTTGATATTTATTCCTTTCATAAAAGAGGATAATTGAAGAAGTATTCATCAAATATATTGAATTGAATTGTTACATGTTATTTTTCCAAAGTTTTTAGTGCTAATATAAGATATGGGAATAAATTTTAAAGTTTTTGTAGTGTGTTTTATGGTTATGTGGCATAGTTATCATGCAGGTAACTAACCTTTTTGTCTTGATTGTGAAACACTTTAATTTTTCCTTTTATCATACCCTTTCCTAAGCCCCATTACAACCCTTGTAAAGTCCCTTTGATTTTTGCATCTAATTCATGTGTAGTGGTGGAGACTTGATTCATTAGCAGGCTTATGGTAATAACATGCTATGTTTTGATTCTGAGAGTAAATGCACCCTAAACACTTTGAGAGTATTGAGTAAAACCATGTTAGAGTATTAAGTCTCGTTGCTTTGATTTTGATGAATTAGTGAGATACTTGTTCTTTTTACAAAATTTATCCTATGAATGCTACTCTCTTTATTGTCATTATTATTCAACTCATTTATGTATGTTTAACTTATTTGGTATTTGTGGAGATTAAAATAGATAAAAAGGAAGTAGATAGGAGAATTGGTATATTGAATTGAGGTATGCTTGAGAACAAGCATAAATTAGGTGTGGAGGAATTTGATAGGTCATAAATAGTTATACTTATTGTGTTTAGTTCTCTTACATTTTGATTGGATAATGTGCTTAGTTGTGGAAATTGTATTTATTCTGATCTAGATGGTGAAATATTAAGGATTGAGTGAAATTCAGTCAAAAGATATGTTTTAAAGCATCACTTGTCAAAAACCAAGTCTTTTGAAGGAAGAGCAAAAATTTGGGCAGAAGATCATTTTTAATAAGGCGTAACCACGCCTTGCAACCCATGAGCTACTGAAAGTTGCAAAAGAGAGCTTCGAATTTTTCAGAGATAAATTTGTGGTGGACCCATCTTTAGTTAATTTTCTTTATTTTTGGAAGTATTGGATAAAGAGAACTTTCTCCCATGTATTTAGGATTTTAATTTGTTTAGATTACTCTTTATCTTATCCCTTCCTTATAGGGATAAGATCATATAGGAAGTTTATTTCTTTTTAATAAGGATTTTCTTATTGTTTAGGTTTGACTTCCTATATAAGGAGACTAGTTCTACCAAGTAAAGGGGGGCTGGATATTGTGAGATTAATATTCTTATTCTTATTCTATTCTCTACAATTCTTGTGAATTCTTACTCCACCATGAGTGCCTAAGTTTTTAGTTTCTAATTCAAGAGTGAAAAAATTCCAATTGTGATTTTGTGAGGCTTTGTGCTTAACAGAATTCTTCTTTAATTCAAGTATTATTTATTTCTTATTCTTATTATTTATTAATTATTGATATTGATTGAATTGACGACTCAACTTTGATATTGATTTTTCTATTACTAAACTTTGAGTTTGTGATCTGTAATTGTCATGAACGATTGACACAAGTAGCAAGGAGTTGGCTCATATGTGTGTGATTGCGGCTTATTCGAATTAGATAGCTTGCATGATAGGCTATAGGAAAATAAAGGAACAAGATTAATTCAATTGCAGTTATCTCAATTAATTAATATTGGTTTAGTCATTCTCATTATTCTTAATACTATCATTAAGTTGATATGGAACGCTATCGTGCCCAATTGACTAATGGTAAGTTTTGATTTGGATGTTGGGTTTGAGTGAATTATATTAGGAAAATTACACTTATTGCGACTTTTTCAAATAAGTAGACTAAGTACTTGAATAGAAGAATTGATATTTTAGCCTATGATCATAATTACAATTGGATGGAAATAGCACTCTTGAATTAAAAATTTGTTAAGATTGATTTTTATTTACTTTAATATTCAGCCTTCATTATTTTCTGCTTATTTATTATTTTGATTCAGACATTCAAAATCTCTCCTTTTTATTTTACTTTGAGAAACTATCCACATTGGTTCCCTTGGGATTCGACCTGGTTTCACTATTTCTACAAGTTAGTTTAGGAAAATCAGTAATGTATTTTGAAGGGCTTCGACAACTCGTTCATCTCTCATGGCCATTTAAGCTTCATTTTATGTTTTAATGGGTTTTACACATCAATACCAACTTTAATACACATACAACTCCTCCATAAGCCTCTAAAAGTATTGGGATCAAACTCTATATAAGTCCCAATATAATCTCCTATTGTTTTCCCATCTCAATCTGACAGAAACCCAACTAGTAAGTCATAGACATGGATCCAAAAGTCAACTACAAACAAAGAAACATTTATGGGTTATTCATTCATTTAAAAGTCGCTTAAAAATCGAATGATGTTTCTAAAAGTCTAAGGACCATTCTTAATCACCCAGTTGATATCTAATTCATGAAAGAACCATAATATGAATAATGTTGAATTCAGTTCTCTGATGTAAACCCTCTTCACCAGTCTCTAGATGGAGGCTGTCATATTTCTCATGGGGTCAAAGTTAATCGTCTTCTCCATTACAAGACACCATTGAAAATTCATTATCTCAGCTTTGTTGTCAGCCACTTCAATCTCCACCCCTCCTTCCTCTTCATCATCAATAATATTCATTTGAGCATATTGTTCCTCCATCGTGTCACTTTGCATACCGTTGCTAGCCATAAAAAAAAGGGAACGGTGGATAGAAAAACATAATAGGAAGAAAATGAAAGCGAAGTCGAGAAAAGAAAATCAATAAAAGGAAGCTTGTTATAGAGATAAGAAAAAACTAACCATGTCAAGAGATAAGGAATGACTACATTTTTAATGCATAAAATTTCTACTTAATTTACTTATAAATGTACTAAATTCTTTTACGCACGTAATTACAAGTGAATTTTAATAATTGAACTCATTATTATTTATATAATAAAAAATAAAATAATTTAAAATGAGAATTAATATAGTAATTTATTTAAAAAATGAATATATAAATTATATTAGATGTTCTATATATTAATTTATCTTTTATTCATTTTTGATAGCAAACATCTAATGAATTGAAAACAAATGTTTAACTAATACATTAATGTCTATATTTATAATCCATTTTAAAGGATGATTATTTTTATCATTGTCATTATGCTAAACATACTTTTTTTTACTTATTCAAATGAATGTTGTGCATGTTAGTTTATCATTATACCAAAAATATTTGGTTTTACTTGTTGAGATGAATATTGTACTGTTATTTATAAAAAAATATAGCCTTTGTTATTTTTATTATTATAATTATTTTATAATTTAATTTAATTTAAATTTTATAAATCTTTATCTAGTTTTCTAGTGTAACATGTAGTGTAGAAGATTCGATTTGTAATTTATCTACTAAATAGTATATATCTCATGTAATGTATATATCTTCTTCCTTATATGTTCCTATTCTTTAGGTTCCT